>NC_056629.2:146498792-147698792 GCF_002870075.4 Lactuca sativa
TATGATTCCTTAATGTATACACTATAGGATACATATATGCTAGTAGATTCTGACAGCTAATAGGATGTGTGCTCTTCGCTTCAATTCCTGTTCCCGTTGGATGTGGGCTTGGACTGAGGTCACCCAACCTATTATCTACTCGAATCTATGTATATTTATGCTTGAGTATACATTAAGTCATCATAGGGGTACCAAGTATGGATCAGGTCAAAGGACACAGAGTCAACGCACAGTTTTTCTAGTACAAAACTTGCATATCAAAGTCAGTACTTTTGGTATACAAAACTAGAGATTTCCCAGAAAAGGGCTTAATCCATTTTATTAAGCCAGTACAGTTTTAGAGACTTTAGGTGAGTAACTCTATAACACCTTCGTTTATACACCATGTTTATATATAAAACTAATATCCAATAGATAGTTAAATGTGTGTTTTCCGCCCGACGTCTTGTTCCCGTTGGATTGTGGGCTTAGGGCAGATTCACTCAATTAACTTTTTACCCGATATCAGATTATATATAGCAGTATAAACAAAGTTGTTATAAAAGTAGTCACCGTAGTCATTATTTTACTATAAGAAATATAGGTTTTCTTAAAAGAACTCTTCATTAGATATAAAGGAACCATTACAAATAACTCCATGAATAACAAGTGAATACACCAGGGTTATATATGAAAGCGATCTAACAACCAATGGAATGTGTGCTATCTGCCTTACTTGCTGTTACCCGTTGGGTTGTGAGTTTAGGGCAGATGCGCACAATCGATTGTTTATTTACTCTAAGTATATATAACTTGTACCCACTTAGTACGCATAGAAAGGCTTGTAGTGTCATTTTACTTAACATCCATTCAAGTAGGAAATATAGGATTTTCTAGAGGAACAGGTGAACATTTCAAAACAGAACTTACAGCTTACATCACTTGTGCATATACATTTTCAACCACATTTTACAGCTTACTCACATCACTAAAATCTTATGAACTCACCAGCTTAATTGCTGATCAACTCTTTCAAAAAACTTGTATTCTCAGGAGACTATTAGACAGGTGCTCGTGCTGGGAATTTAGAAGATGGAGCATTACAGCTTCAAGTATTGTTTTGTTATTTGTTTATGACTTCTATGTTTTATGAACACACACATTGTAAACACTTTCTTTCTAAATGAAATGGTTGTTCATTACTTGCTTACCATATACATATCTCGTGATACTTGACATGACGTCCTCCACCCCCGAACGTTTCCACCGTTCCGGTTTTGGGGTGTGACAATCATCATCACCATCACCACCATCATCATCACCACCACCACCATCATCATCATTATCATCATCATCACCACCACCACCACCACCATCATCATCACCACCACCATCACCATAATCATCATTACCACAACCATCATAATCATCATCATCACCATCACACCACCATCATCATCACCACCGTCACCACCACCATCACCATCACCATCACCATCACCATCACACCATCACCATCATCATCACCATCACCATCACCATCACCATCACCACCACCACCACCATCACCATCACCATAACCACCACCATCACCATCACCATCACCATCACCACCACCACCATCACCATCATCATCACCATCACCATCACCATCACCACCACCACCACCATCATCATCACCATCACCATCATCATCTTGCATTACAAACTCGATTTGTTGGTGATTTTAGTGTCACCAACAATGTAACACCGTAAATTTTAAGACAAAATTTTCATTTAAAATAATCATTTTAAACTTAGAACACTTGTTTAAAATCTCATTCATAGTTAAATTACAAAACATAGCTTCATTTTTCACTTGCATAGAAAACCAGGATCCTCCAAAATATGACTCTTTCTCTGGTGTGTACAATCAAACCGGTGTCGTCCCGTGATACTGAAAGAAACCTGAAAACAACATAACACAAAACACTGTAAGCACGAAGCTTAGTGAGTTCCCCAAAATACAACTTACGCACATACGCCTTTCCAGGCCCTGACCTTCCGGTCCATGTGTCTCAGGGGACTTCCGTCCCTGCTGGGTAACCTTTCGGTCCTACCCATGCCAACCTTACGGTCCAGAACACCACGCCTTCCGGCCCATAACATAATCGCCTTCCGGCCCTTAACATAATGCCTTCCGGCCCACATAACATACATAGCACGTATAACAATTAACTTATCACATATAGCACATATATCTCATATCATATCCGACCTTCCGGTCACACAGTCAAACCCTTCCGGGTACAGTATAGTGAGAAGACTCACCTTGCGTGTCTCGATATCTCACCACCCTGGGAATCCCTCGTGCCCGATTCTCCGAGCTCTAATCCTCCTATAACATCATATGTCCCCAGTTAACACTTTATATCTCTAATGTTGACTATCCCTAAGAAGTCAACACAGGTCCACTCTGGTCGACGGTCAACGGTCAACTTTGACCGGACTCGGCGAGCGCTAGGGCGACTCGGCGAGTCTACATGTTCTCACCAATTCTCTAAGATTCCCTTTCTACTCGTCGAGTATCCCCTTTGACTCGACGAGTTCCTCCTGGAAGAATCGCGGGGCCACCCCGACTCAACTCGCCGAGTCTGAAGAACAACTCAGCGAGTCCCAGTTAATCTTCAAGCTACTCGCCGAGTCTGCTCATCGGACTCGGCGAGTCCATGCCATGCAACCGCTCAAACTGCTTACTAAGGTCAGATCTGCTCCGACCATTCATAGGTCTGGCCTTCCTAGACTGGTTCAACACGTAAGGTCCTCATTTCGGTGCTCATAATACACCCCATGACTCATAATTTACATTTTGACCTAAGGCATAAGGATTCCAATCCAAAACCTCCATTGATTCCCGAAATGCTCAGGCATGGGACATTCTGGACTTCCAAAGGTCCCAATACAGGGTTCCAATCGCTTGGGGGACTAAGGTAACACTCAATCTAGCCACAAAAGGGTTCAATAAACCCTAAATCCATATACACATCAACATAGAAGAATGCAACTCGAAATATTACCTGAATAACGTGCTCTCTATGTCCCCAAATCCTCAGAATGTGGCTTCTCTTGCTGTCCCCTTAACCAAGCCTCCTCCTCCTTGCAAAATAACACTTCCAAGATCAATAATGGCCTTCTACCTTGCTCCAGATGCTCACAATCGAATTAGGGTTTCTCTCAGAGAACTAGGGCGAACAATGACGGCCATAAGGCCCCTTATATGTGTCCCAAACCTGGACGGTTAGGGTTTCGCTACACAGCGTGGACTCGCCGAGTCCATATCCGGACTCGTCGAGTCCAGTCGCGAACCCGCGACCAGATCTGCGATCCTACTCGGCGAGTCTGAGCTCCAACTCGCCGAGTCCCCTCTTAAAACACCCAAAATCATAATTATAGCAATATCTGAAATTCCGGGCTGTTACAATTCTCCCCCACTAGGACTAGACTTCGCCCTCGAAGTCTCACTCTGAAAATAGCTCCGGATGCTGCTCCCACATCTCACGCTCCGGCTCCCAGGTCATTTCCGATCCCCTCCGGTGCTGCCACTGAACTAACACCAGAGGTATCTCCTTATTCCTCAGAACCTCGATCTTCCGATCTCTGATGACCACTGGTCTCTCGGCATAATTCAGGCTCGCATCCACCTGAATGTCTTCTAATGGGACCACTGCCGACTCATCGGCTATACACTTTCTCAATTGCAACACATGAAAAATGTCGTGGATTTGTCTCAAATCCGTTGGCAACTCCAAACGGTAGGCCACCCGGCCTGCCCCCGCAATCACATGAAAAGGCCCAATATACCGGGGCCCCAACTTGCCCCTCTTCCTGAATCGAATCACTCCTTTCCAAGGAGAGACCTTCAGGAGTACGAAGTCGCCGACCTGAAACTCAAGCTCGGACCGGCGTCTGTCTGCATAACTTTCCTATCGGCGCTGGGCGGTCAATAACCTCTGTCTAACCTGCTGAATCTGCTCTGTTGACTGAAGCACGATCTCTGTACTGCCCATCACTCTCTGTAACCGAGAATTACCCAAGATGCAACTCTGCTCTAAATCTTAACGATCACTCGACCCATAAGGGTTAGGAAACCATGAACCACCGTATCCCCGATCCAAAGCCCACTTTATCCATTTCGGAACGACTGAGAGACCCATTCTCTCTCTCAGAGCAACTCTCACGAGTTCTCCTCTTGCAATCACATACACATGCTGAACTAGCCCCAACATAACTTTCTCTTCCCTTACCTAGGGTAATCCACTTGACAACCTTGCCACTACTCCATGTATCGCACATGCTCTGGATCTGCTCGCAAGGACTCTCGGGTCCATGCGTTACCCCTCCTCAGCAAATGAGGGTCCGACACCACCTCCTATACAACAGCTCAAAGGGCGGCATACCAATGCACTAATGATGGCTGTTGATATACGACAACTCAACCAAGGATAAATACGTGCCGCAGCTTCCTCCGAAATCTAATACACATGCCCGAAGCATGTCCTCGAGCGTCTGAATCCTTCACTCTCTCTAAAGTGTCCTCATACATCATCATGATAAGCTCTAGCTCATTTCTCATATCTCTCTTCGAGACTGAGCACCAGGTCAGCTTTTGGTTCCACAGCTGAGCCCCCAAAGGTCACCCATAACATGATCCAAACATCTCGCTAACCTTCCTCCCCGTGACCACTATCCCGGCCCAGTGACACGCAAGTCACGAAATCCTCCTTTCCTCATGCGAGAAAATACTATCCAACCGAGGATCGTCTCAACTCTGATCTCTGGTTTCTGCTGCGCATATTCCTTGCGTATCTCACCACATTTCCCGACAGAGACGGAGACCCCAGTCACGCCCCCGGTTCAACATTCATGCTCCAAAACTCAATACTAGGGT
Source organism: Lactuca sativa (assembly GCF_002870075.4). NCBI lineage: Eukaryota > Viridiplantae > Streptophyta > Magnoliopsida > Asterales > Asteraceae > Lactuca > Lactuca sativa. Next base: position 146,503,699 of record NC_056629.2, read on the forward strand.
TACTCAAGCCCAAAACTCTTCCACATAATACACTGCTCGGAAAACATTCCATCATCACATGCTCTTGCCATCTAGTGAGTACTACGGCTCCCCGCAGTATCACAACACCCTCTGACCAGTGAGTACTACGGCTCCCCGCAGTATCACAACACCCTCTGACTAGTGAGTACTACGGCTCCCCGCAGTATCACAACACTCTCTGACTCCACTAGCTCGTGCTCCGCAGACTATCATAGGCGGCTACCCATACTCGACTCGAATATTCATCACAGACTCTGGAGGCAATCGACATAACAATGCCCACCCTTGCAAAGATCCACTCTCTCAAATAATCTCCCTGGATGTCCATACTCGAAGGGCTCCCACTAGATCCATAGATACGTGATATACCACAAGTCGATTCAATTCAAGATTCACGAGTAACTCCGAAATAAAGATATCATCCCCGGATATCTCAGAATACCCCAACAGAACATCACGAGATCCTGCAACAATCACTGATCTCCTGCCCCAAGCATCATATAGACACGATAATATATTTCCTCTGAACCCCATAATTAGATCTGCATTTTCCAAATTGCAGTCTCGTTGTATCCAATTTCTCAATTAGAATACAAGAAGACGCTAACGCTACTAAATACGCTGATAATTCTCCGAACCCATTTCCCACCGCTCAAAAATTCAAACAAGGATTCACGTACCGACCCGGGAGTTGGCTGCCTAATCATTCTCCATCTACTTGCAACAACACCAAACACCTGTCGTGGAGACATTCATCCTTCTCATCAAGTACTTCCCGCATTAACTCACTCTGACCCCTTTCCTCGATCACTGCCATCTCTAGTCTCATGATTTCTTACAGCATCTCTATACTCCACTTATAACTACTCTTGACAACTCTCTGCTTTCTTACATACTGCACCCGGTTCTCCCCCACTTAGGGTTCGAACCAGCACCAATTAGCACACAACCAACCCACAACTATTTTTCACCAGCGAAATCGCACCTGCCCCAGGAAAGTGCTACACGACGCCCGATAATTCCCTCTTAAGGAAATCAATCAACCCCCTATACTTTGAACCTCTGATGAACTCCTCAAGAACTTCTCATCACAACTACCTCTAGTCGTTCCAAATCTCATACCAATCTAGCACTAAGCATCTCAACTGCTCAATAACATCCCTGGCTCATAGACTGAACCGCAAAATTATCGTACCTCTCACCTCAACTCATCAACCAATGCTCCAACACCGGAATTGTCCCAAGGACAAGGACCCACTCCCAACATAGATGAAAACTCTCTGCACTGCAAAACTCGACTGAACTCCCCACTGATACCACCATAACACATCCTACTATTCTCAAATAGGTGTGGTGTGGTCTTCAACTACCTCGGTCCCAACTGACTGTCTGCTCATGATAAGTCACTGCCTCGCGGCACACATGCTACCTGATACTCTGGGAGAAACCGTCACCGATAACGATCTGCAGGGTTTACCCCCAAACCCAAAACTAAAACATCAGGCCTCTCGTGTCTTGCACACGAACATAAATAGCACCATCCACGTAGAAGGTGACCTCTCCTCTATCGACTGATTGCTCAACTCAGACCGGAATTCTCCTCTCCCTCTAACTCCTTACCAAAATACTCTGATAGGCACTCGACTTCCCTCTCGCGGGACGCTTCTTCAAACTCAATCATAGTCTACAGGCCTAAAACCCATAGCGTCCAATCTCTACCTCATCAATCATGACCGGATAACAAGATAATCACCAGCATCATTCATTACGAACCATGGTACTCATCCCATGACATCCATTCTCAATATGCTCCGGTGTATGGTACCCGAACCATAGCATCACTCCTCAATCTGCTCCGATGTATGGTACTCAACCATAACATCACTCCTCAATCTGCTCCGATGTATGGTACTCGAACCATAACATCACTCCTCAATCTGCTCCGATGTATGGTACTCGAACCATAACATCACTCCTCAATTTGCTCCGATGTATGGTACTCGAACCATAACATCACTCCTCAATCTGCTCCGATGTATGGTACTCGAACCATAACATCACTCCTCAATCTGCTCCGATGTATGGTACTCGAACCATAACATCACTCCTCAATACGCTCCTTAGAATCTTCGGAATACTCCCTGTATTAAGTATGGGTCCTCTGCTTTCAGTAGTACGGGCCCATACTACCTGCCACATCTACCCATACTTTCTACACGGACTATCCCGGAGCTCCTAAGTAGCTGCTCGACCTGCTCTTTCACCAATCCCATCGCGCGTGCTCGCTCCCCAGCGAAATCCTCCACTCTACCAGCGCACTCATCTGGCTAGGTTTACTCCCTAGGCTCTTCCGTTGTCCTCCCACTTCTTTGCTATCAGCTGCTGAAGAGCTCCTAATGATGCCAGCCATCTACCTCCTGAATATCGTCATATTCGCTTGGTAGCTGACTCCCATCATCGAGAGTTCCACAAAGCACGAAGCAAGCAGCATTCGAGCATCGAAGAATATATAGGACTCCCTCTCTGTGATAACTCCACCTTCTCGGCTCATCCTCGGAAGTACCACTGAACTCTGTAACTCTACCCCTCATGGGTTCTAACTGGATACTCTCACTCATCACATACTCAAAAGCATAACACATATAACAACAAGTCCTAGGCTAAGGCATCACAAATCAGGCCACTCTAGTCCTAAGATATGAAATACCTAGCCTGTCTCTAGCATGCAATGATATCTCATAAAGTGCATCATAAATATCTCATAACACAAAAGTAAGGGTATTTTGGGAAATCACCGTTCGGGCTCTGGCTGATTGTACACACTGCTCTTTCTTGCTTTCTCTTTGAACTCTTATTCACTTTTAGAAAACTATTTATTTGAAAACTTTTCTTACTTCCTCAGTTTGAGTCCAAATTTACCCGAAGGCGCATCCGAATCCCTCAAACCAAGGCTCTGATACCAAATTGTAACACCGTAAATTTTAAGACAAAATTTTCATTTAAAATAATCATTTTAAACTTAGAACACTCCTCCAAAATATGACTCTTTCTCTGGTGTGTACAATCAAACCGGTGCCGTCCCGTGATACTGAAAGAAACCTGAAAACAACATAACACAAAACACTGTAAGCACGAAGCTTAGTGAGTTCCCCAAAATACAACTTACGCACATACGCCTTTCCAGGCCCTGACCTTCCGGTCCATGTGTCTCAGGGGACTTCCGTCCCTGCTGGGTAACCTTCCGGTCCTACCCACGCCAACCTTACGGTCCACAACACCACGCCTTCCGGCCCATAACATAATCGCCTTCCGACCCTTAACATAATGCCTTCCGGCCCACATAACATACATAGCACGTATAACAATTAACTTATCACATATAGCACGTATATCTCATATCATATCCGACCTTCCGGTCACACAGTCAAACCCTTCCGGGTACAGTATAGTGAGAAGACTCACCTCGCGTGTCTCGATATCTCACCACCCTGGGAATCCCTCGTGCCCGATTCTCCGAGCTCTAATCCTCCTATAACATCATATGTCCCCAGTTAACACTTTATATCTCTAATGTTGACTATCCCTAAGAAGTCAACACAGGTCCACTCTGGTCGACGGTCAACGGTCAACTTTAACCGGACTCGGCGAGCGCTAGGGCGACTCGGCGAGTCTACACGTTCTCACCAATTCTCTAAGATTCCCTTTCTACTCGTCGAGTATCCCCCTTGACTCGACGAGTTCCTCCTGGAAGAATCGCGGGGCCACCCCGACTCAACTCGCCGAGTCTGAAGAACAACTCAGCGAGTCCCAGTTAATCTTCAAGCTACTCGCCGAGTCTGCTCATCGGACTCGGCGAGTCCATGCCATGCAACCGCTCAAACTGCTTACTAAGGTCAGATCTGCTCCGACCATTCATAGGTCTGGCCTTCCTAGACTGGTTCAACACGTAAGGTCCTCATTTCGGTGCTCATAATACACCCCATGACTCATAATTTACATTTTGACCTAAGGCATAAGGATTCCAATCCAAAACCTCCATTGATTCCCGAAATGCTCAGGCATGGGACATTCTGGACTTCCAAAGGTCCCAATACAGGGTTCCAATCGCTTGGGGGACTAAGGTAACACTCAATCTAGCCACAAAAGGGTTCAATAAACCCTAAATCCATATACACATCAACATAGAAGAATGCAACTCGAAATATTACCTGAATAACGTGCTCTCTATGTCCCCAAATCCTCAGAATGTGGCTTCTCTTGCTGTCCCCTTAACCAAGCCTCCTCCTCCTTGCAAAATAACACTTCCAAGATCAATAATGGCCTTCTACCTTGCTCCAGATGCTCACAATCGAATTAGGGTTTCTCTCAGAGAACTAGGGCGAACAATGACGGCCATAAGGCCCCTTATATGTGTCCCAAACCTGGACGGTTAGGGTTTCGCTACACAGCGTGGACTCGCCGAGTCCATATCCGGACTCGTCGAGTCCAGTCGCGAACCCGCGACCAGATCCGCGATCCTACTCGGTGAGTCTGAGCTCCAACTCGCCGAGTCCCCTCTTAAAACACCCAAAATCATAATTATAGCAATATCTGAAATTCCGGGCTGTTACAAACAAATGGGTTGATGGGTTCAATTCTTAGAACACCCTGAATTGTTGGTGATTTTAGTGTCACCATGTCATTTTAAGTAACTGGAACTAACATGTGAGCTAAGGGGCTTCATAATTTGTACTCTAATATATGTAAGGGGTTGTGCAGAGTGCACGCATGTATAAGATCGAATTAGAAGCCGGTTCGACAATTAGTCGGGGGTCCGGAGGCAGAGCCCCTGGGTCCGGGGTTTCCAAAGGGGCAGAGCCCCTGGATGGGGTCCTACTGACAGGTCAGCGGGCAGGGTCGAGAGGTAGCGCCCCAAAACCTCACCGGATTTTACATATGGGAACATAGTGGAAAATTCAATTTCTTGAGGGTGATTATGGTAAACTAACGGATAATAATAATAATAATAATAATAATAATAATAATAATAATAATAATAATAATAAAGGAATGCACTTCGGTATTGTATAAAATAACTTAAGGAGCTTTTGTATATGGATGTCGCATACCCGGTGTGTTGGTTGAATCCTTGACATTCTACATGTAGAATCCGAGTTAGAATCCTATTGCCCCCATTTTTTTTTCTTTTCCCTGCTTATTAAAATTAGCTTATTTAGCCTAATAAGCTATATTTTATCCAAACACTTAAATTAGCTTATATTAAAATTAGCTTATTTAGCCTAATAAGCTAGATTTTATCCAAACACTTAAATTAGCTTATTGTGGGAATATCTGCAATCGACATCACCATCACCGCTTTAGCATCACCACCGGTCGACCTTGCTGTCACCGCTAAACCTTTTCTTCTTCAATCTTTTCGTCTTCAATTTCATCTACAATCGACATCACCATCACCGCTTTAGCATCACCACCGCTCCCACCTTTTCTTCTTCAACCTTTTTGTCTTCAATTTCATCTGCAATCGACATCACCATCACCGCTTTAGCATCACCACCGGTCGACCTTGCTGTCACCGCTAAACCTTTTCTTCTTCAATCTTTTCGTCTTCAATTTCATCTACAATCGACATCACCATCACCGCTTTAGCATCACCACCGGTCGACCATACTGTCACCGCTAAACCAACCTTGCAATGAGTTTTCGATTTCTACTTCCTCAGTCGCATATCTCCTCCTCGATTTCTTCTCTGCTGCTGCTCGATTTCATCTGCAAGTAAAACCCTAGACTTATTTTATTTTATTTTTTGATATTTACTTCATGTATACAACAATAATGCGAGTTTTTGATATCTAATGCTCAATTACTTCATTTTTTCTCGATTTCTACTTCTCAATGACTCCATAGAAAATGTTACAATTATAGTAGTGATTATATTGAAGCTTAATGTACATACAGTTACTACGATTCTAGCTTTTTGTATACTAGAATTACCATTGACAAATCACATTAACATAATCGTGGGATCATTTGTGGCCTTTGATATCATGACAAGTAAATATAACTTCTTAAATAAAGTATATACTCCAAACAACAGAACATTGTCTTAAGATTACATTTACAAATTGAGACACATTTAGATTGATTTGATGAATAATTGAACAAGGGGCTACAAGGAACTCATGTTTACAAATTGAGATGTATTTAGGAGGATTTCTTGCTTTCACCAATGCTAAAAAGTATGAGATGATTGATTTTCCTGACTTTGTTTTCAGAATTGAAGAACTTGGATTCCTTATGCCTACAGAGATACAAAGATAAGCTCTACCAATTCTATTCTCTGGCCAAGATTGCATTCTCCATGCCCAGGTGAATATTTTCTTAACTGCTTAAGACTTTTTCTGTTTCTACATTTTTCATGGAACTTTTCTTAATTATAATGTATTGTATATATCAATACCAAATTTATCCCTGTGTAAAATGGTTCATTTATGAACATTATCATATAACCTCTTCCATGATTTATCTACTTACTCATTAATATTATTATTTGGTTCTAAAGACAGGTTCAGGGAAAACTTTGGCATACTTGTTATAGATTTTTTCAGTAATAAACACATAAACATCAGCTCTACAAGCATTGATTGTGGTTCCAACTAGGGAATTGGGCATCTTTTTCCTCCTTCCGAGTCATCTTTTTCCTATTTTGCCCTTTATATTGCTTTGGTGAGATTCAATATTTATGGTGATGATACATTCATTTCTGAAATAGATTTCTCATTTTTAATTTACTGAATGAACATTTCCTATTTTAATTCTTACAAGACCTTTGTTGTTGTGATTGCAGGTGTTGATGGTGCTGTCAAAACACAATGACTTTCCTTTGGTTCCATTATTTAGTCATCACCTGGAAATACAGGTTGTTGCAACAAGTTGTATTGTAGGACTAAACAATCGGACGATATCAATGTTAACGTGGGATTGTGAGGAAAAGGCAAGGTAAATCCAAACGTGTGAAATTTTGATAAATCTTGTCATTTAGAAGTAAGGGTATTATTGTCCATTTAATGTTTTGCATCTAAATATGTTATGTTTATTTTAAAGGCTGTGGTTGTAAGCATTGATCCTTGTAGACAATATTTGACAAATAAAGATGAGGTTGGATTCAAGGCTATTAAACTAGAAAACCTGGGTGAGTAAGAGTAGAATTATCAATTATGTATTTTATGTTATACGATAAATTTGAATAACTTATAAATTTTTTGTTTTGTTAGGCCCAAATGATGAAGACTATGCCTTGTATCAGTGCAATGTAAGTGTTGTAAATAGCAACGTATTTTTCAGTTTGACCAAATTTTTTATTTTGTTGTATAGATGATGCTTATTGTAATATTTATTTTTGGAAAATGATGTTTTTGTAATGTGTTAAGCACTTAGTAATGTATTTGACATTTTGTAGTTTAATGTAATGAATTTTTATTTCATTTTGACCAAATTAATTGTTTTTTTATTTAAAAAAATTATTGTTTTTTTTTTTTAAAATAAAAAGCAATTAGCTATGGATTAGCTACAGAAAATCCGTAGCTGTTTACTTCCGTAGCTATTTAGTTCCGTAGCTATTCTGAAGCTATTAAATTCCGTAACTATTCTGTAGGAAATCCGTAGCTATATATTTCTGTAGCTATGGTAGCTACGGAAAATTCCGTAGCTAATCCGTAGTTATAATTTTCCAAAGGGCCATTATGCTACAAAGATTTTTCCGTAGCAATTCCGTAGCTATCCGCTTATAGCTACGGAATAGCTACGGATTGTGTTGTAGCTATTGCACTAGTTTTCTAGTAGTGATTTATCGAAACTTTTTTATAATTATTTGTAGAATAAGTTATAGTTTTAGTTACATTCTAAAATTTTTAACATTTCTCGTTCATATGGTTTGCAAAAGTTGTATGTCTGGTCCTAAAGACTAATTTCGTGAAATCTTATTAGATAAAGTTGCATGTATGGTGGTTATTTTTGATAAGATATATGGTGATTGGCGATGATGGTTACAGGTGAAATTAAATCATTAGTTCCAAACAATATTTCATATACGTTTGTCTATGTGGTGGTACGAAATGTTGTGTATTATATGACAACTATTGTGTTGAATAAATTTGAAAATTTTTAAAAACCTATTTGTATGGTCAATTTTGTCTTGTCCGTGTATTGTGGAACATGTATTGTGTTGTGTACACTAACCATATTGTATTTTTTGTTCATCCAACATATCACTACAAGGAAAAAGGCAATTAGTGGTAACAAAAGTCGACGCTAAAGGGTTTCATTGTCGCTGGTAATGGTAATCGCGGCGACACGTCACCGTTAATAAGTCGCCGCTACTGTTTTATTGCTATTGATCACCTTGTCACCGCTAAAGAGAATTGCCACTGCCAATGACATAGTCGCCGCTAAAAAGTGCAGTCGCCAGTAATAATGTCGGCGGTAATAACATTTTCATTTTTAATTACTTTTTAATCAACGATTTTGGTTGCCGGTAATAATGTCGCCGGTAATTACATAACAATATTCAATTAAATATCAAAAATAATATTGTCGCCAATAATTACAATACAAACATCAAATTAAATATCAAAATTAATAGTGTCACCGGTAATAGTGTCGCCGATAACTACAGATCCGATTAAATATCAAAAGTAATATTGTCACCGGTAATAATGTCGCAGGTAATTACAGAAAACAACCAAAAGTTTTACAATCTAACAAGTAGCAAAACGTGACAACAAGTGTAATATGCAAATAAAACTCCTTCCTACATACTATCATCTTTCGGTCAAAAGGGGATCGATTCCGTAAAAGATTGGATCAGTAAATGGAAATTCACTTCCTATCGTTTCCTCGATTATTTTGTGATTGAAAAAACGAATAAACTCATCCCTACATACCGGTTCGTTGAGTATTGCACAAAGATTTTCCAACTACATAATAAATAACAAAATATGTAAACTTATAAGTTAAATTATCAAACATAAACAAAAGCTATCAAAGTATATTGCTATTTTTAAATTAAGACAAAAAGCCAAAGCACATTGCATCAAACACACATACATTGACATATATACACCAAATTTACATAGATTTACATTCAAATATCAAATATATATACATATATAATTTTCAAATAATTGATACCACTACACATATTTTGCAATTAAACTAAAATTTCACAATAAATAGAAGTAATAGAACCTGTGGTGGCGTAAATCAATGAAAAGGGTCCAGTGGTGGCGGTAGTCGCGGGTGGTGGTCGGGAACGTAGCAACACAACCAACAAAATTGAAAATGACAATTTTTTGCAATTAACCACTCCAATAAGCATAAAATCGATGTTAAAAGAGAAAAGAGACCGAAAATTGACCTGGAAATAGCTTGGTGTCGCCGGAAAAAGGTTGGTGTCGCCAGAAAAGCTTGGTCCTCACCCGAAAATCTTTCTCCACCGGTGGTATCTTCTTTGTGGAGAATTTCACACACCCAAAATTGATAAATGTCACTAGTATCCCATAATAATCGGCGAAGTAAGATGCAGACGAGAGAAGAGAAACAGGCTAAGGGAATGAAACAAAAGAGCAAAAGGAAAAATGATCGAGTTTTCTGGGTTTAACTGTGTCGGCCGTTAGCAACGAAGCCTTTTCCGACGACAAGCTGGGCTTTAGCGGCGACTATCAGGAGATAATTATTGCCGCTTCATTTTTTATCTTTAGCCGTGACTATTTTGGATCTTCAGCGGCGACAAAAGTCGCCGGTATTTCCATATGCGTTCCACAAACACCCTAGCCATTAGATTAGAACCACGATCAGATGATTCGCATTTACCAGAACGTCAAATAGCGGATCAGTGTCATTCAGCCTTTAGCGGCGACAATTTAATTTGTCGCTGCTAAAGCTCCCAGTCGCCGCTATTGATGTCGCCGCTAAAGGCTCTATTTCTTGTAGTATATGTTATGCATTCTATGAAAGTTATTCTATGAAATTACCATTGATTATTGAGGTAAAATTGACACCCTTTGTTTCAATAAGTGCTAAATCTATTTTGAAAAACTATTTTTAAAATTAATAAATAGGTGTTTGTGTTCATAAAGGTATATATTATTATTATTATTATTAGTATTGTTATTATTATTATTATTATTATTATGGAACAACATAAAAGGCATTAAATTTTTAATATTTATTATTATCACTTGGTAAAAGAAATTAAATGATATATTTTGGTCATTTTACATTGTTAAATAAATAGTTAATGTTTTTTGATACGACTGAACCATCTATTGGTTTTTAGTAAACCTGGTAATTCATGTATTCGTGTCATAAAAACATGTTAGCCATGAATTTGACACGATACCATTATGCGATGAGAAATAAGCTTTATCTCAATTTTTAAGATGTATTCGTGTCATGTATTCGTATCATGTCGTATCTCTCACAAATTCGTGTATTCGTGTCTGGAATTGTAAGATCTAGTTTTTAGTATACTCACTTTGAAGGTTTTTTATCACTACAAGAAAAGTCTATTTTAGTGACCAGTTTTTAGTGACGACCTAAGATGTGGTCACTAATAACATCATTTAGTCACCATATATTTAGTCGTCACTAAATTTTTGGTAATACTACAAATTTAATGACCACTATCATGATGGTCGTCACTCACCCGTCACTAAGTGTAGAATAAAGTTTAAATAATTACGTTATAGAAAGTATTAGTGACCAAAAATAGTGGTCACTATATTGGAGACCTAGTGACGAAAAATAATGGTCACTAGATTGGAAGGTTAATGATGAAAAATAGTAGCACTAGAGACTTAGTGACCAAAAATAGTGGTCACTGATTGGCGACTCAGTGAGCAAAAATAGTGGTGACTGGATTAAAAACTTAGTGACCAAACATAGTGGTCACTAGCTATTTATATATTTATGAGCTGAAAAATAGTAACGAGTAATTGAATATACGTTGAAAATTGCAAAAAGGTTAGGACCGTATAATAATGATCACCGAACAAATTTTATTATAAATTTAAAAACAAAATAAGAATTATAAACTCATATTATGTAAATGGCCACGATGATGGTTTATTCGATGGAAGTGCATTGTGGTAATTTCACATTAAATATACAATGTTAAATAACATGGTGTCATTACATACATGTCTGTTAATTTCATTTTAGTGATATTTACTCATTTGATGTTAAGGGTAATTTCGTAATTTGGTATAAAGGGGTTTGGAGTAATAACAATCCTAGTAAGAGTCTTAGTGGAAATGCTTAAAAGATGAAGGGGTGACTCGGCAGGATAAGTTGAGGGTTAAATACTAATAAAATAAAGCAAAATGTGGTTATCATCTCCATTACGTATTCACGCTATGTAGACCTCCCCTCGCTTTCCTCTATTCACAATTTGCATCGAACACCGCCACCATCGTTACCTCGCCTTCCGTCTTCCGTCTTCCGTCGGCGCTGCTACCGCATCGAATCACCACTTTCTCCTTCGTTCACTACAGTACCGTGCTCCAAAGTTTGAAGCCCTAGTTTCCCCAATTGAAGCTTCGATTAGGTAATAACTTCCCCAAAATTTGATTAAGGTGTGATTAGGGCTCGAAAACCTCAATTGGAGCTTAATTCCTCGCATTTGATTCTGTGTTCATCATTACTAAATGTCGAAAGGTAATTTTATCCTTTCCTCAATCTCTCTTCTCCTCCTCCTCGTTGATTGCTTAGGGACGACATCCTCCTCTACCTACTTTTCCGGTTCTCGACTCCATTCTGATTCCTGTTCACAATCACACACTTACACAAGCACGTATGAACACACACAATCGAAAACACATAGAAATACGTAATCACTTATGAAAGGAGTCGATTTCTTTAACTTTATTGTATGTTTCCGATTGAGGGCTGTCGTGGTGGCATTTGTTCCCCGCTGTTTAGTTTGAGGTTTTATGATCGATTTGTTGTGTACCTCTGAGTAATGTTGGAATTTTTTGTGTTTTTCTGTTATTTATCTTCCGGATTATGGAAATTTTGAGGTGATTAATTAGTGATATGATCTTATTTGTTTAGTTTGATTATGATTTAACACTTAACATTCTTTTTGTTTTTATCAACAGACTTTCAGATCCATTGCAATATCAGTCTATAGTTGATGCAGAGTGGAATATCATTTATGATAAGTTGGATAAATGTGTGAAGACTGGTGCCAACTGCCTAGATTGTACTTTCTCGTCTTGCTATTGGTGAAGTTGAATATGGGAGTTGCACAAAAAAGTAATGGCATGGAGGAGGCAACACTTGAGATTGGAATGGGTAAGCTTGCATTATTATGGCAACATACCTGGGTTTTTTTTAAGTACAATTATTATTATTATATGCCTTGATGATGTCTCAACTTTCTAATGTTTCTACAGAATATATAATTGTCTCTGGAGTGAACATGGAAACTGCACAATTTTTCAAACGTGATTTTGAGGAAAACGGATCAATGGAGAGAGTGACTCTTTTTTTGAACTTGGTAAGTAACTATTTGTTAATTTGTAATTACAAGATGAGATTGAATTTTTTTAATTGATTTGCATTTACATTTACAGGCCAATAATCCTACAATTGAGGTTATCATTACTCCACGTATTGCTCTTACCACAGCCGAATATTTGGCGTATGAATGCGGGAAACATGAGTTCCTATGTTGATGCCCTCCGAGAGGTATTATTTTTGCAAATATGCATTTTCATTTAGGTGTTCTAAAAGCATTTAATGACCATTATACCCTTGTTCTGTCTGTCAATTGCAGGTCTCTGCCGCTAGAGAGGAAGTACCTGGTAGGCGAGGGCATCCTGGGTATATGTATACGGATTTGGCAACAATATACGAGCGTGCTAGGCGTATTGAAGGCAGAAAAGGATCCATCACTCAACAATATACAGATTTGGTAAATTTATTAATTATGTTTTTTTATTACTTTTTACATGAATATGTTTTTAACTTTATATTACCAAAAATCAATCATAGTTTGCTTTTTAAATTGGTGAATAGGCTTATAGACCTAAATGTGAGTCATTTTTTATATATATTTTAGTAGTCGATTTAAAAAACTGCTTATTGATTATAAAAGTAAAGCGATTGAATTTGCTTAGATGTGAGTCATTTAAAAAACATTTGATATTGTAGATGAGGTATTTTTCATTTTTATTATTATTATGATATTATCACAATCTATATAACTCTTAGGATTTTTTTTCAATTTGCATTTATATCTTGAATTTTATCTATTTGGTAGGCCCTTCAAGCTCTTTCCATACAATATGGGGTATTCCAGTCAATTCACAGTTACCGGAAAGAAAAGGTATCTCATTTTTTAACAATGAGTACTCTTGGTTTTATGCTTTTTAATTTTTGCTTACAAAGTTGTTCCTTTTTTTATCAGCGTGAAAGATGGCTTAAACCCATTCTACGCCGCCTACAGGTTAGTTTCCTCTTTCAAATGACCATTTTGCCCCTGAATGGTAAAAAATAAATTTGTTTCTTTTTTGTTGTTATTACAACCACCTCCTCCGGTTAATGACACCAACCCATACAATGTATTTAGACCAAGGGAGAAAGCTCACAGACTTCATACAAGAAGGGTAAGTCTGTCAATTCTTCATATTTTTACATAATCTAAGGTATTAAAAAATGTTTATATATTTTCAGATGCAAAGAAGAGAAAACAATGTCCAATCATTTGAAAAGCTTCTTAATCTTACATTTTATTTGTCAATCAAGTGAGACGCAATCTTGATCAAGCCAAAAACTTACTAGAAGCTTTAATCAAGGTACCCTCACACACACATTTCATTTTATTTTTTATTTATTTTGGTAGTGACAATGACTAGATGAAGAATGTGTGCAACAGAGAAAGGAGGAAAAGAGAGATGTTTTACCTTTTGAGAATCATCGTTCACAAAAGAACCTCATCCCTTTCAACTTTAAGCTTTCACCTATATGTGTGTGGTTGGTTACACACAAGTTTACCCTTGGAAGCAATTGAATTTACTTTTAATCCACATTGATCTTTATATGTTTGTTTTTTGAAATATTAGATAAAATATATGGATTTTGTTTTTTAAAAATGACATTTAATTTTCATATTATAATTGTGACGATTTAATTGGTTATTGTTGTTGTATTGTAAAAATTTGTAGATTGATTTTTCTTTTGTCTAATTGGATGTTATATTTCATATTAAAAATGACATTTGATGTTTCAATAATTTCTTAATTATTGACCCCCTTTTTGTGTCTAATATTATAAATCAGTGACGACCTGTTATGGTCACTAATTAGATAGAATAGTGACCACTTTCTGTGGTCACAATCGGATAAAACAGTGAGGACTTTCGTTGATTAGTGACAACATTTAGTGATGAAGTGGGTCGTCACAGATTTAGTGACGAGTATATTTTAGTCACTGTTTAGTGACCATATTTATATCTGGTCACTAATCGGTTTTGTGACGGACCTATAGTGACGAAAAGTGACGACCAGAATTTTGGTCACTAAATCATTTAGTGACAATTCATTCTATTGTTAGTGACCATTTTGTTTTGGTCACTAATTGGCATTTTTTTTGTAGTGTATAGTCTAGATTGGCCAACTTGTTATTTGCCTTTTTAGCAAAATTTATTTACCACATTTCACCGGTTAAACAAAGATGATGTGGCTGTGTGTTGCCTATGCAACTTTTTTTTATAGGTTTATGATTTTTTTTAAAAGGTTTAATAAAAACATATTTATATTATAAGGTCTAATAATTACCACCAGATTCGACATACATGCCCAACTTTCAAATAAAGACGAGATTAAGAAAAACATTAATACATGAACAATGAAAAAATCTTATACTATATTATAAAAATATTAGTTATATTTTGAATTTAAGAGGTATAAAATAAAAAGCTTTTTGTACAAATCTATTTACATGACACAATCATAAATACTTGCAAAAAGTTTAAAGACTTGAATTAAGGAAGGCTATTAAAAAAATAATTAGGAACAAAATAATAATTTTAAAATATTAACTTCATCTATATAAATTAATTTATATTAACAAAATCATAAATGTTACCAAAATTTTATGCGGATGATGCGCTATTCATCGGTGAATGGTCGAGATCTAACTTGAAGAATCTTGCTTCTATTCTCAAATGTTTCCATGTATCCTCAGGTCTAAAAGTAAATTTTCACAAGTCCAAAGTTTTTGGTGTTGGAGTATCCCTTAGTGAAACCTCACGATGGGCTCATATCCTAGGGTGTGAAACCAGCTCGCTCCCTTTTACCTACCTCGGGGTACCGGTTGGTGCCAATATGAACTTAAAAAAGAACTGGAAACCAATAATTGATAAATTTCGTTCCAAACTCTCGCGGTGGAAATCTAAAACCCTTTCAGTCGGTGGGCGACTCACACTAATCAAGGCTGTTTTAGGTAATCTTCCAACATATTACATGTCACTTTTTAGGGCTCCTATTGGTGTTATAGCTGAACTGGAAAGGATCAGAAGGAAGTTCTTATGGGGCGGAAATGAAGAGAAGCAAAAAATACATTGGGTATCTTGGGAGAAAGTAATTGCCTCTAAGGAACTTGCGGGCCTAGGGGTAGGCTCTATACGCGCGCTAAACATGGCATTGTTGGTAAAATGGTGGTGGCGAATCAAAAGTGAATCATCTTCATTATTGGTTTACAAAATTTGAAAAACAAACCGGCTGATCATCTAGCAAAAAAAAGTATCACAAGTGTTTGGAAAAACATAGTTGGAACCAAAAAAGACATTGAAGAGATGGGATACAGATTTAATAATATCTTTAGTAAAATTGTTGTATGTGGGGATAATACACAATATTGGCACGACACATGGGTAGGTTCCGAGAAATTAAAATTGCTATATCCAAGACTATATGAATTGGAGAAGAAAAAATCATGTAGGGTGGCAGAAAGAATAAAACAGGGAGGTCTAAACTGGAGATGGAAATCCTGCCCTGTTGTTGCTGGCTTATCCTCGCAAGTGGAAGATGTCTCTTCTGTCATCAGCTCATTCAGACTCCAGCTGGGTGATGACCGAATTTCATGCCCGCTAACATCTGATGGAATGTATAGAGTCAACGCCTTAAGGAGAAAGTTAGATTATATCCCCCCTGTTAACAACCACCCAATTCAGATATCTTGGTGTAAACTCATCCCGATAAAAATCAGCACTTTTACCTGGCGTCCTGCATTGGGACGGATTCCTACTGCAATGGCTCTATCAAAAAGAGGTATACATATTGATACATGCTACTGTAGCTCATGTATTGAAGGTTATGAATGCGCGAACCATGTGCTGGTGCGTTGTTTGGTATGGAAGCATGTCTTCTTGTGGTGTGGTATTATTTTCTCAGACTTACAAAACATTGAAGAAACAATTCACTTCGCAGCCAATTGGGGTAGATGCCCTAAGAAAAGGAAGAGACTCACAGCCATCTGCTATGGGACGTTATGGAATCTATGGAGAGCAGGTAATGACCGACTATTTCAGGGGAGATTCGTCCACCCCAGTCGTGTGGTGGACAATATCAAGGCCTCGGTGTTTACATGGATTAAATATAGGAGTAGAGGATGTACTTGTAACTAGGAGGAATTCACTGTCCACCCATTTTCTGTTTAAACTTTAATTGTACGTTTTGATTGTTTCTTGCTCCCCTCTATCTACTTGCTAGTTGGGTGAGCCTTTATAATATTGGCTGTTTCCAAAAAAAAAAAAATTAAAAAATTAATTTGGAACAAAATGATAATTTTAAAATATTAAATTAATTTATATTTCTTAAATTAGGCACAATAATAATTAATTTACATTAAATGTATAACCAAACAATATAAATATAAGTTTTAAACATAAATAGTTTAATTAAAAGTGGTAATATTTTTTATTACATAATAAATAATAATAAAATTTAATAATTATTTTCCTGTAAAAAAGTATTCATCAAAAGAGATATTTAGCGTTGTAGCTTTGCACGAACACACACACACACACACACACACACACACACACACATATATATATATATATATATATATATATTTATTTATTTATTTATTTATTTCCCCGTAAGAAAACTACTCATCAAAAAAACCATTTATCATCGGTGCTATGCACAGACACACATCTAGTAATGAAGAAAACAAGCTTCCAAACACTGGCGGATCTACATTGGATCCCGGGTATCCAGGGATGCACCTCAAAAAAAATTTAGTAGTATAAAATTTTCCGAAAAATTTTGTTTATTTTGTGTTCCTTAATATAAATTTTTTTGCGAAAAAATAACAAAATCTCTAGTTGGTTTAGTTGGTTATGACGATATGATATTTTTCTAGAGGTTGTAAGTTCGAATCTTGGGCTTGACATATGTTAATTTTTTTGTTTATTAGTTTCTATCCTATATCCCTTCAACTTCTTTCTTATTTCTTATAATTCTAAAATTGTTCCACATCGGCCATAAAATGAAACAAGTTCAACTGTTATATATAAGTAAGACAAGATTTTCAATACTCAACAAGTTCAACTTTTGAATGCATTTGGGTTTAAACCTGAAACTGAGTTTGGAAAACTGAAAAACCGAGAAACCGAACCCATTGGTTCGGGATACCCCTTTACGTTGACCCTGACTCCGCCACTGTTTCCAAATAGTGAATAAATCCATATTGCTGGAAATTGACACAATATTTTGAAAAAAAAAATCCCTCAAAAATCGATTTCATAATAAATCCAATAACATAAGAATGATCCAAGCTTACGAAAACAAAAAGAACTTAAAAGTGAATTTCAGTGAAAATCCATAAACAAGAAATTGATTTCAAATCTTGAAAAAACTCAAAGATTTAGTGCAAATTCATACAAGGCAATTGATTTCAGATCTTGTAAAAAAAATCAAACCAACCATTTCCTTTTTGATTTGTTATGGGTACTGAAACAAAAAAGAAATATGCATGGTAAACCGCTAGGGTTGAGGTATCCTGTAATTAATAGTGCACATTTTTTTCGGTGATGAACTAATTTAACACAACCTCCTACGATGTTTGGCAATAACGATTGAGATATATAGAGAGAGTGAACTTTAAATTAAAAGAATCCAGCGTCCATTCCTCTTGGTCCACCTACTACACTCACCATGTAAGATATGCCACCCATCGTAACCGATCCTAATATGGTCCACGACCAGGGCAAGGTGTGGGTGGTACTTTTCATCATGGTTTAGATTTAGATGACACATCTCATTACCGATATCTAAATTATCATGGTGTATTGTAAACCCTTAAAAAAGTGACTATTTAATAGGTTTATATATATATATATATATATATATATATATATATATATATATATATATATATATATATATATATATATATATATATATATATATATATATATATATATATATATATATATATATATATATATATATATGGGTAAAGTGAATATACCTAACAACCTTATATAAGCTTAGGTACCTAACCTCATCAAACTACGTCATTTTGTATTAAATTTTCATTGCAATCATCCAAGGTTCTTAAACTTCATCCCTAAACTTGATTTACTTCAAAAAAATTTGCAAATTCATCATTATATTTCTCCTACATCCTTTCATTTGTAGCGGTAGGATATGAAGCCCATCAGGTGGTATTCGGTAGAAAGACGTGATGTAAAAGAAAGATATTGGTGAAAGTCCAAATATTTTGGAAGTAATCAAGTTATGGGGTTGAAGTTTAAGAACCTTAGACAATTACAATGTAAAGATGATACAAATCGATGTATTATTATGGAGTTAGGTACCTAAGCTTATATAAGGTTGTTAGGTATATTCACTTTACCCTATATATATATATATATATATATATATATATATATATATATATATATATATATATATATATATATATATATATATATAAGGTTCAAATGAGAACCACAAAAGGTTAAGAACTCTAAAAACCACTCATATTACATATGTTAGATATGATATCATTCTTCATTATTCTCCCAAAACAAAATAAATATTCTCTCACCACCTTCAATAATCTTTGATGAACACCACCACATCCAGCACCGTCGACGGCCACCTCACCATTGGTACCGCCGCCGACGATACCTCCACCTCGCAACCTTCGACCACCAACATTAACACTTAAATCTGTCATCAAAGTTTCATATCTGGAACCACTAATGTCTCGTCTTTGTCGTTGTTGTGGTGATCCCCCACAGTCGTCGTCGTGTCTTCCTTCCATGACATATTTGTTCCGACGAGCCACCAATTTTTCTTCAGATCTGCTCTGGAGAGCCACCAAAACTACCAAATTTTCACTAAGATACGGTAGATCTCGAATGCATCAGATCTGGACCACATCCTCCTCTTCTCATCAACGAAATCAGATCTAAGATTTCCACCAGATTTCTTCCCTTTCTTTCTCGTCCGACGACTTCTTTCATTGTCGTCTCCTCTGCCAGCTATCAGAAACCGACATCCATGAGATTCTGACAACACCATCGAACCTCCGACATGTACCACCTCCCGATGTGTCATCACCATCATATCTTCACTACCCCTCCAGATCTGCTTCACCACTATAATTTTGTGTCATTTCGTTGTTCATGCTCGTGATTCCAGATTTGATTTCCTTCAGATCTAGTTTAAAACATTCAGATCTGATTTCCTTCATGTTCTCCACATCTAAAACATCTGAAGCTTTTTTGTTTATTTGGATTTTGTTCTCCGTTTTGAAGCATGTTCGCAACTGAAACTATAGTTGCCACAAGATCTGAAGAAATCTAACAGAACTCCAGTAAGATTGAGACCAGATCTGAGACCGCCGTCAACCACCACCACTTATGTTGCTTCGCTTCTTTATTAAACACTATCAAATATCCTCTATCTATTTATCTATGATCTCTGGTGAAACACATCAGGTATGCTAATATTTGTTTACTTTTTTTTTTCTTTCTGTTAAGTTGTGAATTTAATGTTCTAATCTCTCATTTGTTGTTTCCTTTTGTTAAACATGGTTTTTTATACTATTAAGTTGTTAATCCATGTTTATTATGTTTTTTTTATAATGTTTGCATCAAGTTTTTATTCACATTTTATGTTTTATTGTTGTTAAGTTGTGAATTGAATTTAAAATGTTTGTTATCATGTTAGTGTTTTCTCAAATAATATGAATTTTGATTTTTGTAACCTTTGAACTGTGATGTTTTCATTTTTCAACTATTGTTTAGTTCTATTTAAGTTAGTTACTGTGAATACGTGAATTAATATGTTTTTATGTTATAAATACTATGAATAAGAGTCCTAAACGGATAATTAAACTGTGAATGAGAGTTCTGAAAAGCTCTATTAAACTGTGAATTTTTGTGGTGCACACTATGTATCTGATGAATTTTGTATACTAAATTGTGAATTATGTATTTATTATATCAACGCATAAATATATGTTTTAGTTTGAAAATATGGTTGTAAATATATTTTTTTGTCTTAGATTGTGTATTTATTATACTAAGTTGTGAATTTTATATACTAAACTATGAATTGTGTATTACGTTGTAAGTTTTATTCACAACTTAATATATTAAACTCACAATTTAATACATATAAATGTCGCCATATATTAATGTATAAATATAAGTTTTAATTTGAAAATATGATTGTGAATATAGTTTTTTTTGACTTAAATTGTGAATTTGTTATATTAAGCTGTGAATTTTGTATATTAAACTGTGAACTGTCTGTATTAAGAGTTTCAAATTTATATTATTATTGTGAATTTATACTTTTTTGTTTTAAACTATAAATTTATTGTAATAAACTGTGAATTTTAGGTATTAAACTATGATTTTTGTATTTTTAAACTTTGAATTAACTGCATTATGCTGCAAATATTTATTTAAATTGTGAATTTTACTATATTAAACTGTGAATTTTTTGTATTAAACTGTGGTTTTTTTGTTTAAAAATATGAATTGACTAAATTAAACTATGGATTTTCTGTTTAAACTGTGAATTGACTGTATTTTGTTGTGAATTTTTTATAATTTGTGTTAAAATATGAACGATTTATGTATAAATTTTTGTGTTAATTTTCTTATGAATATATTTATTTTTTGTTGTATAAATTTGTAAGAACCCACTAGTTTTTATAATTGTTTTGAATTAAATTCAAAACGAATGAATTAATAGGCTTTATTAGACTGTGAATGTAGTATTTAAGTTATTAATACATTACTTGATTTACAAATCTGATTTGGAAGAAATGACGGCTACTATATTGATACAGGTGGTTGGTGGAGGCATGTGATGGTAGAGCTTGAGTTTTTGACTTCTTCGAATTAGTGAATTATTGTAAAACAACTTGTATTAAGCTTTGAATTTTTTGCATTAAACTGTAAATGGACTGTGTAAATCTGTATTTTATATCAGTTTTGTGTTAAAATATAAGAGCATCTATGAATGAAAATATTGGACTGTAAAAGTTATAAGGTTGCTTTTTTCGTACCAAAAACACAAATAATTAGGATTTTAAAATGTTTAATAAGAGTATTGTGTAAATATTACTAATTAATTGAGGTTCTTAAGGTTCTTAATCTTTTATGGTTCTCATTTGAACCACTCCATATATATATATATATATATATATATATATATATATATATATATATATATATATATATATATATATATATATGTTCCATTGAGAAAATAAAAAAGTTTGAGAATGGGGGAATCATTCTCAACCACTCATTTATTTTTGCCGCAAAAGCCTTCGTTGTACCAGCGGATATTGGAAAGGAATAGACATGTGTTTTCCAACAAAGCATGTTTCCTTAAACGATGCTAATCATTACCTTAATATATACAAAAACATAACTTTTTTCGTTTTTTTAATTTTAAAAAAACTATTTTTATCGAAAAATGATTTTGAATATACTAAAATTCATGATTTTTTATTCTCTACAAATAGACATCCATATTGATATAATTTTAAGCTAAAATAAAAAATGTAATTTTTTTTTTATATTTTTAGTTATCGTTATTCATAAATGAATAAAAATTCATCATGTATTTTACTACAATACATTTGTTATTCACTTATGAATAAAAAGTATGATTAATATTTTTTTTTACAATTTAAGTATGATTCATATATGAATATAGCATATAATAAACATAGTATATATTCATATTTAAATATTAGACGAAGCATTCACTTGTGAATATTACATAGTATATTCACTTGTGAATATTAGATGGTATATTCACTTATGAGTATTAGATAATATTTTGATATTATCTGAATATTACGTAGTATTACATGATATATAACATGTGAATATTACATAGTATATTCACTTGTGAATATACTATGATATATTCACTTATGAATATTACACAATATATTCAAATATGAATATTACAAGGTGTTTTCACAAATATATATAATTTTTATATGTTATTCACATATGAATAACATACAGATTTGCATATTTGTTTTTTTGTTTTAATAATCATATACTGATTCAGGTGAGAAAAACATATTCATATATGAATATAACCTGGTAATTTAGTTTATGCATTTCATCAAACAGTTGGAGTGCATACAAGTTAACTTTTTTAAAAATGTTAAAAACATGATACTTTGACTATTTAAATCTTACAAAATAGTAGTTCATAGAGAATTATATGAAATTTAAAAAAAAGATTTGATCTTTTTTCTAACCTCAATTTTGAAGTTTTATTTGATAATCGATGTTGAATGAATGATATGAAGTGGAGTTTTTTTGTTGATTTTCAATGATGTTGATCTAATGACACTGTGAGTATAATTAATCATAGATGTTGAAGATCTGATAGTATTCAAGCAGAATTGAAGGTTGGATTAAAAGAACCAAAAGCGAATTTTTGTTGTTAACTGTTGAATCGTATTAATAAACATGTTATTGACGAAGATTGATGATTGATTAACACCGGATGATGTTGATGATGGTTTAATTGAAGAAATCTGGATAATTCTTGAAGGTTGGAGGAGAAATTTGGATGATGAACGGTCGATTAGAAATGAGTTTCAACTATTATCTATTTCTATACAGTTACGTATTTGAGATTGAAGGTTATTATCATATTTACAAGTTTGCCACCATGCCTTTTTATATTTAGATTAAATGATTGGCTGAGAATGATTCCCTAATTTTTCAACTTTTTTTTTCTCAATTGAACCCTCCTCCTCTCTCTCTCTCTCTCTCTCTCTCTCTCTCTCTCTATATATATATATATATATATATATATATATATATATATATATATATATATATATATATATAGACACACACTGACAAATGAGGTGGATGAATTTTGCCATGAATTGAAGGATGACCCAGCACTACCTTGTCACCAGTTAACCTGCAAAACCAAATAAAAAAAAGAATATTGGTAAATTTTGATAGGTCATCCACAAGTTTAATGATCGAGACTACAAATTGAAAAACTTCCTTTAACTTTTACTACGAGAATCTTTTTCTCAACATAATCCAAAAACTTAGGTGTGTAATCTATATAAAAAGAGTTTGACTAGATCGCAACTTCTGGACAACCACATGATCATTTGTAATACTTTTACTCAAACAATAACAATGATTCACATCACTAAAATTATCTACGTTGTCAGTTGTAATCGACAGAGATTATTAATAAAGCGACTATTTGATAAAGATTAAAGATCAAAAGTTTTAAAATTTATGATCTGTAAAAGTTTCACTACTGGAAAATAGGTAATATATTTTTGTAACGCCCCATTTCTGGTATCTGATTTAAATATAGTATTTTTCCTTTCTTAAGAGGTACTCGGCGAGTCCGAAGACCGACTCGTCGATTAGAGTAGGGACCTGCACGCGTTTTTAGTTGGCGACTCGACGAGTCCATATTCCGGACTCGGCGAGTCTGCTTGTCTGGATGAAACCCTAAATCCCAGGGTTTGTACCCTATTTAAACATCATTATAGCGTCCCACCCTAGGAGCTCAATATAACCACCTTTATGCAAACATAGACTTGTTCCAAACCCTAAGTGTTTATTGTTGGAGGATTTTGATGTTTAAGCCCCATTCTCTTGTGCATGCACGTAAAGTTAAAAACTTTACGTGTAAAACCAGTCCTAGAAGCTCAAATCTATGATTTGGAAGCACTGAAATCGACTAGAATCAATTGTATAATATTAGCATGCATGAGACTCGACGATTCATTCTTAGGACTCGGCGAGTCGGTTCATGCTCAAGAACAGACTCGACGAGTTGTTCATACAACTCGGCGAGTCACAGACTGGACGTGTTTATATGATGAAAGAGAACTCGACAAGTTGTTCATATAACTCGGCGAGTCGGATGAAGTTAGACTCGATGTTAGTATCGAAGAAGAACTCGTCGAGTGTTTACCAAACTCGACGAGTAGAAGCAGGTAGAAGATTAGAATGGATGATAGGGACCCGGCGAGTTGGCGGCCCAACTCGGCGAGTCTGGTCAACTGAAAGTTGACTTTAACCAGGAAGTTGACTTGACCAGGGGTAAAATGGTCATGTTACCCTGAGAACAGTTATCAGTATCAGATTTAGTGTTTATGGGATTGTAGTCGGGGAGTTCCGGAGCAGCACTCAGCCAGTTCCAGATTTAGCATCTCAGCAGCCAGCGTTATGAGATGAGTTTCCTTCCAGTTGGAATGGGTCTACGGCCACAATGTCGGCCCGTTTGGTCAGCAGTAGTTCCGGACTTCGGACCGATGTTGTAATTCAGTGTGCTTGATGTCTTTGTGATTCAAGTATGTCTTTGTGTTATGTGTTCCGGACTTCAGTCCGATACAGTATGCAGTTTATGTGTTATGTTAGTAGATATGATTATGTTATGCTATGTTCAGTCAGTTTCCGGACTTCTGTCGAATTCAGTTTCCGGACTTCGGTCCGATGCAGAGGGCAAGGCCCTAGTTAGTTCTGTACTTCGGTCCGATGCAGTTTCCGGACTTCGTTCCGATGCACAGGGCAAGGACCTGGTTAGTTTCTGGACTTTGGTCCGATGTAGTTTCCTGGCTATGGTCCGATGCAGTTTCCGAATTTCAGTCTGATGCAGTGGGCAAGGCCCAGTATGTGCTTTATATGTTATTATATGGTATGTGGTAGTTTGAGGAAGCTCACTAAGCTTCATGCTTACAGTTTCAGTTTTGGTTTCAGGTACTTCAACTAGAAGGCGAAGGGCTCGGGATGATGGCATGCCACCAACCATAGTTTTAGCCTGGGAGTTAGACTCTGATATTTTGTCATGATTTGACATCAGTTGTGATAGGAGAAATAGTTTATGATATTTTGAGACACACGACTTATGATTTTATTATATGATATTTTGATATTATGGTTTTAGTAATGTGTTAAAACAAAATTTTTTGGCTTGTATTTTTGGGATGTTTCAAGTTGGTATGAGAGCCTTTATTTGAGGGATTCAGGCGCACTTTCGGGTATAACTGGACTCAAACTAAGGAAATGGTAAAAGGTTTTCAGAAAGAAAATTTTTTTTAAAAGAATTTTTGAAAAAGAAACTTAAAAGAAAAGAGTTTTTGAGAAAGAGAAAAGGGTGTGGTACATGCGATCAACTGAGCTCAAGTAAGTACTCCTAAATTACTCATACAAGTTTGTGTTTTGATTATCTGTTTTAGTTTCAGTAGGACAACATTCTAAAATATGACTAAGGATCTAGGAGGATGCCTTGTGTGCCTGCTTTATGTGCTTCAATTTCATGAGAATTGCATGCTAGTATTGAGTAGACAGTAGTAGGATAGCATGTTAAGGTTATGCCTGATAGTATGAGCTTAACATTGTATGCTAGTACAATTTCTCGTTATGAGAATAGATATGCTTGGTAGTTTCCTGTGTCTGAATGTTGCTTGTTTTGTGCTTTGTGGGACTCTGAGTGATGGGAGTTAGTCATTAGGTGAATGTGTCACGTCACATGTGATCAGGGTCGAATAATATCAGAGTACTAGATTGGGCCCTATTGTGCAACTCTTGTATGAGTCTAACCGTTGTAGGGATGAGTCTTTTACTCGAAGGATTATCGGAGCCTCGTCACATGTGATGGTATTCAGGTGATTGCTAATTGGCATTACAAGGAGGCCTTCAACAGCTAAGGATTGGTTTAGGCGGAGTCAAAGATTTCCCTAGGGCAAGCCTAGGATGAGAGTAGCAGAGATCAGTAGTAGTAGTAGTGACTTAGTGGAGTCGATGCAGTTCTTGAGGAAAGTACGGATAGATGTGGAAGGTAGTATGGGCCCGTGCTACTAAATGCAGAGGATCCGTACTTGAATCAAGGAAGGCTGAGATGAGACCAGGAAACTTGTAGTAGTAGTGATCCCTCAAGATATATCAGTGTTTCTGACGTTTATCATGTTGTGTTTTCAGAATGGTGCTTTTACGTTCGTAGGCTAGCAGACAACAGTTCAGGAGCCGGTGAGGGATCAGAATCAGGCTCGGGGGCCGAGCATCTAGATGAGCAGAACAGAGAGTTCCTCACCTCAGAGGTTACTCGCACCATACTTGAGCAGACTCCTGTGATCTTCGGTTCGATCAAGTAGGGTATTCTAGAGCTGATGGACGAGAGGTTGAGCACATTCCGTGCTGAGGTGGCGGCCATGATGGGGTCGCGCACACTCACCTTCAGGGAGTTTCAGGCTTGTGGAGCTCCATACTATCATGAGGCACGAGACCCCATAGCGAGTACTAGGTGGTTGGTAGATGTCGCCAATGCATTCCGCACCAACAGATGTCCCGAGTGGGACAAGGTCAGACTAACATCCTGTCTTTTGAAGGTCAGGGCACGTGATTGGTGGGAGGAGATCGGGCATGTCATCGGGGATGACACAACACTTGATGTGATGACTTGGGCTGATTTTACTACCAGGTTCAGAGCCGAGTTTGCACTGGTTATTGAGGTGCAGCAGTTAGCCAGAGAGTTTCAGGATCTCACCAAGACTACGTAGACAATGCGAAGATTACCGCCAAGTTCAGGGAGAGGGCTCTTCTCGTTCCTCAGTACGCAGCTGATGAGGAAATGAAGAAGGCCCGTTATCATGAGATGTTGTAGAGTGATATCCGCCAGTTTGTGAGCCAGTCCAGCTGTAAAACGCTGGATGATATGATTGCGAAGGCTCGTGAGAGAGAGATAGATTTGGAGATGGAGAAGAAAAGGAAGCCAGAGGCGGCAGCTGGCACAGGGAGTTTGGGCAAAAAGCCCAAGGTATCAGATCACAGATCTCGAGGATTGCAGAGCCACAGTCGGTGTGGCAAGTGTGGGAGATTGCACGATGGGGCGTGCAAGGCAGGTAGTACCGGTTGCTACAAGTGCGGCCGTACCGGGCATATAAGTAGTGATTATACAGCTACTACCGACACCACAACATCTGATCTGATTTGCTTCTATTGCAATTAGAGGGGACATAAAAAGTCCCAGTGTCTGAGTTTAGCAGCAGCAGGGAAGGTGGCAACACCTACCCCTGCAACATTGAGGATTACAGACGACCGTCAGGGCCGGAGTGAGACGCCAGTGGCGAAGAGTAGAGCTTTTCAGATGACGAATGAGGAGGAGCGAGTGACTCCTAACGTGCTGGCGGGTATGTATCTTTCTCTTATCTCCTTATTGATATTGATTTTTTCTCATGATTATATGTTTTCGTATAGGGCCGTTCTTAGTGAACGACATTTCAGCTACAATATTGTTTGACTCAGGGGCTAGCCGATCATTTGTCTCACTTGCGCTTAGCAAGAGGTTTAGTAGAGCTCCAGGGGAGTTGGATTGTCCACTAGAGGTTGAGATAGCAGACGAAAGGGCCTTCAGGGTCGTGAGAGTACATAGGGGGTGTTCGCTGCAGTTATTTGATGAGCAGTTTTCAGTGGACTTGGTTCCTATTCCCCTACGAGGGAATAAGGTTATAGTAGGCATGGATTGGCTGAGCCTCAATGGGGCAGTGATTGACTGTGAGCTGCAGTTAGTGAGCGTTCGCACTCCCAGTGGCGGAGAGTTAGTGATTTAGGGCGAGAAGCCACAACGCGGACCAGTACTTTGTTCAGCAGCGAGGGCGAGACGCTACGTTCAGCAGGGTTGCGCAGGGTTCATTGCCTATGTTATAGATGCTCGGGAGAAGGGTAAGGCGACGGTTGATGACATACCAGTAGTGCGAGAGTATCCGGATGTATTCCCGGGGGACTTACCTGGGATACCTCCGAAAAGACAAATCGAGTTTCGGATTGACCTGGTTCCTGGTGCGGCCCTGATAGCCAAGGCACCGTATCGGTTGGCTCCTCCAGATATGCAGGAGTTGTCTACACAGCTGCTAGACAAGGGTTTCATCAGGCCGAGTAGTTCACCATGGGGAGCCCCAATCCTATTCGTAAGGAAGAAGGATGGGTCGCATCGCATGTGCATAGATTACCAGAAGCTGAATAAGGTAACAGTGAAGATTCATTACTGACTCCTGAGGATAGATGACTTGTTTGACCAGCTTCAGGGAGCATCTTGGTTCTCGAAGATTGATCTGCGGCCAGGATATCACCAGATGCGGGCCAGGGAGGAGGATGTGCAAAAGACCGCTTTTAGGACCCGCTATGGTCATTATGAGTTTGTGATGATGTTGTTCAGGCTCACCAACGCCCCATCCGCGTTCATGGATCTCATGAACCGCATATGCAGACCGATGTTGGATCGGTCTGTGATAGTATTCGTTGATGACATCTTGGTTTATTCCAAGACTCAGGAGCAACATGAGGAGCACATGAGAGAGGTGCTATAGACGTTGAGGAGGGAGAGACCTTTCACGAAGTTCTCCAAGTGCGAGTTCTGGTTGCGTGAGGTGCAGTTCCTTGGACACCTCGTAACCCAGAAGGGTATACTAGTAGATCCGGCCAAGATAGAGGTCGTGATGCAGTGGGAGGTCCCGAGGTCTCCATCTGAGATTCGGAGCTTCCTAGGATTGGCAGAGTACTATAGGAGATTGATCTAGGATTTCTCCAAGATAGCAGTTCCACTCACAAGAGGGTGTAGAGGATTTTGTAATCTACTGTGATGCTTCGATCACAGGTATGGGAGCAGTGTTGATGCAGCGGGGGCATGTGATAGCTTACGCCTCTAGACAGTCGAAGCCTCACGAGGCTAACTATCTGACACACGATTTAGAGCTGGGAGCAGTGGTGTCCGCCCTCAAGATTTGGAGACATTACCTCTATGGGGTTCGTTGTACCATTTACACGGATCACAAAAGTTTGAGGTACCTCATGGATCGACCGAATTTTAACATGAGGTAGCGCCGATGGTTAGACGTGGTAAAGGATTATGATTGTGAGATCCTTATCATCCAGGTAAGGCCAACGTAGTGGCCGACGCCCTGAGCCGCAAGGCGGTAGCAGCCCCGATCTGGGATATTTTTCTGAGGATGACAGTGATTACTCCCTTGTTAGAGCAGATTAGAGAGGCACAGGTTGAGGGCCTGAAGGTGGAGAGGCAGAAGTGTGAGAGGATTGTGGGCCGAGTAGCTTACTTTGATTATGAGAGTCGAGGATTGTTGACCCTTCATGAGAGATTTTAGGTACCGTACTAGGACGGAGTACGGCAGGTGTTAATGGACGAGGCTCATAAGTCTCGTTTCTCCATCCACTAGAGGCGACGTAGATGTACAGAGATCTTCGACCCGATTATTGGTGGCCCTGCATGAAGCGGGACGTGGCCTGGTATGTGGAGAGATGCCTGACTTGTAGGAAGGTCAAGGCAGAACATCAGAGATCCAACGGCAAGATGCAGCCGTTAGACATTCCCGTGTGGAAATGGGAGGATATCACCATGGATTTCATCACTAAGCTTCCCAAGACCGCACGTGGAGTTGATTTGATTTGGGTCATAGTGGATCGACTGACCAAGAGCGCGCATTTCTTACCGATTCAGGAGAGCATTTCGGCCGAGAAGCTAGCCGATATTTATGTGCGCAAGGTAGTGGCACAGCATGGAGTGCCTGTATCAGTAGTATTAGATCGAGACGTCCGGTTCACTTTTAGGTTTTGGAAGCGCTTTCACGACGAGATGTGGACTCATCTTCACTTCAGCACCACCTTCCACCCTCAGACGGACGGGAAGAGCGAGAGGGAGATTCAGACTCTCGAGGACATGCTGAAGACATGTGTTCTAGATTTTGGTGGTAGTTGGGATACGTATCTTCCATTAGCGGAATTTTCGTATAACAACAGTTACCACGCCAGCATTGACCGTCCTCATTTCGAGATGCTTTACGAAAGGAAGTGTAGGACCCCAATTTGTTGGGGTAAGGTCAGTCATAGAGTTATCGGGAGTATGGAGGTGGTACTCAAGACTACAAAGTTGATCCAGCAGGTCCGTAGCAGGCTGTAGACTGCATAGAGTCGGCAGAAGAGTTACGCCGACCGGAGGTGTTCAGACTTGGAGTTTCAAGTGGGCGATATGGTCCTCCTGAAAGTATCACCCTGGAAGGTTGTTATCAGGTTCCGGAAGCAGGGAAAGCTGGGCCCCAATTTTTTTGGTCCTTTCAGGGTTTCGGCCCAGGTGGGTCGGGTTGCTTATCGGTTGGATCTTCCAGCAGAGCTTAGCCAGATCCACAACACTTTCCATGTTACCCGGTTGAGGAAGTGTTTAGTGGACGAGTCAGCAGTTGTGCCATTGGAGGATATTCAGGTTGATAGCAGCTTGAATTATATTGAGAGACCAGTTGCGATCTTAGATCGGAAGACGAAGACCTTGAGGAACAAGGTGGTTCAGCTAGTGAAGGTGCAGTGGCAGCACCGGAAGGGTTCAGACTGGATGTGGGAGACCGAGGAAGAGATGAGGGAGCATTATGCAGAGTTATTTTTGGATTCAGCAGCAGCAGACTTCGAGGAAGAAGTCTAAGATAAGTGGGGGAGAATTGTAACGCCCCATTTCTGGTATGTGATTTAAATATAGTATTTTTCCTTTCTTAAGAGGTACTCGGCGAGTCAGAAGCTCGACTCGTCGAGTAGAGTCAGGACTTGCACGCGTTTTTAGTGGGCAACTCGACGAGTCCATATTCCGGACTCGGCGAGTCCGCTTGTCTGGATGTAACCCTAAATTGCAGAGTTTGTACCCTATTTAAACGTCATTATAGCCTCCCACCCCAGCCTCCAGCACCTTTAGAGCATTTCCCTTGTAAACCCTAGCCCCCATTGTTGAGCCTGAGTGTGTTTATACTAGCTTGGAAGCTTTGGAAGAAAAGGAAGGAAAGAGGATCAAGAGAAGGGAAAGGAGGTTCAGATTCTAGTCTTCATTTGCTGCAAATTTTGGTAATAACATTAACACCTTGCTTATTATTCCTTTAAACCGTCTTATATGATTGTTTATGCTTCTCTTGGAATGTTGGTTTCAGCCAAACTTGAATTTGAACTCTCCTTTGGATGGAAACCTTAGATCTGGACGTTATTGAACTCACGGAGCTCAATATAGCCACCTTTATGCAAACATAGCCTTGTTCCAAACCCTAAGTGTTTATTGTTGGAGGATTTTGGTGTTTAAGCCCCATTCTCTTGTGCATGCACGTAAAGTTGGAAACTTTACGTGTAAAACCAGTCCTAGAAGCTTAAATCTATGATTTGGAAGCACTGAAATCGAATAGAATCAATTGTATAATATTAGCATGCATGAGACTCGACGATTAATTCTTAGGACTCGATGAGTCGGTTCATGCTCAAGAACAGACTCGACGAGTTGTTCATACAACTCGGCGAGTCACAGACTGGACGTGTTTATATGATGAAAGAGAATTTGGCAAGTTGTTCATACAACTCGGCGAGTCGGATGAAGTTAGACTCGATGTTAGTATCGAAGAAGAACTCGTCGAGTGTTTGCCAAACTCGACGAGTAGAAGCGGGTAGAAGATTAGATTGGATGATAGGGACCCGACGAGTTGGCGGCCCAACTCGGTGAGTCCGGTCAACTGAAAGTTGACTTTGACCTGAAAGTTGACTTTGACCAGGAAGTTGACTTGACCAGGGGTAAAATGGTCATGTTACCCTGAGAACAGTTATCAGTATCAGATTTAGTGTTTATGGGATTGTAGTCGGGGAGTTTATGGGATTATACTAGCTTGGAAGCTTTGGAAGAAAAGGAAGGAAAGAGGATCAAGAGAAGGGAAAGGAGGTTCAGATTCTAGTCTTCATTTGCTGCAAATTTTGGTAATAACGTTAACACCTTGCTTATTATTCCTTTAAACCGTCTTATATGATTGTTTATGCTTCTCTTGGAATGTTGGTTTGAGCCAAACTTGAATTTGAACTCTCCTTTGGATGGAAACCTTAGATCTGGACGTTATTGAACTCACGGAGCTCAATATAGCCACCTTTATGCAAACATAGCCTTGTTCCAAACCCTAAGTGTTTATTGTTGGAGGATTTTGGTGTTTAAGCCCCATTCTCTTGTGCATGCACGTAAAGTTGGAAACTTTACGTGTAAAACCAGTCCTAGAAGCTTAAATCTATGATTTGGAAGCACTGAAATCGAATAGAATCAATTGTATAATATTAGCATGCATGAGACTCGACGATTAATTCTTAGGACTCGATGAGTCGGTTCATGCTCAAGAACAGACTCGACGAGTTGTTCATACAACTCGGAGAGTCACAGACTGGACGTGTTTATATGATGAAAGAGAATTTGGCAAGTTGTTCATACAACTCGGCGAGTCAGATGAAGTTAGACTCGATGTTAGTATCGAAGAAGAACTCGTCGAGTGTTTGCCAAACTCGACGAGTAGAAGCGGGTAGAAGAATAGATTGGATGATAGGGACCCGACGAGTTGGCGGCCCAACTCGACGAGTCCGGTCAACTGAAAGTTGACTTTGACCTGAAAGTTGACTTTGACCAGGAAGTTGACTTGACCAGGGGTAAAATGGTCATGTTACCCTGAGAACAGTTATCAGTATCAGATTTAGTGTTTATGGGATTGTAGTCGGGGAGTTCCGGAGCAGCAGTCAGCCAGTTCCAGATTTAGCATCTCAGCAGCCAGCGTTATGAGGTGAGTTTCCTTCCAGTTGGAATGGGTCTACGGCCACAATGCCGAGCCATTTGGTCAGCAGGAGTTCCGGAATTCTGTCCGATGCAGTAGTTCAGTGTGCTTGATGTCTTTGTGATTCAAACATGTCTATGTGTTATGTGTTCCGGACTATGGTCCGATGCAGTATGCAATTTATGTGTTATGTTAGTAGATATGATTCTGCTATGCTATGTTCGGTCAGTTTCCGGACTTCGGTCCGATGCATTTTCTGGACTTTGGTCCGATGCAGAGGGCAAGGCCCTGGTTAGTTTCCAGACTTTGGTCCGATGCAGTTTCCGGACTTCGGTACGTTGCAGAGGGCAAGGCCCCGGTTAGTTTCAGACTTCGTTCCGATGTAGTTTGCGGACTTCGTTCTGATGCAGAGGGCAAGGCCCTGGTCGGTTTCCGGACTTCGGTCCGATGCAGTTTCCGGATTTCAGTTCGATGCAGTTTCCGAACTACGGTCCGATGCAGTTTCCGGATTTCGGTCTGATGCAGTGGGCAAGGCCCAGTATGTGCTTTATATGTTATTTTATAGTATGTGGTAGTTTGTGGGAGCTCACTAAGCTTCGTAATAACAATTTCAGTTTTGGTTTCAGGTACTTCAGCTAGCAAGGGAAAGGGCTCGGGATGATGGCATGACACCCACCACAGTTTTAGCCTAGGAGTTAGATTCTGATATTTTGTCATGATTTGACATCAGTTGTGATAGGAGACATATTTTATGATATTTTGGCAAACACGACTTATGGTTTTATTATATGATATTTTGATATTATGGTTTTAGTAACGTGTTAAAACAAAAAATTTTGGTTTGTATTTTTGGGATGTTTCAATTTCACCCACATGTAATATGTTTGCAATGAGAATCGTATCATAAATGGTTAAATCAATGTAATACATACATATAATATGGTTGATTAGGGTATCCATACTAGAAACTAAATCAAATACGCCCATTGGAATCAAATACACCTCATTTTGAATCATGTATATACGCAATTTTTCAGCATCCTCCTCACACACTTGTCTCCTCCACACACTTGTCTCCTCCTAACCACTGAACAACACCTTAAGACCTCCTTTTCTCCATCTCTACACCATTAAAACATGCGCATAAACACCCATCGTTGCTCCATCATCCTCTTCATCCCAACATCACCATGTCCCCTATCACAACACCATTATCACCAACCATCAAAAAAAGCCTCACAACAGCATTAATTATCCGTTATAACCACCGTGCAAAATCCCACAGCCAGACCACCATCATCATACAAATTAATCACACGTCTAGTTCAAGTTCAAATTTAAAAGGGAAGAACTTTGATTTATGATTTCACTACCGATAAACACACGTAGAAATACAAATGGATCAAGCCACTACAAATGTCTCATTAACGATAACGAGAACATTTTGGATGTGATCGATATGCAAAATCAAAGGGGAGGATCTCGATTTTGAAATCGTACTGTTTAGTTTTAATCAGATGATCTTGGAAATGATGCAAAGATAGATGGATTTCTTAAAAAGTATAACATATCATGTTGTTTCATTTGTATATTGATAATGATACTAAAACTTTTCATACCTTTTTTTCTCATTTTTTTTGGTATAAATGTGTTTCTTTATATGATTAAACTGGTAGAATATCC
Organism: Lactuca sativa; assembly: GCF_002870075.4. Lineage (NCBI taxonomy): Eukaryota > Viridiplantae > Streptophyta > Magnoliopsida > Asterales > Asteraceae > Lactuca > Lactuca sativa. The sequence goes on from NC_056629.2 coordinate 146,538,568, forward strand.
TTAAAGAATTTTAAGTACATTGCTAACAGTAACTTCAGTTGATCCATTTAGGCTCTAAGCTCCATTTGTTACGTTGTGCACTTGTACATAAATTGTGATTTTCCAGGAACCACAATCTCACGATTTCCATCACTCATTTCTATTCTTTCAATAACGACTGAATCCAATAAGTCTGTTACTTCTTCTTTTAGAATCTTAAAATTCAAAAAGCCCCTTCTTAACATAAATTGTAATTAACATGAACTTTTGAAGGAATAGTAATTTTTAATGAAAGTAACCTCTACGAGGGAAACATGCAATTGGAATGCACTTTCATGTTTTAGTATCTCCATCTTGTTGAATTGCATGATTTGGAAAATAAGTCCTTTGTGGGAAATTTATTTTGGATTAGTACCCATCCTTCAAAAATTAGCATATGAACTTCTAACAAAACAATTTGTTTTTGAGAAATGTTTGTCTCAAAATTCTTGAAGGGCCTCTATTAAATTCTTTTAACGGTGTAGTAGTATTTATATAATGAAATGTGATGTTTTTACTGATGGATTTAAGTATGCTCATTCCCTTTTCTCTTTCTGTATCATTAAATGAATTATTAGTTATATCATTAAACTATTAACTAAGAGTAAAATGTCTTTACTATGGTGCAAGTCTGGTATACACCAAATTATTGATTTCGGTATGGAAACGTGGGCTTAAAATTGAGCTTTAGTGAAAACAAGGTATTCCCATAATGTCTTTGCCGTGAACTTGATTGTTATTTTTTCTTTTTAAGGAGTATATATATATATATATATATATATATATATATATATATATATATATATATATATATATATATATATATATATATATATATATATATATATATATATATATATATAGGGGATAGAGAATATATATTACAGCCCCACCTAAGCTTAGGTACTAAACTTTTAAAATATGTCGTTTTAACATGCTAAATATACCCGGTTTGGTTTCACTTGGTAAATATATCATTCTCCATAACATTTCTTTCTTTCATTATCGTTATATCATCTCCGTTTTCTTTCCTCAATTATCGTTTATTACTTCATCCAAGTGAACATTACTAAACCCTAAACCTAAACCTAAACCCTAAATTTAAACCCTAAACACTAAACCCTAAACCCTAAACCCTAAACCCTAAACCTTAAACATAAACCTAAACCCTAAACCCTAAACTCTAAAGCCTAAACCCTATTGTGTCGATCTTGAATTTACATCTTGAAATATTAATCGTGAATCCATTAACCGTAATCTTTATATAGTAAAACAATGTATTTTCAAGAGGTTTAGTACCTAAGCTTAGATGGTGCTGTAATATATATTCCGTTTTCCCATATATATATATATATATATATATATATATATATATATATATATATATATATATATATATATATATATATTGTCTAAAAAATAAATTGTTTTTCAAGAAAGGAAGAATATTATGATCTGCATCTGCATCTGTGTCTGATCCAATGAGCTTTTTGAAAGGAATAGCTTGTACGATAACATTGTATTTCATAAAAAATTTCTATTATGACATTGTACTTACAAAATCTACCATGTTGTAAATTTTCCTATCATAATATTGTACTTTATAAAAATTTCTTACTCTGACATAGTACTTACCAAAATACCAGATTATAACATCTTATATCCATATTTTAACTGCAGGTTGTGTATGAATGTATACAAGAAGAGATGTGTGGGTAAATTTTAATATTTGATGTGTTTGGATGATTTGGTAAACATTGATATCTATATTTTTGGATGATTTAATAGTTTTTGGTATTGTAATGTTAATGTTTGGTTTTGGGTTTTATTATTATTATTATTATTATTATTATTATTATTATTGTTATTATTATCAGTGTTCTTTAAATGTTAAATGTTTGCTTTGGGATTGTATTATTAGTTGATGTTTTTTATATCTTTTTTTAGATTCATAATAAAATTAATAATAATAATAAAATCTGATTTTATATATTTGTGAGGGATCAGTAACGAAAAATCATATATGAAGTTTACTAGGGATCTACGATAGAAAATAAAAAAAATCATTTTTGAAGTTTGCTAGGGATTAGCTACCGGAAAATTAAAAATAATATATGAGATCTGCTGGGGATTAGAGACGGATTTATAAAAAAGGAAATGAAGATTGCGACAGATCAGCGATGGAATATTGTCATCAAATTTGTCACGAATGTCCTAAATAATTGTATTAAGGGACCATTTCGCGACGGATACTCCGTCACTAAATTTATCGAAAGGATAAACTGATCCGTCGCTAAAATCCTCACTAGGTAATTAGCCACACTTTATTTAGCTATGGAGTATGTCCGTTGCTAATCCATCACAAACAACATTTAGCGACGGAATAGCGACAAATTCGTCCATCTCTAAAACCCATGTTTCTAGTAGTGAGAACAAAGCCACATGATATCATCTATAAATAATATCGTCTTTAATGATAAGAATACACAATTATATTTTTTTTTCATAATATTTACAGTTTGTGTGAACCAAAGACATACACGTTGTACCTAGTAAATGTCTAGTTACATTGACATCTTTTCTTAAGTCAACACCAACTAAAGTTTGGAATACCTTTTATGACAATATTAATAACTACTATTATTGAATATTGACTTCACTTTCTCAAGAGAACCTCGGTAACTAATTTATCAAAGTTGAGATAAGACGACCCCTCAATAGCAATTGCTTCTTCCGCTTTCTTCTTCGATTCCAAAGCCTTACATTTTATCATTTTCCCTTTCTTCCCATCCATCATCTCCCTCACCTGAGCTTCCACCTCCTCTCTCTTCACATTGGAATCTATTTCCATTCCAATCCCCCACTCTACACAACTATAACGACAATTCGTTTGTTGCTCTGCAAAAAACGGCCAACAAATCACCGGTACACCGCTGCTAATACTCTCAATAATCGAGTTCCATCCACTATGAGTCAGGAATGCTCCAATTGTTGGGTGCTTAAAACCTTCAAATATAGACCAATAAAGAAACTTTTTAGTGACAGATTTAAATTTATGTGTGACATTAGGGTGAACAAAAACGATCCGAAAACCGAAAAACCGCGAAATAACCGAAAACCGAAACCGAACATAGAACCGACGGTGCAGTTTTAAATTTTTACAAAACTGCAAATTTCGGTGCGGTTCGGTTTTAATCCGTACAACCGCAAAAAAACTGAAATAACCGCAATATATACATATATATATATATATATATATATATATATATATATATATATATATATATATATATATATATATATATATATATTGAATTTATTTTGTTAGCGTAGTGGCATACTATGATCTTAAATATAGGCTATTTTGAATTTAGAATTAACTAAATTTTAGAATATTTTAGTTACTAATTAAATCCGCACAGAATCCATCCCACCAACCGTACTAATATGTATGTATGTTAGAAATTTAAATAAGCATAAATTTTAGAATATTTTAGTTGCTCCAAAGAGATATATATATATATATATATATATATATATATATATATATATATATATATATATATATATATATATATATATATATATATATATATATATATATATATATATATATATATATATTCAAGATTAAATAAGAAGGAAACTTTTGGTAGAAAGGTAAAAAGTTTTTTTTTCTACATATTTTTTTAGTGAACATACAAAATGAATCATTAGATGATTCAAAGGTAAGATGATTCACAAGAAAAAAATTCCAAAAAAACATCTTCATTATTTATTTTTAAGTAAATTAAGAAAAAATTCACTTTTATTACAATTTTAATGAATAACAACGAAATCATTGTGTAAATTAATCATCGGTGTGTTTTTTTGAGAGTTTTTTTTTTGGTGAATTATGTTATTTTTGATTCACCTAGTGATTAATTTCTTTTGTTCGTCAGAAAAGTATGAAGAAAAAAAACTCTTTCCTTCCTACCATAAAAAATTTATTACCGGATATATAAATATATATATATATATATATATATATATATATATATATATATATATATATATATATAAGGATTATATGGAAAATAAATGATTACAGCAACACATATTTGAACCAATGAAAACGTAACAACGCATCTCTTTAGGTAACTAAATAAATAACTTCCACAATATATTTTGATTAAAAAAAACTTAGAAAGTTTAAGCTATAAACATAAACCAAATTCAACTACATGACTTTAGGATAACTACATAAGTTATATTTCACTCTTAGAAAGTTTAAGCTATAAACATGAACCAAAAACCCTATAAAAGTTATAAAGTTATATTTCACTACAAATTCAACTAAAAAAACTTAGAAAGTTTAAGCTATAAACATAAACCAAAAACCCTATAAGATTTCAAAATTTTGCTCTTACTTTTACTGTTGAAGATTTTTTAAGTTATATATATATATATATATATATATATATATATATATATATATATATATATATATATACACACGAAAAATTGTAATAAAGTCCCTACATATTGGCCTCTTAATCGAGTTCCATCCACTATGAGTCAGGAATGCTCCAATTGTTGGGTGCTTTAAAACCTTCAAATATAGACCAATAAAGAAACTTTTTAGTGACAGATTTAAATTTATGTGTGACATTAGGGTGAACAAAAACGATCCGAAAACCGAAAAACCGCGAAATAACCGAAAACCGAAACCGAACATAGAACCGACGGTGCAGTTTTAAATTTTTACAAAACTGCAAATTTCGGTGCGGTTCGGTTTTAATCCGTACAACCGCAAAAAAACTGAAATAACCGCAATATATACATATATATATATATATATATATATATATATATATATATATATATATATATATATATATATATATATATATATATATATATATATATATATATATATATATATATATATATTGAATTTATTTTGTTAGCGTAGTGGCATACTATGATCTTAAATATAGGCTATTTTGAATTTAGAATTAACTAAATTTTAGAATATTTTAGTTACTAATTAAATCCGCACAGAATCCATCCCACCAACCGTACTAATATGTATGTATGTTAGAAATTTAAATAAGCATAAATTTTAGAATATTTTAGTTGCTCCAAAGATATATATATATATATATATATATATATATATATATATATATATATATATATATATATATATATATATATATATATATATATATATATATATATATTCAAGATTAAATAAGAAGGAAACTTTTGGTAGAAAGGTAAAAAGTTTTTTTTTCTACATATTTTTTTAGTGAACATACAAAATGAATCATTAGATGATTCAAAGGTAAGATGATTCACAAGAAAAAAATTCCAAAAAAACATCTTCATTATTTATTTTTAAGTAAATTAAGAAAAAATTCACTTTTATTACAATTTTAATGAATAACAACGAAATCATTGTGTAAATTAATCATCGGTGTGTTTTTTTGAGAGTTTTTTTTTTGGTGAATTATGTTATTTTTGATTCACCTAGTGATTAATTTCTTTTGTTCGTCAGAAAAGTATGAAGAAAAAAAACTCTTTCCTTCCTACCATAAAAAATTTATTACCGGATATATAAATATATATATATATATATATATATATATATATATATATATATATATATATATATAAGGATTATATGGAAAATAAATGATTACAGCAACACATATTTGAACCAATGAAAACGTAACAACGCATCTCTTTAGGTAACTAAATAAATAACTTCCACAATATATTTTGATTAAAAAAAACTTAGAAAGTTTAAGCTATAAACATAAACCAAATTCAACTACATGACTTTAGGATAACTACATAAGTTATATTTCACTCTTAGAAAGTTTAAGCTATAAACATGAACCAAAAACCCTATAAAAGTTATATTTCACTACAAATTCAACTAAAAAAACTTAGAAAGTTTAAGCTATAAACATAAACCAAAAACCCTATAAGATTTCAAAATTTTGCTCTTACTTTTACTGTTGAAGATTTTTTTAAGTTATATATATATATATATATATATATATATATATATATATATATATATACATATACACACGAAAAATTGTAATAAAGTCCCTACATATTGGCCTCTTAATCGATTTAGTCATTATATATTATTTTTATTAAATTAAGTCCCAAATATTGGTAATCGTATTCAATTTAACCCTTTGACCCGGGTCAACAGGTCATCCAATTTCAAAAATTACATTTTTTACCCAAATTTCAAAATTAAATACAAATTTGGTCAAAATTTTACACTTTTGGCCCAGATTTTAAATTTTGTTACAAATTTGGTAAAAAATTTACCTTTTTTGCCCAAATTTTACAATTTCATTATGAATTTATCCCAACTTTAAATTTTTTTACAACATTTTTTCTCAAAAAATTGTTTCAAAAATGTTTTTTCTTTATAAAATCATATTTACACAAAAAAAACGTATTTTCACATAAAAATCTTATAATTTCCATATAAAAACTTTTTTTAAAAAGTTTTTGTATATGAAATATCTATTTATAAAAATACATATTTATTAGGTATATAATTTTATAAAATTCCGTTTTTACAAAAAAATGTATACAAAAACGTATTTTACAAAAAAAATGTATGCAAACGCCTATCACCTTTATATATATATATATATATATATATATATATATATATATATATATATATATATATATATATATATATATGCACACAAATATGTGTGTATCTATATTTTTTTTTATAAAATCATGTTTTTTATATATTTTTTTTATAAAAACGTGTTTGAATAATTTGTTATATAATACGTGCTTGTATACATCTTATAAAATCGTGTTTGTATACATCTTATAAAAACGTGTTTGAATAATTTTTTATATACTACATGTTTGTATATATTTTATAAAATCGTGTTTGTATACATTTTATAAAATGTATACAAACACGTATTATATAAAAAATATTCAAACTTGTTTTTATAAAAAAATATAAACAAACACGAATTTATAAAAAAATATAGATAAAATAGGTGTTTGTATATATTTTTTGTAAAATACGTTTTTGTATACATTTTTTTTATAAAAACCGAGTTGTATATATTTATATACTTAATACATATTTGTTTTTATAACTAGATATTTCATAAACAAAAAAGTTTTTAAAAAAAGTTTTTATATAGAAAATATAAGCTTTTTAAGTGAATACACGTTTTTTGGTATAAATATGATTTTATAAAGAAAAAATATATTAGAAACAATTCTTTGAGAAAAAAAGTTGTAAAGAAAACTAAAGCTAGGATGAATTCATAATAAAATTCTAAAATTTGGGCAAAAAGGGTAATGTTTTGACCAAATTTGTGACAAAATTTAAAATTTGGGCAAAAAGTGTAAATTTTTGACCAAATTTGTAATAAATTCTGAAATCTGGTCCAAAAAATTAATTTTTGAAAATTGGATGACCTGTTGACCGGGTGAAATGGTTAAATTAAATACGATTACCGGTATTTGGGACTTAATTGAATAAAAAAAATATATATAGGGACTAAATCGATTATGAGGCCAATATCTGGGGACTTTATTGTAGTTTTCCTATATATATATATATATATATATATATATATATATATATATATATATATATATATATATATATATATATATATATATATATATATATATATATGACTTGAATGCGTGCTTAAATAATGCATCTGGACTATTTACCAATTTTTAATGTGGTTTGGTTTTATTACTCAGCGATTAGAAAGAATAAACATCACCTGTTCTTGAGGGCACCAACTAGTCACCATGCCTCTCCCTTTTGTCTCGTCAACAAACTCTGGTGGCATCATGGCCTCATTGCCTCCGACAATGTCGGGCCTTGTAATCCACAAGAAATCTTTCTTGCTATTCGCCAGTCCCCACCCAAACTCGATGAGTTGTTCTTTTGTCATGACTGTAATGCTTCCAAAGTTAACGTAAACAACTGAGCCAGGGTCTTTTGTGTCAAGCCAACTGATGCAACTCTCATCTTCCTTCCAGAGGTTGGACCCAATGTGTTTGACCTGATCATTTTCAATATGTTGTTGCATCAAGTGTAGTGGGCCTATGGTGAAGGTTCTTGGATTTAAGACAATTAAAGGGTTAAGGCTATCTTGTTCTAAGGCGTCGAAAGTGTTAAGCACGACAGTCGAGCCTCTAGGGATAGCTGCAGCCTCAGTTATGAAATAGTTCAACATGGTGTCATTTATGTCTGTGGTTCGAATGAAACTGGGGAAATCCTTTAATTGGTAATTGGATGCTATTCATTCCAGGGATCCAATCTAAGCTTGTCTCCAAATACCCATTTGTTACCTCGCTCATATCTGTATCATTTCAATAGTTACTTTTCATGAGTATCTATATGTACGTAGAAAGGTAAAACTAAATTTATTTGTCGGAAAATAAATAACTTTTATACAAACTTAATAAAATGGTAACGGTGTATATAAAGAGATTAGAAAAATGCACATATGCAAAAAAAAAAAAAAAAAAAGTGTTTATTATCGTTTTTATAAAATCTATTGACAACATATATATATATATATATATATATATATATATATATATATATATATATATATATATATATATATATATATATATATATATAGTCCTGTTCCGATGAGAACTCAAAAAATGGTGTGGACTACGAGAAAAATTTTTCACCACTTATTTCGTCAAGTGTATTACTTGATTGTGGTGTGTTCGCATGTGACTCACGTCCGTGATAATTAATATGGACTCGAAGATTTAATCACTTACGACGAACGTCTATGAAAAATTATTTAAGTTATTTTTATTATTTATTTTCGTTCATTTTCTATTTTTTTAACTTCTTAATTAAAAAAGAAATTTAACAGATATATACTTAGTTTTAACGTTTTTTATTTTTTACGTTTATTTTTGGAAAAACTTATTTTTTTTCTTATTCTTTTTCGTTTTTTATTTATTTTATTTTTTAATATATTTATTACATATTTATTACTTGATTGTGGTGTTTTAACGATTTTATTTTTTACGTTTATTTTATATATATATATATATATATATATATATATATATATATATATATATGGGACGGGTCATTTGCGAATAAAAAAATAGAGATCTTGAGATTTAGCCTTAGCTACATATTTTCTCATTTGCTGCTGTAACGATCGAGCGTACTAGCCGCAACGAGGGATGCCAAATCATAAATGATTATATGACAAAGATGTATAACCATATGTGATTATACATGTTTATACATATATTGTTAATCATAAATGATTATATATATATATATATATATATATATATATGTATGTATGTATGCTCACAGATTAAGTAATCATATATGATTATGATACTTGGTAGTGGAAGAGGTGGTGGTGGCAGACGTGACGGTGGTATAAGTGACGGTGTTGACAATTGTGGGGTCGAATGGTGATAGAGGTGGTGGTAGTGGTGGTGGCGGTGGCGGTTGTGGTGGTGTAGATGTGGCGGAAGAGAAAGAAACAGGCAAAGCTATATAACTTTCATGATTATAACAAGTTTGTCATGCTGGTATACTACCGATGGTTAGAGTGGTTGATGTGAAATATAAGAGTGAGGTTGAATTCAAAGATTTTTATTTTTTTTAATGTCCACGAAACCTATATATATATATATATATATATATATATATATATATATATATATATATATATATAAAAGCTGGTGTTACAAAAAAAATTATTATTATTATAACCAAATGACTTGTAGCCTAATAGTATTAGTTGTTGTGCTACTTTCTTGAGGTCAAGATTTTAAGTCTCGTCTAGAACATATATAATATTAATAATAGTTTAGTAAGAGTATAATAGATATATTGTTCCAAAAAAAATAATAGAAAATAACAAAAATAACAAAACAAATTAAAAAATAAATATATATAAAAACACCACAAATAAAACAAACGACATCGCTATATATGCATTATGTAGGTTGTCTCCTTTGATAAAGTTATGCATATTTGATTGGATATCCTATCCGAAAGTAGGACTTTAGATCATTAGGAATACTCTCCTCGACAACTGTCGTGGAGAGATTCGAGATCAGCCACCAAAACGCACGAACCCACTTCGGAATGCATATAACGACCGGAAGAGAAGAACTAAGAGAGAGAGAAGACAGTCGCCTGAGAGTGAAGAAGAAACGGATTGGTCGTCTGCCTCCGTGCTCGCCACCACAAATCATCACGACCACGAGCCACCACGGACCGGTGGGATAGTGTTGACGGTTGTTGCAGATATAGAGGACGGGCTTAGATATAATAAAACCGTACTAATGATCAAATAGAAAAAGTTATATTACAAAATAATAAAATAATATCATTGTTAAAGATAAAACAAAATTCAAACATTTCACTGGAAAAGGCCAACGATCAAAGTGTCATAAATATGGTTTTGGCAAGATGGAACTCCAGAAAGCAAGAATAAGAACAGTAATTTCACCTTTGAGGGGAGTATAACCCCTTTCAACAAGATCATGATGGTGAGTGTAAGCCAAAACTCCGCAGGCACTCGGCGTCCAGAATAATACTTCTGGCAACCCAAACTTTTGGGCAGCTTTAAGCGTAAAGCTCATGCAACCATCGGATATTATACAGGTCGGAGGTGGCACGTCAGACTCCTCGCCACCTTTAAGCCTACTGATCAGCTCACAGAAAGGTTCGAAACTTTGCTTAGGAACAGATTCACAGAGGGCCGGGATGGACTGGGTGGCTTCCACATCAGAGGGTGGAAGACCATCGGGGATGGAGTAGAAACGAAAATCGGGCAGACCATCAAGGGAGGAAGAACCTCGGGATCTGAGCAGGCGCTTATGGTTGTAGTGGGTGTTGACGAAGGAAATATGGAAGCCCTTAAAGTGAAGGAGCTTCGCAAGTTTCATCATAGGGTTGATGTGGCCTTGTGCTGGATAGGGGATGCATATGGCATGTGGCTTCTCCATTTCTGCTATGGAACCAATCTGCTGCAGTATTTATTTATGTGTCTTGAGGGAGAAAGCAAACTAGTGGTGGTAGTATTTAGCATGTTTCATTTTATCGAAAATTTCTTATAATTATTTGTAGAATAACTTATAGTTTTAGTCCCCGTGGTTTATATCAATGTACATTTTTTAATTTTTAACATTTCTTGTTCATGTGGTTTGCAAAAGTTGCATGTGTGGTCCTAAAAACTAATTCCATGAAATCTTATCAGATAAATGTATATAAAATTAAAATTATACCCCTCATTCTTTTCCTCAATTTTTTTTGCAATATTTTGATGATTTAGGGCCAATTTTGCAAATTAGTGGAAAGAACACATAGAACACACACACACACACACACTCTCTCTCTCTCTCTCTCTCTCTCTCTATATATATATATATATATATATATATATATTGTGTGGATGTAGAAATGAATGTAGACCAAGAGTTTAAAATTACATATTCCAATAGAATACATATTTTGATAACATACAAATTCTGACAAAATAAATATTTTGATTGAATGAACATTTTGAAGAATAACAAAATTTGAACCATGAGTTGAAGAATAACAACATTCTGAAAGAATAATCATCTATTATTGACATTATTGAAGAATCTAATGTCCAAAAATAAACAAAAAACAATTTTTACTGTCACATTCTATAATAATACAATGTTATTTTTTGAGTTTTTGTCACATTATATTAGAATACGAACTTTATAGTGAATCATTCTTGAAAAAAATCTTCATTGTATAAGAATACAATATCATTAATGAAAGAATCTTCATTTTCATTCTTGTTTCATTTCAAAATGTTTATTCTCATTCAGGGTCACTCTCTTTTAGGGATTTGAACTTTGATGGTGGTTGTTATTGGGGTTGTTTTTGGTAGAAAGTGGTTGGTGCAGTGTTAAGGTGATGTTGGTCTTAGTGATAGTGATGATTCATGCCTAGTTTTCAACTGGCATATGGATGGTTGTATTGCATGGGCTTGGTGCTGGTGATTGGTTATAAGTCGAGATGATAGTGGTCGACATGTTGGTGGCGATAAGTGACATGGTGATGAGTGATGGGAAATGCGGTGCTTGTTGCAAAAGATAGTGGAGGGTGATATGGTGTTGATTGGTGATGGTAGTGGTTGTTGAATTAGTAGTGATTGGTGTGATTAATGATGGTGGTGGTTATTCTTGATAGTGGTGGTGATTGGTGATGATGGTTGTTGATAGTGGTGGTGGTTGACTAGGTTAGTGGCTGATGGTGGTTAGGCTAAAGGGTGTCCTAAACTTTTTACCAATTGTCATAACCACTTGGTTAGCAATGCCAAATTTAGTGATCGAATAGAGCCAATACCCAAACCCCCAACCAATTTTGGAGCTATAACCTTTTCCCAGGCCACCCATTTTATGTTATTTTTGCAAATAGGTCCTCCCCAAATGAACTGTCTACAAATTTTCTCTAACTACCTTATGACTCCATTCGGGGCTCCAAAGATGGATATGAAAAGTGTGTGTAGGCTTCCCAGTATCGTTTTAGCAAGTGTGATTCTTTCACGGAAATTGAAGATTTTGGCCTTCCAAGTTGAAAGTTTTGACCTCAATTTATCCATAATGGTGTTCGACGAGACCTTTCGATTCATATTTAATCCTACCGGGACGCCAAGGTAGGTGAAGGGAAGCACTGCAGGTTCACAACCAAGAGAAGATGCCCAATTAACGACCTCTTAGGACGGGACCCCAATACCATAAACTTTGGAGTTGGAGAAATTGACCTTTAAACCAGATGATACATAAAAGCATCTAAGGATTCTGACAAGATTTGCAACATTCCAGTGTGACCAATCCCCCAAAAATAAAGCATCATCTGCATACAAGAGGTAAGATAGGCATACATTAGTATTAGGGATATGGATACCATCAAATATACCTTTATATGTCGCATATTTCAATGCCTCCATCGCTATGATAAACAATAAGGGAGATAGAAGATCTCCTTATCCCGCGCCCTTTGTCATTGAGAATTCGGCAGTAGGGCTCCCGTTAATAATGATAGAAGCCCTAGACGATTCTAGACAACCTCGAATCCACAATCTCCATTCACAACCAAAGTTCATTTGAGTCATTATGGACTCTAGGTATCCCCAGTTGATTGAATCGAGAGCCTTGTTAAGACCTGACTTGAATAATAATATTTTTCTTCCATTTGACTTAGCCCAAGAGCAAATTTCATTTACTATTAAGGGTCCCTCTAATATGTTTCTTCCCTCCACGAAGGCATATTGAACTTCATCAATCACACTGTTAATCACCTTTTTAATATGCAGGGCAAGAATTTTTGTGATGATTTTGTACATCGAACCAATCAGGCTAATTGGTCGATAATCATCAAGCAGAAGCGGGTCCTTTATCATTGCTGCCAACGTGATGAAGGAGGCATTGCATCCTCTTGAGAATTTACCCCATCTTTCAAAATGTTTCACCGCACCTAATACATCACCTTTAATGATCACCAAATATTTTTCTTAAAGAATTTGTTTTTACTCTCTTTGAAGGTTTTTTGTAGTCTAGATTGGTCAACTTCTTATTTGCTGTTGAAAAGAATAAATAAAGTTACAAACTTAAACATTAATTTGTTAAATATGTTAATAGGTTAATTAATAAACAATATATGTGTATGTATTTTGTGTACGTATATTGCAGGTAAAAGGACACGCGGGTCAAGTGGGTCAAGTGATATATGGGTTATACCCAATGTTTAATGGGTTGTGATATAAGGAGTGTTAGGTGGTCTTGATAAACTCTAACGAAGATATTTCACTGATCTTATCTCTCAGTTTTCTCTATCATCTAAAGTTAGGGTTTGTTCATCGTTGTCTTACAAGATCTATAATATGAGAGTATGAGTGATTTGTAGTGAGGTTTGAGTTGTAATCTGTTGATGTAAACCATCTGTTTCATAGTGAATGAAATGATGATGTTGGGAAGATCTTGTGTTGATTACATTTCTTTACATGGTATCAGAGCTATGGCTCCTTCGGTGTTCTTGTGATGTTCGTTGGTTTGCGATTGTTCGACTCACGATCGTCCTGGTAATTTCTTAAACCTGTTCATTATTTGTTTACAATCACTTTCTTGACTGACACAGTTGTTGTGTATCATGAGTTTGTATGAACTCTGATCTTCGATTTTATCAACTGTGTCACTTTTCTGATGTTCAGTTGATTTAGGGTTTTCATTAGAAAATCCAATCGAACATCTGTTCTTTTTTGTTTGTATCTGGTACTGCGAGATTGTTGTGATCTTGTAGGTTTCTTCTGTGACGATCAAATCAAGTTTGTCTACAAGACTCATTGTGAACAAAGATTAAGCCAAATCGATTAATCTCTGAGTCTGAAATAACTCACTAGGGGTCAGAGTTCATCGCTGATAAACCCTAGTTGAGAACGGACAAAGAGAGTCGATCTCTGCACTTGACTCATCATAAAAAGCTTTGTGAGCAATCTCTTATTCTTGTTCTTTGTCTTACATGTTTGTTTGTAAAGATCCTGGCAATCTGTTTTGTGTTGATTGAATTTTATTTCTTGTATATCTGCTTGTTTCTTCTTCTGTTCTGACTGTCTTGGGCCCCGATATACGTGGTGACCATCTGGACATAAGATCAGTTCAGGGGAAGTTTTCTTGAGTCTCCTTTCTTGAGTTTTCAATATTTCTTGAGTTTTATTCTCATTTACTTCTATGGCGGGTGAGACAACTGATCCACCCAGTGGAAGTGGGAAGGATGATCTGATTAATTTTGATGATCCTCTCTATATTCACCTTTCTGATAATGCTGTTACCTCTATAATTACAATCAAGTTGACTGGTAATGAAAACTTTAGGTTATGGAGAAGTTCAATTTCTAGAGCTCTTAAAGCTAGGAATAAGTTAGGCTTTGTTGATGGTACTTGTAAAAAAAAGCAGTGTCGATGAGTCAAAGAAAACTAAATGGGATAGAGCTAATGTTGTTGTTTGTTCTTGGTTGTTGTCTTCTATATCTGACTCAATCTATCAGAGTCAAGCCTATTCTGAAGTAGCAGAAGATATTTGGGAAAATCTTTTTGAAACATACAATAAATCTGATGGATCTGTTGTTTTTAATATACATCAACAAATTAATTTTCTTAAACAAAATGGTACTTCTCTGTCTGATTACTTCAATAAGCTTGATTCTTTATGGAAAGAATTTGATGGTCTTACTAGTTTAACAGAGTGTACCTGTGATGCTTCTATTAAACTAAAGGATCATTCAAATCTCATGAAGCTAATGCAATTTTTATCTGGACTTGATGATTCATATAGTCAAGTCAAAAGTCACATTTTGTTAATGGATCCCTTACCTAATGTGAAAACTGCTTTCTCTATTGTGTCTAGAGAAGAATCACTTCAAAGAAATGGTTCTTTGACTTCTCTTCAAGCTTCTCAGTCTATAAATAAGTCTCAGACATCTGCTTTTAACAGCAAGTTTAATAACAAGACTAATGTGAATAAAAATAAGGGTCAAACTGTTCAATGTAAGAATTGTGGTATTAAGGGTCATACCATTGAGAAGTGCTATAAAATAATTGGGTACCCTAAGGATTTTAGGTCAAGAAGTGAAACTAATAATCAGAATAACTTTGTTAAAAACTTTTCTGCTAATTCTACTACCACTTCTTCTGGAAGTGCTAGTACTAATAACTTTTCTGGTGATTCCGAGTTTCATTATCTTACTAAGGATCAGTATTTCAAACTTTTACAACTTATTGGTGATAAGCAAGTGAATGAAGAAGCCTCTGTTAGTGCTAATATGGCAGGTACTTGTTATTTTCAAGCTTTTAATTCTTCTTTCTGTAATCAAAGATGGATAGTTGACTCAGGGGCTAATCAACATATGACTGCCTCTGAGTCACTGCTCCATGACACTGTGGATGTGTCAAATTTGGATCTGCTGGTGTGTCATCCTAATGGTACATCAGCTAAAATTAAAAAAATTGGTAACATGAATTTATCTAATTCTTTAACATTGTTTGATGTTTTTGTTGTTCCTGATTTCAATGTTAATTTGCTGTCTGTTCATAAGGTTTGTAAAGATAGTAACTGTGAGGTTGTTTTTAATGAGCATAATTGCAAAATTCAGGATTTACAATCAAAGGTGATGGTGGGGAGTGGTAGAGAGTCTGGGGGTCTCTATTACATTAATAGTGCACCTTCAGGTAGTATATCTAATTCTACTATCTCTTCTTCTGTTTGTTGTGTGTCTAAGTTAACTTGGCACAATAGACTTGGTCATCCTTCTGATCAAGTTTTAAGTTCTTTGAGACATAAACTTAAGATTGGAAGTGAAGTACTTCCACCTTGTGACATTTGTCATAAGGCTAAACAAACTAGAGAATCCTTTCCTGTTAGTCAGCATACTACTTCTAAACTTGGTGAGTTAGTTCATTTGGATGTTTGGGGTCCTTATAAAGTGACAACTTCAGAAGGATTTAGGTATTTTTTGACTATTGTGGATGATTTTACTAGGGCAACTTGGATTTATCTTCTAAAGTCTAAGGATGAAGTTTATGATTCTGTTCTTGTTTTCTTTAATATTTTGATTAATCAATTTAGTGTTAAAATTAAAACTGTTAGATCTGACAATGGTACTGAGTTTTTGAACAACAAAATGAGACAATTAACTGAATCAAAAGGAATTTTGCATCAAACATCGTGTGTTCATACTCCACAACAAAATGGTGTTGTGGAGAGAAAACACAGGCACATTTTAAATGTTGCTAGGTCTTTAATGTTTCAGTCTGGTTTGCCAATTAAACATTGGGGAGATGCTATATTAACTTCAGTTTTTTTGATTAATAGAACACCTACTTCAGTTTTAAATGGTTCTTCTCCCTATGAAATGGTTTATAATTCTGCACCTGTTTTTGATAAACTTAGAGTATTTGGATGTTTGTGTTTTGCATCTAAGCTGAATAATAATGATAAATTTTCTGAAAGGGCTGATAAGTGTGTTTTTCTTGGTTATTCTTCTGATAAAAAGGGTTACAAAGTTCTCAGTCTTGATTCTAATCTTATCTTTGTTTCCAGGGATGTAAAGTTTTACGAGTCAGTGTTTCCTTTCAAGCTTAGAACTTCATCCTTAACTGATAGTTCAGTTGTCAATGTAAATTCAAATGACCTATTTTCCTATGATGAGTCTACAAATTCTAATTTTATTCTAGATGATACTAGAACATATAACTTGAGAAGTAGCCATCAGATGGATGGTGCTAATGCAGACCAGGACCAGGATGAGACTTTTCCCTCTAATGTCAGCAACCGGACTGGTGAGGTAGATGTGCCTCTATCTGATGAGTTGTTTCCAAGTTCTTCTGTATTGACTGAGGAAACTGATACAATTAATTCTAATCCTTCTGAAAGCTTGTCTACTAGGATCACTAGGTCTGGAAGGAATGTTAACATGCCAGTTAGATTTAGTGATTATGTTATAGATGGTAAACATAAATATGGTATTGAAAGAACAGTAAACTATTCAGCTCTTAATACTGAGTCATTCTGTTTTATTTCTAATCTTAATAAAACAGTTGAACCTAAAACTTATAGTGAAGCAACTGGATCAAAGCTATGAATGATGAAATGGAAGCCCTTTATAGGAATAATACTTGGGAAATTACTAATCTTCCTAAAGGAAGAAAAGCAATTGGATGTCGTTGGATATATAAAATTAAATATAAATCTAATGGTGATATAGAAAGATATAAAGCTAGGCTTGTGGCCAAAGGGTATAATCAGAGGGAAGGAATAGACTATGAGGAGACTTTTTCTCCTGTTGCAAAAATTGTAACTGTTCGTGTGGTAATAACAATTGCAGTTAACAGTTCTTGGCCACTCTATCAGTTAGATATTAATAATGCTTTTTTATATGGAAATTTATCTGAAAATGTATATATGTGTCAACCTGAGGGTTATCATTCTAAGGGTGATATAAGGGTTTGCAGGTTGTTAAAGTCTCTTTATGGACTTAAACAAGCCCCAAGGAAGTGGAATCAAAGGTTGTCCTCTTCTCTCTCAAGTTTTGGTTTTAAGCAAAGTGTTAATGATTATTCATTATTTGTTAGACAATTTAAAAATACTTTTATAATTCTACTGGTTTATGTAGATGATATCATTCTAACAGGTAATGATGAGTCTGAGTTAAATAAAGTTAAAATGTTTCTTAAATCACAGTTCTTAATTAAAGATTTAGGTGAATTGAAATATTTTTTAGGTATTGAAGTATTGAGAACTGAAAAAGGTATATGTTTAAATCAAAGGAAATATTGTATGGAATTGCTTCATGAGTTTGGTATGTTAGCATGTAAACCAGTTAAAACTCCACTTGAACCAAATTTGGTTGTCAAAAGAGAATATGATTTGGAAGCATCTGATTATTTAGTTAATATAACTGAATATCAAAAACTTATTGGTAAATTGATTTATTTGTCTGTGACTAGACCTGATATATCTTATGCTGTGCAAATATTAAGTCAGTACATGCATAAGCCATATAAGTCTCATGTTAATATTGCTTTCAGGTTGTTGAGATACTTGAAAAACAGTCCTGGTATGGGAATTCATATAATTAACTCTGGTAGTTTAGATTTGATTGGGTTTGTGGATGCAGATTGGGCTAAATGCTTGTTTAGTCGAAAATCTGTAACAGGATATCTTGTATATCTAGGAGGATCTCTGGTTTCTTGGAAGAGCAAGAAACAGAATACTGTTTCTCGTTCATCCACAGAATCAGAATATAGGGCTTTAGGAAGTATAACTTGTGAGGTAATATGGATTTTAAAATTACTTCATGATTTAGGTATAAAAACTAATTTACCTGTTGATATTTTTTGTGATAATGAATCTGCAATTAAGTTGGCTTTAAATCCTGTATTTCATGAGAAGACAAAACATTTTGAGATTGATCTTCATTTTGTTAGGGAGAAAATTGAAAATGGAATTTTAAAAGTTAATAAAATAATGTCTTCAAATCAAAATGCAGATATTTTGACAAAATCACTTGGTAGTGTTCAACATGAATATATTGTAAATCGACTTAATATGATTGATATTTTTAAGAAGAATTAAATTTTTTGTTAAAATTAATGTTTAGTTTGAGGGGACATGTTGAAAAGAATAAATAAAGTTACAAACTTAAACATTAATTTGTTAAATATGTTAATAGGTTAATTAATAAACAATATATGTGTATGTATTTTGTGTACGTATATTGCAGGTAAAAGGACACGCGGGTCAAGTGGGTCAAGTGATATATGGGTTATACCCAATGTTTAATGGGTTGTGATATAAGGAGTGTTAGGTGGTCTTGATAAACTCTAACGAAGATATTTCACTGATCTTATCTATCAGTTTTCTCTATCATCTAAAGTTAGGGTTTGTTCATCGTTGTCTTACAAGATCTGTAATATGAGAGTGAGTGATTTGTAGTGAGGTTTGAGTTGTAATCTGTTGATGTAAACCATCTGTTTCATAGTGAATGAAATGATGATGTTGGGAAGATCTTGTGTTGATTACATTTCTTTACATTTGCCTTTTTAGGAGAATTTACTTACCGTATTTCACCGATTTAACAAATATGACGTGGCTGTGTGTTGCCCATGAGACTTTTTTTTATAGGTTTATAATTTAAAAAAACATATTAAAAACATATTTACATTATAAGGTTTATTAACTACCACCAAATTCGACATCCCTGCCCAACTTTCAAATAAAGACGAGAGAAAAGCATTACAAGAACAACGCAAAAATAATGAAAAAAACAAGTTTCCAAATAGTGAATACTTAATATTGCAGGAAATTGACACAATATTTTTTAAAAAAAAATCGAAATTCGACATCCCTGCCCAACTTTCAAATAAAGACGAGAGAAAAGCATTACAAGAACAACGCAAAAATAATGAAAAAAAACAAGTTTCCAAATAGTGAATACTTAATATTGCAGGAAATTGACACTATATTTTAAAAAAAAAATCGATTTCATAATAAGTCCAATACCATAAGAATGATTCAAGCTTTTGAAAATAATAATAATAATAAAATACAAGGCAATTGATTTCAGATCTTGAAAAAAAAAATTCAACTCAAACCAACCATTTCCTTTTCGATGTGTTATGGGTACTGAAACAAAAAAGAAATATGTGTGGTGAACTGCTAGGATTGAGGTGTCCTGTAATTAATAGTGCACATTTTTTTCGGTGATGAACTAATTTAACACAACCTCCAACGATGTTAGGCAATTACGATTGAGATATATTTTTCATTCCGCTTTAAATTAAAAACTACACCGTCCATTCCTCTTTGTCCACCTACTACACCCACCGTGAAAGATATGCCGCCCATCATAACCGATCCTACTATAGTACTATGGTCCACGACTAGGGCAACGTGTGGGTGGTATTTTTCATCATGGTTTTGATTTACACGACACATCTCATTACCCATATCTAAACGATCAAGGTGTATTGTAAAGCTTAAAAACGTGACTTTATTTAATAGGTTTTAAGAAATCGCTACAAAATTAACCCCTACGGCGATGACAATTTCTGACCTTACACCGACGACAAGTCGTCATAATAAGCTAAACAAACGACTTGTTGTCGGCATAGGCTTGTCGGTATAGGTCATAGGTGTCGTCGGCATAAGTGTCGTTCGTATAGGTGTCGTCGACATAGGTTCCCCTATTCCGACGACAAGTATTCAATATAACTTTCGTCGACGATATTTAAAAAAAAAATAAAGTTTTATTAATTACCTGTGACGACGACATGTCGTCGCGATAGCCACTGGTTGTTTTTGTTGTTTTTTTTGTACAGATTCTGTACATTACTATTACTGCATTTTTAAAATATTCAAAAAACTTTGCAGAATAAATCAATTGAGATACAATAGCTAGCTACCATTGTTCAAATTCAAAACATCAAATTGAAGTTTATTATTACAATAAGTTGTTAACATTGTTCAAAATAATAAAAAACATCAACCATCATTATTATCATCATTATCATCATCATTTTTTTTATTCTTCTTCCCGTTCTTCATCCATCATATCGACAAATTGTTGAGAGGTACTTCCATGTGTGTTAGAGTTGAATAGAAAATCAAGAAATGGTGGTGGTTGAAAGTCAGGAATATATGCCGCCAATGATGCATTATATTGTTGCAAGTATTCTTGCATTTATTGTGCATCAAATTGGGATTGAGATTAGGACGATATGGAAGTGGAAGGTTGTTCATTTGGAATTAAAACGAAGTTGGCGGTTGGTCTTCTACCCACTCCGCGAGCATGCCTGCGTCTCGTCCCAAGGGCACATTCTAAACATTCTTCTTCATTACTTCTACGCCTTCTCCGACCTCGCTTTGCATTTTCTCATACTCATATTGAATTTTCTCTTAAAATAAAGAAATTAATAAACATATGATAATTAAAGCAAACAACTAAATTTAAACATTAAAATAATAATATTATACATTAAACAAAAAAAACTATAATTAACAATAACTAGAAAAGATCCCCCGACGTTGACGGGGTTGGTAGGTATTGCTTTGTAAAGTAAAATAGTATGTTGAATTGCATTGAGATAATCTAGTAAAGGAAGATAAACAATGTCATATAATTACATAAGTAAAGAAATCTAAATAATTATTTCTTGCAATAAATGAGGAAAATAAAGAAATTATCTCACAAATTGAACTTTATTACCATGTATGGCAGCGGACGGAAACCAATCCAGAAAATATAGACCGTTGTTTTTTTGTCCGTTAATGTGAGGATAATTTGGTCTTTTAAGGTAGTAGGGACTAAATTTGTGACGACAGGTAAACATATGGACCATTTATGTAATTTTGGCCGTGGCGGTGTTGGTGGTAATGACAACTGGTGGGTGGCTTTATGGTATTGGGTGGGTATTTTCTAATAAATAAAACATTAATTTAAAACCAAAAAGAGAAATATAAATTAATAAAAAAATCGGATTAGGAGTAAAAGAGTGATTTCGGTTTCTATCGTTGTCATCAATGTGTTAAATTTGGTAAACCACAGGGACTAATTGTGTAATTTTGTTTAACAATAATAATAACAATAATAATAAGGGACCATTTCTGCCAAAAGACTAAATACTAATAATATGTAATAAAAGGCGAGAGTTATGAAAAATTCAAATGAAAGTGAAAGGGTTGTTTGTGAACAAAAGCATAAAGGTGCAGGGTCAATGTTGTAAGTAGTTTTTGAAAACCAACATAAGTTGGAGGACCAAAAGTGACAAAAAAAATTGACAAAAAAAGAGGAGCAAACATACATAACCTTAGGAACCAATCTTGCCAAACACTTAGGAAGTTTATTATTCCTAACTTTCATATCTTTAATATATATATATATATATATATATATATATATATATATATATATATATATATATATATATATATATATTTAAACAACACATTCATTTCGTTTATCACTTACCCAATCTTGTTGTGATCGACTTGTACATCAACCTGAACTTTTTTGTAGCGTATTTGTGTCCAACCCTCAATATATTGCGGATTCAGCCCATTTGTTCCTATAATAAGTGAAAAACAATAAATATATTTATACAACTGTTAACAACAATTGTAAATAATAATAATAATAATAATAATATATTTTATTACCTCTAAATAACGTCGTTGGGCATAGGATCTACATCCGTGAGCACTTGAGTGCGGAAGTTTCGACCTAGTAACATTATTTTTTTACAGACGTGGGTTTATATTTATCAATCAAGAACAACAAATCAATCATTTTATTCCAAGCTCCGGCGGTCCAATCAGTCGATGTACATCTTCTTGCCCTTTCCACAACATGATATCCACCAACTCTATAAAAATGCTTTTTCATCTAATACTTGCGCTCTCGATAAGCTCTTTGCATACTGCTTGGATACCCGCTCAAACAGGTTCCTACAAATCTGTGCCCCGATACCTATCAAGATCAAAATAAGTCTACAAAAGAAAAAACATATTTGATTAGTAAAAAATATTTAGTAAGTGTAAAATTCAATTAATATAAAATATATTGTATACTTACTTCTAGCTTAGTGTAACAACCCGATGTTTCAACTCTTTGTAATGACCTAAAAAGTCAAGTATTGTAACCACTTTTGAGTTAATAAAATTAACTTTGATAATAAAATGTCCAAAAAGTTCTATTTAAATTCCCTCTATGTTTAAATGTCATTAAACCATGATCGTACGTAAAAAGAACGCCCAAATCCGGCTTCGTATATTGAAGTTAAGATTTTTCCAAGTTCGGCTTAGGAGCAGACAGCTAAAATCTCGAATCGGAGATCGAACGACTTTTGGCCGGAATGACCTAAACAAGAATCGAAGGTCTCGACAATGGTATTTCAGCGGTAAAAAGTCTGGCAAAAACCGACGTCAGATAAAGAAGTTATGAATTTTTAAAGAAATTCCTTAAACACAACGATTTATAAAATAAATAATAAAAATAATTTCGAAATTTGCCAACGGAGACTAAACGAAAGTTGTAGAGCGTAGTCTCACCTACGCGTGGATATAAAGACCATCAAAAACGGAGTTCGTATGAGGAAGATATGAATTTTTGAAGTTTATTAAATAAATTATAATTATATTTAAATCAAAATGCTAGTAATATCCGAAGAGGAGTCAGCGTCCTCATCCGAGGTACGCGCCGCATAACCCTGTACGCCCAGCGTACCCGAGGGCCTTGGTCTCGGTCCGTCCACGTCGCCCCTATGCGAAGCTATCCGACCCGCCGTCCCATCCGAAGCCGAGGCAGTCGAGGACTCGCTCATGCATGACGTACGCGTACGCGCTGCGTACGAGCGTACGCCCCGTGTACCGAGGCTTCTCAGACCCCCTATAAAAGGGATGCAAGGGTCTCCGGAAAAATTGCTCATTTCTTCTCACTTCTCTTGCGTTTTGCCTCGTTTTTCGTGCCCGTTCAAACCCGAAGCCCTGGTCATTTTTGCTCAAGTCCAGAAGGTCGATTTTACTCCCGAGATTCCCGAGAATCATGAGAAAAATCTGTTTCCCGAGACGAAACTCTGCCCGGTTTTCCATCTCGCTATCTTCAAACTTTCAAGTGAGTTCATACCCATACAAACACTTTTTAAATACATTTTTAAATGCTTTCTATACTCTTTTAGGGGGGAATACAAGTAAACATACGGTTATTATCGTGTATTTCATAGAATTTCACTTTACTCGTTTTTATCAAATGAATCACTTGTGATTTAGTACTACTATGTGAAAACTCTTGTCATACTTCGCATGCACTAGATTCATACAAAGTATTTAGAAATTCCAAAGTATTCTTCGTTGCTAAACCGTTTTATACATTCTAAAAACTTATGATTTATGCTTTGTCAAACATTGTGAAAAAGGATAAACTTTGCATACAAAACTACTACTTTAATACAGACTTAGTTGAGAATCCATGAGACGTGTACATCTTCAAACACTGCCTTTTTGATAAAAAGGTATCGCTACAAGTCCTGTCTATAACCAGAGTCTCCCGTACGGAGAACGTGTCAAATGTGTATAGATCTATACGGGAAGTCATGATCCCGCGCCCTGACTGTTAGCTACAGTCCGTCTTTTGGGGTGACAGTTGTCATAACGCTACGACGCCTGAAGAACGTCGTTACAAGCATATTATGTTTAGTATGGTTATAAAACTCATCAGATATACAATTATTATGGTATTATGCTTTTATAAAAGAGTAGCTATTAAAACTATTCTTCATCTAACAAATGCGATCTTCGTATAGCTTTATTATATGAAACTATGCCACACCTTTCGAGCACGTTGGTTGCTTGCAAATTTTCGGTCTTAGAGACTGCCAGTTATGTCAGGAAAATAAGGGTTTTTCCTGTATACAAACCAAACAACTAATAGGAAAATAAGGGATTTTCTCGGTACAATTAGTTGCAACTTATAACACGAACATTCATATGCATTTCATACTTTTATAAGAAAATAAGGGTTTTTCGTGGAAAACACAACAAATCATACCTCAACCATTAGGGAAAATATGGGATTTTCTGGATCTAATACATTCATTTTCAACACAACAAATCGTAACTCTTTACATTCGAAACACTGCGTTTTCTGGAAAACACACACGAACTTTCGAATGGCGTACATTTTCTCAAAACACTACTCATGAACTCACCAACTTAATTGTTGACACTTTTTCTTTGAAATAACTTGTATTCTCAAGGAACCGCTAAGCAGATTTGGAAATCAAATTTTGGAGATTAACGTGCTGACGTTAATTACTTCTTTTGAAAGATGTTTATGTATTTAACTTTTGAACATGTAACGAATACAATTATGTAAACATTTTGGAAACTTTAATATATATGGTGGTGTGTACTTTCCTTTCTATGAACTGTTATGATACTGAATATGACGTCCTCCGCCCCCGAACGTTTCCGTCGTTCTGGTTTGGGGGTGTGACACTTAGGATACAAATCATCTTTGTACATGGTAGGAACTTGAGGCCAAGTATTATAATGCAACGGTACCTCTGATCCCACCAGATTTGAGATCAATCTGACAAACAATTGTCTGTTGTCCCCCACGAATCGATACGTCCGCCCAGAGGTATCAAGTCTCACAACCAAAGAATTACAATCATTATTTTCAAACTCATCGTACAAATTTAGGTTTCTCCCTTTGCCACACACATCCACAATCTTTTCCTTTGTTATATTTACGTATAGAATTGGAAATTTAGAAATTTAAAACTTTAATATATCTACTGCTTAAGAATTCCATGTAACTTACAAGATTGGCAACCCGATGGTACACCGCGTGCGACCCCGTGTGGAAGTCTATCCCCACCGTCTCCTCCATGTCCCCTTGTGTTTTCTGCCATCAGTTTAACAAATATTATAAGCATTCAAAATATATAATAAAGCTACTTATAAATAAGCAACATTTGAAAATTTAACTAATATTTTAAACAATCAGGATATATAATAACTATAACATATCGTCAATCAGATTCTTCACTAGAACAGTATACATGTACAACATCATCATCACTGTTATAGTTTTCATGATTTATTTCTTCATCTAAATATTACGTATCACCACCACCATCATCATCGTTAATGAAACTGTCATCGTTTATAGTAGGAGCAACATTTCTCCTAGCAACTACACTTGGTTCACCAACTTCACCTACAATCATCTTCGTAGGCAAAGTGCCTAAGTCGGCAACCAAGGTAAAATCAGTTGATTGAGTGTTGTTCACGACATTTATCTCATTTGCAACACCGATACCTGGATGATTCCAAAGTTTTCGATGACGAACCTCTTCCACAACTTTCCAGTTATTATTTTGAGTAGGATCTTGGAGATAAAATACTTGTTTAGCTTGTGTGGCTAAGATGTCTTATTTATCATCAAACCACGTTTTACCGACATACCATTCATGACTAGTATCGATAACAAGCATATTATTTATAGTCTTTAAATGTCCATTACGTAATGACGCATTGAACCATTTACCCTGAAAGAGTACAACTAATTTACCATATAAAAAATGCAACTCTATGATTTCCTTTATTTGACCATAGATAGGTGTATCGTCTTCTCCGAATGTAACAACACCACTATTTTGAGTAGTGCGTCAAAGATCACGGCTATCACGACAAATCGAACACCATTTACTATGCACGCAGTGTAAGAATATGCACGAAACAGAGCATGTGCCAACGCCTTTAATTCGTCAATATAGTCCGAAGGCATATCTTTTTGGAGATAACAAATCTGTAAGGTAATATAAGATTGTATGTTTAAGTAATAAATTAGTTTTAGATTAGTTTTACATTATAACTATATAACGTACTTAACTTTTCTTTAAACCATGAAGGAAATTGCATTTTGAAATCACTTTCAGCCAATTCTGATTTGAATTCACTAGATACGAGACAAAACAATTAGAATAGTTAAAATATATTATAACACTATCGAAAATGTAGTTAATAAATGAGAAACTTACGATTTGTAGCTTCATATCTCATGATCATCGCAATTGTTTAGTGCAAACCAATGCAATGATTTTTTTGGCCTCTTTATAAAGTTCAACGATTTTCTTAGTTGACGTTGTTCGACATTGTGATGAGAACATAGAAAATTGTCTTTTTGGAAGGTCGGGATCATCATTTCTTTCAGCATGGTTGTATTTATTTTGCATACCCTCAATATACATAGATTAGAATGTCAAAGCTTCGTCAACAACATAACCCTCTATTATTGAACTTTCTGGTTTGGCTTTGTTTCTGACATAATTTTTAATTTTTACATATATCTTTTGAAAGGATACATCCATCTCATGTGTGTAGGACCTCGAAGAATGCTGTCACACCCCCAAATCAGAATAGAGGAAACGTTCAGGGGTGGATGACGTCATGTACAATATCATAACAGTTGAGTAATAGTAAAGCAAGCAAAAACAACCATCATAAATATAATTTAAAAGGTTACATTGTTGCGTGAGTTACATGTTTCCAAATAAATTACAGTATGATGACAAAATGAGTTTTAACCGGTGCCTTAGCGTCCCGTCCTCAAAAGCTGGTGATTACCTATATAACTGATTCCCTGAGAATACAAGTTGTTTTGAAAAGGTGACAACAATTAAGTTGGTGAGTTCATAAGTGTTTTATATGAGAAAATGTATGTCTTTCCATGTAAAACAATCGTGTTTGTTCCAGAAAATCCGTTATTTTCCAATACACGAGTTGTAAGCCGTTGTTGGTAATATTGTTGGATATAGTGTCTAAGTCCATAACTATATTTGGTATATACTTGACCCGACCCAGCATGGTCCATTTGGGTTGCACTTCACCCGAACACTTTATGGATAATATTTGAGAATAGTACAAGTTATGATTTATTAATATATTATAAGTTCTAATATATTAATATACGATCATATTATTTAATTAGTAGTGATCTATAATTAATCTAGGATTAATTTAGTGATCAAAGATATTACTAATTAAATATGGGCTTCTATATTTATATAGTGTGGGCTTATGCTTATTTGGAATGGGCTAGGCTTGGATGGAGAAGTCCATGGATACTCCATGGAGCTTTAACCCATGGATCTCATGGAAATGAAGAGACATGGGTATTAGGGTTTACATGGATGTAACCCTAATCCACCACACTATATAAAGGAGGCGTTGGTTCTTGAAATCACACTAGTTGACACTTGTGGAGTTGAGGGCCGATTTCAAGAAGTGGTGACTATTCTCTCAAAGTTCCAAGTTTGTGGTGATTTGTGACTTTCATTTGAGGCATCCACATTATTGGTGCTAGGCTCAAGAACTCCAAGCAATCAACTACATCTACAAGGTAAGTGTTTCTACTAGCTTTATTTGATTCAAGTTCCCCATGCCATGCTAGTTAGGATATAAGTCTTGGAAAATTAATTATTTGCATGTATCTTAGACAAACATAGATCCAAGGTTTATTAGGGTTGCATGTACACTTAGGAAGTGTTAGAATGCTCAAAACCCATCAGTGGTATCAGAGCCTAGGCTTGTTTGTTTGATACTTGTTGCAATATGCTTGAAAAAGTCGAAATCTTGCTGTCTGTCTGATGGACTCGCCAAGTCCATGGGGGGACTCGCCGAGTTCACTTGTATCTTCAACCTACTCGTCGAGTAGGTTCATGCACTCGGCGAGTAGGGTCGACAGAGTGCAGTTTTTCGACTTTAGTTGCTGGAAATGGATTAGAAACATTACCCTAAACTGTTTTGGTACTTGAAAACTTGTTTTGGAAGGTGTAATGTCTTTTCTAACTCATTTACAACAACTAGTTATCTAAATTACAAAGATTAAATGTGATTTTGATATATGAAAGTGTTCATATTCATATTCTTGTTCTTATGATGTTTAGATGATCATAGGAATTATTTGTAACCTATGTGGAAGATTAATTCATGATCATAATGTGTTTTAATGGAGTCCATAACTTGTCCTCAAGTTATGGAAAACCAAAAGTCTCTTGGATTAAAAAACCATTAAAAGAACACAAGAGTTAGAAAAATGAAAAGTCCTCATTTTATTACTCTATTAAACTCATAAGTTACAAGAAATGAAAAGTTTTGAAAGTTTACAAAACTTGCCCTCAAGTTTTGGAACAAGTAAAGTTAAGTTAAAACTTTAGTTCAAACCCTTAGAATTTTAAAAGTTAAAATTCAACCCTTATACTTATATTATTATGATTTAATAATTATATATATATGTATAAGAACAAAGTCGTCTTACCGCTAGTACGCCTCATTCACGAAGCCGGTCTATAAGGTGGGTATAAGGTTGTTGCCTATAAAATGGTGACTTAATGGGTGTCCACTCTCACCCACCGCTTGCTTGACCGGTGGAGGGTCGTTAGCCGAACGGGTAAGACAAGGACTTATAAATTCTCATTCAAAGTATGATGAATATTATAAAGTAACTAAATGTTTTATTAAATTCCCAATCTTAGTTACTTTAGGAAAAATGTGAATAAGGTGCTAATCCATGAAATTACACTTTACACTTTGTTTAAGTCGTTGGTGGAGCGTGTGTGGTTAACCGGCACACTAACTTGGACTTAACAAGGTAGGTAAAGGGTGACTTAGGGTTTATTATAGTATCAATGGAGCGTGTGTGGTTTACCGGCACATCGATTGAGTGATAAATCTTAAGGGTACCAAGTGATTTGCATGGTTACTTCACACCTCGTTTTGTGATCCTCGGCATCCCAGTCACAAAACCTGGAGGGCACACTCGAGATTGAAACATGCCTTTGAAAAGTTCATTGAATCTCAAAGAATCTAGGAATTTCTAAGAACCATTCAAAAAAAACCTAATACTTAAATATTGCGGTTTTCGTGGTGGAAATTGGTGAATCGTCATTCACCTACCTTTCAAATATGATATAGCTTAGATTACGGCATACCTCTTCTAAGTTATATTATATTGTGATTGGATCCTAGCCTTAATATTACATTTGGGTGTTTTATTAAGGACTCTCTTATATCTAAACTAATCTTGTTCTCTTCTCTTCAGATGTCTTCCAACAATGCTTCTGGCTCTAATCCTAATGGATCCTTTACCCTTATGAACTTGTGTGGGAAAGTCACCTTTGATGGATCCAACTTCAATGAGTGGATCAGGAACATCAAGATGATTACCCGCTACGAGGACAAAGAATATGTCCTTGACAAGGAGCTTAAGGAGATTGATGAGACCACTGCAACTCCTCAGGAGATCGCTGACTTTCGGGCACATGAAAGGGATGCTACGAAAGTGGCTTGCATCATGATGGCCACGATGACAGCGGAACTCCAAAAGTCTTATGAGGATTTCTACCCTTATGAAATGCACCAAGATTTGATGGAAAGATACCATCAAAGTGCAAGACAAGAGAGGTATGAAATCATCTGCTCCATGATAACAACCATGATGAAGGACGGAGAATCCGTCACGAGCCACATGCAGAAAATGCAAAGGTATGTGGATCGTTTGCTGAAGCTTAATGTGAACTTCCCTGAGGATCTTGCAATAGATATCATTTTGCACTCCTTACCATCGTGCTATGATCAATTCCGCATGACATATCACATGAATAAGGAAGAGGTCACACTCAGCAAACTTCAGGGACTTCTCAAGACCGCAGAATCAGGTCTTAAGGGGAAGTCGGTTGCTATCACTCCTACTCCAAACTCAACTCCGGTTTTGGCAATTGGGAAAGGTCGATGGAGGAAGAGAAAGAGGTCCTCGAAGGGTACCAAGGCTCGGACCCTTGATGGCTCTTCTTCAAGTGGAACCAAGAAAGGTTCCATCACTCCTTCTTCTGACCCAAAAGAGGCTGAATGCTTCTATTGCCATGACAAGTCTCATTGGAAGCGGAACTGCCCAAAATACCAGCAGGATGTGAAGGATGGGAAAGTCAAACCCAACCATGCATGTATTTACACTATCATTTCTAATAACTCACCCCATTCTAAATCTTGGGTCCTTGATACCGGTTGCGGTATTCATATTTGTTGTGACTTGCAGGGACTAAGAAGAAGTGAGAATGTGGAGCAAGGAAGAATAAACTTGATCATGGGGAATAGGAAAGCTTCACCTGTCACCAAGATTGGAGTTTATACTTTATCGATAAGTAGTGGGTTTAATTTAGAATTGAATAAATGTTGTTATTCGCCAAGAATGGCAAGAAATATTATTTCCTTTCATGCTTTGTACAAACAAGGGTTTACCTTTTCATTTAATAATGAAGTTGTTTTATTGATGCTTTCTATAATAATGTCTTTTATTTTAAAGCATTACCTTGTGATGGTGTGTATGAAGCTGTATCTGTTGTAGATAACTTAGGAAATAATGTTTTGTGTATTGATTCTACTAATAATAATAACTTGGATAAAGCATCGTTATGGCATTGTCGTCTTGGACATATAAGCAAGAAACGCATAGGCCAACTCCAAAAGGATGGAGTCTTGGAGTCGTTTGACCTAAAGTCAGATGATAGTTGCGAATCATGCTTACTTGGAAAAATGACAAAGTTACCCTTCACAGGCTCCTGTGAGAGGGGTGAAGGTTTGTTGGACCTTGTACACACGGATGTGTGTGGACCATTCAAACATGCCACAAGGGATGCTAATCGTTATTATTTGACTTTTACTGATGATTACAGTAGATATGGATATGTCTACTTAATCAAGCATAAGTCAGAGACTTTCGAGAGGTTTAAGGAATTTAAACAGGAAGTCGAGAATCAATTGGGCAGGAACATTAAGATGCTTCGATCCGATCGAGAAGGTGAGTATCTTAGTTCAGAGTTCCTCGACTATCTTAGGGAATGTGGGATTATCTCACAATTGACACCTCCCAGGACACCACAGTTGAATGGTGTGGCTGAGAGGCGTAATCGAACCTTGTTGGACATGGTTCGTTCCATGATGAGTCGAGCTATGCTACCAATTTCATTATGGGGGTATGCCTTAGAGACTGCCGCCCATATTCTTAATCTTGTCCCTACAAAGAAAGTTGCCAAAACTCCTCACGAGATGTGGACTGGTAAAGTACCTAAGCTAGACCACATCAAGATTTGGGGTTGTGAGGCTTTCGTGAGACGCGAGACTCATGATAAGCTCGAACCCCGAAGCGAGAGGTGTATTTTCATCGGCTACCCACAGCAATCCTTCGGTTACCTCTTCTACAGACCTAGTGACAATGTGGTCTTTGTAGCAAGAAGAGGAGTTTTTCGAGAGAGAGAATTTATAAGCCAAGGAAACAGTGGGAGGCAAATTGATCTTGAAGAAATTCAAGAGTCAAGTGGTGAAGGAACTTCAAACCCTAGCCCTCAACTTGAGGAGGAAACTCCTGTTGAGCCAACTGATGTGCCTGTACCTCTTAGGCGTTCCACGAGAGTTAGGAATGCACCTGAGCATTATTATGGATTTCATATTACTACGGAAGGTGAGACACTTATTAGTGATGAGACACTAGTAGGTCTGGATGAACCTAACAGCTACACGGAAGCCATGGCAGGCCCTGAGGCTGCTAAATGGAAAGAGGCCATGGATAGCGAGATACAATCCATGTATGACAATCAAGTTTGGAACTTGGTTGAGAATGTACCTGGTCGTAAGACTGTAGGGTGCAAATGGATCTTCAAGAAGAAGACCGACATGGATGGCAATGTACACACTTATAAGGCTAGACTGGTTGCAAAGGGCTTCTCTCAAATTCCTGGAGTGGACTATGATGAGACCTTTTCTCCAGTAGCCAAGATTAAGTCTATCCGGGTTCTGTTGGCCATAGCTGCATTTCATGATTATGAAATATGGCAAATGGATGTTAAAACCACTTTCCTTAATGGAAAGTTGGCTGAGGATGTTTACATGGTTCAGCCAGAGGGTTTTGTCAGTACAGAGTACCCTAATAGAGTGTGTAAACTCGAGAAATCCATTTATGGATTGAAACAGGCACCTCGCAGGTGGAATCTTTGCTTTGATGAGAAAGTCAAGGAATTTGGATTTTCAAGGAGTGAAGATGAATCGTGTGTCTATATCAAGGCTAGTGAGAGCATAGTCAGCTTTTTGGTACTGTATGTGGATGACATACTACTCATAGGAAATGACATTCCAACCCTGCAGGAAGTTAAGTCCTGGCTTGGGAAGTGTTTCGCTATGAAGGACCTTGGTGAAGCTGCCTATATCCTAGGGATAAAGATTTTGAGAAACAGGAGTAAAAGACTAATTGGACTTAGTCAAAGTACCTACTTGGACAAAGTGTTGAGAAGATTCAACATGCATAACTCCAAGAAAGGAGAGTTACCCATTCAGTGTAACGCCAGATTGAGTAAGACATAAAGCCCTAGTACTGAGGCTGAGATAGCAGAAATGAGTCGATTTCCTTATGCTTCAGCTGTAGGATCGATCATGTATGCCATGACGTGTACTCGGCCTGATGTAGCTTTTGCTTTGAGCATGGTTAGCAGGTATCAGGCGAACCCTGGCAAGGAACACTGGACTGCGGTAAAGAATATCCTCAAGTACCTACGAAGGACTAAGGACTGGGTCCTTACCTTCGGGGGGAGTGATGACTTGAGAGTTGTAGGGTATAGTGATGCTAGCTTCCAGACTGATAGGGATAATTTCCGCTCTCAGTCAGGCTGGGTCTTTACCCTAAACGGAGGAGTAATCTCTTAAGAGTTCCAAGCAGGAGACAGTGGCTGATTCTACTTGTGAATCAGAGTATATAGCGGCAAGCGAAGCAGCAAAGGAGGCGATATGGCTAAAGAACTTCATCGGAGACCTTGGAGTTGTACCAGCTATAAAAGAGCCAATGGAGATTTTCTGTGACAGCAATAGTGCGGTTGCCTTAGCCAAGGAACCAAGGGATCATGGGAGATCTAGACACATCGACAGAAAATACCATTTTATCAGACATCGAATCGAAGAAGGACTCCTCATGGCAAAGAGGGTATCATCGGATGAGAACCCAGCAGATCCCCTCACGAAGGGACTGAGTAGGGTTAAGCATCTCCAGCATGCTCGGAGCATAGGGCTGAAGGATGATATAAGTTTTAGTAGTTAGATAACCCAGAAATTTGTAAAGTGTAATTGACGTTTGATGATGAATAAAAGGTGTTTTATTTATGAGTAAAGTGTTACTATCACTTGTCGATCTTTTACTATATTTCTTTTGCATGTTTTGACTTCCAGAATAATTTTTTGTTTGGTATAACATATTATTCAAACCTCCACAGTCGGTCATATGTCAGAAGTAGGTATGAATCAAGACTGTCATGATGGGTTGTAGAGGTCTAAGGTGTTGGACAAGGCTACAACAATCATGAGTGCTCATAAGTTCTGAGCATTGGACACAACCCACGCTCACTGGAATCACTTCATGGAATTTTATCTCGAGTGATCGTGAGACGGTAATATCATATAAGTCTTCAAACCTAGAGATATGATTTGTTACTTACGAGTTGGTTATGCATTGATTGTACGTAAACGCATTGGTAACTCGATGTTATAAAACGTGCCTTTGTGTGTAATTCAATGAGTGGTAGAACAAACATATGAGTCGAAGTTT
Source organism: Lactuca sativa (assembly GCF_002870075.4). Taxonomy (NCBI): domain Eukaryota; kingdom Viridiplantae; phylum Streptophyta; class Magnoliopsida; order Asterales; family Asteraceae; genus Lactuca; species Lactuca sativa. The sequence continues at coordinate 146,573,345 of NC_056629.2, forward strand.
ATCTGTTCCTTCTTGGATTAGAAGCTGATATCTGGGCCCCCCGATGATTTTGTGTTGACCGATGTACCGGGCCCGGTCAGAACTAAATTGATGTGTTCAGTTAAGTTCTATGTCAAACAAATCGGAAATCGGGAAACAAATGTTGGACAATAAGTAAGACAATGTTCCATGTGTTTCTCCGGCTAATATCTAGAACAGAGGATTATATGATCACTTATCTAAATGGCGCGTTCTAGTTAAACAGAGTTTAAAGAGCTACGAGTGCTGATCGGTTCCTGAAGTTATACTTGCAAATATAGTTACTAGACTTATCCAAGTGGGAGACTGTTGGATATAGTGTCTAAGTCCATAACTATATTTGGTATATACTTGACCCGACCCGGCATGGTCCATTTGGGTTGCACTTCACCCGAACACTTTATGGATAATATTTGAGAATAGTACAAGTTATGATTTATTAATATATTATAAGTCCTAATATATTAATATAAGATCATATTATTTAATTAGCAGTGATCTATAATTAATCTAGGATTGATTTAGTGATCAAAGATATTACTAATTAAATATGGGCTTCTATATTTATATAGTGTGGGCTTATGCTTATTTGGAATGGGCTAGGCTTGGATGGAGAAGTCCATGGATACTCCATGGAGCTTTAACCCATGGATCTCATGGAAATGAAGAGACATGGGTATTAGGGTTTACATGGATGTAACCCTAATCCACCACACTATATAAAGGAGGCGTTGGTTCTTGAAATCACACTAGTTGACACTTGTGGAGTTGAGGGCCGATTTCAAGAAGTGGTGACTATTCTCTCAAAGTTCCAAGTTTGTGGTGATTTTTGACTTTCATTTGAGGCATCCACATTATTGGTGCTAGGCTCAAGAACTCCAAGCAATCAACTACATCTACAAGGTAAGTGTTTCTACTAGCTTTATTTGATTCAAGTTCCCCATGACATGCTAGTTAGGATATAAATCTTGGAAAATTAATTATTTGCATGTATCTTAGACAAACATAGATCCAAGGTTTATTAGGGTTGCATGTACACTTAGGAAGTGTTAGAATGCTCAAAACCCATCAAATATAACATCCCGATTCCCAAGTATCGGTTTAAATAAAAGCTATTTGGTTTTGAGACCTACTCGACGAGTTTGTTGCCCTACTCATCGAGTAGCAGCGAGGTGGGATCGTGTATTTAGTGGCCTACTCGCCGAGTCCAGAAAGGGAATCGAAGAGTAGGAGCTAGCAGATGAAACCCTAAATCCCGGGGTTTTGCACCCTATTTAAAGAGGTATAAGCCCCCTTTAGCCTCTTTGCAGTCCATTGAGAAACCCTAATTCGTGTGGCGTTCATTCTTATGTGTCTTGAGCTTTAGAGAGGAGTTTTTGGGAAGGAAGAGCTTGGAGGACAAGAGATTATGAGCGAAGAAGGGCTTTTATGGCATATTTGAGATGATAATGTGGAGTATGAGCTAGATCTGAAGTTGTAACTTCGGATCTGGACCTTTCTTGGGTTATAGAGTTAGAAAGTTATGAATAGGACATATATGAAGCCTTCCTTGAGTATGAAACCCGATTATAGGCTTGGATTTGTCATTTAGAGCCTTTGTAGCCATGCATGCACGTAAAGTTTGCAACTTTACGTGAAATGCATGCCTTAGAAGCTTGGATCTGTAATTTGGAGCCACTGCATGGCTTAAAAAGAGTCTGTATGGCTTATGAACAGAAGGAGCTCGGAGAGTTGCAAGTTCGACTTGGCGAGTCATATGAAGATAGACCTGGACTCGACGAGTCGGATAAACAACTCGGCGAGTCCGATTAAGATTGCCAAGGAACTCGACGAGCGGTATAAACCAATCAGCGAGTCGGATGAGTTTTCCCCAATTTAGGTATATGTGCGTAACTGTCGAGTTGCAAGAAGGAAACTCGACGAGTGGCCTTAGAGATCAATCGTAAACCAAAGGAACTCGTCGAGTAACTCCGTGACTCGGTGAGTGGGCAAGTACTTCAAGGAACTCGATGAGTAGTCGAGGGTACTCGGCGAGTTAGGGTCAACATGGACTGTTGACCTTGACTGATGACCTTGATTTTGACCAGGGTTTGATTAGTGGCATTTGGGATACCTTGAAAGGTTGGGAACTTATGGGTATAATTATATTATGGTAATAGGTTGTGGAGCTTTGTCAGTTATCCGAGAGTTGGAGTTCATCTACCGAGTCGACATCTGCAAGGTGAGTTATCCTCACTATATCAATAGTGTCTAAGGCACCAAGGCCGGCCCTTTAGTTTTTATTGTTATGGTATGCTACCTATGGTTATCATTTGTTATATTAGAATCAGGATAGACAATATGTTAGGCTCTTTTGATCTGTAGGGATTGGTACGATAGTAACCTGCTAGGTCGATGTTGTAGTTATGAGAGATTGCTATGATTGATGATCAGTGAGATAGATATGTTTGTGTTTATATATGCCAGTACATGCTAGTTATGCGCACAGGTTATTTGCTTATTGATTGGGTTGAGGTGGTCCTGCTTTGTGCTGAAGGCCAACACACCCTATGAGCGGTCTGGGGAGACTGTAGGCCCACGTGGCGGTCCAGTTATGCCGAAGGCTCAGGACAGATTCAGTTAGACTGTAGGCCCTACAGGGCGGTCCAGTCAAGCTGATGGCCTAGTATGCATGTTGTTGATTGTTTGTTATTGATATGGTATTATCGGTGTGGTGTTGGTATTTTGGGGGTAGCTCATTAAGCCCTTGGGCTTACAGTTTCAGTTTATTGTTTTAGGTACTTCAGGAGATCATGGCAAGGCGAAGGCATGACCGTACCGCTCCTCATCCTTTTGATCTAGTTATTGGGACACTCTGATGAATAATGATTTGAAAACATTTTATAAACAAATACTATTTGGTTTTATCTATGATTGAAAAAGTTTAAATTTGGCGTAAAATTTTTGGATGTTACAAGTTTGTATCAGAGCCTTGGTTTGACTGAATTGGAGGAACACTCGTGTGAATCCAGTCTTAAATCAAGGGAATTTTCGAAATAATTACTAAAATTGTTTTCATAATAAGGATGGAGGATGCAGAGGGTACGATCAGCCGGAGCCTGTATGTAAACCCCAAAATACCATACAGTTATTTGATATTATGATATGATAGAACAGCATGCTATTGCTAGGCTAGGAGTCTTCACGAATCACATGATAAGATTTTCCTGATTATATGGTGCCTGCTAGCCTAGGGTTTCTTGTATATGGAATTGACATCATAACTGTAGATGTTTAGTGTATGCATCACGGCTGTGTATAATCAAGATCTTATAGCCTGAGAATGTCTGATTCGACCTTAGTGTAGGATTAGATATTCGAAAGTCTATTGGGTCCAACGTTATGTGTGGCAAGCATACACTAGTTCTGCAGGGTTGGTGAAAGTTTCATGGATGTGTGAGTTATGAGAAGCTGCGAGACCAGTTGCGAGATAGTCGATATTCCCCAGGGGTGAGGGTTGAGCGCATATTATGTTGATGATATTGTTATGGCGTTGTGATGATACTTGAGAAAAATATGGGTAGGTATGGAAGGTAGTATGGGCCCATACTACTGAAAGCACAGGACCCATATGCGTAGCAAGGAAGTCACAACCCCTAGGGTTGTGGGAATTGGTCTCCTGATATTATGTCATTTATCTGACGTCTTGGTTATATTTTTCAGTATGGTGGTGACGAGACGTTTTGCTACTGGATCCGGTTCAGGGTTAGGATCGGGATTAGGATCGGGAGACGGAGGGTCGGAGGTGCCGGTAGCACCTGAGCCTATGGTACAGATAGGGACAGAGGAGTTGGATGCCAGGATCCAGGAGATTCTGCACGATGAGATTGCTGCGGCGTTCTAAGCGCAGCTGGCAGAGATGTTTGGGTCGATTAAGACCGTAATTGTTGAGTACTTTGATGAGTGATATACAGCTTTAGCAGAGATAGTTGCCGCTGCAGCCACATCGGTTGTAACCGCGGCAGGGGTTGGAGGAGGAGCCGTTAGGGTTTTCCGATATCGGGACTTCGATAACACGAAGCCCCGGACATTTGATGGTACGCAGGATGCGATCAGGGCTATGAGGTAGTTATCTGACGTGGAGGGTTGTTTCTTCACATGTTCATGTTCAGCTGACCAGAAGGTCAGGTGTGCCATGAACATGCTGAGGCTTGGGGAAAAGGACTGGTGGGGATTGACGATGTAACACTCTAAAAATTCAAGCCAATTTAAACTTTTCAAAAACAACCCAATTTCATTAAGTTATTACAAAAAGGTTTTCAATACATTTATTATCAGAGTATCCCCAGAACCATATCATAAAACAAGAACATGAGGAGCGGTACAATCACGCCTTCGCCTTTCCACAGTCTCCCGAAGTACCTGAAAACATTAAACCACAACTGTAAACCCGAAAGCTTAGTGAGATACCCCAAAATACCAACCACATATACCATACATATAATATATCATAACAAAACAGAACAGCCATGCACTTCGGATCTACTGTGTGATTGGTTCGCTGCACTAGGCCTTCAGTCCACCTGGTCCACCCTCCGAGTCTAGCCATATACATCGACTCTACAATGTGATTTGTCCGCCCGCACCGGGCCTTCAATCCACTTGGTCCACTCTTTGAGTCTACAGTATGACTGGTCCGCCCGCACCGGGCCTTCAGTCGGCCTGTTCCACTCTCCGAGCCTCGGCACGTCTAGTCCGCCCTCATGGGGTCTACAGCCTATCCGGACCGCTCGTTGGGCCTTCGGAATATCCGGTCCACCCTCGGTATGTTGGCCTACAACACACAGCAGGACCCGCCTCAACCCAACCCCAGTCAACCAACCATGTGCACATAAACATATAACCATATAACAATTAATCATCAATCAACCGATCTAGCAGATCACATACATAGCATACTCTAAACAGGATACCGACCTAACCGGTCACTAATATAGCATCATCCTATGTACCAAGATACCGACCTTAACTAGGTGTCTAACATATACCATCCTAACTACCAGGATGCAAACATAGCAAAGCAATAACATAACAACAATACCCGGATTACAATCCGATAAAGGGCCGGCCTTGGTGCCTTAGACCCTGTCGATATAGTGAGGATAACTCACTTGGAAACTACTGACTGAAAAGATAAGCTCACGCTGCTCCAACCTCCGACACGAACTCCACCACTGATCAATACCAAATGACTGAACTCAATAAATACCAATAATTACCAAAATACCCTTGGAAGTCAACTGGTCAACTCTTGGTCAAAGTCAAAGTCAACCTTCCTGACTGACTCTACTCGCCGAGTAAGCCCGCTGACTCGTCGAGTCCCTATGCTCTGAAAACTCCCATATCGCGACCCAACTCGCCGAGTCGCCCCAAGACTCGCCGAGTCCCACGAACTCTGAGTCACTTCCTACTCAACTCATCGAGTCGTCCCTCGACTCACCGATTCATAGCTCAACCAAAAAGGTTAGGACTTGGCGACTAGACTCGCCGAGTCCAAGGCAATCTTCAACAGATTCGTCGAGTTATTCTTCCAACTCGCCGAGTTCCTGCCTTTCTTCATCCAGCTCGTCGAGTACATCCATGTGACTCGCCGAGTACCTCTAGTTCTTAATCCATGCAGTGGCTTTCTAAGCCATGCAGTGACTCCAATCCATAGATCCAACCTCCTACAACCTTCCCCACACGTAAAGGTGCAAACTTTACGTGAAACCATGGGGAAATAAGCCCAAAATACTCTAGGGCTAAGGATTAAGGCAAAGGGACTTCACCAACCACTCTAGGACAGCACCTTTACAAAAAATAGGATCATTACAAGATTGGATTTGAGGTTTCAACTTCAGATCTAGCTTCTAAACTCGAAATTGATTCCACTCAAGCCATAATCCCCAAAATAGCAACCAAGAACGAATCTAGAAGAAGGAAACTCAAGGTAACAGATTGTTACCTCAGAAATGATCCAAAGGAGGAGTAGATCCCTGATCTACAATGATATCCAGATGCTAGCCTCTTGATCTTCAACCTTCTTTTTCTCAATTTCTCTTCCCAAGCTCTAATTCTTCATCAATGGAGGTTATACACGATTTTAGGGTTTTCTAGGTATTGGAAGGTAACAAAGAGGCTAAGGGTGGGTTATAATGTCCTTTATATAGGGCACAATCCCGAAAATTAGGGTTCTCTCCACCTAGCACCAACTCGCCGAGTCACTCCTCCGACTCGCCGAGTTGGTCACTTAACACATGACCAGATTCGCGACCCGACTCGCTGAGTCTAACCATTGACTCGTTGAGTCGGTCTTCCATATTTACACTAAGCACCCTGAACTTTGCTCTTCTGAACTCGAGGTGTTACAGACGACAGGGTCGTACACTGATCATTAGCGAGCTGTTGTTACTTGGGAGCAGTTCCGGATATGTTCCGCACACGCTACGTTCCATGCGTTGAGCAGGAGCGACTTGCTCAGGAGTTTTTGACATTGAGGCAGGATGGGGAGTCAGTGATGGAAATCACTCATATGTTCACGTAGAAGGCTATGTTTTGCCCGAAGTTTGCTTCAGAGCAGTCTCAGATGACTCATTATATGAGTATGCTCAAGATGGATATTCGACAGTTTGTTGCTACGCAATGTTGTGAGACGCTTCTGGATCTTTAGGAAGCCACGAGGTGGCGTGAGTTAGAGATAGAGTTGCAGTTGAGGGAGCAGCGTCAGGTTCCGGCACAGTCTCAACCGGCACCTAAGCAGTCCAAGACCTTTGATACTCAGACCGGGGGTCAATAGAGCCGTACTTGTGGAAAGTGTGGCAGGGGTCATTTTGGGGTTTGTTGTGCAGGAGGTGGTTGCCACAAATGTCGCAAGGAGGGGCACTATGCCAGGGACTATCGCCAGTCCGCCCCTCCAGCAGATATGAGGATTTGTTACCACTGTCATCAGGTTGGTCACGTGAAGACCAACTCTTCATAGCTCGCCGTCAAGCCGGCACAGGGATCCACATCGGCTACTTTGAGGATTGGGGATGGGAGGCCAGTCAAGGTGGAGCCTCCGAAGGCTCAGGGGCGCGCCTTCCAACTTACGGCCGAGGAGGCCAAGGCAGCACCGAATGTGGTTGCTAGTATGTTTCTATTTTCCATCTAGGTTATTATATTTGTGGTATGTTTATCAGTTGAACCTACGGTTAGGTACGTTTCTAGTAAACTCTTTTCCTGCTTTGGTTCTTTTTGACTCGGGGGCGAGTCGGTCGTTTGTATCTCAGGCTTTCAGTAGAGAATTTAGGGTGTCGGTAGATGAGCTTGAGTGTCCGTTGCCAGTTTCGATCGCCAACAAACACGGGGTTTCTGCTTCTTCGGTCTACCGGGGATGTGAGTTGGAGATTTTCAGGGTATCCTTCCCGATAGATTTGATTCCTATCCCCATGGGGGAAGTATGTGTGATCGTAGGGATGGATTGGCTCAGTCGGTTTGGCATTATGATCAACTGTGAGGGACAGCGAGTGGTAATTCGAACCCCAAGTGGGGGAGAATTGGTGGTGTATGGTGAGGGCACTAGAGTGGGAGCAGGGTTTTGTTCAGCCGCCAGGGCTCGACAGTTTATTCAGCACAGGTGTGCCGGCTATTTAGCGTATGTGATGGATACGCAGATTGGAGATCATGCTTCAGTTTTAGAGGTTCTAGTGGTTAGAGAATTTCCTGATGTGTTTCCAGAGGAGTTACCTGGAGTGCGTCTAGAGAGGCAGGTAAAGTTCAGGATTGATCTAGTGTCGGGTGTGGCCCCTATCGCTAAGGCGTCGTACCCTCTGGCATCGCCAGAGATGCAGGAGTTGGCATCTCAGTTACATGAGCTGTTGGGTAAGCATTTCATTCGCCTGAGTAGTTCTCCTTGGGGAGCACCAATCCTCTTCGTCTGGAAGAATGAAGGTTCGCACAGGATGTGCATTGACTATAGGGAGTTGAACAAGTTAACGGTGAAGAACCGTTATCCACTTCCGAGGATATATGGTCTTTTTGATCAGTTGCAGGGTGCATCTTGGTTCTGCAAGATCGATTTGAGATCCGGATATCACCAGGTCAGGGTGAGGGAGGAAGACATGGAGAAGACCGCATTTCGGACTCGTTATGGTCATTACGAGTTCGTGGTGATACCGTTTGGGCTCTCCAACGCACCGACAGTGTTCATAGATTTGATGAACTGAGTCTGCAGATCGATGCTCGATCGCTCGGTCATTGTGTTCATAGATGATATCGTGGTATATTCCAAGACTTGAGAGCAGCACGATGAGCACCTCAGGGAGCTGCTGGAGGTTCTGTGGCGAGAACGGCTGTATGCCAAGTTCTCGAAGTGTGAGTTTTGGTTACGAGAGGTCCAGTTCCTCGGGCATCTCGTTAACCAGGAAGGGATTTTGGTCGACCCAGCCAAAGTAGATGTGTTTATGCAGTGGGAGATTCCGAAATCTCCCTCATACATCAGGGGTTTCTTGGGATTAGCAGGGTACTGTCGGAGATTCATTCGAGATTTCTCCAAGATTGCAGTACCCCTCACTAGTCTAACGAGGAAGGGAGTGGATTTTTGGTGGGGCCCAGAGCAGCAGAGGGCGTTTGAGACCCTCCGATAGAGTTTATGCAAGGCGCTAGTATTGACACTCCCCGAGGGAGTCGAGGATTTTGTAGTATTTTGTGATGCATCCATCACAGGTTTGGGGGCAGTCCTCATGCAGAGGGGACGAGTGATAGCCTATGCATCGCGGCAGCTAAAGCCGCATGAGACGAGATACCCTACGCACAATCTTGAGTTGGGAGTGATGGTATTCGCTCTCAAGATTTGGAGGCATTATCTGTACGGGGTCCGATGTACTATATACACGGATCACAAGAGTTTGAGGCACATTATGGATCAACCGAACCTAAACATGAGGCAGCGCATGTGGCTGGATGCTGTTAAGGACTACGATTGGGAGATCCTTTTCCATCCTGGTAAAGCGAATGTGGTTGCGGATGCTTTGAGGCGCAAGTCAGCTGGGTCTTCTACCCCGACGAGGTGTATGAGGATAGCGGTGGATTCCCCGCTTGTGAGCTTGATTAGGGATGCTCAGGTTGAGGGAATGAGACCAGAGAGCTAGAAGTTGGAGAGGATTAAGGGCGAGAGCGCCCGGTTTGTTCAGGATAGTTACGGGTTATTAACCCGACACGGTCGGGGTTAGGTTCCGATGAACGGAGGGGTCCGACAGACAGTGATGGAGGCGGTTCATAAGTCTCACTTTTCTATACACCCGGGGGCCACCAAGATGTACCGCGATCTGAGTTTGAGTTACTGGTGGCCCGGTATGAAGGGAGAAATCGCTTGGTTTGTCGAGAGGTCCCTGACTTGTAGGATGGTCATGGCCGAGCATCAGAGGCCACATGGTAAGTTGCAGCCTCTGGAGATTCCCATGTGGAAATGGGAGCAGATCATGATGGACTTCATTACGAAGTTGCCAAGAACGGCGAAGGGGTTTGATGCCATATTGGTCATCGTGGATCGGTTGACCAAGAGTGCCCATTTCTTGGCTATACGGGAGAGTTCGTCGATTGAGAAATTGGCTGACATGTACGTCAGTGAGATTGTCTCTCGCCATGGATTTCTGGTCTCCATTGTTTCTGATTGGGATGTCAGGTTTACTTCCCGTTTTTGGCAGAAGTTCCATGAGGAACTGGGTATGTGGTTGTACTTTAGTACAATGTTACAACCGTAGACCGATGGACAGATTGAGCGAAGCATTCAGACCCTCGAAGATATGTTGAGGGCGTGCGTCATTGATTTCGGAGGGAGTTGGGATTCCCACCTGCCGCTTGCAGAGTTTGCCTACAACAACAGCTATCATTCCAGTATTGGCGCCCCGCCTTTTGAGTTGTTGTATGGTAGAAGATGTAGAACCCTAGTTTGTTGGGGTGAGATTGGACACAGAGTGATGGGTCAGATAGAGGTAGTCTTGCAGACTACCGAAAAGATCCAGCAGATCAGACAACGGCTGCAGACTGCGGCAAAAGAGTTACGCTGATAGACGCCGATCAGATTTGGAGTTTCAGGTTGGTGATATGGTACTTCTGAAGGTCTCACCCTAGAAGGGCGTGATCCGTTTCAGGAAGAGGGGAAAATTGGGTCCCCGTTATATTGGGCCATTCAGGATTATTTCCAGGGTTGGTAAGGTGACTTATAGGCTAGAGCTACCGGAGGAGCTCAGCCGAATTCACAGCACGTTCCATGTTTCTCAATTGCGAAAGTGCGTTATGGACCAAGAGGCGATAGTATTACTGGATGGTATTTAGGTTGATGAGTGCCTGAATTACGTGGAGAGTCATGTGGCCATCTTGGAGAGGAAGAAGAAAATTTTACGGAACAAAGAAATACCTTTGGTGAAGGTGTAGTGGGAACATCGGAGGGGATCCGAGTGGACATGGGAGCCGGAGGCGGAGATGCACAAGCATTACCCGACATTGTTTGCTCCAGCAAACTTCGATGGCGAAGTCTAGTTCAAGTGGGGGAGAATTGTAACATCATGATTCCCAAGTATGGGTTTAAATAAAAGCTATTTGGTTTTGAGACCTACTTGACGAGTTTGTTGCATTCTCGTCGAGTAGTAACGAGGTAGGATCGTGTATTTAGTGGCCTACTCGCCGAGTCCATAAAGGGACTCGACAAGTAGGAGCTGGTAGATGAAACCCTAAATATCAGGGTTTTGCACCCTATTTAAAGAGGCATAAGCCCCCTTTAGCCTCTTTGTAGTTCATTGAGAAACCTTAATTCGTGTGGTGTTCATCCTTGTGTGTCTTGAGCTTTAGAGAGGAGTTTTTGGGAAGGAAGAGCTTGGAGGACAAGAGATTAAAAGCAAGGAAGATGTGGGAATCAGAAATCTACCTCAGTTGGCATCATTTGAAGGTATCAAGTCACCACCTTTACTTCATTTTCCTCCTAGACCTCATTTGGTTAAGATTTAGGGCTTTTATCGCATATTTGAGATAATAATGTGGAGTATGAGCTAGATCTGAAGTTGTAACTTCGGATCTGGACCTTTATTGGGTTCGAGAGTCAGAAAGCTATGGACTTGGCCATTTATGAAACCTTCCTTGAGTATGAAACCACATTGTAGGCTTGGATTTGTCATTTAGAGCCTTTGTAGCCATGCATGCACGTAAAGTTTGCAACTTTACGTGAAATACATGCCTTAGAAGCTTGGATCTGTAATTTGGAGTCACTGCATGGCTTAAAAAGAGTTTGTATGGCTTATGGATTGAAGGAGCTCAGCAAGTCGCAAGGTCGACTCGGCGAGTCATATGAAGATAGACCTGGACTCGACAAGTTGGATGAACAACTCGGCGAGTCCGATGAAGATTGCCAACGAACTCGACGAGCGGTATGAACAAATCGGCGAGTCGGATGAGTTTTCCCCGATTTAGGTATGCATGTGTAACCGTCGAGTTGCAAGAAGGAAACCTGACGAGTGGCCTTAGAGTTCAATCGTAAACCAAAGGAACTCGACGAGTCACTCCGTGACTCGGTGAGTGGGCAAGTACTTCAAGGAACTCGGTGAGTAGCCGAGGGTACTCGGCGAGTTAGGGTCAACATGGACTGTTGACCTTGATTGATGACCTTGATTTTGACCAGGGTTTGATTAGTGGCGTTTGGGATACCCTGAAAGGTTGGGAACTTATGGTTATAATTATATTATGGTAATAGGTGGTGGAGCTTTGTCAGTGATCCGAGAGTTGGAGTTCATCTACGGAGTCGATATCTGCAAGGTGAGTTATCCTCACTATATCAATAGGGTCTAAGGCACCAAGGCCGACCCTTTAGTTGTTATTGTTATGGGATGCTACCTACGGTTATGATTTGTTATATCAGAATCAGGATACACAGTATGTTATGCTCTTATGATCCGTAGGGATTGTTATGATAGTGACCTGCTAGGTCGATGCTCTATTTATGATAGATTGCTATGATTGATGATCAGTGAGATAGATATGTATGTGTTTATATATTCCAGTACATGCTAGTTATGCACACAAGGTTATTTGATTGTTGTTTGGGTTGAGGCAGTCCCGCTTTGTGCTGAAGGCCAGCACACCCTATGAGCGGTCCGGGGAGACTGTAGGCCCACGTGGCGGTTCAATTATGCCGAAGGCTCGGGATAAATTCAGTTTGATTGTAGGCCCTGCAGGGCGGTCCAGTCAGGCCGATGGCCCAGTATGCATGTTATTGATTGTCTATTATTAATATGGTATTATCGGTGTGGTGTTGGTATTTTGGGGGTAGCTCACTAAGCCCTTGGGCTTACAGTTTCAGTTTATTTTTTTAGGTACTTCAGAAGATCATGGCAAGACGAAGGCGTGACCGTACCGCTCCTCATCCTTTTGATCTAGTTATTGGGACACTCTGATGAATAATGATTTGAAAACCTTTTGTAAATAAATACTATTTGGTTTTATCTATGATTGAAAAAGTTTATATTTGGCGTAAAATTTTTGGATGTTACACGTAAAATGATAGTGTTGGTTTTAGGAAATCCAATATTTTCTATAAAACGAGTTGTAGTCTTATATGTTCCAAGACCGAAATGCATAGTTATTTTGCATACTTAAAATACTGTATGTAGTTTTTATACGTATATAAAAACCATTTAAGTGTTTGTTTGCCCCATAAACCAAAATGTGTTGTTAATACCCAATGCGAGTTATTATAACCATGCTAGCGACTAGTTGGCCTATAACGTCACTCTTCAGGCGTCGGAATGTTATGAAATTTGTCACCCCAGACCTGCCGGTCTAACTACAGCTAATAGCTAAGGTGTGGAATTATCAGTCCCGTATAGATCTATACACAAGTATCATGCTCTCCCTACAAGAGATTTTGGTTACAATTACAGGACTTTATGCAACACTTTAAAATGTACTGTGAAGCCGAATGTTTCACAAATTTATTCATTAATCGGTTTACGTCAAATGAAATAAAAAGCTCATTGTTCTTGTAAATGTATGTATCTCCCTTTGATAGTGTTTATGCAATGTGAAAAATAATTATATTTTTATATAATTATTTCTTTTTTCCCGAAAGGTTAAAATAACGTGAGTGTTCCATAAACTATATTTATTATATTTTTAACAATGTATGTTCCGTCGAAATGATAACCTTTGTGTTTTAACAACTTTTGCATGTAAAGTTTATATGTTTGGTAGTAACATTGTTCCACGTAATTAACATTTTCACTTGAAACGTTTATAAAATATAAGAAAACATAAGTAACTGTTTGCATTTTAACACAATTTTTGTTGTGTTTCATTTGTATCCCCCCCCCCCCTCCTAAAATATAGAAAAAGGTGTGAAAAATGTGGGAGTATGAACTCACCTCTAGTGTGATCACGGTCTGATAATGAGGTAAAAATAGTGATCTTCGAGTCTAGAATACGTAAAGGATGTCGTATCCTAATGGTTTTAAACACATAACAATGTGTGAATATATGAACTAATGGTTAAAGTGTTGAATAATACTTAGGTTTTATGAGGAATTCATACCTTAAATTCTTATAAACTATCTTGGAAGAAAGGCTCCTGGAGATAATTGATCTTGAGTTGGTATGGAAAATGGGTTTGAGTAAAGAGAAATATGGGACTGAAATGTTTACTGGTGAATGAATTCATGTGTGTCTATATATATATATATATATATATATATATATATATATATATATATATATATATATATATACATATGAAAGAAGGATAAGATGAGGTAAATGAGAAATGATAGTGAGTTGATGTTTACATTGGTAAGTGCACTTATCACCTTAGGAAGGCATTTTAACAAATCAAGTGGCACCACTTGGCCACCTTTATGGTGATTTTGGCCATGCCATGACCAAATCACCATGATTTCAGTTTTGGTGTGGTCCCATGGCTTGAGTTTTCTGCCTTAGTGGTCCATAGGTTAGTGGTTTCGGCCCTAGTGGTCCAAAGCTTTGTGATTTCGGTCCACACATAAGATCTTTGGTCCCTAGAAAACCGAAATCCCAATGTGTTTTGATTCCAAAAACTGATATCACTATGGTGAGGTGTAGTTCATGCCTTTTGACTTATTTCTTTATCTTGTGTTGACTTGTATTAACTTATTTCAACATGGGTTTTCGACATACACATATATATAAAATTATATAAGCATGGTTTATATATATATATATATATATATATATATACACACACACACACACACACACATAGAGGTGGGTTCAATTGAGAAAATAAAAAAGGTTGAGAATGGGGGAATCATTCTCAGCCACTCATTTAATCTAAGCATAAAAAGACACAGTGGCAAACTTGTAAATATGATATAATAGCCTTCAATTACAAATACGTAAGTGTAGAGAATTAGATAACAGTTGAAATTTATTCTAATCGATCATTATCATCCAAATTTCTCCTCCAACCTTCAACAATCATCCAGATTTCTTCAATTAAATCATCGATCAACGTCATCATGTGTTAATCAATCATCGATCTTCGTCTATAACACGGTTATCAACACCATTCAACAGTTGACAACAAAAATTCGTTTTTTGCTCTTTCAATCCAACCTTCAATTCTGCTTGAATACGAGCATATCTTCAACATCTATGATTAATTATACTTCCAGCATCATTAGATCAACAAAAAATTCAATTTGTATCATTCATTCAACATCGATCATCAAATAAAACATCAAAATTAAGGTTAGAAAAAGATCAAATCATTTTTGGTTTGAAAATTTTCATATATTTCTCTACCAATCTACTATTTTGTAAGATTTAAATAGTCAAAGTATCATATTTATCGCATTTTTAACAAAGTTAACTTGTATGCACTCCAACTGTTTGATGAAATGCATAAACTAAATTACCACGTTATATTCATATATGAATATGTTTTCTCACCTGAATCAATATGTGATTATTAAAACACAAAACAAATATGCAAGTCTGTATGTTATTCATATGTGAATAACATATAAAAATTATATATATTTCTGAAAACACCTTGTAATATTCATATATGAATATACTGTGCAATACTCACATATGAATATACTATGCAATATTCACATATGAATATACCAAGTATTATTCATAAGTGAATATACGATCGAATATTCACAAATGAATATACTATGTATTATTCTCATGTGATATACCATGTAATACTATATAATATTCACATATGAAAATATCATCTAATATTCATAAGTGAATATACCATCTAACATTCACAAGTGAATATACTATGTAATATTCACAATTGAATGCATCGTCTAATATTTAAATATGAATATACTATGTTTAGTATATGTTATATTCATATATGAATGATACTTAAATTGTAAAAAAATTAATCATAGTTTTTATTCATAAGTGAATAACGAATGTACTGTAGTAAAAACCTGATTCATTTTTATTCACTTATGAATAACGATAGCTGAAAATATAAAAAAAAAAAATTTATTTTATCTTCAACCTATATAAATATGATGTCTATTTGTAGAGAATAAAAAATCGTTAATTTTGGTATATTTAAAATCATTTTTCGATAAAAATAGCTTCTTAAAAGTTAAAAAAACTATGTTTTTGTATATATTAAGGTAATGGTTATCATAGTTTAAGGAAACATGTTTTGTTGGAAAACACATGTGCATTCCTTTCCCATTTCCGCCGGTACGTTGGAGACTTTTGCGACAAAAATAAATGATTGGCTGAGAATGAGTCCCCCATTCTCAACCTTTTTTTCTCAATTGAACCCTCCTTTATATACATATAAACATACCCTCGTGGCTAATGGTGATTTAATGTCACAAGGTTACAATGTTGTTTTCACTTATACATAGCACATCTTTTGACTTGGTTTGGCTCTAAGTTTGCCAGTTGTCACATCATCCCCCCATTAGAGGGAATTTCGTCCCGAAATTAGAGTTTTGAGTGGGAGATCAAGTATTGGGGAAAATATGTGGGTACTCTTATTTGATTTTATCTTCCTTTTCCCATGTGTATTCATGTCCCCGCTTGGCATTCCAACGGACCTTCACTATTGGTATGCGACTATGTTTCGTTCACTTAACCTCCATGTCCATGATTTCCACCGGTTCTTCTACGAAGTGTAGACTCTCCTTTACTTTGATTTCATCGAGTGGGATTATAAGAGTCTCATCGGACAGACACTTTTTCAGACTAGAGATGAAGAAGGTAGGGTGTACGTTATTGAGTTCCTGTGGTAGTCGGAGTTTATAAGCTACCGGACCAATCCTTGTAAGGATCTCAAATGGTCCAATGTACCTTGAATTTAGTTTCCCATGTTTTCGAAAACACACCATTTCCTTTCCATGGTGAGACCTTTAACAGAACATGGTCGCCAACCTGGAATTCCAAGGGTTTGCTTCGCTTATCTGCATAGCTCTTTTGTGGATCTCGAGATGCTCTCAGTCTTTCTCAAATTTGGACGATCTTGTCTGTTTTTTCCCTTATGATCTTAGGGTCGGTGAGAGTGCTGTCAGGAACTTGCCCCCTTGTTAGTTGCGTGTCACCCACTTTAGCCCAACACAGAGGTGATCTGCACTTGGGCTATAGAGTGCTTCAAATGGAGAAAATCTGATGCTAGTATGATAGCTATTGTTGTATAAGAACTCGATGAGGGGTAAATGGGTATCCCAAGCTTTACCAAAGTCTATCATGCAAGCTCTCAACATATCCTCTAATGTTTGGATAGTTCTTTCGCTCTGCCCATCGGTCTATGGGTGGTAGGCCGTACTCATGTCCAACCTAATTCCCATGGATTTTTGTAGTGACTGCCAAAACTATGAGGTGAATCTACTATCCTTGTCAGAGATAATGGATATTGGCACTCCATGCAATCGCAACGATCTCTTTAATGTATGTCCTGGTCAGTTTCTCCATCTTGTCCATCTCTTTTATTGGTAGGAAGTGTGCGTATTTGGTCAACCTAACGATGATCACCCAGATGATGTTAAGTCCACCCATCATCTTCGGTAACTTGGTTATGAATTCCATGGTTATTTGTTCCCACTTCCACTTGGGTATCTCTGGTTGCTGCAGCAAACCTGAGGGCTTCTGATATTTTACCATAACCTTGGCGCAAGTCAGGCACTTTCCCACATAGGTAATGATTTCGGATTTCATGCTCAGCTACCAATAAAGTTTCTTGAGGTCCAGGTACATCTTGTCTGAATCGTGGTGAATGCAGTATCGATTCTTGTGAGCCTCGTTCATGACAACATCTCTGAATCCCCCAAACTTCGGTGTACAGATCCGATTCATGAGATAACGAACTCCATCACTCTTGACTTCTACATTTTTATCCATCCCACTTAAGGATTCACCTATGACATTTTCTGCTTTCAAGGCTTCCAGCTAAGCCTCTTTGATCTGCATGGATATGTGTGAATGGATAGTCATGATTAATGATTTTACTCGGCTATTCCTTTTGGACCATGGCATTTGCTACTACACTGGCTTTACCTGGATGATAACGAATCTCACATTTGAAATCATTTAGGAGTTCTACCCATCTCCTTTGCCTTATGTTGAGCTCTTTTTGGTTGAGGATGTGTTGGGGGCTTTTTTGATCGGTGAATATAGTGCATTTTGTATCATAAAGGTAGTGTCTCCAGATCTTCAGGGTGAACACCACTGCTCCCAGTTTAAATTCATGTGTTGTGTAGTTAACCTCGTGAGCCTTTAGCTGCCTCAAGGCATAGGCAATGACATTTCCTCGTTGCATAAGCACACACCCAAGGCCCTGGTTTGATGCATCACAATAAACCACAAAGTCTTACGTTCCCTCTGGAAGGGAAAAGATCGGAGCACTGCATAGAGCGTGTTTCAGTGTTTGGAAGGCAACCTCTTGTTTATCACCCAGATGAATGTCGCTCATTTCTGAGTCAAGGTGATGAGTATTTTAGCGATCTTCGAGAAGTTTTGTATGAACCTTCGGTAGTAGCCAGCGAGGCCTAAGAATTGACAGATTTCAATAGGTGTCCTTGGTGCTGCCCAGCTTTCAATTGCCTTCATCTTGGACGAGTCCACATGTATTACCTCTTTATTGACCACATGACTTAAGAAATCCACCTCTCGGATCCAAAATTCACATTTGGAAAACTTGACATATAGCTTTTCCGTCCTCAATGTCTCCAGGACTTGTCGCAGGTGTTGACTGTGATCTTCCTTACTTCATGAATAGATTAATATTTCATCGATGAATATTGTCACAAATTTATCTAAGTAGCATCGGCATACCCGATTCATCAGGTCCATGAACACAGTTGGTACATTTGTGAAAGAGAGGCGGATCACCACGAACTCGTAGTGACCATAGCGGGTTTGAAATGTTGTTTTTGGAATATCTTCCTCCTAGACTCCTAGATGGTGGTATACCAACCTCAGATCCATTTTTGAGAACCAGCTTGCTCACTGAAGTTGGTCTAACAGGTCGTCAATTCGGGGTAGGGGATATCGGTTCTTGATGGTAAGTTTATTCAGCTCCTGCTTCTTATCTACCACATCAGCTAGAAACGCGTTGTATTCCTTGCGTAGGTACTTTTGGGCTTTGACGCAAGAGATGATTTGTAGCTTTGCATCGGGTTTGTCACCACAAATGACAAGGGTTTCGTTACTTGGAAGATTGCCTTTTCATAGCACATGATATTGGCGTGGTAAAGACTTAACCAATACATGCCAATAATGACATCAAAGCATCTTATAGTGATTGGCATTAGATCGATTTTGAAGGAATGTTCATTTAGTGTTGGGGTGCATCCTATCTACATGTCCTTAGTGCTTTCTATTTTACCGTTTTCCATTTCTATTGCAAAATTTCATTGAGTGATTGTGGTTTTTCATTGAGTATATGTTTAAATTTGAAGGTTAAACGAGAAAGTCAAAGTTTAAAGTCAAAGGTCAAACATGAAAGTCAAAGTCAAAATTTTAGGTCAAAAGTAAAAAATGATAGTAAAAAATTAAAAGTCAAAGCTTTGGGTTGAAAATGAAACTTTAAAATTTGAATATTAGACTTTTGGGCTAAAATTGTCAAAATTACGAAACTGCACCGAAAATACGATATTAGAATTAAATCGGGAAGAAATATGACATGAGGTTTGCTAGATGGATTGCTAAGGCGTGGGTTGTGTATACACATGACCCAGGTTCGAATCTTGCTACAAACCGGATTTTTAATTTATTCGTTGTTGGCCACGATGCGAAGGCTGGATCCAAAGTGCCGAGGAACCCTAATCCAAGATTTCGGCTGCTGCCGTGAGGACCGAGGTCTGACCGAAAACGTGAAACCCTAGCCGGAAACGACTTTGAAACCCTAGACGTAAACGAGTTTTTGGCTGCAAACTTTAGCCGTAAATGAGTTTTCGGCTGCAAACACTAGCTGCAAACGTGTTTCCGGCCGAAAACCGCCGCCAGACCTTTGCAAATTATGTCAAAAAAAACGCGATTTTCAACATTTTTAGCTCCAAAACGCGTCAAAAACTCATTTTTATGAAAAACACGAAGAACAACCCCCCAATACTTTGTAAAAAACTATCCAAAAACATAAAATCCTTCAAGAAAAAGTGCAAAAATGCTCCAGATCTTGCTAAAGAGATTGATACAATCCGAGCTTTGATACCAACTATAAGTCCTAAATTTTGCTTGATGTATCAATCAAATCCACTTGATGGTGTGGAATCCCAATCAAGTGGATGATGCAAGATCAAATGGAGAAGAATGAGAAGAAGATGATGTGAATCTATGATGTATTGATGATAAGATTGATGCTCCAACACAAGATTCACATACACGAACTCTTCTTCTCTCTAACTTTCTCTCTCTACAACTTGGACTCTTCACCCTTATATATATATATATATATATATATATATATATATATATATATATATATATATATATATATATATATATATATATATATGGACCGCAAACTCAAGACCCAAACCAAGTGCTAGACCAAAAACACATGGGTTTTCAGTCCAAGCTACAAATAAACTAAATATTATTTTCGACCCAAAACTAAAAATAATAAATGCTTAGAAAAGCAAAGTATAAACCATATTTTTGACCCAAGAAGGCAACACAGGTGGCAGGACGTACTCAAGGATTATAACTGCAAGATCCTTTACCATCCGGGTAAAGCAAACGTGGTGGTAGACGCCCTGAGCGATAAGTCGGCTGGACCTTCTGTTGAGGTGGCGTTTATGAGGATACCCATGGATTCTCTACTTGTGGGTTTGATTAGGGAATCTCAGACTGAGGGTGTCCAAGAGTAGAATTGAACGATTGAGAGGATCAGATGAGATCACCATATTTGTATCGGACAGTCATGGATTGATGACCCATTATAGACGGGTGTCGGTTCCTGTGTCTGGTGGGGTCAGAGAGATTGTGTTGGAGTAGGATCATAAGTCTCGTTTTTCTATCCATCTGGGGGCCTCCAAGATGTATCGTGATCTAAGATTGAGTTATTGGTGGCCGTTCATGAAGAGAGAGATCTTTTGGTATAGTGAGAGGTGCTTGACCTGGAGGATGGTCGTAGCCGAGCATCAGAGGCCGCATGCCAAGCTGCAGCCCCTGGAGGTTCCCATATGGAAATGGGAGCAGATTTCTATGGATTTGATCACCAAGTTGCCGAAGACGACATGGGGTTTTGGTGCTACTTGGCTCATCGTGGATCGATTGACCAAGAGTGCCCATTTTTCGGAAATTCAGGAGAGTTCGTCAACCGAGAAGTTGGCCGATGTGTACCCACGAGATCGTTACTCGCCATGGGGTTCCTGTCTCTATTGTCTCAGACCGTGATGTTTAGTTCACCTCCTATTTTTGGCAGAAGTTACATGAGGAACTGGGCACGATGCTGCATTTTAGCACATCATATCATCCGCAGACCGACGGCCAGAGTGAGCGGACCATTCAAACTCTTGAGGATATGTTGCATGCTTGTGTTATTGATTTTGGTGGGAGCTGGGATTCTTACCTACATCTTGCAGAGTTCTCCTACAACAACAGTTTCCACTCCAGTATTAGTGCCCCGCCTTTTAAGCTTCTGTATGGACAGAGATGTCGTACCCCAGTCTGTTGGGGAAAGGTTGGCCACAAGCTCATGGATCGGACCGAGGTGGTTCTGCAGACTATGAAGATGATTCGACAGATCAGGAAGCGATTGCAGACTACTCAGAGTCGACAGAAGAGTTCTACCGACCGGCACCGATCCGAGTTGGAGTTTCAGGTCGGTGACATGGTGTTAGTGAAGGTCTCACCTTGGGAAGGTGTGATTTTATCAGGAAGAGGGGGAAGTTAGGCCCCTGATTTATTGGAACATTCCGGGTTATTTCCAGGGTTGGCAAGGTTTCTTATTGGTTGAATCTCCCAGAGGAGTTGAGTCAGATCCATAGCACTTTGCACGTATCGCAGTTGCGGAAGTATGTTTTGGACGAGGATGCAGTGCTATCATTGCATGATATTTAGGTGGATGAGTGCCTGAACTATGAAAAGAGGCTGGTAGCTATTCTAGAAAGGAAGGTGAAGATTCTGCATAGCAAGGAGATACCTTTGGTAAAGGTATAGTGGCAGCATCGGACGGGATCCGAGTGGACCTAGGAGCCGGAGGCTGAGATGCGGGAGTATTATCCGAATTTGTTTACAGTAACAGTCTTCGTGGAGGAAGTATAGTTCGACGGGGGGAGATTTGTAACATCCTTTGATTCCAGGTATTTTCAAATCCTTCCCTCAGTAATTAATACATCATGTTGGTCTTTAAATTTGGTGGAATTTAGCCCTAAGAGGCCTGAGGGGCAAATTGGTAATTTTGGTCAGAGGGGGAGTACGCTAGGTGTACATATGAGTACGGTAGACATACTAGGTCGCGCCCTATTACGCAGGTCATACATATATTTACGCAGGGCATACTTATGTCCGAGTGCAACCCTAACTTTTAGAGTTTGTTGGGTATTTAAACCCCATTATGGACCCTTTACCCCCATCCTTTCAGCCTCCAAGTCCTGAGATCATTTTTGGCAAACCCTAGCTTCTCTTTGGTGTGTGCGTGAGAGCTAAGAGTGTGTTTCTTTTGTGGTTGAAGAAGAATAAGTTGCATCAAGGTGTTTGGAGAGCGAAGTAAGCTTGTAGATCTGGGATCATCTTGTCATTTAGAAGCTCCAAAAGGTAAAAAGCTTATGCCTTTGTGATTATATTGTTTAGATCTTGTTTTGATAGCTTTTTGGAGCTCTTCTTGTCCCAAAAGTCCCAAAGTTGTCCATGATTTGTGTCAAACGTTTTGAGCTGTCCTTTCAGATCCTAAGAAGGGCTCTAAGTTATAAAAATGAGTTCCTTTGGCTATTTTGGCTTCATGTTGCTTATCGGAGGTCTTAATGGATTAAGACCATGTATTAAGGACTTTTTAGACGTCCAAATTCTTAAAGTTTGAGACTTTGTGGTTCTGAGATACATTTAGTCGTTGGATCTGGAAATTGGGCTTAATTGCTTAATCCGTTAAGCACTTATTAGAGTTTTGAACTCTACGAGGGTACACTCCGCTTACAGGAGAGTGTACGTAGTCAACGCCCCCGTTTGCAATCAATGTGAGGCTCGCATATGCCCTGTGTAGCCTCAGTATACGCCCAACGTACATCTTTTGATGGGCCTTTGCGAGTTGAGCTGCGGTTTTGGGCCATCTTTGGGCCAGCACGTCTTGGGCCCTTGTTGGACTTTCTGAGTTTGAGTGTTGGGCCAGTTAGAAATTTGGACCTTAGGATAAGTTCGAATAAAGAGTTGGGCCTAATTTGGAAAATTAGGCCAATTATGGGGCTTGCATATTTTGGACCTTTTGGATCAAGGTTGGACATGGGTTTGACCTAGTTAATGAAGTGTTAATGGATAATTATGAGTTAAGGAATTTGAGGTGATAATCCAATTATTAATTAGAGGTTTATTTATTATGATTGTTCGAGATTTTCATGGGCTAGTGGTCGGGGGTTCTGTTTAATACATTAGTGAGGTGAGTTCTCCTCACTATACTAACATGGTCGAAGGCACCAAGGCCAACCCTTTGGATTGTATCCTAGTTTATCATATGATGCTATGTGTAGTGATCTGTTAGATCTATGTCCTAGCATATAGGATAATGCTATGATTGATGATTGGTTAGGCTTGTATGATTATTGTATGTGCTAGCTATCGTTTGATATTTATGTAATGTTGTGTGATGACGGGTGGTTTGAGGCGGTCCTATTGTGTGCGGAAGGCTAACAGTCCCAGGGTAACCCGGATAGACTGAAGGTCTAGTGGGGCGTACCAGTCAAGCCGAAGGCCCTGAGAACGGTCCTGATAGGCTGAAGACCCGGTGAGGTGGTCCAGTCATGCTGAAGGTCTTGTGAGCTGTCCAGATAGGCTGAAGGCCTGGTGCGGTGGTCCAGTTAGGCTGAAGCTCTATATGCATACTGTTTGTTAATGATATTATTCTGGTTTGTATTGTGTTGGTATTTTGGGGGAACTCACTAAGCTTTGGTCTTTCGGTTTTGTATTTATTTTTCAGGTACCTCTAATGATCACGAAAAGGAAAAGGCTTGATCGTGCACCTCCTCACATGTTGTGTTATGATTTTTAGGACTTCTATGAAGTTAAACTATTTTGAAAACAATTTGTAATAACTGGTCATTTTTGGTATTTTGAAAAGTTAAGAAATTTTATGAATTTTAAGGGTGTTACAATTTTTAATAGGGAAATAAACTAAAACTAATAAAAAAGTATATAAAATTAAAGTACAAAATATTAAAAATATACAAACTAACTAAAGACATACAAATTTGTTTTGGTACAAGATTTGATGCACAACATACAAATAAATCATAACATGATGAGAGAGAGAGAGAGAGAGTCTACAGAGATACATTTTCAGCGGGTTGGGTAACCCGCTAAATCCTCTAAACAAGTGGCACCACGGGGGAAGGATCCCTCATCTTTGAGGTATCCTCGGTATCTCCTACCCAAACCAAAATAATACGACACTCTATCCTCCCTTAGAGTTTTGAAAGCGACTAAAAATAAATTACAACAAACCATGTTAAACATCAAGCTCAAAAAAATGTCCACCTATAACAAATTACACCTAAAATCTAAAAGTCCAAAAACAAACATTGTGGAAACAGACCCTAAAGCTTGTAATACATTATTGATGGGCGACAAGGTAGCTGTGTGAAGAAGGTAACAGAGGAGAATTGGTGAAGGTTGGAGTTGTAGAGTATGCCAAAGAAAGGGAGCAGATAAAATGAGCAACAGGCATTTTATCAATTCAAAAATGAAAATATACATCGAAGTAGGGTTGCAATTTAGGATATCAAAAAGTTATAAGTATATTGGTGTGTGGGTGGGGGGTTGTAGATTGGGTAGAGCAGAAATATAAATTTAGGCTAGCCAGATTGAAAATTTGGGCAGTGGGAATGAAATTAAAATATAAGAGGTTATTATTGAAACCACTCAAAATAACGTGTGTGTGTTTATGTATTTATATTCAAGATAGCAACAGATTATACAAGATACACTCCTATAGAAAAGGAGTTGATAAATACAATAATATAATCCTTAATTATCTAATAACCCCCTCAAGCAAAAGGGTGGTGGACCGAGACGAAGGATAGAACGAAATTGTTCAAATTGAGGTCGTAGAAGACTCTTGGTGCAAATGTCAGCCACCTGAAGCTTGGGTGGGATGAACTTGGTATAGAGTTTACTAGAGGAAACAAGTTCACAGACAAAATAATAAACGAGATCAATATGTTTTGCACGCTTGTTTGGACTGGATTTTGTGTCATAAATAAAGCACTTTTGTTATCACATAGCAAAGTTGGTCTATCAGGTGGCAAAATGTGTAATTCCCGTAAGAGATGAGTGATCCAAACAATATTGGTTGTCGTGTTAGCCATCGCTCGATATTCGGATTCACAACTAGATCTAGATACAGTTGTGTAACACAGGAATTTTCAAACCAATTTTTCCATTTTTAATTTCATAAAACACATGTCATTTTAAATAAACACCATTTAATAGTCAACAAAGTTTTCAAAACATTATCAAAATCCAGGATCCTCATTCATGACTCTTTTCTCTTACTTGTACAATCGAGTCGCAGCATTCCCGCGATCCTAATAAGAACCTAAAACACATAACACATAACACGGTAAGCACGAAGCTTAGTGAATTTCCCGAAAATACCACGCACAAGTAATTAGCCACTCGAGGCTATAACTCGGTAAGACCCTCCGGTAAATGTGTCTCAGTGGAACCCTCCAGTCCCACAGCTCGTTGGACCCACTGGTCCAGTCTAGGTGAGAACCCTCCGGTCTCACTGTTTGTTAGACCCTCCAGTCCGGTCTAAGTGAGGACCCTCCGGTCTCATAATTCGTTGGACCCTCCGGTCCTGTCTAAATATCACATAATATAACACACAACACATATCACATAGAAAATGTACAACTCAAGCAAGCACATACGACCCTCTGGTCACACATAACTACCACTCTTGGTAAAGTATAGTGAGAAGACTCGCCTCGGTTGACAAACAACCCCTATAACGCTATTTCGACACACCGGCCACTAACTCTGTGCCAAACTCACAATTATCTCAATTAGAACTAAGTCCAAACTCTCACTCATTGGGTCTAGAGGTTGATCAATAACCGACTCATCACTGCCCTAAACTCATTGGGCCCACCAAGGCCCAATAATAAATGGGCCCTCTCAAGGCCCAATTCTCAAACTAAATGGCAGGTCCAACATTAGATAAACCCCCCAAGACCACTAAAGGCCCACTTTGCTAAACTGGGCCTACTCCCTCCAATGGGCCTCACCCTAAGCCTAAATATATACTTGGCCCATAACTTCATACTATTGATAGCCCAATAGCTCAAGGCATGGCCCATAGGATGGCCCAAAATACAAAGTATAACACAGACAAGTTATGCGGGCGTACACCTGTGAACGCCAAGTGTACCGACTCGCTGGAAAGTACGCTGGGCGTACCTACACGTATGCTCAGCATAACCTTCCTGATAAGCCCTTTTTCCATTAAGTGCTTATTAGTTCATTCCAGAGGCTACAAACTCAGATCCAGGTCCTTATCATCCTCTTAATCCTTAAAGTCATAATCTTGGTGACTTGCAATCCACCAAATAAGCTCAAACTCAAAAGGCAACAACATACTTCCATAACAAGAGCTAGATATCATGCATGAACTCATTAGGACCACCAAGATTGAAACTTTACTGTTTAAGGGACCCTTTTAGCTCTGAGGGTGGCAACCCTAAGCTCAAAAATGAGATTCCAACATAATTAAAGGTCCAAACTTGGGACCAAAACAACTCCAAAACTTCACTACACAAGATCTGTGCATTCTTAAATAAAGTTATGAACTTTATACCTCAAAAGAGTTCCAAATGATGATGTTATTCCAGATCCATGAGCTCCAAACTCCCAAGTTCTTCCTGGCCAACTTCCTCTTTTGCAAATCCCAAGCTTACACCACCAAATGAATCTCTTGAAGACCAAATCTCCCAAAAGGAAGAAGATATAAGGCGTTCAAGAGCTTCTCTGAGGTTGGGGAACAAACATGGAGGCTAGGGTTTGAACCATAATGTTCTATATATAGTGGCACACCCTACATTTAGGGTTTATGGACTCTGGACGTACGCTGGGCATACGCCAAGGAGCACCCGCGACCATTTCTCTTATACGTTGGGCGTAATCATCCTTACGTTGGGCGTACCCACGCGCTTCCATTTCACATGCACGGCCTTTCATGCCAACCTTTCACCTTAAGGGACCATTTATGTCGAAAACCTCCAAGTGTAATATCTTCCTCACCTGATGTTCGTTTTCGGTGAACTTTATATCCACGAAAAGGTAACGAGAAGCTCTACACTTCTATTAACTTTATATATCCTAGAGCCCACTCAAGCTCAGATCCAAAATTTATGAAAAGCCCAAACCAACACTTGTCGATACCCTTAGGACCTAAAGCACAAACCGAACCATTTTCTCACACAATACACCTTATCCATATCCAAGAAGGCCTAAACATTTCTCCTTCAAAATCTCGAAACCTTCTCATATTCAGGTTACGGCCCACGAGCCTTAAATCACAAAACAATCTGGAACAGGATGTTACAATTCTCCCTCATTTAAATTAGATTTCGCCCTCGAAATTGATCCTTTTCTTCGCATAGATCGAAAAAAATAACCCGAGATGCTCAACCAGAAAATCTAATTAACATTCAACGATCCTTCTCCCAAGACATCCGAAACCAAATAAAAATTTCCGAAGCCGAAGAAGGACAGACCCCTTTTTCCGTGAAGATACCTGCTCTGACTCTCCAAAACTGGAAACTATAGTGGTCTATCTCCCCGGCATACCGCCCATGCCGAATATCACCCTGATAATCGCTCATCGAACAACAGACATGGATAAAATACTCCCAACTCAGAGTACCAGGTCAGCTCCTGACCCAACGGTTGAACCTCCAAGAGCTACGCCTTTCACACCCAATAAAATGACTTTACAACCCTCCTGCTCATAATAACTATCTCAGCTCATTACGACACATAAGTCATATAGTTTGCTTTACCCCAAGCCGGACACTACAACCCATCAGAAATCGATCCACTCCGATCTAAGATATCAGATGAAGATCAACACCCTTCTACATGGATCCCATCTCTGAATCCAGAATCTCATTTTCCCTACCCAACGCACCACCGGAACCAACTCAAACTTGGGAGTCAGGTCCGACACAGAATTGGAACCACTCGTCCTAATGAACCACTCAACTCATGACTCATGACTCGTAACTCATGCGTACACCACTTCTTCTATTCCCTTTGATCGTGACAACCATAATTCACCCAGAATATAACAATTAATGACAAAATGGAGACCCCAGTCTCGCCCCTGGTTCGACCATCAGGCTCTCAAAAACTCAAATATTAGGGCTCCCCAAGCCCAAAAATCTTCCGCGTCATGATCTGAATAGAGAGTACTCCATCACAACACTCTCTCGCTGACTAGTGAGTACTACGTCTCTCCGCAGCATCACAACAACCTGTCACTGATTAGTGAGTACTACTGCTCTCCGCAGCATCACAACAATCTCTCACTAATTAGTGAGTACTACGCCCCCCGCAGCATCACAACACCCTCTCACTGACTAGTGAGTACTACGGATCCCTGCAGCATCACAACAACCTTTCACTGACTAGTGAGTACTACGACTCCCCGCAGCATCACAACAACCTCTCACTGACTAGTGAGTACTATGGCTCCCTGCAGCATCAAAACAACCTTTTCACTAACTCACTAAAACTGCAGCTCTCCGTAGTCTTACTGCACTTGCTCTTATCAATTCACGATCTCATCCTCAGGTCAACGCAACACGGCAATCATTAAATCATATCCTGCGGACCAACCAAAGATGGTGTACACACTCACCGAATTTATGCATCACTATTTCTGACGACATCCATCTTAACAAAACACCTTTCCTACTGCAGTCCACATTCACAAATAATCTCGTTTGATGCCAATTGGCCGAAGGGATCCTACCGGAACCGTAAATAATTGATACCCTACTTGCCATTTCAAACTAAAACTCAAAATAATCTGAGATTTAGGACATTATACTCGAATACCCCGGTGCACCATCACCGCACCTCGCAATGTCTCGACTCTACCACTGATCTCATACTCGTGGCATCATACTCAGATACTGTATTGCTTCCTTGAACTCTCGCAACCGATCCTCCTTTCGTGCTACTTGCAACCCGGAATACTCCATTTCCAATTTGAAACACGGAGAAATCGCCAACGACTCAGAATACGAAGTTGGCCCTTTCCAAAGAGCATAAAATAATCCATTCATCGAACTAAAATTTCTCAACTACCGAAGGATTCTCACAAGCCAACCACTCCGAATTCACCATTACAGCCAAAAAAAATTTCTTACCTACCACAAGGCCTCTGACCAACGACCACCTACCGTGCAGACACTCATCCTTTCTTAAACACGTACAACATGCATTAACTCATTCTGCAACTCACCTCGACCACCAATAACCCTGGTCTCATGAATTCATAGTGCATGTCTCTATATCCATCTCCCTAACCGTTCTTGAGCAAGTCTCTGATCCTCTCAATTAAAATACCCGGTTCTCCCCCACTTAGGGTTCGAACCGTCACCAGTTGGCGCATATATAATCTATTCCACAGACTTTTTCCACCGGAACATAACACTTACTCTTGGAAGGTACTACTCAATGCTCGATGGTATCCCTGATAGAGACCCCGCAAATCCATGCATCTCGAATTTCAGATGATATCCTCATAAACTCCTCATTATGATTGCCTCTAATCATACAGAATCTCACTCCATCCCATTACCAGACATCTCAACTGTCTAGTAGTAACCCTGACTCATAATCTGACAATGATGACCTATCATACCCCATATCCTCGACTCCTCAACCAATGTTCCATCACACAAGTTATCATAAGAGAGGAGTCCTCATTACCACACTTGATACCCATCATAGACAATAAGAGCCACCACCCCAATATAGTCCTCTTGATCGCCTAACGTTGTAGCTGGCACATGCGCTACTATACTCAAATAGAGTGCACCCTAGTCCTTGACTATCTCAGTCACCATTGACAACCTGTTCATGCTATATCATTGCCTTACGGCAGACATACTGCCCAAAAACTTCGGGGGAAGATCACCATCAATGCTAAACCGCAAGGTTTACTCCCAAGCTCAAAACCGAAATCTCAACACCTCTTATGTTTCCCACAGGAAATAGAAATAGCACCACTCAGGTTACCGAAAGTGACATCTCCCTTATCGATTGATTGCCCAACTCAGGTCGCAATCCTCCATAAACACCATCTCTACCCATCCTTGAGTCTTGCAACTCATCTGACATACCTTGGAATTATCTCAACTTACCTCACAAGGGATGCTTCGTTGGAACTCGTTCCACATGACCCCTCTGACCTCATACACTATCGCACCCGATCTCGGTATAACCAAACACAACGGAATAACTGGTAGAACCAGTAACACTAACCACCACAGTCATGGTACTCGAACCACATGGCCACCTCTCGATTTGCTATAAACCATGATGCCCGAACCATGTTATCTCTTTTGACTCCACTACAAAGCATGGTACTCGAACCATGGCTTCACCAATCAAGCTGCTACTTAATATGGTACTCAAACCATGACATCACCTCTCAATCTGCTACTAATCATGGTACTCGAACCATGACATTCTTCTCAATCTGCCACCAATCATGGTACTCGAACAATGACTTCACCTCCTAGCCTGCTACTTAGAATCTCCAGAATACTCCCTGCATCAAGTATTGGTCCTCTGCTTTCAGTAGTACAAACCCATACTACCTGCCACATCTACCCATACTTTCTACACGGACCATCCCAAATTTCCTAAGTAGTTGCTCAACCTTCTCGTACGTCCATCGCATTACATGTGTTCGCTCCCTAGCGAAATGCTCTACCATGTCAGTGCATTCATCTAGCCACAGTCACCCCCTAGGCTCTTCCTAGGTGCTCACACTTCTCCGCCATTAGCTGCTGAGGAACTCCTAATGATGCCAACCGTCTACCTCCTGAATATCGTCATATTCACTTAGTAGTTGACTCCCATCACTGAGAGTTCCATAAAGCACGAAGCAAGCATCATTCGGGCATTGAATAATCTCTGTAATGTCCTAAAATGGATCTTTACCAATGATCAAGCAATCACATAATCACAGAAACAAGAATATGAGTAGAATAAGAATTGAAACCAGCTTGCATACGTTTATTACTTGAAAAACGTCAGACACAACTTGTTAAACTTGGTCGTGAACTGTCTAGCATCAACAACCAATAATGACCTACACAAACCCTATATATAATAGACAATGACCATAAACTGAACTTGGGCCAGAAACTGGGTTTACAGCCGTAAACTAGTTTACGACCGTAAACTCTCCATTGACCGTGAACCCAACTTTGACCTACTATTACACCAAAAATGCTCAAAAGAACTATTACAATTAAAAGCCTAGACCAACCCATTAATTGAGCCCTTCAATCTCCCCCTTGGTTTGGGGCTAGCTTGTATTGAATCTTTGTCGACCACTAGCACATCTGACTTCCCCATTGCTCCGTTCCACATCCGCTTGTTTATAATATCTGTAACCATCAACGTATACTCTTTAGCAGCCTGCTCAATAATTTCCTCGGAAACTTTAATTTTATGAAGACTCAGTTGATGGATATCCCATTTCCCGAAATGGAACAGATTTCTCCGGTCATATAGATGAATGCATCCATCTTTGAGCTTCATAACCGCGGAGGCTGTTGTCTCGTCAAATACCCAATAAAGCATGGAGCTTAAAGATCCATCTGGATAGTTTTAAAGTACTGGGATTTGCTTAGCCTGACTAGTAGCAGGCCACGTCACAACTTGAAGTGGACAACCAGTCTTGGGATCAATCACATCAGGATAATGCTTGATAATAGACTCTGCAGTCTTCATCACCTGAAAGCCTTTCTTCACTTGGTCTTCCAAGAAGAGCTTGAAGTGAGTTGCCTTTGGATCTTGTGAGGGATTTGCAAAAGGAAGTTGAGATAACTCTGAAAGATCCACCCTAGTCCATGAATGGAAGTCATGACAGTCTTTGTACAATTCAGTGTTGTCACTCTTTCTTCTCACAATCCACATATTCAACGTGTCATGAAATCCCCAAGAAATGATTCCGGACCTATCACCATATGTATCTCTAAAACGTCTTTCTTTGAGATCAGTAACAGTGATTTTTGGTTGATCTCCAGGTGCATTTTGATCCGAGCTC
The DNA here is from genome assembly GCF_002870075.4 of Lactuca sativa. NCBI lineage: Eukaryota > Viridiplantae > Streptophyta > Magnoliopsida > Asterales > Asteraceae > Lactuca > Lactuca sativa. The sequence goes on from NC_056629.2 coordinate 146,605,365, forward strand.
TTCTTAAACAAAAGTTTTCCCTTCTCGGCAGATTTAGCAAGTCTAGCACATTTAAGAGCAACGACGTAAGGAGCTTGAACAGGCTCTACCTCAAAACGATCTACAATGCAGGATGAGTGAGCAGATGGTGGTACAGCTGCAGGATCTTGAGATGGAAGAAACATATTCGATTCATCAATAGAGGGCTTAAACTTGTCACCAAGTTCTTTTGTCAATTTCTTCTTTAGGTCGAAATAACAAGCTGTGAGGAGACCAAAGTGAGTCTGAAGATTTGAGATTTGCTTGGTCTTTAACACCTTATCTTCTACAAGATCAAACACTTGAGTCTTGAGCATGATATTTTCACTCATAAGATCAACCACCTTGATGTCAAGCTCAATGTTCTTTTGATTTAGCACAAATATTTCCTTTCGGAGCTCAACGATAGAAGGATTGTCTTCTCCTGTGATACCTTCCCTAAAAGAAATTCCTTTGGCTCTGGGGGGAAGGCATTTTATCTTGTTCATGGGCCAAATGCAAGGCTAGCCTTACGAAGGCGGCATCAAGATCTGGTCGTGAAGGAGAGAATCTTGTTGGAGCAGAAGGTCCGCCTGCTTCATACGAGGTGTTGGGCCTTCACTGAAAGGTTCTGTTGAGACAATAGCAGGAGTTGTGGTTGGAGGAATTTGGAGGTCTTGAAGTAAACCAGAGTCAAGAATTCCCTGCCTGGGATCACGTCTTCTTCTTTTCAGAGGAGGTTGAGAGGTTGGAGTTGTTGTATGATCACTCTGAAGTGGTTCTGTAGTACGAGATACAATGTCAAGGGAAGGATTCCCTGACACCGTCACCATAGGAGTTGTTGTTTCAACCACTTGTTTAGTAGTAGGAGGCGTTGATTCGAGAACATCATTGGAGTCTCGTATATCCGTTGTTGGGTGAGCAACATCATCGATATTGTCAAGCAGCGAGTTGAGATTTTCAGTTGACAAGTAATCTTCATTGCTTCCAAAATTCACCGGAATTTCATCTCTATCAAAACCAGTGAGATCAAGATCTTCATATAAGTCAGTTTCAGTTGCACTCTTTAAAGACCCTTCATTATAATCACTTTGCACAGGAACTGATGTCAGATCATGTTCCTTAGCCACAGCTGCAATGGGAACTGCTGTATCTTCTTCTACTTCGTCATGTTCTGACACCGTGATCACCTCATCTTCTGAAATCATCTTTTCTGAAGAAGCGGGCTCAGAGGATATTTTATCAGACAATCCATGAGACTCAGAGCTCTCGTTTAGTTCAACAAATTTTCCAAACTTCACAAGCGGATGCAATCCTTCAAAGATGATTTTACCCTTGCGATTTTGCTTTATGAGTCCAACAGTATGAGGACCTAGTGACTTCATATCTAGGGTTTCACCCTCCTTGACCATCTCAGGGAATTGAGTGTTGATAAACATTTGGATGAACCTCAGATACATCAAGAAAGTGTCTCGGGTTGTTGCATTGATGTTCACTAGGATTCAAACCATAATGTTCCATGTATAGTGACACACCCTACATTTAGGGTTTTTGGACTCTGGAAGTACACTGGGCAAACACCAAGGAGCACCCGTGACCATTTCTCTTATATGTTGGGCGTACCCACGCGCTTCCATTTCACATGCACGGCCTTTCATGCCAACTTTTCTCCGTAAGGGACCATATATGTCAAAAACCTCCAAGTGTCATATCTTCCTCACCTGATGTCCGTTTTCGGCGAACTTTATATCCACGAAAAGGTAACGAGAAGCTCTACACTTCTATCAACTTTATATATCTTAAAGCCCACTCGAGCTCAGATCCAAAATTTATGAAAAGCCCAAACCAACACTTTGTCGATACCCTTGGGTCCTAAAGCACAAACTGAACCCTTTTCTCACACAATACTCCCTATCCATATCCAAGAAGACCAAAACATTTCTCTTTCAAAATCTCGAAACCTTCTCATATTCAGGTTACGGCCCATGAGCCTTAAATCACAAAACAATCAGGAGCAGGATGTTACAAGTTGGTTGCTTCTTAGCACTCCAAGCAACTAAATTGCCACCAAGAAAGATTGAATAACCATATGTGGAGCGACGTGTTTCAATGCAACGAGCCAAATCGGCATCATAATAAACAAAATGGTGTTTGTATGTGGCCAAAAAAAAGTAAGACCAAACGTAATAGTGCCTTTGACATGTCGCAAGATGCGTTTAACAGCTTGAAAATGATCATTAGTTGTAGAATGAAGAAACTGCCTGGATTGATTAACAACATAAGAAAGATCAGGTTGTGTGATGGTCAAATATTGAAGAGCTCCTACTAAATAACGATAAAGAGTGATATCTTTGAAAGGATATATGTTTGACGTGAAGACTTCATGAGTTGCAAGTGGAGTAGACACAGGTTTAGAATCTAAGAGATCACTGTGAGCAAGGATGTTTGTGGCATATTTGGATTGACTTAAAAAGAGCCCATGTGTAGCTGACTTCTAGACCAAGAAAATAGCTTAAATCACCTAAGTCTTTAATTGCAAATTCTTGATGAAGACGAGTGGTGAAGGCAGTGAGAACATATTCATTGTTTCCAGTAAGAATCAAGTCATCCACATACATGAGTAAGTACATGATGCATGCATTCTGAGCATAGATAAACAAAGATGGATCAGCACGACTGCAAAGAAATCCATTTGAATGTAGAAATGTACTTAAACGATGAAACCAAGATCTGGGAGCTTGCTTTAGGCCATATAAGGCTTTAGAGAGTTTGCAAACATGATTGGGGAGGATCAACAAAACCATGTGGTTGCTCCATAAATACAGTTTCATTTAGACATCCATGTAAGAAGGCGTTCTTGACATCAAGTTGATGTAAGCGCCATTTATGAAATACTGAAAGAGTGAGAACTATACGAACCATGGAGGCTTTAACAACTGGACTAAAGGTGTGAGAATAATCGATCCCGGGAATTTGAGTGAGCCCTTGAGCAACTAAGCGAGCTTTGAGTCGTTCTACGGATCCATCTGATTTGTATTTAATGCGGTACACCCATTTAGATCCAACAACATTGGAAGCAGGTGGAGGTGGAACTAAAGTCCATGTATTATTTTGCTTCAAGGCATCCATTTCTTCATGCATGGCAGCCATCCATGGAGGATTTTTAGCTACTGATTTAAATCCTTTGGGTAGCAAGGAAGAAAGAAGTGCAACATGTAAAGAATGAGTGGTGAAGTAGGTAAAATCAGGAAGATATCATGCTTTACTAATTCCTAATTTAGACCAAGTGTGCATAGGATGAGAACTCGATGATCCAAGGGTAGGAGGCTCGTGGGTAATTGGAGGTGAAAAAGGAGCATCAGTTTGAACTTGGGCTGGTGTAGACACAACTATGGTTGAGTCAATATCAGGTCTATATAATCCACAAGGAGGAGATGAAACATACTCAGCGGGTTGTGGACTTGGCCGAGAAGTTGATGAATCAGACCTGGTCGCGTCAACAAGAGTTTCTTGCAGTAAATCGGGAATGCCATCGTTAACACAGGCGTATAAAGTCCAGCTTGAAAAATGTTGAGAATTTGTGGAACCCATAAATGGAAGAGAGGTTTCATCAAACCTTTCGTGTCGAGTGATGTAGATTCTAGAGGATGATGGATCAAGACACTTGAATCCTTTATATTGTGAGTGATAACCAAGAAAAATGCATGGAATACTTCTTGGAGCGAGCTTGTTTGCTTAATAATCTCTTAGATAAGGATACACTCGACATCCAAAAGTGTGAAAGTTTTCATAAGATGGCATTCGATTATAGAGGAGCTGGAATGGTGACTTTTGTGAGAGAACTTTGGTAGGCAATCGATTTTTGAAGAACATTGTTGAAATAAGAGCATCTACCCAATAAGATGAAGGTGCGTGAGCATGAAATAACATAGTAAATCCTATTTCAACAATGTGATGGTGCTTTTGTTCAGCACGTTCATTTTGTTGAGGGGTGTAAGGACAAGATAATCAGTGAAAAGTGCCATTTTCTTTAAGTATTGTTCGAACTGTGTTGTTAACAAATTCAGTGCCACCATCACTTTGAAAAACTTTGATTTTTCTAGAAAATTGAGTTTACACAAGTTTGATGAAGGCTGTTAATACCGAGTAGAAACCTGATTTGGTTTTCAAGGGGTAAAACCATGTGAAACGTGAGTAATCATCAACGAAAACTACATAATATAGATAGCCATTTGAGGAAACAGGTGTTGGTCCCCACAAGTCACTATGAATTAAATCTAAAGGAAATAGAGAGCGTTTAGAATTTAATTCAAATGGTAATTGGTGTCCCGTAGAAAGCTGACAAGGTTTGCAAATGTTTGGTTTAGGTAAAACTGGAGTAACATGTAAAACACCTAATTTGTTCAAAAAAGAAATAACATCAAAGGAAACATGTCCAAGGCGATTATGTCATAATTCAAAAGAAGCCTTCTTAGAAACACTAGAAACTGTAGCCAAAGCGGTTTGACAATCACGAAGCACATAGAGTCCCTCTTCACATGTTCCTTGAGCTATCACCTGCTTGTTTGCCCTGTCCTGAATATGAAAAAAATGGTTGAGAGAGGAGAACATCAACCGGATGATCCATGGTGAGTTTACTAATAGACAAGAGATTTTTAGTGAGCTTGGGAATAACCAATACATCACGTAATTCGAGTTTATTAGAAAGATTAGAACGACCCATATGAGAAATAGAGAGTTTAGCACCATTACCAACAGTGACATGCATAGTACCCGAATAAGGAGTCGAAGAAGAAACAATTTCTGATGAAGGTGTCATATGAGTTGTGGCACCGGACTCAACATACCAGTCCGGGTTTCCTTGAGTAACATGGCACTGTGAGTGGAAGGCTTGTGCAAGATTGGCATCCGAGTTTGAAGCATTTGAAGCATACGTATGTAGATTGGGACATGAGGATGCGTAGTGACCATTTGTACGACACAGTTGACAATGGGGGGACGCCTACCCCCACGGCCCCTACCACCATTAGAAGAAGCACGAGAACCTCCTCCTCTTGAGTAGGATTGCTGACGGCCTCGAGATGTAGTAGAACAGGACTATTGAGAGATAAAAGCAACAAGAGGAGTGGAACCAATTTACATTAAATATCAAAGAGGACCTAATTTACATTAAATGGAACCCAGATTTCTTTGAAAAGTGGAATGGTTATATAACAATTTAAACTTTAAAGATTTGCAGACATGATAACGTAAAGGTGATGTTAAAGTATTGTATTGTATAACTCTATAAAACATAAATTCATAAACAACAAATTTTTTCCATGCACAATAATTTATGCATTAAAGCAGTATATTGCACAACTCTATAAAACATAAATTATTGTCTATAGAGAAAAATTGTTGTCTACGAATTACTTTCCTATCGTAAAATTCCATGGAATCGTAATTAAATAGACATGCTTTTTAAGTGACAAGTTTTTACATTTAATTATGGCTTTTGAGTTCAGTCCTTTTACGGATAGTTTAGTCTCGAGTTCTGCATTTATTCTTGATTATTTTTTATCTTCAATAAATAAATAAATAAATATATATATATATATATATATATATATATATATATATATATATATATATATATATATATACACACACACGGAAATGACAAATGAATTTTGGATTGTTGGCTAGATATATTAGACGCACTACATGAATAATAAGCATTAGCGGTGACACATAACTTTCGCGTTATGTGTCGCCGCTAAACGCGTCGCAACTAATGCCTATAGATCGCGATCCGCGTCGAAATATGAGGTGAAACGTTATTAGTCGATTTTGTCCCTTATCCAATGACCAAAAATCGATAACATAGATACGAATAGCGGTGACACCAATAACGGCGATGGTGTCGCTGCTGATACTCGAAAATTTTGACTGCCAAAGTCCCCCCCCCAAAAGGTGTCGCCGATAATACTCACAAATTTTGACTATCAAAATTTCTCCCAAAAGGTGTCACCAGTAATACTCTATACGTCGTCGCTAGTACTCTGTCTGTCGCCGCTAAAAGTTGTCGCCTCTAATTCCCTTTGTAGATATAACCCCCTTCAGCTCATTTTTCCCTCTTTTTTGAACTCTTTCTCTCTATAACCACGCCGACAACAAGATCTGCCGAAATTTGTTGTTGTCTGCCGAAAATTGGCCAGAAAATTAGTCCTACTGCCGGAATACCGCCACCAGTGCATCATCACGCTTCTCCGCCGGATTACAGACCACCACAAACAATATATATATTTATTTTAATTTTTGTATGTAGAATGTATATTTTGTAAATGTATGTGTGTTTGTATGTATATCTTGTATGTATGTATGTATGTATGTATGTATGTGTATATATATATATATATATATATATATGTGTGTGTGTGTGTGTGCGCGCGCGCGCGAGCGCGTGCGTGCGTGCGTGTGCGTGTGTTATATATAAAGTATGTGTTTTTGGTTATATGTTTTTATAAGGTTTTTTATATTTTTATAATCATATAAAGCTTGTTTTGTATATGGAATGAACGTTGTCAGAAAACTAAAATTGGTGGCGGCACTTTAGTGGCGACGGATAGTATTGGCGGTGACAGGGCATTAGTGACGACGGTAAACATTAGCGGCCACAATTAAAGCATTTTAGTGGCGACGGGTCACCGCTAAAGATTACATTCGGGAACTTTCCATTGGAAGGTGATTTTGTATTAGGATTCCGAACTTACAAAATCAGAAAGGTAAACATATATTTTATTAGGATTTTTGTGGTGCATAATTGCTATATATCTTGATTATAGGGGTAGTAATATTCGACAAATGCAAGTTTATCTCAGTCAAATTTGACGTTATTTATGATAGTCCACGAATAAAGCCAGATGATATCATCTATAAATAATATCGTCTTTAATGATAAGAATACACAATTATATTTATTTCTCATGATATTTACAGTTTGTGTGAACCAAAGACATACACGTTGTACATAGTAAATGTCTAGTTATTTTGACATCTTTTTTTAAGTCAATACCAAGTAAAGTTTCGAATAGCTTTTAATTATGACAATTTTAATAACTACTAGAATGGAATATCGACTTCACTTTCTCAAGAGAACCTCAGTAACTAATTTATCAAAGTTGAGATAAGACGACCCCTCAATAGCAACTGCTTCTTCCGCTTTCTTCTTCCATTCTAAAGCCTTACATTTCATCATTTTCCCTTTCTTCCCATCCATCATCTCCCTCACCTGAGCTTCAACCTCCTCTCTCTTCACATTGGAATCAATTTCCATTCCAATCCCCCACTCTACACAACTATACCGACAATTCGTTTGTTGCTCTGCAAAAAACGGCCAGCAAATCACTGGAACACCACTGCTAATACTCTCAATAGTCGAGTTCCATCCACTGTGTGTTAGGAATGCCCCAATTGCTGGATGCTTCAAAACCTTCATTATATATAGAATTGAACTATTTAATGACTGATTTAAATTTATGCGTGATATGGTAAGCATATTTCCATCAAGGCTAAAGCTTGAACACCATCTTAAATGATATGTTTCTTATGTATTTAAATATTTTGTATATAGTTTTGGTTTTATTACTCAGTGATTAGAAAGAATTAATATCACCTGTTCTTGAGGACACCAACTAGTCACCATGCCTCTCCCTTTTGTCTCGTCAACAAACTCTGGTGGCATCATGGCCTCATTGCCTCCAACAATGTCGGGTCTTGTAATCCACAAGAAATCTTTCTTGCTATTCGCCAGTCCCCACCCAAACTCGATGAGTTGTTCTTTTGTCATGACTGTAATGCTTCCAAAGTTAACGTAAACAACTGAACCAGGGTCTTTTGTGTCAAGCCAACTGATGCAACTCTCATCTTCCTTCCAGAGGTTGGAGCCAATGTGTTTGACCTGTTCATTTTCAATATGTTGTTGCATCAAGTGTAGAGGGCCTATGGTGAAGGTTCTAGGATTTAAGGCCATTAAAGGGTTAACACTATCATGTTCTAAAGCATCGAAAGTGTTGAGCACCACAGCGGAGCCTCTAGGGATAGCTGCAGATTCCGTGATGAGATAGTTCAACATGGTGTCGTTTATGTCTGTGGTTCGAATGAAACTGGGGAAATCCTTTAATCGGATGTTATTCATTCCAGGAATCCAATCTAAGTTTCTCTCTAAGTACCCATTTGTTACCTCGCTCATATCTGTATAATTTCAGCAGTTAATATTTATCAGTATCTAAATGTAGAAAGGTAAACCTCAATTTATTTATAGGAAATAAATAATCTATTATGATAAATGAATAACCAATTTGTCATATTGAGGTTATTTTTTTAACTAAATAATATTTACATGTTAATTTTTTTAAAAATTTTTAAAATTAAAAAGCTACATAATATTTATACTTATAAATACGTAAAGTATTAAATTTAATAAATTTGAGACTAAATTGCAATTAATATATTTCTTCGTCTCTTATTTCGAATTTTAAATTTCAAAAAAATATTGTTTACAATTTGATATTTAAACTTTTTTTAATCAATCACATGTAATACATCGATCTTACTTAATTCATATGAAAACTTAATTAATAGATAAGTGTATATATAAAGTGACAATTAAAAAGAAAAAATTATATTATCGTTAATATGAAATTTATTGACAAGAAATGTTTTTAGGGTCTTGTTATATATATATATATATATATATATATATATATATATATATATATATATATATATATATATATATATATATATATATATATATATATATATATATCCGCCATGACGCACCATAGCTATAAAGCTTGTATCTGCCGCCAAACTTTATCAAAACATCACCTTAACTCATATATGTGTATAAAAATAAATAATAGTTGATAATACATATAAAAATATTAATTATATATACCTAATTGTTGTCTTATGTCATGTCTTACAAACGACGTAGCTTACCAAATCTTGATAATTAACATTGTTGTCAAGTCACGCTTTACGTTATTTAGAACATTGATATACATTGATGTTCCAAAAAAAAATTATATAAAAAGAGCTGTCATCAAATAAGACAAATGACATCGCTACATATGCATTATTTAGGTTGTCTTTTGACAAAGTAGGAATTTAAGTATAATAAATCCGTTATAATGAAAAAGTAAAAGATATGGCACAAAATAATAATATCATTAATTGGAAAAGATAAACAAGTTCAATAATTTGACTGGAAAAGGCCAGCGATCACAGTGACACAAATATGGTTTTGGGAATTTGGAACTTAAGAAAACAAGTACAAGGACAGTAATTTCACCTTTGAGGGGAGTATAACCCCTTTCAACAAGATCACGATAGTGAGTGTAAGCCAAAACTCCGCAAGTGCTCGGCGTCCAGAATAATACTTCTGGCAACCCAAACTTTTGGGCAGCTTTAAGCGTAAAGCTCATGCAACCATCGGATATTATACAGGTCGGAGGTGGCCCGTCAGACTCCTCGCCACCTTTAAGCCTACTGATCAGCTCACAGAAAGGTTCGAAACTTTGCTTAGGAACAGATTCACAGAGGGCCGGGATGGACTGGGTGGCTTCCACATCAGAGGGTGGAAGACCATCGGGGATGGAGTAGAAACGAAAATCGGGCAGACCATCAAGGGAGGAAGAACCTCGGGATCTGAGCAGGCGCTTATGGTTGTAGTGGGTGTTGACGAAGGAAATATGGAAGCCCTTAAAGTGAAGGAGCTTCGCAAGTTTCATCATGGGGTTGATGTGGCCTTGTGCTGGATAGGGGATGCATATGGCATGTGGCTTCTCCATTTCTGCAATGGAACCCATCTGCTCCTGTATGTATTTTATGTGTATTGAGGGAGAAAGAAAGAAGCGGTGGTAGTATTTATAACTTATAAGTGAGAAATTAAGAGCATAAATGGAAGGTTAGCTTAATTAATAATATCAACCGTATCAGCTTTTTTTTTTTTCTTTTTGAAGTTGATTGTTTACGTTAGGTGTAAGTATGGTTCAGTTTGGTTTTGATTTTGATTAAAATCGAAACCGAACCAATATTTTCGATTTTTTTATTTCAGTAAAATCAAATCGTCATTTTTTTTAGTTTGGGTTTTTCGTTTTCTATCGGTTTCACGGTTTTTTTTTTCGGGTATCGGTTTTTCTCCTTTAACAAATAACATAAATACAACTTTTGGTGAGCATCGGCATATACTCTCCCTACATGTTTATGAACTATTACAAAGACATTTTAATTTTTGTTGAAATATATGTTAGAATGACTCACTAATATTAGTAATATGTAAGTAGAGAACATTCTAAGTGTTGTACATTTATTATACTTTCTTTCTTTTTAGTTTATTTATAATCTCAACAAAAACGATACAGTTTTAAACAGGTATTACACAATATACGTTCCATTTATATACGTATAATGTGCTTATAAATATTTTATTCAAGTATAATATTAAACTAATTTGGATATTCTAAATACTTTAATGCATGAAATCGAAGGTATGTTTGATAAAAAAATCTCACCATAATTTTTTGAAGAACATCACAGTAACATTTTTATGAAAAACATTACAATTAAACCCATTCTCGGAGTAAACTAAAACATGTATATTTGATAGTTCAGTTTTTTAGATTTTTATATTTAAAAAACAAACCAAACCGAAAAAAAAAAAAAAAAAAAAGATTTATATAGTAAAAAAAAAACGTTGGTTTTTCAAATGGTTCGGTTTCAATTATTTGGTTTTTTTAGTTTTTTGTTCGGTTCCGATTATTTTACACACGTCTAGTTCAAGCATGGGCAGAGACAGTACCGGAGCTGTCGGATGTCCACCCCCCCCCCCCACCTCCCATCTCATTTAGCGTAAAATAAACTTAGTTTGACTCACCTAAGCCTAATTATAAGCCGATTCCTACCAAAACTAATGACTCGTATATAGGATTAGACATGACAATGAAGCGGATTTTGACTCTGATCCAATCCAAACCCGTAAGAATTATATGAGTTTGGAGCGTATTTTTTTATTTGTTTACCCGTTAACGATTCATACCCGCTAACCCTTTTATTAAATGGGTCGGGTATGGATCTACACCGATCCGATTCATTTATAACCCGCCCCATATAAATTTTAGAATTATACATTTATATTTTATATTTCTTAACGTTTAATTTTACATAGGAATCGATAAGTCGGTTTCTAAACTTATAGACTTCTATCAAAGATCATAATGTCATTCAATTTATATTCATCAAGAAATCGTCATATCCATTTCTAATTCAATAAATCATTTTTTAACATGAAAAAAGTTGACAATTGTTATCCGTTATCACTACAACCGACAGTCATAAATCAATTCAAATTTGTTGCAATAGTGATTTTTAATTCCGATTGAAATTCCTCGAGTATGTAATGTCTTTTTCTAAATTAATCTTTTTTATTTAAAAAAATGTTATTTTAAGTATTAAGATATACTATACATTTTTTTTTAATAAATTTTATTTTAGGAATTAATTAAAATGTGTCTGATTATTTAAAAAACCTTTGGGTTATGGGGCGGGTTTAGATATTCGTTGATTCGGTGGATAAAGGTATGAGTCTGATTATTTAAAACCCTACGGGTTACGGAGCGGGTTTGGAAATTTGTTAAAAGGGTTTAGATCAAGACCGATTCGCTTCAAACCCGCTCCATTATCAGATCTATATAGTATAAGGCATTGAAAGTTTAAAACCCCACACTTTCAATTACTTTTAATTATGGTACCATTTAAACCGTTTAAAGTCGGTGGCGGTGTTCATTTAACGGCAACTCCAATTTTTCTTTTTTTGGTTTATACAAGATTGCTAACTTTGTTTATCAATAACAAAGTTAGTTTTAATTTTTTGTAATCTATAAATTAATAATAATTTTATTAAGAGTAATTTGGTACTGTATAATTAAATGCAGGATCAACTAAGGAGCCATTAGTTTTTTTTCCAAACAAAAAGATAACTTTTATTATCCACATACCATCTTGTTAATGATAATAATAGGGAAGATGATATACACCTACAACCTAAAAAAAGAGTAATGCGTACCATCTTGTTAATGATAATAATAAGGAAGATGATGTACACCTACAACCTAAAAAAAGAGTAATGCTGAAGAACCAATTAATGGAAACCTAAAAAATATGATATTTTGAATTTAGGATGTAAAATTTGATTCTATAATTTGTGATCGTTGAAGAAAGGTTTTCCATCTTATTACGATGTATGTCCCCTTATTATAAAATCATAATTCTGCCTCGGAATTCAAGTTATGTCGTTGACATAAATGAAATTAGGTACTAACTTAAGTACAAATTAGATTTGTAGGTTAAAAAAAATAGTAACATATAAAAATTAAAAATTTAATTCCTTGTTTGACCTAATTTTATTCGTCATGTGATATTTTATATGCCTGAAAAAAACATAGCATGTTTCACTTTACCGAAGATTTCTAATAATTAAGGGAGGTGATTTTTCCAAGGAATGATTCAATACTTCCAAGAAATAATTAATATATTGATTATTTTACCCTTTAATTTTATTTAATTCATTTAACTAATATATGGATAATTAATATAAGAGCTGATAATATGGGATCTTATCTATTTTTACGTGAATAAGAATCCTTAACCTAAATACTAGTTTTTGTTTCAAAAAAAAAACTCACGTCGCCTTGGAAATCAAGAGACATACGACGATCTTCTGTAGCCTTCCGTTCATCTTCAATCGGTAAGCTTGAAAATCATTACTATTAGTCACAAAAATTACAAATAACAAAATAATATGCGAATAGTTAATTGATATCTCCTTGATTTAGTTAGAAAAATTATTACGTCTTCAAATATAAAAAAATAAAAAATAAAAAATAAAAAATAAAAAAAAGAATAAGAAAAGTTACAGTACAGTACAGTGACCACATGTGCTTTTAGTTTGAACAATTATAGGTTTTTCAATCGTGATTAGTTTCGAATCATATAAGAAGCAAACATATATTAAATTTTGAATATGATTGTTTTTCTTGAATAAAAGCATTTTTAATTAATTGTCTTAAAGTAAGACACGAAGGCACATATTTTTTCTACGAGTGACATTAAGTTCTTTTTTTTTATTTAAAGGTAAGTTCTTTTTTTTTATTTAAAGGTTAGATGAAAAAATGAGCAATACTTTGACTTGTTTTTACTTGAAAATAGCATTAAACAACTATTTTGTGTAGTTGTATTTTAGACTTTTTGATTATGTTAACACCATATGAAAACATGAATTGATTATGATTTAAAACTGAAACATGAATTTATTATGATTCAAAATGTGTTAAAAATGATTTTCATTCGATTAACATATTCATTCAAAATGTTAAACTTTATTGTGATGTCCGATTGTGTAAAAATTGATTCATCAGAGGGAATTGATTCATCAAGTTCTACGATACAAATGAAGAACTCTATTTAGCTAACTCCAAATTTGAATCGTAGGATGAATTACTGGAGAGTTTAAGAGATTTTTATTATGCTAAAGGATATGGAGTATCTATAAAAGACTCAAGTAAAGATAAATATGTCACGTTGCAATGTGACAGAGGCGGATCCTATCGAGATAGAATGTGTATTGGAGATAAAAGGAAGAAAAATAGTGGATCTCGTTTGATCAACTGCCCCTTCCAGATTGTAGGTAAAAAATGAAATGATGGTTTTTGGGTACTTAAGGAAAAAAACTTGACTCACAACCATGAACCGTCTACTGATATCTCTGGGCATCCATCATTTCATCGATTATCACCAAATGATGTACAAAGTGTAAAAAACATGACACTTTCTGGCATACCCCCAAGGCAAATTCTTTCTTTTTTGCGTCAACAAAATCCAAACCTTCCAGCAGTCTCACGAACTATATACAATCTGAAGGCTAAAATCCGCAAGCAAAACTTGGGAAATCGATCAACGGTTAGTGCTTTATTTGAAGAGTTTGAGAAAGAGGGTTTTATATATGATATTTTACATAACTCAGTAGGGCATATAACCCATTTGTTCATTGCACATCCTTTGTCAGTTAAATTGTCAAAAGCTTTCTCTAATATCTTTGTGATGGATTGCACATACAAAACAAACAAATATAACATGCCTCTACTTGATATCATTGGGGTTTCATGTTTTAGTACATCTTTTTATTCTGGGTTTGTATTTCTAGAGAGAGGATGAAGATAGTTATATTTGGGCATTAAGTGTGTTTAAGAAGACTCTTGAAAACCATGAACCATCTGTGATTATGTCTGACAGAGAGTTAGCATTAATGAATGCCATAAATATGGTATTTCCGAACACAACAAACCTTTTGTATATTTGGCATATTGAAAAGAATGTGTTGGCATATTGCAAAAAGCATTTTGCACATGGAGAAGAGTTTGATCTATTTATGTCCAATTGGAATAATGTATCATATTCAACAACTATAACTATTTTTTGAGCAAAATTGGGCCGAATTTGAGTTGTTTTATCAGACGAAGAAAGTTGCAATTGAGTACATAAAAAATACATGGTTGCCATGGAAGGAAAAGTTTGTTAGTGCCTGGACAGAAAAATATTTGCATTTTGGTAATCGGTCGTCATCAAGGGCTGAAGGTGCTCATGCCAAACTGAAACAATATCTACAAGTATCAACAGGTGGCTTTCAAGATGTTACAGAAAAGATTTGTCTTGCAATCAAACATGAATTCAACGAGATTAAAGTGCAACTAGCAAGTGAGAAAATCCAAGTTCTACGTAAGTGTGACGCACCTGCTTTTAGAGAGATTTTGTGTCGTGTATCTCATTTTGCATTAAAGGAGATATATACGCAATATGAAAAAATAAAAAAATGGTAATATTTACAAACCTTATAGTTTTACATTTGTTGCACAACATTAGTTTTTAAATTAACCTTTTAATATATTTTGGTTTCTAGGTACAATGACTCCTTGCACCGGTCATTTTATGGCAATAATGGGTCTTCCTTGTGCTCACAAGATAAAACACTTACAAGGAATGACAATTCCATTAGATCTCATTCATCCACATTGGAAGATTGATACATTACGACTGAATTTAGAAGATGATTCACATAATGATGACATGAAAGAATTTGACGAGTTGATCAATGAGTTGTCCTCAAGATACAAAATGTGGCCTCTAAGTAAGAAAGAATTTGCTACTTCTATGATTACTAAACTTTTGAGTGAATCTAATACGTTTTTTGAGCCTACGATTCGTCAACCAAAGGGTAGACCTCCAAAATCAAAAAAGAAAAGAGGAATGACTTCTACAACACGAGAACCTTCAAGATTTGAGCATGTGGAATCATCACAAACACAACAAACTTCAAGTTCTACTCGTGTCTTCCAAAGGAACAGTGGAGTGTATGATAATGTTGGTCATATAAGTCATGAAAACAATTTACTTGATCTATATTCACACCCGACTTTTTCAAGTGATGATATGCCATACGAATAGTTTGTCTATTTGATATGTATTAGTTTGAATATTTTTGTTAGGCTACATTTTATTGTGATTTGATATGTATTTGTTTGAATTTTTTTTGTCTGACAACATTTTACTGTGATTTGATATGCATTAGTTTGAATATTTTTGTTGGGCTGCATTTTATTATGATTTTATATGCATTAATTTAAATATTTTTGTTGGGCAATATTTTATTTTAATTCGATATGTATTGGTTTGAAGTTGTATTTTTTGTTAAGTAATTTACTATACATTAGTTTTATCTAATTAATATGTTTATAACATCTATTAAAAAAATAAATGCCATAAATTTGATTCAATGGGTTAATCTAAAATATTGAGGTATTGAGGTCGCAGAATCATTTTTGAACCACATATAGGTGTACAAATTAAACTACAACCAAACTGATTTTAAAATCATTAGAATTAATCTTTCTTTGTCAAACGTTAGTGCCATGTAGTGTGATGGTGGTGTAATTAATGAATAAAAACAAAATAAAATGTATAAGTATTATATTGGTTAAATATTTTCAACGAGATACATAATTGTGAGGTTGTGAAAACATATATGGTAATGTTATTAGACTTTAAAAGGGATTAAATGTTTGGAAAGATCTTTCTTTCTTTATACATTAATATTCTAAACTAAAATTAAATTAAATTGAGGGGTAAAATATTCTATATATTAATTATTCCTTGGAAGTATTAAATCATTCCTTGGAAAAATCAGCTCCCAATAATTAATTGTGGGCGGCTCCAAAATGAAGCCACAACTTCAAAATTAACTCTGCGTTACTGTTCATAACTTTTTTTTAATATATATATATATATATATATATATATATATATATATATATATATATATATATATATATAAGGCTAGGTTAAAGTGTTTTTTACATTTATTGTATGTTAAAATGCACCAATAGGAATTTAGTAAAATTATATTATTATTTAATTAAATAATGATAGATATTAAATGGTTTCCATAATTGTATGTATATTAAATGATATCCATAATTATAATTTTCTCTTTATGGAAATTAATTAAATTTATCATTAATGTCAGCAATAACATTCTTTCAGAATGAATTCGTATCTAGGTTTTTATGTCAGCAATAACATTATTTCAGGACTCACTCACTTAAAATACAATAAAGTTGTATGGAGTATGAAGAATGAGTGTGTATTCTAGTAGAATATACTCTCGTTCTCCTAGAATACACTCTTATTATTTTATATATGAATTCATTCTGAAAGAATATTATTATTGACATTAATGACGAATTAAATTAGTTTCCATAAAAAAGAATTATAAATATGGATATCATTTAATATACATTTAATGTTTACTCAATTTTTATTGGTGCATTCTAGCACACAATAGATGTGAGAAACATTTGAACCTAACTCTATATATATATATATATATATATATATATATATATATATATATAAAGAGAGAGAGAGAGAGGGAGAGAGAGAGAGAGTTAGGTTCACATGTTTTCACTATATATTGTGTGCATGTATGATTGATTCTGGACCAATCATTTTAGTTATTTTAAGAAAGTAATTAATGCATATTAAATGTTGAAGATGTAATTAATACCCATTATATCTTCAACATGTAATATGTATTAATTACTTTTCTTAAAATAACTAAAATGATTGGCTCAGAATCAATCATAAATGCACACAATAGATAGTGAAAACAAAATAACCATATATATATATATATATATATATATATATATATATATATATATATATATATATATATATATATATATATATCTTCCTACATTTTCGTCATACTATCTTTCTACATATATATATATATATATATATATATATATATATATATATATATATATATATATATATATATATGGGAAAAGTGAATATACCCTTAAGGGTATATAAGCTTAGGTACCCAAACTCACCATAATACGTTGTTTTGTATCATATAATACATTCTAATTGTCTAATGTTCTTATAATTTAACTTCTAACTTGATTTACTTCCAAGATTTTTATAAATTACACATTTATCTTTCTCTTACGTAATTTTCATTTTCATCTACAATATATATAACCTAATAAGTGTTCGGCAAAAAGATGTGATGTAAGAGAAAGATTATACGGAAATTTCGAATATCTTGAAAGTAAATCAACTTAAGATTGAAGTTTATGAACATTATAATGAATATATCAAACAAAACGACGTATTATGGTGTGTTCGGGTACCTAAGCTTATATACCCTGAAGGGTATATTCACTTTTCCCTATATATATATATATATATATATATATATATATATATATATATATATATATATATATATATATATATATATATATATATATACATATAGGGAAGAGTTATATGAAAAATGAATGATTAGGGCAACACATATTTGAACCAATGAAAACATGACAACACATCACTTCCACAATAACTTACACAATACATTACTTGTGAAGAAAGAAATGGACACGTGTCATTTGATTATTGGTTCCGGTAAATGTTGCCTTAGTTATTTGTTTTCCATAGAACTCATTCCTATATATATATATATATATATATATATATATATATATATATATATATATATATATATGGAAAAGTTCAATAGAGAACCATAATTATTGGTTCTCCAAGGAATCAAATCTTTTTTTCAAGTTTTAGAGCTTATTCTTTATCGAAAAAAAATATATATATATATCTAAATTCATAACTTAACATTGTGAATGTGAAAAATATTTTTCAGATTCACATTGTGAATTTTCAAAGATTCACATTGTGACTTTGACGATTTTTTTTTTTCGAATTTGATATCATTAGAAAAAGGATAAAAGGTTATGAATTTCTGTATTTTTTTTTTTAAAATAAGATTTAAAAGTTGAAAAAAGGATTGGTTCCTTGTTTAATTATGGTTCTCTATTAAACCCCACCCTACATATATATATATATATATATATATATATATATATATATATATATATATATATATATATATATATATATGGGTGAGATCGTTTGAGAACTCATAGTTTCCCGAGAACCTGAAAACTAAAAGTGGAGCGTTGGATCAAAAGTAATTAATTAAGGACATGATCGTCATCTTACCAAACTCATTTAAAGTTTAATTTTTTGTGTTATTTAACATATTAATATAAATGTCTAAAAATTTACGTCATAAATCAAATTTACATTTTTTTTTAAATAGTATTTTTCGTTTTTTTTTTAAATACAGATTTTATAATTTTTTATAGAAAACATGAACTTTTGAAAAAAAAAAACTGAAAAAAATATTTTTATAAAAAAATTGTAATTTTTTCAAAAAACTGCAATTTTTTTTAAAAAAACTGCAAATTTTTTTAAAGAAAACTGCATTTAAAAAAAACATTTTTTTTAAAAAATACTGCATTTTTAAATAAAAAACTACAATTTATTCATTTAAGAAAATTACATTTTTTTCAAAAAAAAATTATATTTAAAAAAAAAACTGCATTTTTTTTAAAAGTAAATGTTTAGGTGCATGTGTGCATATTTTTTCAAATGCACATATGTATATTTCTTATACCATAATATTCATAAGTAAATCAAAACAAATCTTATATTTATTAATTAATCTATAAACATAATAGTACAAGTATTTTATTCGATACAAAATAAAATATAAAAAATAAAATGCTACAAATTTCAAATCGTTTTCATGTCTTCTTATCAATATTTTCTTATTTTCTTCAATTTATCATTTTACACATCTTCAATATTCAACATAATTTCTTCCAATCTACAAGAAAATAAAAAAAAATTATTGATACGAAAACACTCACAAAAATACATATGTGATTTTCATGTGATTAACATATAAATCACATGTAATTCACATATGATTCACATTTACATATGACATCATATGTAAATAACATGTGATTTATATGTAAATCACATGTGAATTACATGTGAGTCAAACGTGGTTCACATGTGAATCACATATGATTTTCATGTGATTTACATATGAATCACATATAATTCACATGTAAATATATAATCTTTCTCGTACCATGTAAAGTAAATAAATAAAAGTATGAGGCTAGTGCCATTGAAGATAATAAAGTTCATTAACTCAAATAATTTTCACTTGTGATTTACATGTAAATCACATGTAATTCATATGTGATTTACATGTGATTTTCATGTGAATCACATGTGATTTACATGTAATCAGAAGGCTAAAATATCTCCTTATATGTATTGAAACAAAAAACCAGTTACATATATTTACAATAAAGAAAACTAAAACTTATTTGATTACTAAAATTGTATTCCAATTCTTTCACTTGATGTTGTTAACTGTTATCACCTGTGGTGTAGGTTAAATGCGTTGATCAGAGAATTTTACCAAACAAAAACAAAGCACATTTTTAAAATACTTGAGCATTTTATTTGAATAGTAAGTGACACCTAACTAACCTGACCTAAATGACCCCATGCCTCAAGAAACTTTTGATCAATTTGAATTTCTTTCATGTGTGCTTCCTTATCTTTTTTTGTGTTCACCAACTGATGACAATGCCATACCATGTATAACCAATCACGTGTTATCAGTCTACTTTTTTAGTACAAAAAGTAAAATCTAAAAAGTAATGATTTTGAAATCTAAATGTTGTGTTGTGCACTGATGGCTAACTAACCAAGTATGTGTAAGCAGATTTGTTATCTTTATCAAGCTTTACACATGTAAACAGGTCCTTAGTGGCAGCATAGTAATCCTTCAGCATAAAGTTGACAATACTTGCATCAGTTTCAATATTAGCACCATGAAAGTAATGTTAAAAACTTTAAACAGATGGAAACTTTATCAAAAAATTAACTATTTCAAGTCAAGCATTATCAAACCCCTTTCTTGCAATATATTGGCTGAGTCAGGCTCAAATTCTAAGGACTTGGTCAAATCTGCAATTGCCTGTACAAAAACCATATAAGGGAAAAAACAGTAGTTTACTAATTCACTTAATTCTAATATTCTAATATTAGAATTATGATGGACATTTCTTCCCCTGATGGGCCAAAGGGTAGATATGATGGCATCTATAGCGATAAAGACATAGTGTAGCAGCCCAGTGTAACACAATAGACAAAAAAAGTGAGAAATCACAAAATGCCTTTAACTAATCTTCCATCAGGTTTTAAAGAGAACTTATGAATTGTTTTATACTAATTTTTGCTCATCATCATTAGAGAAGTTATAAATCATACTACTTGGTAACTGTAGATTGTTTGGGTACTTGTAGAATCAGGAATAGTAGGTGACATAACAGGATGACAAACATCGTGGAGTCTTCTGCACCATTAATGGCTAAAACTAATAAAACTTCTCCACATAAACAGGTACACATAACTTTTTGCAACTAAACTTATGTTTATGTAAATAACAATATAGATTCTTAAATTTTTTATATCAAGAATAAATGAAAAAATATTTGGCATAACCAACTACTTTCTTGCTAAATGAGTCAAATGAAGGCACATTTGAAGAATCCAACTTTCTGGAATTATTATGGCCCACAAACATCTCAGAAATTGCAAACCGATACTTGATCTCACTAAAATCGAAACGCATGTCAAGACATCAGTCAACGACTTGAGCAGCCGACACCGATTAAACCTCTGAATCGGGAGCTCCTGCGCGATCGAACCTTTGCTTGATTTGTTAGGGCACCAATCTCTGAGAGAGAAGAAGGACGCGAGTTACCCCTAGGGATCATCTTCTCTAATAAAATATTCCAAAACAGATGATCATCTTCTCTAATCAAAATATTCCAGAACTGAGGATCATCGATCTTCTCCAATACTCTAGATCTGGTGAAGCTTCAATCGATACCAAAAAAGGAGGAGGAGCAGTTGTTGCGGTTGCGGTGGAGAAAAAGGAAATCGATTCCAAATTCCAGATCAACGGCGACCAAAGATAACAATGATGAGGAAGAACATGAGCGAAGGGAGAGAACGATGGGGGTTTAATCAGGGTAATTCATCACTAAAATGCCCCTCAATCATTTTATTATCATACCCCCATGTTGTTTTTTTAAGTATTTATAATAATGCCACAAAGGATCCTAACCTTTTATTATTTTGATCTAACGGCCTTGGTTTGGTTCTCGGGTTCATGGGAAACTTTCAGTTCTCAAATGATCCTTCTCCCCCCTTCTCTCTCTCTCTTTCTCTCTCTCTCTCTCTCTCTCTCTCTATATATATATATATATATATATATATATATATATATATGTTCAGGTTTATTTGAGACCATGTTAATTTTGTGAGACCGCGAGACCAAATCTAAAAATAATTTTCAAATGAAAAATAAAAGGAAAAATCCAAAAACTCTTTTTTTTAATTATTATTTTCGTCACTTTAATTACCTAAAAAATATAAAAATTAAAAAATTAATAAAATAAATAAGTAAAAACAAATAAAAATCACCATTTTTTTTGAATAATACGTGAAATATTCTAATAGAATATTACACTGTAAAAACTCTAACATGATTTTTAGAAGGTTACAATATTCTACTAGATTTGTCAGATATGTAAAATATTCTAATATTCTACTAGAATATGTAAAAAAAAAGGTATTTATTTCTATTTTTTTGGTATTTTTAAACAAAAAAATTTGGAAAATATAAATGACGAAAATAATATTGAATTTATTTTTCAAAAATTTTCAATTATTTTGCATTTAAAAATATTTTTTTTTGCTACAAAATAAATGTCTAAGATTGTGTCTCACGGTCTCACAAAATTAGGCCGTCTCACATGAACCTAACCATATATATATATATATATATATATATATATATATATATATATATATATATATATATATATATATATATATATATATATGGTGAGATCAATAAAGAACCATAATTAACTAATGAACCAATCTTTTTTTCAGCTTTTAGAACTTATTTTTTATAAAAACAATAACTAAAAATACATAAATTCATAACTTTTTATCCTTTTTCCAATGATATCAAATTCGATAACAAAATCGTCAAATTCACAATGAGAATCTTTGAAAATTCATAATTTGAATCTAAATTCACACGGTGAATCCGAAAAATATATTTAACATTCACAATGTTAAGTAATGGATTTAGATACTTTTAGTTTTTATTTTTCGATATAGAATAGGCTCTAGAACTTGAAAAAAACTAGTTCCTTAGAGAACCAATAATTATGGTTCTCTATTGAACTTTTCCGTGTATATATATATATATATATATATATATATATATATATATATATATATATATATATATAATTTCATCATTATACTGTATTATAAAGGAAACATTTTTCCTTTCACCACATTCATTTGAAACTTCCATGACTTTTCAATTTCTTTTTAATAATTATTAAAATTTGGTTAATAAGGTTAAATAAATATCAAACCTAAAGTGTAATCATATATAAACTAAATTTCAATATTAAAATAATATATTTACTTCTATTTATAAAGTTATGTTTTTTTTTTACTTTTAACATATTATACTTAATTTATTAGTTTGAATATAGTATTAAATGTAAATCATTATCATTTTTAAAGATACAATTTTGGAACAATTTGTATAAAATACTTAAATTATTAATTTAAATATAATATTACAGGGCCAACTTAACTATAAATTTTAGTTTAAACAACCCCAAAAATATTTTGTAAATAGTTAAAAGTGATAAATTACAGTGTCTTTCTAATAATGATTATAAGTTGGTTAATAAAGTTAAATAAATTTCAAACCAAAAGTGTAATCATAAATAAATTGAATTTCAATTTTAAAATATTATATTTACTTCTACTTATAAAGTTATGTCTTTAACTTTTAATATATTATACTTAATTTATTATATTTAAAAAGTTGTTGTATGTAAATCATTATCAGTTTAAAGCTACAACTTTTGAATAGTTTTGACAAAATACTTAAATTATTAATTTAAATATAATATTACAGTATCAATTTAAACATAAATTTTAGTTCCACTTAAAAATCAAAAAATATTTTGTAATAGTTAAAAGTGATTAATTGTAGTGATAAATGTAAAAACTAAATTGTAATCTCAATTTAACTAAAATATTTCATAAAGATATTTTTATAATCGTTAAAAATTTTCAAATAAATAGCTTAAAATAAATTACAATAACAATCGTTAAAAATAACTTTATATAAATGATAATATTGTTACCTATAAAATATAAAAACAATATTTTATGTTTTAAAATTTTATAAAGATAGAAATTAAAAAATTAAGCAAATAAATTTAAAAAAAAATTAATTAACTATAACAACTATAAATAACATTAAACCATATATTATATTTAATTTTATTCATGTGTAACTCGCGAGTAGAAGTCATTCAAACGATTAACTAAACTACAATATTAAAATCCCATATTATATTTCTATTTATAAAATTATGATTTTAACTTTTTAACATATTGTAGTTAACTTATTAGTTTTAATATGTTGTTGTATGTGAGCAATTATCATTTTAAAGTCACAAAATTTGTATAATTTATGAGTTTATGCAAAATATAATATTAAACAATTAACTTAAATTAAATTTTCAGTTAAACTTGAAAAAAATTGAGAGACTATTTTATAAATAGTTAAAGATTATCAATAATTGTGTTAAACCTAAATTGTAATTCTAAATTAACAAAAAAACCATGAAACTATTTTTTATAATCTAATAAATAGCTTAAAAATAAGTTACAATAAACCATGAAACTATTTTTTATAATCTAATATTAAACAATTAACTTAAATTAAATTTTTAGTTTGACTTGAAAAAAATCGAGAGACTGTTTTATAAATAGTTAAAGATTATAAATAATAGTGTTAAACCTAAATTATAATCTTAAATTAACAAAAAAACCATGAAACTATTTTTTCTAAACAATTTTCAAATAAATAGCTTAAAAATAAGTTACAATAAGAATAGTTAAAAGTAATATTATATAAAAAACTATAATATTTTCTTTCAAAACAAAAACAATGTTTTTTGTTTTAGTAACTACAGTCATAGAAACTTATAATATTCATCAATTAAATTTTGAAAACGCTAAATTTCTAAAACCAAATTATAATAATTAAGAGTTTTGAAATACGTTATTTTAAATAACTTGCGACAACAATAGTTAAAAGTAAAATTATACAAAAAAAATTATATTGTTGTCTTTAAAAATAAAAACAAATTTTAATGTTCTAAATAATTACAATGATATAAATTAAAATCCTAAGCAAATAAACTTTTTAAAATTAATTAATCATAACAACAACTATAAATATCATTAAATCAAATATTATATTTAATTTTATTCAAAAGTAACCTGCAGGCTAACGTCATTAAGATACGTAGGATTATACAATTTTAAAAGATGTCTACATTATCATATAATTCAATACAAAAAATGTTTATACCAAATTATTATAACATTTATTATATAAAATCTAATAACAATGTCATTGATATATTTAAAATATATATTTGTAAAAATTTCAAATATATTGTTGTATTCTACGCAACGCGCGGTTATTCACCTAGTATACTTATAAACGAAATATTTTTCCTTTCACCACATTCATATGAAACTCTCATGCATTTTTCCTTTCACCGCATTCGTTTGAAACTCCCATGACTTTTCAATTTGTTTATAATAATAATAATAATTATATTTTGGTTAATTAGGTTAAATAAATATCAAACCTAAAGTGTAATCATATTCAAAACTAAATTTTAATATTAAAATAATATCTTTACTTCTACTAATAAAGTTATGTTTTTTAACCGTTAACATATTATACTTCAATTTATTAGTTTTAATATATTATTGGATGTTAATCATTATTATTTTAAAGATACAATTTTGGAACAATATGTATAAAATACTTAAATTATTAATTTAGTTATAACATTACTGGGTCAACTTATATATAAATTTTAGTTTAACTTAAACAACCCAAAGAATATTTTGTAAATAGTTAAAAGTAATAAATTGTAGTGTCTTTCGAATAATGATTATAAGTTTGTTAATAAGGTTAAATAAATATCAAACTTAAAGTGTAATCATAAATAAACTAAATTTCAATTTTAAAATAATATCTATACTTCTACTTATAAATTTAACTTTTAACATATTATACATAATTTATTATATTTAATATGTTATTATATGTAAATCATTATCAGTTTAAAGGTACAACTTTTGACCAATTTGGACAAAATACTTAAATTATTAACTTAAATATAACATTACAATGTCAACTTAAATATAAATTTCAGTTCCATAAAAAATTAAAGAATATTTTGTAAATAGTTAAAAGTGATAAATACAAAAACTAAATTGTAATCTCAATTTGACTAAAATATTTACTAAATATATTTTTATAATCGTTAAAACTTTTCAAATAAGTAGCTTAAAATAATTTACAATAACAATAGTTAGAAATAACTCAATATAAATGATTATATTGTTACCTTTAAAAGAAAAAAAAATGTTTGATGTTTTAAATTATTACAATGATAGAAATTAAAACATTAAGCAAATAAATTTTAAAAAATTAATTAACAATAACAACTATAAATAACATTAAACTATATATTATATTTAATTTTATTCATATGTAACTCGCAGGTATAAGTCATTCAAACAATTGAGATTATGAAGTTGTAATAAATGTATATATTATAATATAATTCAAAATAATCAATTTAGTATATGAGTTATTATATCAAATTTAATAATGACGTTATTGATATATTAAAACAAAACATATATTTAAAAGAATTCAACTATATAGGTGTTTCTGTGCATTAACATGTCAACTTAAATATAAATTTCAATTCCACTTAAAAAACGAAAGTATATTTTTTAAATAGTTAAAAGTGATAAATTATAGTGATAAATGAAAAAACTAAATTGTAATCTTAATTTAACTAAAATATTTTCTAAAGATATTTTTATAATCGTTAAAAGTTTCTAAATAAGTAGCTTAAAATAACTTATAATAACAATAGTAAAAATAACTCTATATAAATGATTATATTGTTACCTTTAAAATCAAAAAATAATATTTGATGTTTTAAATAATTATAATAACAGAAATTAAAACATTAAGCAAATAAATTTAAAAAAAAATTAATTAAAAATAACAACAACTATAAATAACATTAAACCATATATTATATTTAATTTTATTCATGTGTAACTCGCGGGTAGAAGTCATTCAAACGATCGAGATTATGAAGTTTTAATAGATGTATATATTATCATATAATTCAAAATAATCATTATATTATATCAATTTAATATACAAATTATTATATCAAATTTAACAAAAACATTATTTTTATATTTAAAAAAACCATATATTTTGAAAGAATTCAATTGTATTGGTTTTTCTGCACAACGTGCGAGCATTCGCCTAATATATTTATGAAGTAAACATTTTCCTTTTCACCAAATTCAATTGAAACTCTCATGTATTTTTCCTTTCACCACATTCATTTGAAACTCCCATGACTTTTCAATTTTTTTCTAATAATGATTATAAGTTGGTTAATAAGATTAAATAAATATCAAACCTAAAGTGTAGTCATATATAAAATAAATTTCAATATTAAAATAATATCTTCACTTCAACTTATAAAGTTATGTTTTTAACTTTTAACAAATTATACTTAATTTGTAGAAAACACTTCAATTATAAATTTAAATATAACATTATAAGATCAATTTAAATATAAATTTTAGTTTAATTTAAACAACCCAAAAAATAATTTGTAAATAGTTAAAAGTGATAAATTGTAGTGACTTTCGAATAATGATTATATGTTGGTTAATAAGGTTAAATAAATATCAAACCTAAAGTGTAATCATAAATAAACTAAATTTCAATATTAAAACAATATCTTTACTTCTATTTATAAAGTTATGTCTTTAACTTTTAACATATTATACTTTTTTTTGAAAGAGATTAACATATTATACTTAATTTATTAGATTTAATATATTGTTGTATGTAAACCATTATCAATTTAAAGATACAACTTTTGAATAGTTTGGACAAAATACTTAAATTATTAATTTAAATATAACATTACAATGTCAACTTAAATATAAATTTCAATTCCACTTAAAAAACCCAATGAGTATTTTATAAATAGTTAAAAGGGAAAAATTATAGTGCTAAATGCTAAAACTAAATTATAATCTCAATTTAACTAAAATATTTCCTAAAGATATTTGTATAATGGTTAAAAGTTTTCAAATAAGTAGTTTAAAATAACTTACAATAACAATAGTTAAAAATGACTCTATATAAATGATTATATTGTTAACTTAAAAATCAAAAAACAATGTTTGATCTTTTTAAATAATTATAATGATAGAAATTAAAATGTTAAGCAGATAATTTTAAGAAATTAATTAACAATAACAACTACTATAAATAACATTAAACCATATATTATATTTAACTTTATTCATGAGTAACTCACAAGTAGAAGTTATTCAAATGGTTGAGATTATGCACTTATAATAGATGTATATATTATTATATAATTCAAAATAATCAATATATTATATCAGTTTTGTATACAAATTATTATATCAAATTTAAGAACAATGTTACTGTTATATTTTAAAAAATATATTTATAAAGAATTCAACTAGAAAGGTGTTTCTACGTAACACGCGAACATTCACCTAGTATACTTATAAATGGATCATTTTTCCTTTCACCACATTCATTTGAAACTCCCATGAATTTTTACTTTCACCACTTTCATTTGAAACTCTCATGACTTGTCAATTTCTTTCTAAGAATATTTATAATTTGGTTAATTAGGTTAACTAAATATCAAACCTAAAGTGTAATAATATATAAACTAAATTTCAATATTAAAATAATATCTTTACTTCTACTTATAAAGTTATGTTTTTTAACTTTTAACATATATACTTAATTTATTAGTCTTAATATATTGTTGGATGTAAACCATTATCATTTTAAAGATACAATTTTGGAACAATTTATATAAAATACTTAAATTATTAATTTAAATATAATATTACAGGGTCAACTTAAATATAAATTTTAGTTTAACATAAACAACCCAAAGAATATTTTATAAACAATTAAAAGTGATAAATTATAGTGTCTTTCTAATAATGATTATAGTTATAAATTAGTTATTGGAGTTCAGAGAAGATTAGTTATCAAGTGATATTTGAATAAGAAATATGTAGATTTGGCCTTGGAGAATTAAATGAAGAATTTGTTAATGAGCAAGATGATGGTGATACAGATCTAGAAGACAGTGATTGTGATAAAGATGAAGATGATTATGTTGAGGTTATTATTTGAAAATGTTAATCATATATGATTACACTAATTCATTATATTAATTTCTAATCATACTTCTTTTTATTACATAGGAATATGAATCAAAATTATTTAAAATACTTAATAGTTTTAAGAGTATGAAGGAAAAGTTGAATTTAAAGCTTAATGATGCAATAACAAAGTTCCCTGAAAAGGAAAGTTTCAGGATTTTCAAAGAAAAGATCACAAATATAATTGTTGAAGAAAAAACTAAAAGCACAAATTTTTTGAATTTCCAAGTAATGAAACTAGAGTTGAAGGTATCAATTTGACACTAGTAATGCGTCAAAAAACAAATGTTGAAAAAGATAATGAAGATAAAGAGGAAAATTGTGAAGAAGACAATGATAATAATGGAATTCAACCGGATGTAGATTATTTTATTGATACAAAAGAAGACAATGATAATAATGAAGGAATAAGGAATGATGGACATAACAATAAAAAGAAGGTGAAACTGAAGTAAAAGATAAAGATGGAGAGATAAATGAAAATGAGAATGATGAAGAGAAAAATGATGATGAAATTGAAGAAACAAATAATCATGGAGAGACTAGTCAACAAAATAAAATAAAAATAAAAATATGTTAGATAAAGTTGTTGAAAAAATTGTGGATAATGTCCTTGGAATTGGATTTTCAAGTTTAAATAGTCTAGAAGATGAAATCTAGAATGACCTTAGAATGAAAACTATTTTGGATAATATTGATAGAGGTAAATTTTGATTTACTTTTATTTTATAAAATATATAAACATATTAATACAAAATAAAAAAATTTATTAAATTTTGACCACGGTCACCAATGACTAGAAGTAAAACTAATACTATGATCAGTCAAGTTATTCAATGTATGTTACTCTCAACTTATTATTTATTTACAAATAAAAAATGTTATTATAGATTCACTAATTTATTAATTAATTATACTTAATATATAATATTGTAATGATCTTGAAGACAAGGGAAACTCAGAAGGTATATATAAACAAGGAGGAGAAGTTGAGAAGGGAAAGGGAGATAACATAGGTAAATGAATAATTCACTATTAAGTGAATATATTACGATACTTATAATGATTTTTTTAATAACGTTGTTTATTCGTAAGTGAATAAAAATTATATAAATTAGGAAAAAAGATAGAATATTCATATATGATGTATATGTTTCAGGCAATGGAAAGTCTGAACTTGGAAATAAAGGAGAAGCAGAAGCTAAGAAGACAGAAGGAAATGATGGAGGTGGAGATAAACAAAGAGAAGTTGAGAAAGAAAATGCACATGATAGAGGTAAATGATTTATTCACTAATAAGTGAATATAATAAGATTGATTATTCATAAATGAATAAGACCGTATATGAATAAATAAAAAATAAAGTATTGCTTATTCATAGGTAATGATATGCATTAGTTATTCAACTGACTATATCACTTATTGACAAATGAATGAGACAATGTAAGTATGCTTAGATTGATTTTTTGAATAACACACTTTTTATTTATTAAGAAGTAAAAGATAGAATTACGTGTTCATAATTAATGCTATGCATTACTTATTCATAAATTAACATATTAAAATATTTATATTCATTTATGAATAATTAATGTAATATTTTGAATATAGATAAAATATTCATATATGTTGTGTATCTTTCAGGCAAGGAAAAGTCTAAAAAAGAAAATAAAAAGGAGGAGAAGCTGACAAGATAAAAGGAAATGAAGGAGGTAACATTTTGGAAAAACATTTCAAAAATCATATATGATTGGAATGATCAATAATCACATATGAATAAAATATAAAAAAAATATTATAATTAACATATAAGTATTTATATGATAAATCTTCTAGCTGGTAAAAAATCAGAAAATGAAGATAATACTCACCCAACCTTTAGTCTAGGTCTCAATCAAGATTCAGATCAAACTTAAAGTAAAAAATACAATGAATCTTCACCAAAAAAACACTTACAAAGAAACAAATCAAAGAAGACCATCAGAGGGTTGTGATCAGATTAGCAAGCAAAAATATTCTTAATCCAAATCTAATCTCTTTAGAAATTCCTACAAAAGTAGGATCATCAAAGCATGATCTGGATGAATAAAAAGAGAATAAGTTTGCTGATGCTTTCAAACCACCTTACAAATGCAGGATAATAGACACAAAACATAAGCTCACACATGAGGAGAGTATTGTCTGTGAGTGGTTGTTCAACTTGCAAGGAAATACATTACACGTAACTTTATTTTATAGACATATTCATATATAATTATTATATAAATAATAATGTATGAAATTTTGATTATATATTTGTAGAGATGTGGTTGTCATGAAAAAATATTTCTAGGTAACCGAAAGAGCAATTATGGAAAGTCTATATGGAAACACAGAGATGTTTGTTGAAGTTTTAGACACTCGGGGTTATTTACTTAACTGTTGGAAATATTTTTATGAGATTGTCAATTGAAATAAGTTGATATTGACTTATATTTTCTAACAAACATTATCAGGATCTCAAATGCCACATCTAGATCATATGTGGAGTATCAAGACGTTGATGGATCAACATGAAGAATTGGTGGCTCAACTCAAGTCAATGGATCAACATGATCACATTGATGTCTCAACAA
The DNA here is from genome assembly GCF_002870075.4 of Lactuca sativa. NCBI lineage: Eukaryota > Viridiplantae > Streptophyta > Magnoliopsida > Asterales > Asteraceae > Lactuca > Lactuca sativa. The sequence goes on from NC_056629.2 coordinate 146,636,999, forward strand.
GACAACACATGGCACATCATGTACCATGGAGGCATGTCCAAATGCTCAAAGGCACATTAATTTCATCCATGGTCCATCATGAACAAGTAGTCGTACATCTTCAAGTCCAAGACACATTCCAACATTCAAGAAACAACTCAACTTGATCAATGAAACTTCTGGAAGTTGTTGACATCTAAGAAGACAATTGAGCAACATGATGCTCATGTTGCTTATCACATTTTCAATGTTAATCAAGAAGGCTCAAGAATTATTAATATTCATAACTTGGATGGAACCCTAACGGGATACTAATAGAACTGGAATATTTCATCTATTCTCCGTTAAGTAGAGCAAAGGTGTCAACTGATGACTAAGTCTTGATTATGTGTAAATACCTTATTGGTCAAGCCATGTCATGGGCTTTTCCAAAGCTTATAAATAGGACTCTTGGGCTCCATTATAAAGTTGCTATTCCTTGCTCATTTCTGAAATCAAAGAAATAAATAATAAAAATTTTCATTTTTATCTTATTTAGACTAGTTTTCAGAGAGCCACTTGAGAGTTTTAGTGTGCTTTACAGTCAAACACTTGTAACTGAATCTTTATGAATATGAGACACTTCTGAATCATTGATCTTGAACATACAAAAATGTTTTTATCATTAACTTGGTGATTCACAACGCTTTATTTTCCGCATTACTTGCCACTTGACGATTCTGAAACTCAATTTCAGTATTTTCAACACTTGAACTCTTCTAGTCTAAGGTTTACTGAATTTCTCTCATCTCTTCATTTTGTATCAGAGCTCGAGTAATCGACTTTGACATGTAGAAAACTTTTCACAAAAATATATTTTTTTTCAAGTTTCAAACTAGTGTCACTTGTTCTCAATGGCAAGTGTGAATTAAAATGAAAATGTTTTCGACTCAATTTCAGTTCAAACAGTGTTGGAGTAGGAACTCATGCACCTATCCTTGTGGCTAGTGAATACACTTCATGGGCAGATCGTATCAAGTACTACATTGAAGGTAATGAATCTGAAATATGGACCTTCATTTATACTCGGAAACACACTGCATAATTTCTGAAGGACATTAGAGTTCCTGAAGCCAATTTCTCTCTTGAAACATCAAAAGTTATCTATGGATCTATTTCCTTTGCTGCTCAACTTCGTGAGAGGAAAATCAAGAAGTTTGAAGCTAAGGCAATGTAAGAGCTTTTATCTAGAATTCCTCGTGACATCTCTGAGCAATATTTATATAATTAATATGTCACCGATATGTTTAATGGTCTAGAATAGAATTTAAAAAAAAAAAAAAATCCTTTAGGACCTATTGTTTACAAAACCAGCAGAACCACATTAACTCTTGAGTCCTACTTTTGTTCCTACAAATCATTATACCAAATTAAATAGTGACATGTATAATGATATTTTAGCATACTAATATAACACATGTCATAATTTAATTAGGTAATAAGATTTGTAGGAAGAAAAATGAAAGAATATTTAATTTCTCTTGAGTAAAGTATAATTGTTTTTTCTTTCTTAGCAACATAATCCAAACATAAGGGTGTAACTAATCTATATAAAAGAAAAGTTTGACCAGTCTTGTTATTATCGGACAACCATATCATTTTCATTTCTATAATTTTCACTCAAACAATGACAACTACCAACGTCACCAAAATTATCAAAAAGACAAGCTATATTAAACGTGACAAATGATATATGCGTTTGGCACTTTTAATTTGATGAAGTGTAGATCCAAATTTTCTAATCATGTTTGGTTTGATTGGTGTATGCCGTTGTTAAACTTTTCTTGTATTGAGACCTGAGCTAATCGCTTAAGCTTTTTGTTTGTTAATGCTAATTTTTGCTTGCCGTTTAAAAAAAAAATTTCAACTTCCTAAATTGTAACTATTAGAGATTAGGAAATCGATTATTTGATCAAAACTAAATGTCAAAAATTTACCTAAACACGTTTTACTTTAACGGGCATAAAATACATAATACAATCATAAAATATTATATAAATAGAAGAGAGACTTTAGCTTGTAATTTTAGAACCTTTTTAGCTAGGTCCTTAACAGTGACTTGCATTTAAGGGTTTGTGCCCTTTTTCTAATATATCATTGCCGTTAAAATTACAAAAAAGGTGACATGTTTATATTCAGTAAACGAATGAAGATACGCTTATACACCAAAGTCAAAACTAACATGTCTACACCACATAGTTCAACAAATAATATACAAAAGTAGTTATTTTATTTTGATCTATTAAAAGTTTTGGCCTGATTCATGAGTTACCCATAAACTATAAAATATACACAAATTATTGCCAGGTCTTTTGGATTGGAAATGGAAGAGAACATAAAATATATTTGGTGATTTGAACCTAATCTTGTTATTAATATTAAATGCATCCAAATCAATACACGCATACTATTCTATTGTATCCGCACTCTGCATCGATCGAAAGAACAATTAATTTTATTTTATTTTTCAACGGCAAAAGAAGTGATATAATCTCTATACTAATAAAAAAGTAGTTTTTTTTGTCAAGTGTCATAATATTAGAACTCCTAATTAATATGATGTCACTTGTCATTCTATTAATTCTCTATTTTAAATTCATTAAAACTCCTAATTAATGTGATGTTATTTGTTAATCTATTTATTTTTTATTTTAAATTTTAAATTTTATATTATTGTTTTCATTAGTCCACAAATAAAAAGAGTCTAATATATATGATAAATTAATTCCACATATTTATTTGAATCAATAATTATAATTTTACATAACTAATAAAAAAATCTCTTAATTAATAATGTATTTAAAATTTTATATAAAATAATTGATTAATAATTTTGAATTTTTTACTATGAATATTTAATTAATTTTGTAACCGTGGTTTCCACCGGTTATAAACTAGTATAATAATATACACAACACAAGACTAGTACAAATGAATAGTTTAACGGGGAACACAACAAATTACAAAAAAACCCTCAAAGGAGAGTGACACCATGCCTACCACGATCAACGGACCACGGGTCAATATTTGGAAATCCCACTCTACGTTAATTTATAATGTAAAAATACATACCATATCCATATCGGATGATATTTGTGTGGATCGTGTTATAAATAATTAATATGACTTATTCATTTGATATTAATTAATTTTTTACAATGGTTTTTTTTAATGTATCTAATTTATCATTATTAATCTAAAATGTTCTATAAAATTCTTTAATACAATTAGTCTCTTTTACATATACATCATCTAAAATGTCACAAAAGAATAAAAATATAGATATAACTATGCCGAGACTTCATTTTGTTAACATAAAATACGAAAAAATTATAAGGTTGTAGTTATAAAACGTTAAATATATTATGTAATAGTTGTAAAACTAATATTTTATAAATGAAATGCCATTAAATATTTAATAGAATTACTTAATTAGAAAAAAAAAGTTAATTTAAGGGGGAGGGTTAGATGTAAAAACATAAATGTAGGGGTTGCACACATGTTATGTCGTGTCGTTGGTTTTGGGTTGAAAGTACTTATATAGATTGAGATAGTTTGACTAATTTGGCACGTTTAATTATCACATCGTATTGTATCAAATTGTTTATTTTCGTGTCAAGCCGACTTGTTTAAAGTTTAGACATTGTAATATGTCGTGTCGTGTTAGGTTGAAACGCAAAATATGTTGAAAGAGTAAGAGTTAAAGAAGTGGAAAAGAAAAAAAGTGAAAAACATAAAGAAGTAATAGTTTGAGAGGTGGAGGAGCGAAATTCATAATAAGTTTAGAGGATGGAAGTCACTTCAGAGAAGTGGCGAGTGAGATTGTGAAGCATGGGATATTAATGAAAAAGTGAAAATCTAAATATAAGTATGGAGTGGGGTAGCTAATTATTGGATTCTGAGATTACCAAAAAACCCAACTCAAAATTTTCTTTTTGTGTTTGGTTTTGGTTTACAGATTACCTAAAGATTAAAAGAAGTTGAATATATATAAAGATTTCATTTTTGTGTTCAAATTTTGATCCATAACCTTATTCGTTTAATTTTTATGTTGTGACGTGTCAAACCGTTTAATCACACTGATCAAAATCTCTTGTCGAAACTTGTTTATTTGAGTGATAGAGTCTGTCATGTTTCATGTCGTGTCCAGCGGTCATCCATAAATAAAAGTATATTGATAATGCAATATAAGTTGAATGGTCAATAAAGAAAAAAAAAACATATTCAAATGGTACCGACTGGTTAATTCAAAAAAATATGAATTGATTATAAAAAAAACTCTCAGTTGTAAGTGCCATCTATAATTAATTAGGTTAAAAAATAGAGTTATGTATATTAAATAATGGGATAACATAGAATTACGGGATGTAAGCTACACTTATGTATAATAAAATAATTGGATGATATACAATGGTTGAAAGTCATATGGATGATGAGTGTGGCGGCTTATTGAGCCAATTGGAGGAGCTCAAGGAGATAGACAGCTCAACGTCCTTCCATTTAATTTGAATCGTAAAAGAATAAGAGCCATTCGAGATATTATATGGATGATGAGGGTGGCTTATTGAGCCAATTAGAGTTCAACGTGAATATTAGCTGGGTGTTGTTTGATATGTTTTTCATATGTTTTTATATTATATTGCTTATGACCCGGCTGACTTTTATTATTATTGTTTTTTTTTCTTTATTAATTTTTTTTGAAAAGACAAATATGTATATAAATGATCAAAAGCAAACAAAGCAAGATGCTAAGTTAGAGGGTACATAAACATAAAATGGGAAAACATGGAAATTGAGAAGAAAAAATTTACAAAGGATAAATACTCCTATCTATTCCATTTCTACCCATTCAGAACTTTGTGTGTTTATTACTTTATTATATAAGCAATTTTGGTTGGAGGGATGACCACTTTCTTGAAAAAAAAATCATTTCTTGCTCGCCAAATATTCCACATTGTCCGATAAAATATCATATAACTGGCTGACTCGGTCCTAAAAAAAAAAGAGACTGATGGAGCCATTTTATGGGATCTGATATTTATGCCCTGATAAAACATAAAGTTTCCTCCTTCAACCCATCGGTCCTCCTCATCGTATTCAAGCAGAGCCACTACAAGCAGTCGTCCTTCACCTTGGCAACACTCCCCTTTTCCTCTACTTGCCCTAGACACTTTCTTCTACTCCTTGCCCGACTTCTGACAATGCTCCTCCCTTCTTCATCTCCCATATCCACGCCACTCCTCGCACCTCTGACCTACACATGCGTCGCCGACGTCCAACACTATCCAACTTCACTCCTCCATCATGAATGGAAAACCACGCCAGCTGCTTCGCCTTCGGCGTACTTCCATCTTGTCGATAATTTGTGAGTTTGTTCCTATAAATTGGGATTTGAATTTGAAATTTCAAGATATAATTAGTTCTAATCTAGCATGTTCCTATTAATATGGGTATTTTAATATGGTTGATTTCAGTTTCTTTTGATTGACAATGCTTGGAGTGGAAGCACTAATGAGTTCGATGATGGAAGAAAATGATGGAGTGGCAGGAGATGACCAGGGTTTAAAATGGCTGCAAGTGGAAAAGGTGTGTAGGAGTGTTCATTTGGATGGATCGGTTTAATCCGATCCGATCAAGTGAATCTAAATTAATTTTGGTTTTCAAAACATAGATCCAAATAGTCCAAACTAAATTCAAATCCGATCCGATCCAACCAAATTATAATTCGGTTGGATCGGTTTTTTACAATTCGGTTTTCAAGAATCAAGACATTTCAACAAATATATAACTTTAGTATTAACTTACTCTATAATATAAACTAAAAAATATTGTTTAATTAGTTGTGAACTAAAACTTATAAATAACTATCAAGAAAAATATATTATAGTTTACTACTTTATAGACAATTTTTTTTTATAAGAAATACATATTAAAATATTATAATAGATGAAAAATTTTAATATATTAAAAGAATAATTTAGTAAGTTTATAATTTATTAAAGATATATATTAAAAGGAACAAAATAATAAATTGTAATTCGGTTTTTTTGGACTATTCAGTTTTTATTTTATAAACCAAAACCAATCCGAAATCCAAAATAATAATTCGGTTTTGCTAAAACCAATCCAAAAATCCGAATATCTGAACCAAATAGTCCGATCCAAATTGTCCAATTGGACAATTCGGTTTTATCCAAATAGTGAACAGTCCTAAAGGTGTGGTAATCTTTAGAAATAATCAATTTAAGGTTTACCCATCTTCAAACGGTGTGCTATTCGAAAGATATGTTATTTATGATTAGCTTTAAATGAAATATGTGTATTGGTTTCCCTCGTTGAAATTCGTTATCATGTTGAAATTCATTATCATGGTTGTTAATTAATGATTTGTAACGGTAGCATATTCATGTTAATGTTATGATGTATGAGGTTTTTAGGCTTTTCTTTAGGCTTCTCTATTGCTTGGTGACATTATCATGGTGAAAATTATGAAGTTAACCCTTTTAAAGAATCAATATTCTTTATGGTGCCTCATTGCGTTCATAAAAAGATTTGTTTACATTTTATGAAACTAATAACGCTGTACTAATAATTCCTATCAAAATTGAGGCAAGTGTACTTTGTTTCCAATTAAACCAAAAGATTGGATAGTTTTTTTTAATGTTTATGATGTATGTTTAAGTGATAAAGAAACATATGTTTAAGTGATAAAGAAGCATGGTTGTTTTAATGTACAAAAATTGATGGTTTTTTTGGTATATATTATTATTCTAAACGGAAGGGTAAAATGTTTATTTTCACCATTCAGCATAGCCAGTGATATGCATAATCAAACAACATCGTTTCAGTCATACATCAACAACTTAGTTTGAAAACTTATTTAGACTATTTTATATGAATCATCCTTCTATAGAGACCAACTTTACACCAAAAAAATCATCCAACTAACTTTCTTTTAGAGGCTGTTTGGTAGAGTCTGAATTTCTAAGAGGTCTGAATTTTTAAGATCTAAATTTATAATATTCTGTTTGGTTGGAACATCTGAATAAATCTGAATTGCTATGCTGAATGATAAAAATGACTATTTTACCCTTCTGTATAATTCACCTTTATTTCAATGTTTTTGTTTTAAAAAATAACTGAACAAACTCTTTGAATAATTATAAAAAATATATATAAATACAATACATAATCCAAATCAAACAAAAATATTTTCAAATCCACCAAATAATACTAAATTTCAAATAAAATCCAAACATAAATATTTTCAAACACGACACAAAAACTATTCCAATTTGTTCTTTCTAAAATTAACTGAACCCTATCCTTCCGTTTTGATGCCTTTCCTATTATGTATTTCTTCATGTGTGAGATTATTTGCATATGATCAACATCAATCTTTGAAGCAATACTATAGCCTTCTGCAACACGAATTGGATGAATGTTAGGTTCCAACCATACTGAACAACTACAATTGATATAGCCATATCCATGTTACATCATATAGAACAAGAGACCAATCAATCAAACCCTAATAAACAATTACAGGTAAAAGAAATCATGAAAAAATAAAGAAATCACTCCATCTTCTTCTCCCCTGTAACTCTAACCTATGTAAATATTACATCAGATATAAAGAAAATAAACTAACAATTTCAGCAAACAAACAATTTTAGCATCTAAACAACCAATTGTATCAAAAAAAGGAAGAACATATCACATACCTGAAAGGCGCATGAACTTTGATTTGTGAGGATGCAACTGGACTTTTCACAAACAGTTGGCGGGTATAAGAGTTGTAATGAGTGAAGTCCTAGGAAATTGACTGCGTAATTACAAAAGTGACTGAATGGAACTTTGGATTATATAGTCTAGAATAAGAAATGCAAATAAAACGAGGGGGGGATGAAAAATCACACAGAGGTGGTGGAGGAGTTCATTACCACAGTCGACGAATTTGAGGAAGATGGAGGGGTTCATTACCGGTGGAAATGGCGGCGCAAGTAGAGGCGGTGGTCAGATGATGGAGTCGATTTCAGGGAGGTCGACGACGGGAGGAGGTCGGAGGAGGTGTTCGACGCTCTACAGGGTCGGATGTGGGAGGAGACGGAAGAGAAGATATGAACTTAGTGTAACCTGTCCTTAATAGCTTTCATCCCAAAAGTCCTAGACCCGAAGTTTGTGAAAAATTACCAGCCGACAAGCGTTATTGGTTACCTAAACAAAAGATTACTGTCAAATTTTAAAGGAACCTAAAACCTTTGATTGTTAATAAGATTAGTGTTTGGCGTAGGGATAATAGAAAAAAAGTCATATAATTCAAAGTAGATTATGAGAATGCGTGTGACTCTCTTTTTTGGGATTACATAAGTCTTGTATTACATATATATAATGTTGAACGATTGTCCAACTTTCAAAATCCAAATAAAAAGGGGCTATGTCAAAGAGATTATTGTTTTTCTTTTATTTAAACTTGTGATTGAAGGCTTGTTCATGTGACCTTAAGATAGACGATTTCAACCATGTCCGTCTCAGAGGGTGGGCAATAGGGGCGACCGTCCAGGGCCCACCTTTTAAAGGGGCCCAAATTTTTTATGAAAATTATTATATTTAGAAGATAGTACAAATAATTTTCTTTCAATTATTAAGTTATTATAAAAAACTTAATGAAATTTATGTATTTTAAGGGCCCATTTTTTTCTATCGTCTTGGGCCCAAAATATGATCGGAACGACCCTGATTTCAACAAGTTATTTTTTAGGGAGTTAAAGTGGGTGATGATCGGATGGTAATTTCCCATTTTTCTATTTGGTTGATGTTCTATTTCTTGAAGATTGGTCTAGCAAAAATTGTAGAAGCATTGTTAGAATCTTATGATATTTTATCTCATATCCAATCTCAAAAATAATTTTCAAAAATCAAGTTAACGAGTGTGCAAGGAATCCTTTAATGAATCTAGAGAAGTTGATATTATTGGATGATTTCACTTAAAAATTCCTTTCGTGTACATTGAGGTCTCTGTTGGTAACAATATGTCTTGAATAGATGGTGGACAGTGGTCATTGACAAGTTTACGACCAAACTTTTAAACTAAAAAGTTGAAACTTTATGTACAGTGAGTCGTACTACTCTCTTTAAATCGGTTTTGGGGTTACTGGAATTTATTATATGTCAAATTTTAAAAGCCCCGTTAATGGTCATTAGCCTTTGGAGTGTCTTAGAAATTGTTTTATTTTGTGGGAGGTGATTTGAAAGAGAACTAATTACCTTGCACAAAATGGAACAATGTTATGGTTTGTAAAGAAATGACATTAGTGTTGGAAGTTTATCCATATTCCATAAGACTCTTCTTTCTAAACATAGACGATGATCTATTGAAGACCTTAATGCTCTATCAGTTTGTGTCATAACAACTGTGAGATCTTCAATTTTCACGGACAAATAAAACTTTTTTCCTTATGCTTATTTAAAAAAAGTATTCTTTAAAAAGAATACTTTTGTGCGGAATTGTCCCAAAACATTTTTCTTTTCAGATGAAATCAGTATAAAAACATTTATAATGAAATGTTTTATTTCATTAGAATTAAAAACCATTGGATGTCATAATCGATAGTTCGATACAGATAACATAAGCATAAACGAGTTAATACAGGCTGTACAACAGTTTATTATACTATCAGCCATGATTTCCTTAAATCACTCAGCAGATAAAATCACTATCCCAATGCCTTTGTACCGCTTGTGATACAAACAAACTGAGTAGGTCAAACTTGGAACGTTGGTGAGTACATTGGGTTTTCAACTCATAATAAAATAATTAAATCTTTTTAAATATATATTTCACACCAATAATTAACCCGATTACTCATTCCCCTTATTCTCACAATGATCTTAAATGATGATCTCAATGGACATATCATTATGGATCAGTGTAAGCAACGAGTATACAATATTGCTTCAGACATTTCTTAGCAATATAGTCGATAAGGCAACCATGGGGGATAGAGTACCCGAATGAAAGTACAGTTCATTAATACCTACAGGTTGCAAGTCTACCTGCATTCCACAAGACTATGTAGAATAGTCAATGGTCGTCATATATACTCTGATAAATGACTTGTCCTAGTGGTACAATAGTACATTTTTTTTCAAGGCCGCACATAACTATTTCATCTTTCACAACCCTTCACTACCCAATATAACTTAACTACATAAAAGATTATTTCAACAACAAATGATTTCATTAAGCATAATCTTGTCATATTACTATATCCAACAAAGGTATAATAAGTACAGATAATAAACACGTATAGCATTAAAGCACTTAAATAATTTGTATCTATATGTAATATAAAAGTAACTATATACTTATCTTTGTTAAAGGTGGATGATTTGTGGGTAGGTTAACTCATCATTTAACAATTTCTCTTTTCCTTTTATATAACCTTAATACAATTATTACTAAGTCCAGTTTTTGTTTATATTATTCGAGACTATAATAACAATGTCTTAGATTTCTCATTAATTCCAGTGAATACCGAATTCTATCAAATAAGGAATGGCCAAGTAAAATCATATTGGAGGTCAGAGGTGAAGCTACGTTGTTTCTAAGGGTGTCCAAGGACACCCCTTGATTTGGTAATTTTTTTTATAGATTATACGGTAGATCTGAGATGGACACATGTGGTATCACGAACTCCACACCTGTCGCAACTAGCAATGCAAAAGAAGGAGAAGATTTATAGCAATCTTTGGGTTTTTTAAAGAGAAAATTTCTATGAGCGTGATATTTTTTATGATTAAAAATAGGAAGGTTAGAAGGTATTTAACAAAAATAAAATCTTTCTATAAATGTCATAATCTATTTATAATAATTCGAAATTCGTAAAATATAAGAAAATTGAGAAGCTAATCTCTAACGAGAAGAAAAAAGATGAAACCTTGAATAAAAAAAAACACTTTTTTTTTGTGTCACCGGCGTTGTTGTTGAACTCATCTTTCACAGCCTCGAACTAGGACGACGGAAACGTCTGGGGGCGGATGACGTCATTGTATAGTATCATCACAAGTGAATATAAATGAAACATAGCATTCCAAGCGACATACATTGAAAATACACACTTACATAGTTTACATTTTGTACTTATTCATCAGTTACATAAAAGTGACAAAAGTAAAATTTCATAAGGTTGCACCACTTGATCTCATAGCAAAGCTGATTACCTGTTACTAGTTCCCTGAGAATACAAGTCATTTTGAAAAGCGTCAACTAAAAAGTTGGTAAATTCATAATCGTTTTTGTATAAAATCGTTTTCTACTTGTTTAAAATAGTTCTCGTAGTACTTTCAAAAAATGCGATATTTTCTATGAAAATGGTTTGTAAGTCTCGTTCCAAAACTGTAAATATATACAAGCATGTCCTTTGTTTTCTTTTGTTTGTAATTGTAAAGAGTGTGTTCCTAGAAAATCCAATATTTTCTGATGTATGAAAAAACGTAGTCTTAAAACCCTAAGACCAACAATGTATGAGAGTTTTACTGAACAATAGTATGTAGTTATGTCTTTTAGAAACACTAATGAAGTATAAGCTTCCTGTAAGCCGAAATAGTATGTTAATCCATATGTGAGTTCTTATAACCATGCTAATATGACTGATATGTGTGAACACAACGTTCTTCAAGTGTCGGAGCCAGGGGGACATTTGTCATCCTAGACATGCCGGTCTAACTATAGCGAACAACTGAGGTGTGGGTTGTTAATCTCGTATAGATCTATGCACAACGATCTCGCCCTCCCTCTAGGAGACTCTGGTTATAACGCAGGACTTACGGTGTATGCTAAGTAGGTACGGCAAAGAAAACGTCTCATAAGAGCATTAACTAATTTACGCGAACTTTGACTCCACTCGTTGAATAATGAAAACGACATTACTAGTGTAACTTTATGACTAAAGTTTTATGACACGCGTTTTACATCTTTATGACATACAACTTATAACTTGTACTTTTAAAAGCTTTATGATGCATAGATGATGACACGCAAATTTTTCTGTCGTAAACTTCTGTTTTGTATATCGTTTTGGTTAAATTATTTATAACACTTTTTATAAATAATCATTAATGGACTTGTCTAATTTTAATATATGTTGCGTAAATAGCATAATCCACTAAGTTTTTAAACCGTTAAAATGGTGACAACATATTACGAGTATTTTACTAGTAAAAAGTATTTTTAGTAAAATAATCAAGTTCGGTAGTTTGTTTAACACACCAAAATTTAGTTTAAGAGTTTTGTAACACAAAATATACTATTTTGCTGTGACTCTAATTTCACACAAATTCATATAGAAACCTTGAAGTTTATATATTCCAATATTTGTGTAAGTATAAGTGTTTAAAAATGTATATGTTCCAAGAGTTAACATGCTTGAGCCCAACACTCATATTTTAGCTATTTTTTAGTGTACAACACATAACCATAAGTTTTCATGCAATATATATATATATATATATATATATATATATATATATATATATATATATATATATATATATATATATATATATGTTAGCAAACACATTACCCACGATTTTTATGAAGAAACATAAGATAAAAACCTTTTTGCACAAGTTCTAGTTCTATTTTCAACACACAACTAAGATGTGTGCTATTACCCAAAGGTTAAACACATAACACTTAGGTACATGCAATTATCCAATGACTAAATGAGATTTGACTTGTATCCCCCCCCCCCCATCGAAAAAAGTATGAAAAACACGAAAATAGTGGGGTATGAAGCTCACCTTGAAGATTTCGAGTGGTAGAAGAGAGGAGAGTGAAGAGATTTCGGTCCTAGCCTTGCACCACTTGAAGATATTCTCGAAAATTTCAAGGGTTTCTAGGAACTTAACACATAACAAAAGGGTGTAAACAAGAAGTTCGTATCATAAAAATGTTTGGAATTACAAGGGCTTACATGAAGTTCTTACCAAGTTTAAGAGTCTTTGAAGAAGAATCCTTGCAATTGGCACACACGCACACACGAATTTTGAGAGAAAATGAAGGAAAATTGAGAGGAAAGCGAGTGAAATTTGTTTGTGTGTATGTTGTGGTGTTGGCCGAGAATAAGAGAGGGGAGTGGGGAGAAGGAGGGTTTGACTTCCTTAAAGTTTGATGGGATGCCTCCCTGGAAATATTGTGGTTAATACCTTGTTGTTTGTTGAATAACAATGAGGTGACACATTATTTCTTCATTTCTTTTTCTCTTTTTTTTTCCATCACACAAGCACTAGGTCGATCATTTTTCATTGCAACTTCTTCATTTTACGATCAGCAATCTCTTATGCTTCTTCAATTTATCTTTTTCTCTCATTGACTCTTAATTCCGAAAGTGGAAACATATTGGGTTCTTCTCCAAAGAACTTTCTTAATTAACAAACATGAAACGTATTATGAATACCCTCCAGTTTAGTTGGTAACTCTAGCTTGTATGCTTGGTTCCCACTTCTTTGAAGCACTTTGAATGGTGTAACGAGTCATGGACTCAACTTTCCACATTTCCAAATCTGATAAGTACCTTCCATTGAGAGACCTTAAGCTACAACTGATCTCTGACTTCAAAGTTCATTAGTTGTTGCATTTTATCCACATAACTCTTCTGACGGTTTTGGGCTGCTAACATTCTTTTTCTTATTATATTCAATTTATCGGCTGTCTAATGGACAATTTCAGGACCAATAAATTATTTCACTCCAACCTCGAGCCAACAGGAAGGCATGGACAATTTCAGGACCAATAAATTATGGTAGTAGTCATGCTGATTGAAGTCTTATTTTCACTTTATGAGTTGACAAATCCTCGATGGAAATCTTGGGCAAGACTTCAGTTCTGGATTCAGATTTATTTGATATTCTTTACTCTGATTTGTTACATGAATCTTTTAGATGTCTCATTTGTGTTAGCATCTAGATCAGATTTTATGATTGCTCAAGTTTGGATTTGCGATACTTTGAAGACGAAGATTATTTTGGCGATGCGACGTGACACTGAGTTTTGATTAATCAAATTTTCGGCATTGCTAGACCCTTCTTTGGATTCACATTATTCATCATTCAGACTTTACTTTGGGATGCTTCACATTTTTATTAGGTTATTCTTCTGATATTATTTGGTGAATTACGACTTGAGTTCGGAATGCTGACGACATTGTGTGATCTGATATTGAGCTCTTCGGTTCAACAATCAAGGGGGAGGCTTTGAACATGACCGTTTTTGGGGACTGATTAGTTTCAAAGATTGGGATTTCATATTTTTATTCAGAGTTTGGTTCCTCTATATGTTCTTTGATGCTATAGATTCCATTTTCAGAATTTGAGATCATGACAGCTTCAGATTTTCTGAGATACTTTAGCACCAAAACCTGCTTGTCGGATGTTCTGCCTTTTATCACTGCTTTACCCTCATCATTCCCAAGGATTTAGTGGGAGATTGTTGGAGCATGAAAATGCTCTACAACGATGAGTGATTTATTAGGTTAGAATATTCCCTTGTATGAAAGCATATTCCCTCCACTAATATATAAAGTGTAAGTGAGTGGTCATTTTTTATGAGTGTACTATGTAGACTTTAGAGAGAGAGAGAGAGAGTGTGTGTGTGTTTGTGTGTGTATGTATGTGTTTTTGGCTAGGGATTCTCCCTAGTCATGAGAGTTGTTCATGTAACATTTGATATCTCTCTATATCTATCCATTATTAGTTTAATCTCATGTTTTGTTCTTCATGTTCATACACAATTATCTTCTTGATATTATTTTTCCGCACCAATCCAATCGAGAAATGGCAACCTACACTTCATCCATAAATTGAAAGCTATACTATCAAGTCTGACTTCCAGACAGACAAATCCGCAACCTTACAACAACCATGCTAACCAAAAGCTCACAAATTTGATCCTATCAAGACCTCCCCATTTTCTCATTGCCTCCTTGATAACTGTAATATATAATCCATGGCCAACCGCTAATTCTGAAAATCCCACGATCATAAACTGAGGCGAAACTAACATGAGCCCCAACCACTAGTACTACACTAACATATACATCAATCTTGATGACCAAAAATTCAAGAATTTGATCTGACCAAAATCTTCTAGTCCCCATGTCGTCATAATAGAACACTGGAATATAGAATCCTCGGGCGACTACTAAAGCTAACAACCTCACCCTTGGTTGCACAAACAAACTTCAACTAAAAATCTGACAGTCGAAGGCTATCTAAGCCTATACGTCAACACGGCTCCAACAACCCTTAAGTCTAAGCAAGGGATAACAAAGCACCCAACAATGGATGACGACATGCACATTTCAACCCATGTGAATGCTACGGCCAAATCATAGTCTTGCGTCACGCCCGACCCAAATCGTCCTATGACTATTTTAATCATATGAATGTTGTGGCCCTCCCATAGTCTTACAACTAATCATGCAATAGCCTATCTCAACCTAGTTGATGATACAAGCCAGAATGTAGTTTTATATCACTCTCATAATGTCCTATCTTAACCTAGTAAATTCTATGAGCCAAACGATAGTCTTACAGCACTACCATGATTGTAATTGGCATAGCCCATGGTCTTGCCATCAATCAACAAGAATACCCAACCAAAAATAAACATGATCCAGACCCCTAGCCTGCTAGACCCTATCAGGCGTTCGGGTCGTGCTTCGAACCCTAAAGCCTTAATCAGAAAAAAGTTGGCAGTAAGGCCCTCACACAACCCTCAACCTAAACCTAGACACTAACCCAAAAGGAGTTTTCGATGTTTCACGTCTTCAGACGAGATAACCTTGACTCTTCAACATCTGCTTCCCTAATTACAACTAACTAATGAACAACATTCCTTGCATAAGCTTCAATTCATACAACAACTAGCACTAGCTATCCTCTTGTTTGTGGTCATTGAACATCGGGTTCACCCGCACTTGGAAATATTTCCATTAATCCCAAGAGATTCTCCCCTCATTGGACTAGGCGACACTATAAAAACTTCATAACCATTCCAATTTGCAAGCCAACCTATAACTTCATCACTTGATTCTTCACATCCATGCCTGATATTACTGGGAAAAAGAGAGCCATATGTCACCCTTGATCAATGTCGCTGCAACATCCGAACTTCAGTATTCAATACCACCACCAACCTAAGCTTGCTAGAACAAAGATCCCCAGGACTTCCAACTTGTGATCACGATCCCACATCAATAGGAAACACAACCATAAAATCTTCCCAACTCATAGCAATAGCAAGATCTTAGATAAATCGAACAATCCTACCAATGCACAAATTACCTAATCAAGATTCCTACTTGGAGGGAAAATTCCAAAATCAACAATAATGTTGGCAAAATCGTGGTCAGGTCGCCCCCATTATTAACCATGTTGATACAACCTGCTAAAATTGGATTTTGTGCAGATCTGAGGTCTTACCTAAAAACTGAACAATACAGCTCTATCATCCTAACTTCCTAAAACTAAAGTATAACTTCCCAAATTGAGCTTGCAAGGAGCAACAGTTTCACAACCAGTAATTAAGGGTGCACACACCCAATACACAAGATATACATCGCACAAAACTTCATAAAGATTCATGCACCCATAGCACCTTTAACTTATACAACTCAAAACCCTCAAAAAATTTCAACTGATGAAGAGGAGTGAAATAACCAGCTACCAAAAATGGATAAATAACAAATCTAATGGTTTAACTTATTACTGAACAAAATTCATGTGCATATACACATACTAAGCTCCGAAGTTGGTTGATAGATAAACAACCACCCTTCCCCTACTACAGATAGTGATCGATACAACGAGTTAACCAATCGTTCACCAACTAAAATTCAACCTGAGCGGCTCATGTACCTCTTATCCTAACCTTTGTTGTCGTCGAAAGGAACAACTGGCCACAATGAGATCTTCATCCAAAAATTTTGATGTGAGGACAACACACACGTCTCTAAGGGCATGAACTTGTCGACAACTATCTCTACACTCGCGGTCTGACTAATCCTTAATTATATCATGACCATGAAATATTTTGAAAAACCCATGAGAACACGAGGAGAAACATCCCAACTTATAGAACTTGGATCGTAGCCCACCTTCCTGCCCTTATGCCGCAATAATCCTGAACCTATAATTCAGCATACTTGCTCAGTAAATTCCTCGGACCAATTGTACTGAAACCATAAAATCGAACTGGATGTTAATCCTCCAAGAAGAATACCCACCCCCATCACTTAGGGTTTAAACAATCATTGGTTGACGTCAACCTCAACCACATCAAAACATCAGACCGGATCAACCAGAAATATACCGAACTTGACTATCAGAATGCAACATGACATATGATGCTGTTTTGGATTGATGAGACACCTTATGAACTAAACATTGTGCAATCCTAAACTTTCATTAGAAGAATTCATACACAACCTTATCCTCCTTGGATACGCCCGATATTGCCAAAACCGTGCCCCAAATCAAACTCGCGACATGGTCTTCACCTAGGCCACCGAACCAAAAGAACAGTCAAGTTTCCAACATTTCATCACTAAAAGACGGAAACGATTCACCAAGAATCAAATGATACCCCATTGCATCAGAAACTGATAAAGAGAACAACCTCATTTCCCCTATTTGTTGCTTGACACATTCGATCCCTTCCTCCCTCAAATACAGGAGGCTGGTGATGGAAAACATAGGTTACAAAATTTATATGCACTAAGCGGAAAACGTTTAAACAATTTAAATGATTAGGAGACATGCAACCTATTGAGGATCTATGTCTTTCACGTACAGGAAACATACTATGAACTATCATCCTATAAAATATTTCTTACGAAAATCAAATTAAATAGAATAAGAAATATACCCGAAGATTGTTATTGCAAACAATCTTGAATCCTTCTTCAAATCTTTTAGCAACTAGCACCACAAGCCTCGTGCCTCTCATAGTTTGCATCCAAGATTAGCATCTAAGGATTATGGAGAGGGAGGAGGTGATTTTTGGCCAGATCTCTTCTAGGAAAAGGGGTACCGAATTTCATAGCCCTAGGGATCTATTTATAGTGTAGTCAGAAACCCTAGATAAGCCCAAACCCAATATAATAATATTATCTTGAACCAGATAATTATCCAGCTTCCTAATTATCCGCCAAGGATAATTCTAGAAAACCTAAAGCTCCTTAAAATCATCCATAGCCTCAAAGAGGGTTCTAGAATGCGTCTTGCTCAACTATTGAACAATTTCACTTCAGTCCCTGCACTTTTTAATAATTCTTTTAATCACCAAATTTATTTCAATTAATTTCTGATTAAATATTAATCAAATAATATGTTTTCTAATATATTATTTTCATAACATATTAACAAATTAATTATTTCATTTTATTATTCAAAAAAACAGATTAACCTCTCTCTCTCTCTCTCTATCTATCTATCTCTCTCTGTAAAATAATCATGTCCAATTGCAAGGTTTGAGGGCAACCCAAAAGGACTGTGCTACTATCAATTAAATTTTATACCAATTATAGTTATGGGATTAGACATCTAATCCAATAGTCTCCTACTTGGAAGAGTCTGTAACTATAATTGTCAGTATAACTTCCAAATTGATCAGCAAATTGTAGCTACCAAAAGCTTCTATCGAACTCTGAGCCAGTTACGTACATTTCCTAAGATAAGTGATCGCATAATCCTCCGTTTTGTAAGTTATCGTCCAGACATGAGACATGGAATAGAATCAATCTAATTGTCCAATAATTTTTTCCCGATTTCTGTTTGTAATGACATATAACTTCTAATCAAACACCTCAATCAAGTCCTGGCTAGGTTCGACACTATAAGTCAACACCAAATCATCGAGGGGCCCAAAGATATTGTGTTTTCCATTAAGGCAACAAGAATAGATAAACTTTGACTTATATTCTTGCACCATTTACTCATCAAATCATGCACAATATATTTTATAACATCACATTACTGATGCATTTATGTATGATCAATGCACAACCAAATTGTGAACCGCAACTCATATATCTCCGTTTAAAGATTATATGTTATTATCGTCTCAAAATTACTCATTATAAATTACATGAAGTAATTCTCTGAGCGTGGTCAATCCAATACTTAAACCTCCATTTCAAAGTACTCATAAGTATTGCAGCAATACAGTTGCTATGTCTAAAACTCTTTAGACAATCTACAATTCAATTCTTGACAATCTTAATTCACTACTTACTTCCAAATGTATGATCGACTGTGGAGTTTTGAATAATTAAACTATTCGGGAAGTAAAACATGAAAAACACATTAATAAACAATTGACAAAAGGTAGTAAACAAAATCATAAATAATTCTCCCTTATTTAATCACCAAAAGTCAATTACATTTACTTTGTTACAAGTTTCAACTAACATTCTTACTACTAAAACTAATATCATCTTTCAGACCAATGCTCCTATCATGTTGAGCGTGTTTGATCCTACTCAGACCCTTTGTGAGGGGATTTGCATGATTCTCTTTAGTTAGCACCCTCTTCACGACGAGGTGACCTTCTTCTACTCTATGTCTGATAAAATCGTATTTTTTGTCGATATGTCATGATCTGCCTTGATCTCTTGGTTCGTTAGTCAAAGCAACCGCTCCTTCATTATCATAGAAAATTTCCCTTGGATCCTTGATGGATGGAACAACTCCAAGAACTCCAAGAAGCCAAACTATTTGACCTTTTCGTCAAAACAAAGATTCCATCTACGAGAAGCTTGTTTCAATCCATAGATTGATTTCTCAAGATTACACATTCTATTTGGATACTTTGAATCTAAAAAACCCTTTGGCTGAGTCATGTAAACATCCTTAGCCAACTTTCCATTAAGGAAAGCGGTTTTGACATCCATCTGCCAACTTTCATAGTCATGAAATGTGGCTATAGTGAGCATTATCCTAATAGATATTATCTTAGCTACTGGTGACAAGGTCTCATCATAGTCAACCCCTAGGGTTTGAGTAAATCCCTTCGCAACCAGTCGAGCTTTGAAAGTGTATACCTTTCCATCTATGTATGTCTTCTTCTTGAAGATCTATTTGCACCCAACTGTCTTACAAACTTGTATATTATCAACCAAATTCCAAACTTGGTTGCCATACATGGACATGATTTTGCTGTGCATTGCCTCTTGCCATTTGGCTGCCCCAGGGCCTGCCATTGCTTCCTTGTATTTAGAAAATGTACTATCATTGATAAGCATATCACCATCTGTTGTAATATAGAAACCATAGAACTCATGTGGCGTTCTAACTTTACTGGAATGCCCAAGAGGTAATGACTCGTCAACTGATTCAACTAAAATTTCTTCCTCTGGTAGAACCCTAGCGTCTTCAGAGGTTCCTTCATTGTTTGATTCCTGAATCTCTTCAATATCAATTGTACTCTTACTGTCCTCTTTTCATATGAGAGTTTTCTCTCTCGAAAGATTCCCCTTTGTGCTATAAAGACCACTTACTAACTAGGTCGGTAGAAAAAATATCTAAAGGACTTCAGTGGATAGCTAAGGAAAATATTTCTCTCACTTTGAGGTTCAAGCTTGTCATGAGTCTCTTGTCTAATGAAAGATTCAAAATCCCAAACCTTGATATGTGCTAATGAGGGAACCTTCCATGTCCACATCTCGTGAGTTGTTTTGGCTACCTTCTTAGTTTGGACAAGATTAAGAATATGAGTGGCAATCTCTAAGGCATACCCCCAACATGAAATTGAAAGAGAAGCTCGATTCATCATGGAACAAACCATTTCCAACAAGGTTTTATTGTGCCTCTCTGCCACATCGTTAAGTTATGGTGTGCTCGGAGGTGTCAATTGTGAAACCATTCCAAATTCCTTTAGGTGGTCGTGGAACTCGATACTAAGATACTCACCGCCTCTATCAGATCTAAGCATATTTATCTTCAAGCCCAATTGATTATCTACGTCATGGTTAAACTCTTTGAACTATTCAAAGGTTTCTAACTTATGCTTGATTAAGTAGATATACCCATATTTGTATAATCATCAGTGAAAGTCACATAGAATAAATTTGAATCCCTTATGGTGGATCTGAAGGGCCCACACACATATTTGTGTATGAGATCCAACAATCCCTCACCTCTTTCACAAGACCCAGTGAAAGTTGATTTTGTCATCTTTCCCAAAAGACAAGATTCGCATTCCTCATCTGACCTTAAGTCAAATGATTTCAACACTTCATCCTTTTAGAATTGGGCGATGCGTTTCTTATTAATGTTTCCAAGAAGACAATGCCACAAGCATGCTTTGTCTATCATTAGATGAATCAATACAAAATACACTATTTGTTGGATTTGTGTGTCTAAGGCCATAACTATAACTGGGATGTATTTAACCCGATCGTAGCATGGTCCTTTTGTGATGCCTTCACCAGTGCAATTTGATAGGATGGACCTTTGAGACTAAGGCTATTTATGATTTATTAATATATTATAAGTATAATATATTAATTGAGGAATCATATTATTTAATTAGTATTAATCGAGAATTAATTTGGAATTAATTAGTGATCAAAAGAGACTAATTAAACATACGGGTTTGATTATGTAAATCAATGATTCTTATAGTGTGGGTCAATGATCCATTAGGATGGGCTAAATGGTCCATGCATAGTCCATGGAGGTTTAAGCCTTGGAACCTAAGGGATATGGACGGTCATGGCACATTAGGGTTGCATGGAAGAAACCCTAGCCTTCACCACACTATAAAAGGGACCCCGTAGTCACCAAAATCATCCCAAGGCATTCCTAGTAGAGTGGAACTGATTTGGTGATAGCTAGTCTATTCTGTCAAGCCTCCTCTTGCATATGTTGTTTGTGAGACATTAGAGGCATCACACTTTAGGTGCTAAAGCTTTTCTAAGGCCAAGAACTACAAGTCCTAGTAAGTAGTAAGTCATCTAACTAGTTGAATTGTTCAAATTGTCAAATTCTATGCTAGTTGTAGGCTTAATGCTTTGGAAACAATATTGCATGTATAATTAGAGAAAACATAGATCCAAAGAATTTAGGTTTGTATGTGCACCATAGGATGTTATAGTATACTAAACCCCAACAGTAGTATCAGAGCCAAGAATTGTTTTCTATTATATTTGATGCTTGGCTGGTTTTCAAAGCTGGAAAAATCGAATTTCTGCTGTCTGACAGATGAACTCGCCGAGTCCATACCCTTACTCGACGAGTCCACTCAGTAAACCATCAACGCGGCGAGTCCAGTTCATGTACTCGACGAGTTGGTGCCCCTGTTTGCAGAAATTCGAGTTTTTGGCTTGAAATGGATAGGATCATTACCACAAAAATGTTTTGTAATCATAAAACTTGTATTTTCTGAATTGGTAATGATGATCCTCATCCATTTAAAAGACAATTGTAAAATATTAAGATAGTCAAGTGATTATTTGTATTATTTGATATGAGTTGTCTTGCAATATGAGTTGGATTAGGTCATTGATTTATTATATGATAATGTTGTTAATCAAAGTTCATCTAAGAGTTGTTCTTGAATAGAGTATTTGTAACTTATCCTCAAGTTATGTGAAGAGTCTCATTCATGAACATTAAAACTCAAAAAAACTTCATAGGTTTTGAAAAATGAAAAGTCTCATTTTTAAATGGTTTTAAAGTCTTTCATAACTTATCCTCAAGTTATGGAACATGAAAAGTTTTTCATAAAAACCACATTAAACTCATATGTTATGAAAATGAAAAGTTTTTGAAAAGTTCAAAACTTACCCTCAGGTTTTGGAATATGTAAAGTCACACTTAAGAATACTTTAATTCCAAACCCTAGAATTTGAAAAGTTAAAATTCAAACCTTATGGATTTTATAACCCTAGTCTATTCCTTTGGTACTCACGGAGTTAACTGTAATAGTTCCATTATAATTTATGAAAAGATTCCTTAAGAAAACCCTTATTTCTTATAATAATACAGTAACCACAATGGTTCCTTCTATAATCACTTAGTTTATACTAGCTATATATAATCTAATATCGAACAGATAGTTAATTGTGTGAATCTGCCCTAAGCCCACAACCAAACAAGGAACAGGGAATGAGGCGGAATGCACACATCCAACTACTTATTGGATATTAATTATATATAACCTTTGATGTATAAATTAAGGTATTATAGAGTTAACCACTTAAGTTCCTTTGAAATGATGGTTTAATAAAATGGATTAAACCCTTTACTGGTAAGTTTCTAGTTTTTTATATCTAAAGTTTTGATTTGAAAAGTATGTTTTGTACTAGAAAACTGTGAATTGAGTTAGTGTCCTATGACCTGACCCATCCCTGGTACCCCTTATGATGACTTAATGTATACGGAACATATATATAACTAATATCGAATAGATAATAGGCAGGGTGAATCCGCTCTAAGCCCACAACCAAACAAGGAACAGGAAATGAAGCAGAAAGCACACATCCTATTACCTATCAGATATTAGTAATATATATATATATATATATATATATATATATATATATATATATCTTGATGTATACAATAAGGAATCATAAGGTTAGCATTATGGTCCCTTTCCACTGAATGTACTACACCCGACTATTATGTTCGTCGTTTTGAAAAGATGCAAGTTTTTCCCTAGTTTATAACTATCTTGACTCAAAAATAGTTTGCACTAACTTTAAAGTGGAACTATCACTTTATGAAAATAATGGGAAAATATAAGTACTCAGTTGAATTATAAATGACAAACTGATCGTACTAATTACCTTAAAACATATTTGTTTTATTAAGGTCATAATGTGACAAGTAATTCCCATACTAAACGTTCTCCCTATAAGAGATTCTGGGAATCAAGAGTGGCTTCTGCAATGAATTGCTAGGCCGTAGTATCCACATTAAATTTATGTGATCATGTATACCTAGTATAACTATCACCTTTTGCTTAGAACAATGTGTTAGTGATTCATTGGTATAATTAGATCATGTAGTTGTCCCATGCTATAACACCTTATTATGTTTGTTTTGTATAGTATCTTTGTATGTTCTTTCTGTTATCGTGTATTTTATCATCCTCTTTGTTTCTCTTTATTGTGTGTTCTCTTATGTTATCGTGTATTGTATCTAGTATGAACTGACTCTTTAAACTATACCCATTATAGCTTAGTAGTGTTTAACTTGAACTGTTGTTGAAAATACTCGTTGTACTACTAAGTTATGCTTGTACTTTAAAATGGAGTTTTGTTAAACTAAAAAGTAACATAACTTTAAAAGAGATTTTGAAATGTTTTGATTACTTATAAAAGACATAAGTAATCCTTTAAAGATGTTTAACAAACAATTACACAATTATAAAACACTAGTATGTGCTCTTGGTGAAACTTGAAGATCTAAACAAACATGATTTTCATGGATGAAATCAATGTATGAAGCTAGTTAATAAGATGTATCAACTAATCAAGGGATATAACACTTACACTTTTGTAGATCTAAGGTGAAAGTTGGATGATAATTGAGAGAGAATGAGGTAAAATCGGCCAAGGAAAGAAAGAAATGAAAGAAATGGCCAACACTTGAATATATAGGGTGAGTTTACGGCCCACATGGAGTTTACGGCCGTAAAATCCAATGTGGTGGCCGTGAAATCATGGTGGTTTTGATTTAGGCTTGATCATTGTTCAGTGGTTCTAGCTGGTACTTCCCAACACTCATTCCTTTAGTGTATTGGACTCATAACACTAAAACAGGCTCTAAACAATGCCAAATGTTAGTAGGAGTGAGTATGTGACTGAGTTGAGTTAACTGATTGAGCTTTCAAAGCAAAAAATTTCAGGTTGTCAGATCATCCCCCCGTTAGATGGAATTTCTTCCCGAAATTAGCTTTCTTACAGTACTATTGGGGTTGTGCTCCTCTAATTTGCAGAATACCCACTCGTAGACCTGGCAAATTTGCCCTAGTGTTCATGATAGGATTCGTACATGGTCCATCTCTCATTACTTCGTTTGTATAAGTCGTATATAATTAGGATTAGTAAGACGGTCAGATGTGCAAATCTACCGCAGGTCCACAACCAAACAAGGAACAGGAGATAGGGCGGAAACACACATACTAGATCTGCGTAATCATAATCATATACCACCCCTACGTATACACTGAATAGTGATAGGTAGGCTGTATTCGTCCATAGCCTCTGTGCTTGAACTTGGTCTGCTAGAGAAGTGGTATTTCGTGACGGTCTGCGGACATCAGACGATAAGGTTTCAGAGGACAAAGTACTCTTCGCATGAGTACTTCGGGTTTAGAATACGAAAGATAAAACCGAGGTTTAGGTCGGACTGGCGATACGAATGACGAAGGTTTCAAGAACTTGACGGTCGAGGCGATAGAAACATGTAAGCTTAGTATGGTGAGGAGCACGCCAATTCATGACGAGTGATAGTAACAGACTCTTTACCGAACAAAGTTTTGGCCAATCTGGAAGAAACGTCTGCTATACGATGATGTATCCCTAGTGTGTTCGACAACATACTCTTAGTGTGTTCGACAATGTACTCTTTGTTAATGGTCTAGTGCTTTCTGTTTTCCCTTTGATGTTAACACTCCTACGTATCGTACCGCTATGTGCGAGTACATACAATGAAAGTGCTTTGATAACTGGTGATGATACTTTATATCATGATCCTCCTCGGTACCATTACGATCGCCCACCATATACAAGTTATGAATAATTAAGATGAATAAGACGGTCGACTGAGTAACTCTGCCTCAAATCCACAACCAAAGAAGGAATGAGAATTAAGGCGGAATCACTCACTCTAAGTCTGCAAAATCTTAGCTAGGCACAAACCTGATGTATATGCTATGCCATCATAGCTTCTCTAAACGGATCTTTTAGTTCTCTTGAATACCGTGATCTATTTCGATATGTGAGTTATTATAATTACTTTTAAGTGTTTTCACCAAGTTTTAATCTTATATATGAACATAAAATAATTCTATTTTAAAGTAATTACTAAGTCGAAAACGTATCGCTGCTCGAAGGCGAGTCCGGGGTTGATTCTCGTGTGGTGATCATCAGGATGCATCCGTCCGCGCCTGAGTTCTTCAGTATTGGGCAGTCTTTCTGGTAGTGTCCAGTCTCGCCACAGCCATAGCAGGCTTGGTTTTCTTCAACTCTGGGGACTTGGGAGATCGGTTGAGCCGGTGCCTTGTAGAAACGGATTGTATGTCCCTTTCTGTGGCAGTTCAGCCACTTCATTTCCCGGCATACTCCAGTGTGGTGGTAGTTGCACTTTCCACACTTCGGCAGGGTTCAAGCATATCGACTGGCAGGTGTTGGAGTAGCATGTGTTGTAGCGGCGTACATAGTACTTGTTCGTTGCTCTTGCGGGGGCTCCTATGTTGTTCGCTTCTTCTTCCTCTTGTTCCCCGACTTATGTTTATAGTCCTTTCCCTTTGATGGCTCGGGGACTGGGACTCCTACACCATGGCGGGCTCCATGGTTGACGAGTCGTTGGGCCAAGCGTTTGGAACTATCAAATGTGGTTGGGTGAGAAGACATCACATATCCTTGAGTAGGGGCACTTAGACCCTAGATGTACCTTTCTATCTTCTTACTCTCTAGAGTAACCATCTTAGGGCATAGTGCTGCCAGGTCGCAAAACCTGTTAGTGTAGGTCACTATGTCTGAGCCAATCATGGTATGCTCCTACAGCTCTTGTTCTAGATTCTGAATTTCGCCTCTCGGGCAATATTCTTCCAGCATCAACTCTTTTAGGTTTTCCCAACCTATTGAGTTAGCCACTGATAGGTTCAGTGACTTAACATGGCTATTCCACCATGTTAGAGCTCTGTTGGAGAAGGTGCAGGCAGCAAACTTTACTTTGCTCTCTTCTGGGCACGAACAAATTGCGAAGATCAAATCTGTTTTCTCGAACCATCGCATCAGAGCGATGACTCCACCATTTCCATTGAAGTATTTAGGTTTGCAGTTCATGAAGTCTTTATACGAACATTCTCTTGGGTGTTTGTGGGTATTTTCGTGGTTGGTTAGGTGAGCACCGGTACCAGATCCACTAACACTACTTGTGTTGGGTTTTGAGCAATCTAACACTTCCTAAGTGTGCATGCAACCCTAATAAACCTTGGATCTATGTTTGTCTAAATACATGCAAAATAATAATTTTCCAAGGTTTATAACCTATCTAACATGGCATGGGGAACATTTCAACATAAAAAGTTAGAAGAGATTACATACCTTTTGATGAGTTTGGTTCTTGAGGAGTTTGTGGGCCAAGCACCAATAGTGTGAATGCCTCAAATGGAATCACAAAACACCACAAACTCTTGGAAAACTTTGAGAGAGTATACACACTTTGTATTTTTCGGCCACACACAAGCACACACACACACTAGTTCACTAGTTACCATTTCATGCACCATAAGCATGCTTATATAGTGTACATGGTTAGGGTGAAACCCTAATAACCCATGACCTTTCCTTTTCCAAGGATCCATGGGTTAAAAGCTCCATGGATCATCCATGGACTTCCATCCAAGCCTAGCCCATTAACGAATGAGTGTTAGCCCACACCATATAAAACCAATATCCCATAATCTAATTAGTCTTCCTTTTAATCTCTAAATTAATTCATAATTAATTTAAGACTAATACTAATTAAATAACATAACTTCATATTAATATATTATAACTTATAATATATTAATAAACATATGTGTATAACTCTCATAAAATTATCCATAAATAGTTTGGATGAGATGCAACCCAAATGGACCATGTCGGTCGGGTCAAGTATATACCAAATAAGTTATGGACTTAGACACCTTATCCAACAGACTCCCACTTGGATAAGTCTAATAACTGTATTTGCCTATATAACTTCAGGAACCAGCCAGTAATCGTACCTCTCGAAAACTCCGTTGAACTATGAAGCGCCATTTTAAGAAAAGTGATCATATAATCCTCTGTTCTCATGATATCAGCCGGACAAACACATGGAACTATGTCTTGCTTATTGTCTGGCAGTTGTTTCTCGATTTCCGATTTGTTTGACTAAGAACTTCACTGAACACATCAGTTTAATTCTGACCAGGCCCGGTACATGGGTCAACACAAAATCATCGAGGGGCCTAGATATCGCTTCTATTTCTAGAAGGAACAGATAAACTTCGACTCATATGCTTGTTCTACTACTTGTTGAATTGTACACAAAGGCACGTTTTATAACATCAAGTTACTGATGTGGTTTCGTGCAATCAATGCACAACCAACTCATAGGTAACAACTCATATCTCTAGGTTTGAAGACTTATATGATATTATCGTCTCACGATCACTCGAGATAAATTCCATGAAGTGATACAAGTGAGCGTGGGTTTATACCAATACTCATAACTTATGAGTACTCATGAATGTTGCAGCAACCATTGCCATGTCTAAACACCTTTAGCCATCTACAAACCCAATTCATGACAATCTTGATTCATACCTACTTCCGACGTATGAACGATTGTGAGGGTTTGAATAAATTAATTATTCTGGAAGTCAAAACATGCAAACTGAAACAATAGTAAATAATTGACAATGATAGTAACACTTTACTCATAAATAAATCACAAATTTTATTCATCATCAAAACGTCGATTACATTTTACAAGTTTCAGGAAAACTATCTAATCTGTAAAACTAATATCGTCCCTCAGCCCGATGCGCCTCGCATGCTGAAAATGCTTAACCCTCGTCGGTCCCTTCGTAAGGGGATCTGCAGGATTCTCATCCGACGATATCCTCCTTGCCACGAGGAGTCCTTCTTCAATCTTGTGTCTTATGAAGTGATATTTTCTGTCAATGTGTCGGGATCTGCCATGATCTCTTGGTTCCTTGGCTAAGGCAACCGCATTATTGTTGTCACAGAAAATCTCCATAGGTTCTTTAATAGCTGGTACAACTCCAAGGTCTCCGATGAAGTTCTTTAGCCATATCGCCTCCTTTGCTGCTTCACTCGCTGCTATATACTCTGATTCACAAGTCGAATCAGCCACCGTCTCCTGCTTGGAACTCTTCCAAGAAATTGCCCCTCCATTTAAGGTAAAGATCCAACCCGACTGAGAGCGGAAATTATCCCTATCAGTCTGAAAACCAGCATCACTATAACCTAATACTCTCAAGTCATCACTCCCACCAAGGGTAAGGATCCAATCCTTAGTCCTCCGTAGATGCTTGAGAATGTTCTTTACCGCGGTCCAATGAGCCTTGCCAGGGTTCCCATGATACCTGCTGACCATGCTCAAAGCAAATGCCACATCAGGGTGGGTACAAGTCATAACATACATGATCGAGCCAACAGCGGAAGCATACGGTAGTTGGCTCATCTTAGCTATCTCTGCCTCTGTACTCGGACTCTGAGTCTTACTTAGTTTGGTATTGCTTTGGATTGGTAAATCTTCTTTCTTGGAATTCTGCATGTTGAACCTTTTCAACACCTTATCCAAGTAGGTACTCTGACTAAGTCCAATTAGTCTTTTACTCCTTTCTCTTAATATCCTTATCCCTAGGATATAGGTAGCCTCCCCTAGGTCCTTCATAGCAAAGCACTTCCCAAGCCAGGACTTAACCTCCTGCAAGGTTGGGATGTCATTTCCTATAAGGAGTATTTCATCCACATACAGTACCAAGAAGCTAACTATACTCCCACTAGCTCTGACATACACGCAAGACTCATCTTCACTTCTCGAGAAGCCAAACTCTTTTACCTTCTCATCAAAACAAAGATTCCAGCTACGAGATGCTTGTTTTAATCCATAAATGGACTTCTCAAGCTTGCATACTCTATTAGGGTACTCTGCACTGACAAAACCCTCTAGCTGATTCATATACACATCCTCATCCAACTTTCCATTAAGGAAAGCGGTTTTGACATCCATTTGCCACATTTCATAATCATGAAATGCTGCAATGGCTAGCATAACCCTAATAGACTTAATCTTTGCTACCGGCGAGAAGGTTTCATCATAATCAATACCCTGAGTCTGAGTAAAACCCTTCGCAACCAGTCGAGCCTTATAGGTATGCACTTTTCCTTCCATGTCGGTCTTCTTCTTGAAGATCCATTTGCACCCTACTGTTTTACGGCCTGGTACATTGTCAACCAAGTTCCAAACTTGATTGTCATACATGGACTGTATCTCGCTGTCCATAGCCTCCTTCCATTTAGCAGACTCCGGGCCTGCCATGGCTTCCTTAACACTGCTAGGTTCATCCAAATTTACCAGTGTACTATCGCTGATAAACGTATCACCTTCCGTAGTAATATGAAAGCCAGAATAAAACGAAGGTGTGTTCCTAACCCGTGTGGAACGCCTCGGAGGTATAGACATGTCAGCTTGCTCAACAGGAGTTTCCTCCTCAGGTTGACTGCTAGTGTCTGAGGTTCCTTCACCAATTGCTTCTTGAATTTCTTCAAGATCAATTTGCCTCCCACTGTCTCCTTGGCTCATAAATTCACTCTCACGAAAGACCCCTCTTCTTGCTACAAAGACCACATTCTCACTGGGTCTGTAGAAGAGGTAACCGAAGGATTTCTGTGGGTAGCCGATGAAAATACACCTTTCACTTCGGGGTTCGAGCTTATTATGAGTATCACGCCTCACGAAAGCCTCGCAGCCCCAAATCTTGATGTGGTTCAAATTGGGAACCTTCCGAGTCCACATCTCATGAGGTGTTTTGGTAACCTTGTTTGTAGGGACTAGATTAAGGATATGGGCGGCAGTCTCTAAGGCATACCCCTAAAAAGAGATTGGTAGCGAAACTCGACTCATCATAGAGCGAACCATGTCCAACAGGGTTCGATTACGCCTCTCAGCTACACCATTCAGCTGTGGTGTCCTGGGAGGAGTCAATTGGGAGACAATCCCACACTCCTTAAGATAGTCAAGGAACTTGGTACTAAGATACTCACCGCCTCGATCGGATCGAAGCATCTTAATGTTCCTGCCCAATTGATTTTATACTTCCTGTTTGAATTCCTTAAACCTTTCAAAGGTTTCTGACTTATGTTTGATTAAGTAGACATACCCATATCTACTAAAATCATCAATAAAAGTCACATAATACCGATTAACATCCCTTGTGGCGGTTTTGAAAGGCCCACATACATCAGTATGTATTAGGTCCAACAAACCCTCACCCCTTTCACAAGTTCCAGTGAAGGGTGATTTTGTCATCTTTCCAAGTAGACAAGATTCACAACTATCATCCGATTTAAGATCGAATGATTCCAAAACTCCACTCTTTTGGAGTTGGCCTATGCGTTTCTTGTTTACATGTCCAAGACGACAATGCCACAATGATGCTTTATCTAGGCTAGTAGAAGAATCAATATACAACACATTATTTCCTAAGTTGTCTACAATCGACACAATTTCATACACACCATCACAAGGTAACGCTTTAAAATAAAACACATTTTTAAAGAAAGCATTAATACCACCACATTCATTATCAAACGAAAAGGTAAAACCTTGTTTGTACAAAGCATGAAAAGAAATAATATTTCTCGCCATTTCAGACGAGTACACACATTTATTCAAATCTAATTTTAACCCATTATTAAGCAACAAAGTATAAACTCCAATCTTGGAAACAGGTGAAGCCTTCCTATTCCCCATGATCAAGTTTATCTTCCCGTGCTCCACATCCTCACTTCTTCTTTGGCCCTGCATATCAGAACATATGTGAATACCACATCCTGTATCAAGCACCCAAGAGTTAGAATATGATGAGTAGTTAGACAATATAGTGTAAATACCTGCATGGGTGGGTTTCACTTTCCCATCCTTTAGATCCTGCAAGTACTTAGGGCAGTTTCGCTTCCAGTGTGCCTTTTCATGGCAATAGAAACATTCAGCATCCTTGGGAATGGCAGAAGGAGTGACATAACCGCTCTTGGTCTTCGATGAGGAGCCTTCAAGAGACTTTCCCTTGGTACCCTTCGAAGGGTGCTTCCTCTTTTTCCCTTTGCCTTGCCCGA
Source organism: Lactuca sativa (assembly GCF_002870075.4). NCBI lineage: Eukaryota > Viridiplantae > Streptophyta > Magnoliopsida > Asterales > Asteraceae > Lactuca > Lactuca sativa. Next base: position 146,669,152 of record NC_056629.2, read on the forward strand.
TAGCCAAAACAGGGGTAGATGTTGGAGTAGGAGTAGTAGAGGTAACAACCGCCTTGCCCTTAAGACCGGTTTTAGCAGTCTTCAAGAGTCCTTGAAGCTTGCTGAGGGTAACTTCCTCCTTTTTCATATGATATGTCATACGAAATTGGTCATAACAAGAAGGTAAGGAGTGCAAAATGATGTCAATTGCCAACTCCTCAGGGATGTTCACATTCAGCTTCAGCAAACGGTCCACATATCTTTGCATCTTTTGCATGTGAGCCGTGACGCAATCACCGTCCTTCATGCGGGTAGTTATTATGGAGGAGATTATTTCATACCGCTCCTGACGAGCACTCTGATGGTACCTTTCCATCAGGTCTTGGTGCATCTCAAAAGGGTAGTAATCTTCATATGACTTTTGGAGCTTGGCTGTCATCGTGGCCATCATGATACATGTCACCTTAGTAGCATCTCTCTCATGTGTCTTGAATTCAGCGATCTCCTCAGGAGTAGCAGTAGACTCATCAAGCTCTTTTAACTCCTTATCGAGGACATATTCCTTGTCCTCATAACGAGTAACCATCCTGATGTTCCTAATCCAATCTATGAAGTTGGAACCATCAAAGATGACCCTCCCACAAAGATTCATGAGAGAGAAAGAACCAGCTGGGTTAGAGCCTGAAGCATTAGTGTTGGAAGACATCTGAAGGAAGAAAGCAAGTTTAGATTAGATATATAGAATCCTTAATAAGACACCCAAATGTAATATTAAGGCTAGGACCCAATCACAATATATTATACTTAGAAGAGGGATGCCGTAATCTAAGTAATAATATATTCAAAAGGTAAGTGAATGACGATTCACCAATTTCCACCATGAAAAACAAAATGAATTATTAGGTTTTAATTGGATTTGAAATTCCTAGATTCTTTTGAGATTCATTGAACTTTTCAATGGCATGTTTCAATCTCGATTGTGCCCTTCAAGTTTTGTGACTGGGATGCCGAGGATCACAAAACAAGGTGTGAATAACCATGCTAATTCACTTGGTACCCTTAATATTATCACCTAATCAATGTGCCGGTTAACCACACACGCTCCATTGATCTATGACAAACATTAAGTCACCCTTCGTGATCCTTACTAGTCCAAGTTAGTGTGCCGGTTAACCACACACGCTCCACCAACGACTTGGTAAGGTACAAAGTGTGAATTCCATGGACTAGCACCATGTTCACATTTTTCCTAAAATAACTAAGATTGGGAATTAAAAGGTTTAGTTACTTTATAATAATCATTATACTTTTAATGAGGATTTAAAGTCATTGTCCTACCCGTTCGGCTAACGACCCTCCACCAGTCAAGCGAGCGGTGGGTGAGAGTGGACACCCATTAAGTCACCATTTTATAGGCAACAACCTTATACCCACCTTATAGACCGGCTTCGTGAATGAGGCCTACTAACGGTAGAACGACTTATTCTTATACATATATATAATAATTAACCATTAATGTTATAAATAGTATAAGGGTTGAATTTTAACTATTAAAACTCTAAGGGTTGGAATTAAATTTTATTAAAGTGTGTGAAACTTTACAAATTCCAAAACTTGAGGACAAGTTTTGTAACTATCCAAAGCTTTTCATTTCATAACTTATGAATTAAAGGTTCATAAAAATGAAGACTCTTCACTTTCATGTAACTTATGTGTTTAAATGTGTGTGTTAAAGAAAGTGACCTTTGGATATCCATAACTTGAGGACAAATTATGGACTCCATTCAAACACATAAATGATCAAGAATTAATTCTAAAAAATTCAGCAAATAATTCCTATCATCTTCTAAATTCATAAGAACATGAACATGATCATCAAAATTTCAAGAATTATATGAACACATAAAAATCATGGAATTTTGATATATGCTATTGTAAATGGATTAGAACAACCATTACACCAACTAAAACAAGTTTTAAAACACCAAAATAGTTTAGGGTAATGTTTCTAGTCCATTTCCAACAGCAAAAGTCGAAAATATGCACTCTGTCGCTCCTACTCGTCGAGTGCATGAACCTACTCGGCGAGTAGGTTGAAAACACACATGGACTCGGCGAGTCCCCCCATGGATTCGGCGAGTTCATCAGTCAGACAGCAAGTTTTTCGAATTTTTCAACTATTTTGCATCAAGTATCAAACAAGCAAGCCTAGGCTTTGATACCACTGTTGGGTTTTGAGCAATCTAACACTTCCTAAGTGTGCATGCAACCCTAATAAACCTTGGATCTATGTTTGTCTAAATACATGCAAAATAATAATTTTCCAAGGTTTATAACCTATCTAACATGGCATGGGGAACATTTCAACATAAAAAGTTAGAAGAGATTACATACCTTTTGATGAGTTTGGTTCTTGAGGAGTTTGAGGGCCAAGCACCAATAGTGTGAATGCCTCAAATGGAATCACAAAACACCACAAACTCTTGGAAAACTTTGAGAGAGTATACACACTTTGTATTTTTCGGCCACACACAAGCACACACACACTAGTTCACTAGTTACCATTTCATGCACCATAAGCATGCTTATATAGTGTACATGGTTAGGGTGAAACCCTAATAACCCATGACCTTTCCTTTTCCAAGGATCCATGGGTTAAAAGCTCCATGGATCATCCATGGACTTCCATCCAAGCCTAGCCCATTAACGAATGAGTGTTAGCCCACACCATATAAAACCAATAGCCCATAATCTAATTAGTCTTCCTTTTAATCTCTAAATTAATTCATAATTAATTTAAGACTAATACTAATTAAATAACATAACTTCATATTAATATATTATAACTTATAATATATTAATAAACATATGTGTATAACTCTCATAAAATTATCCATAAATAGTTTGGATGAGATGCAACCCAAATGGACCATGTCGGTCGGGTCAAGTATATACCAAATAAGTTATGGACTTAGACACCTTATCCAACAACTTGCACAAATTTGGGTGAGGGCGGTTAACATTGCTGCTGTTAACAATGCCTGGAGAGCAGCTAGGTTGAACTGTGGTGGCAGATTCTCTGTCGTGCTATTGACTACACGTTTTAGCGGTCTATCACGAGGAATCTTTTGCTAAGAATACAAAGATGAGAGGAGATAATTCTATAGCAGTGGAGATAAGCCAAAAGTTGAAAGACAAGGTTATCCTGGTTTGGAATGTATTGGGTCCTGACTTCCATAGGGTTTTGGAAACGATTCATAAAAGAGTCTATACCGAATAAACTTTATGAATGATAAAAGCTATCCTCGAATGAATATCTGTTACCAGTTGCATGTAAAGCAAATAATCCTAACATATAGGGTAAGCAGTGTTTCCACTAACTCATTAAGTTAACCAAGATTATTAGTTATTAGAGTGACGTATATGACGTTCTGATTACTTCGGCTGATCCCTCCTTGAGAACTTCTTTTGAACTTACTCTTGTTCCTTCTTGACTCTTGCGTCGACTATATGAGGAGGTGATTACATCTCTCTGGGTTTGTCGTGCGAGAATGGGAGTGTCTAAAGAATCTACGAGATTAAAGGTAACTTTATGGGATGATCCTTACAGAGTCCTTCTGTAATCATACAATGCATACAAGTTGTATATAATTTAATATTAAATAGGCCTTCGAATAAGTGATCCTACTCCAAAACCACAACCAAACAAGGAACATGTAGTTAAGCGTAGATCACAAATTCTAAGTCTATAAGATCTCAATTCTATAAAACCTTGGAAGTATACATTGCAAGATTTTAGACCTATCCATAAGAGTCTTTTAAGTTATCACATAAGTTATTTATATAGTGTCTAAAATACTCCTATGGTATTCTAACTTTCGTGTTCTAATCTAGAATATTCTTCTATAGAATTTGGTAAGTTTTAACACCGTTGCAACACCACATCACTCCCACGCACATGTCGATCGCATCTCAAATGAATATAGTTGATCAGGCTATATTGATCCCAGATACGATTACATAACTGCCCAGGTTTGACCTCAGTATTCAACCTTTAAATACTTATGTTCTGTTCTTCTTGTGATACTTGTTCTAGTAAGTACATGTATAAGCAAGTAGGTATATTTTTATAACTCATTGTTATACTTAAAATATATTATTATCCAGAGCACTTAAGCCCCATTGTATTTATAGTTGTATATCTTTTATCGATTGATATATTTAGTTCACAATAAACAATGCTCTGATACCAATCTGTCACACCCCAAAACCGGAACGGAGGAAACATTTGGGGGTGGAGGACGTCATGTTTAGTATCACAAGACATGCATCATAGTAAGCAAAGTAATGAACAACCATTTCATTAGAAAGAAAGTGCTTACAATGTGTGTGTGTTCACAAAACATAGAATACATAAGCAAATAACAAAACAAGACTTGGAGCTACACTGCTCCATCTTCTGAATTCCCAGCATGAGTACCTGTCTACTAGTTTCCTGAGAATACAAGTTATTTAAAAGAGTTTATCAGCAATTAAGCTGGTGTGTTCATAAGATCTTAGTGATGTTAGTAAGTTGTAGAAGTTGTTGTCAAATGTAGTTAAAAAATGTAGTAAGTTATTTTTGGAAAAGTTCGCCTGTTCCTCTAGAAAATACTATATTTCCTACTTTGATGAAAGGTAAGTAACGATAACTATACAATCCTTTCTATGAGTACTAAATGGATACAAGTTATATAAAACTCAGAGTAAACAACCAATCAATTGTCTGTATCTTCCGTAAGCCCACAACCAAACAAGGAACAGGGAATGAGGCGGATGACACACATCTCGTTAGTTGTTAGATCCTTGTTGTATATAACCCTGGTGTATTCCTTTGGAACTCACAGAGTTAACTGTAATAGTTCCTTTGTAATTTATGAAAAGATTCCTTAAGAAAACACTTATTTCTTATAATAATATAGTAACCACAGTGGTTCCTTCTATAAGCGCTTAGTTTATACTAGCTATATATAATCTAATATTGAGCAGATAGTTAATTGTGTGAATCTGCCCTAAGGCCACAACCAAACAAGGAACATGGAATGTGGCGGAAGGCACACATCTAACTACATATTGGATATTAATTATATATAACCTTTGATGTATAAATTAAGGTATTATAGAGTTAACTACTTAAGGTCCTTTAAAATGATGGTTTAATAAAATGGATTAAACCCTTTACTTGTAAGTTTCTAGTTTTGTATATCTAAAGTTCTAATTTGAAAAGTATGTTTTGTACTAGAAAAATGTGAATTGAATTAGTGTCCTATGACCTGACCCATACCTGGTACCCCTTATGATGACTTAATGTATACGAAACATATATATATATATATATATATATATATATATATATATACATATATATATATATATATATATATATATATATATATATATATATATATATATATAATATCGAATGGATAATAGGTTGGGTGCATCCGTGTTAAGCCCACAATCAAACAAGGAACAAGAAATGAAGCAGAAAGCACACATCCTATTACCTATTAGATATTATCAATATATATCTCTTGATGTATACATTAAGGAATCATAAGGTTAGCATTATGGTCCCTTTCTACTGAATGTACTAGACCCGACTGTTATGTTCGTCGTTTTGAAAAGATGTAAGTTTTTCCCTAGTTTATAACTATCTTAACTCGGAAATAGTTTGCATTAACTTTCAAGTGGAACTGTCACTTTATGAAAGTAATGGGAAAATATAAGTACTCAGTTGTCTTATAAATGAAAAACTGATCGTACTAATTACCTTAAAACATATTTTCTTTATTAAGTTCATAATGTGCCAAGTAATTCCCATACTAAACGTTCTCCTTACAAGAGATTTTGGGAATCAAGAGTGGCTTCCACAACGAATTGGTAGGCCGTAATATCCACATTAAAGTTATGTGATCATGTATACCCAATATAACTATCACCTTTTGTTTAGAACAACGCGTTAGTGATTCATTGGTATAATTAGATACTGTAGTTGTCCCATGCTATAGCACTTTATTATGTTTGTTCTGTATAGTATCTTTGTATATTCTTTCTGTTATCGTGTATTGCATCTTCCTCCTTGTTTCTCTTTATTGTGTCTCTCTTATGTTATCGTGTATTGTATCTAGGATGAACCGACTCTCTAAACTCTACCCATTATATTTTACTAGTGTTTAACTTGAACTATTGTTGAAAAGACTCGTTTTACTACTAAGTTATGCTTGTACTTTAAAATGGAGTTTTGTTAAACTAAAAAGTAACATAACTTTAAAAGAGATTTTGAAATGTTTTGATTACTTATAAAAGACATAAGTAAACCTTTAAAGTTGTTTAACAAACAATTACACAATTATAAATTGTGTTCAACTTGTATTCACCCCCTTAAAAGCATTTAAAACAGTTTAAAAGATTCATTACGGGGTATGAACTCACCTGATGTGGTGATTCAAATGGGTATGCGTGTAAGGATGAGAAGCTCCACGAATGATGTCTCGAGACTTAAGAAGTCCTAAATGACATTTAATGACATGAATATAGGGCTTAGAGGTAACCAAAGGCAAGGAAACACCTCACGGGACTAGGAAACACTTTGACAAGTGTTGGAATCACATGTGATTGGACTAAGGAGTGTGGAATGACTCTAACATGAGTTTACTACCATAGTTTTACGGCCAAAGGGAGTTTACGACCGTAAACTCATGGTCAAGCATGCATAGGTGTTGGTTTAAAGGCTAGGGAAGATCGAGGGACTTTTGCTCTACACAAGGATGAGAAAGACCCACTCATTGGAGAGTGTTGAGGTGTTTACGGCCCAAAGGAGTTTACTCTTGGCCGTAAACTCTCACATTTAGGGTCTTAATGTAAGGAGTCTCAAGGGTTCAAGTGTTCTAAGGTTAAACAAGAGCATAGATGTGTTTAAGGTCCACATTTTGACCATATTTGGAGTTTACGGCCAAGGGTGTTTACTCTTGGGTCGTAAACTCTCTAGATGATTAGTTTGGTGATGTTTTCAAGTCTCTAAGCATGAGTCCTAACTAGATATCAAGTGTAGGGAAGAGCACTTACGATATAGAGGCTTGAAATGGTTGATCTTGGCCAATAACACTAGTATGTGTTCTTGGTGTTCTTGGTGAAACTTGAAGATCTAAACAAACTTGATATTCATGGATGAAATCCATGTATGAAGCTAGTTAATCAGATGTATCAACTAATCAATGGATAGAACACTTACACTTTTGAAGATCTAAGGTGAAAGTTGGGTGATAGTTGAGAGAGAATGAGGGAAAATTGGCCAAGGAAAGAAAGAAATGGCCAACACATGAATATATAGGGTGAGTTTACGGCCCACATGGAGTTTACAGCCGTAAATTCCCATGTGGTGGTCGTGAACTCATGGTGTTCGTTATTTAGGCTTGATCATTGTTCAGTGGTTCTAGCTGGTACTTCCCAACAATCATTCCTTTAGTGTATTAGATTCATAACACTCAAACAGGCTCTAACCAATGCCAAATGTTAGTAGGAGTGATTCTGTCACTGAGTTGAGTTAACTGACTGAGCTTTCAAAGCAAAAAATTTCAGGTTGTCACAGTGATCCTCGACATCCCAATTACAAACTTGAGAGGGCACAATCGAGACTTAAATATGCCATTGAAAAGTTCAATGAATCTCAAAGGATCTAGGAATTTCAAATCCAATTAAAACTTAATAATCTATTTCGTTTTTCATGGTGGAAATTGGTAAACCGTCATTTACCTACCTTCAAATATTTTACAATCAGATTATGGCATCCGTCTTCGCAATTGTAAAATATTGTGTTGGGTCCAAGCCTTAATATATTCATTTTGGGTGTTATATTATGGACTTTAATCAGCTAACTTGAATTTTTCCCTCATAGACGTCTAGTTCTGACAACTATGGTCTTCCTTATCCTTTTAGAAAAGGATTTCCTAATGAAGATGATATCCCACATTGCGATCAAGGTGAAAGATTAATCCATCTATCGTGCATTAGTGGTATTGGAAATCATACTTCACTTCCTCCACCTCCTCCAATTATTCTCCCTAACCCACACGTTTAAATACTTGAAAAGTTCAAGGTTACTCAATCCCTATTGGCAAAAAAATCCAAGGATGGAAAGTCTGCATATGCTGGGAGAGTTGGGCGTCGAAGTCTCGAGGAAGTTGGTTGTTGACTGGCTTCTTCAGTCACTCCCTGAGTCATATAGTGAGTTTTATGGGCTATTATATGGCAGATTATGACATGGCCCTTATTGATCTTAACTATTTGCTTGTTGTTGCTTTGGCGCACTGGTAAAACAAAGTTGATTGGAAGATCTACTTCCCAAATCCATTTGTTTCTATTGCCATTTGAAGGGACATTGGAAGTGAAGCTGCCCAGACTACCTGAAAGATCTAAGAGAAGGTAGAATAAAAAAGGTTTGACTCTGTTTCAGGTAAGTCCACTATCTAACTCTATTAAGTTCCTAATAGTTGATTCTTAATACATGATGTAATGTAATTACATCTTCATGTTTTGTAGAATCAATGGAAACTTAAAGGAAGAGTATGTTGAGTCTGATCGCGAAGAGATGGATTTTAATCACATGGTTCGGTGATCATATTTGTGAGTTGTTGCTTAAGAGTTATGATAGATTGCTTAGGAATAGATTAAAACATAGTTTTCACTTGTAATTGCATTGTAAGAAAAAGTTTTCAGCAATTTTTATAAATGAAGAAATTTTTTAAATTTGTCTTATTTTTAAAGTTTCCTTACAATGGCATTTGTGAAAATTGTTTCTTATATATGTTTACACTGATAGCAATATTGGAAAATGGATTTTATTCTTTCATTTGTGGTAGTGTCTAAATTTACCAAATAAGGAAATATTCTCATCACCCAAGTTTCAGTTGGATAGAAACTTGGAATCATGCAATTTGTGTTGTGTGATGATTGAGAATTTTCATGTTTGGGAAATTGAGAATAAATTCCTTGTTCACATGTATATGTGAGTCAAGTAAGGGACTAGGGGATCGGGTACACTTGGTTGTGCGTTGGGCAGGTCCACCATAAAGAGCAATAAGACTATTGGTCATGGTTTACTAAAGTTAGTAAATATGGTTATACTTACCAGATTAAGTATAAACCCGAATCATTGGGAAAGTTTCAATGTATAGCAAAACAGATAAAAAGAATAAAATTAGGCAGAAAGATAAAAGTTTCTACAATATGAAAGGATGGGAGAGTACTTTAGTATTGTGTTTTATGATTATATTAATGATTATGGAAAACCATATCATAATTGATCCTCTAAGAATATATTATTTCATTTGTATGGCTAAGAAGAGAAATCGTGATCTGTTGAAATGGTTAAATCATATAGATGAATCATACTTCGTTCCAAAAGCAAGTCTTAGAGTCAGACTCCAAGATTGTACCTTGAGTGACATATCTTATGAAATGTGGAATAAGAAATGGTTCTTGATCATGTACATTTGAAATTGGTGGTTGTGATGTTTTGAATAAAACAAAGACCAATTAAGACCAATTCTATGAAGTGTTATTCTTAATAAGAAATCGCGCTAACTCTTGAATATTTGTTTGTCAAGTAATGTTCCTTGACAAAGAGAATCTTATATGTCAAGAGGTTAGTGGGAGTCTTAAGTGGTCTTAAAAAGTCTAAAGTACTAATCAAGAATAAACTTACTGTTAATCACTAGCGTACAACTTGAGGTTTATAACATATCGTGTTGACATATTCTTGTTTCTATGCCTGTTCCAATAAATGTTGACCATGCAAGTGAGTTTTATGAGTTCTCAGCATAGGGGAAAAGCATCTTAATCAATGGAAAGTACATTGATCTGTAAGGGTGAGCTGCTAAACAACTTGGAAGACATGGTAGGCCATTGTGCAACCAGATGCCAAGAAATTAAGATTGAACAAGTTCAGTCCATATGAGGTTGGATTTGTCATAAACCTTATCTTGGGATAGTGGTTAGGAATGACAGATTTATATGGATAGGAGCACATATACCATCAAATCTAAGTGTCATAAGGTTTCTCTCCAATTCATGAAAATGATTGTGAGGAAACGCTTTCACTAAGTAGTTTTAAAGGATTAGAGTTAGTAGTTGTGATGGTTGCATTCTTAAATTCATTTATGATCCTCGACATCCTTTTTCATAGTTCGAATTGTGAGAAATGGTAAAAGAGTTTGAACATTCGGGACTTATTAATATAAGTTCTAAAAGGTTCAAAAACAAACTTGTGCTATTTAATCTGAAAGTTGTATGAGCTTGAGAAGTCTGAAAAAGACTTATCAAAGCACCAAGTATCAGAAATCTGAACTTTTTTAATAAAGTCAATAAGTATTGATTTCTAGATGTCCAATTGATTTCTAAGTACATGTCGAAGCCAGTGGAAGCATAAGTGTTATCCTAATAAGAATATAATTATCATGTTAGTGGTAGCATGATTATTATGATAAATGTTGCGAGTTAGCAATGTTAATTATAGAAAACAAAAGTTTCAATTTGCAAAGTTGCAGGGTTTGAAAAGTTTTTTTTGCTATAATTAAGGGAGAGGAATTTATACTTTTATACTTCATTTCAAAACTAAAAGCTTAGATTGGTATTATAATCGAATTTATTCATGGACATATGTGAATGTTATGTTGAAATGATTCAACACAAAGAATTTCTATATGTGGAAGTATTATAGTGAAAGACTGCTAAAGTATCATGTCTATATGTGAAACATTATGAATCATATCCCATATGCTTTGGATATAGGATTGATTACATATTCTATAATACTAATTTGCTCAAAATTTCCAAATGCCTAGGGCATTTAGAGGGAAAAGGGACTAGAACGAGATATGACTAAAATGGTTAAACAATTATCGAGGACAATCTGAGGTTTACCAAAGATTGGTTGCTTATGGACAGTTGGAAGTATAGTATATGTTTTAGAAGGTCCATATTGATAACTTCTGAGAAGAGGTGAATCTTGTTTAGTTGTGATAGTCATTTGGAATTATGGAAATGTTCCATAAATGGAAGTTAATCGTAAAATATGTCTAAGATTAGAAACCTTAACGCAAGAAGGATGTTCAAAGGAATGTACTTTGAATTTGAGACTTCACTTCCATGGAATTGGTCAGTAACCAATGTCCAATGGGAATAATTTGTAATATCATTTGTGACCTTTGTGCATTGACATTACAAAAGGATTATTTCATTTAAGTGTAGAATCTAACAGATTACATTAAATGGCAAGAATTTGGTGTTCTTACACTTACTATAAGGATTTGGGATTGTGAAACGAGTATCATTGGAAATGGTTACAATTGATTTTTTTTTCACAAAGTAAGGACCTAAGTAAGTATAGTGTGCATGCTTGGATCATGGGATAACTATTGTTTTAATTCAAGTATAAAGTTGATAATTTGAAACATTATACATTAAATAATGAGTAATCAATATGGCAATTTAATAAAAGGTGTTTTATTTACACTCAAAAGTTTTGGGGCCATATAGGATTAGTATTATTCTTGTGTTTCACTTTGCATGTTTCGACTTCCAGAATAATAAGATTATTCAAACTATCCACAGTCGATCATACTTTGGAAGTAGGTATAAAGCAAGACTGTATTCAGTTGGCTTTTAAGATTGTCTAAGGTGTTAGACATAGCAAAAGTCTGCTACACCATTCATGAGTGCTTCTGAAATAAGATTTAAGTATTGGATCAACCCGCACTCACCTAAATCAGTTCATGGAATTTATCACGAGTGATCATGAGATGATAATATCATATAGTCTTCAAACCTAGATATATTATTTGTTGACTACGAATTGGTTGTGCATTTATGACAAAAAAACACATCAGTAACTTGATGTTATAAAACGTACCGTTGTTCATGATTTAATGAGAAGTTAGTACAAACATATAATGTCGAAGTTTATCTGTTCCTTTTATCCTAAGAGGATTAAAAGCAATATCTTGGGCCCCTCGATGATTTTGTTTTGACTTATGTGTCGGGCCCGGTCAAAACTAAACTGATGTGTTCAATTATGTTCTATGTCAAAAAAAATCGGAAATCGAGAAACAAACTGTTGGATAATAAGTATGACATTGTTCCATGTATTTTTTTCGGCTGATATCTTGTAGAAGAGAGGTTATATGATCACTTATCTAAGGATAGTCACTGACTAGGTCAGAGTTCGACAACGGCTTTTGAAAGCTTACGATTGCTAAGTCAGATCTTGAAGTCGCATTGGCAGTTATAGTTATTAGACTTATCCAAGTGGGAGACTGTTGGATTTTGTGTCTAAGCCCATAACTATAACTGGGATGTACTTGAACCAATTATAGCATGGTTCTTTTAGGTTGCCTTCACCAGTGCAATTTGATAGGATGGACTTTTGAGAATAAGGCTATTTATGATTTATTAATATATTATAAGTATAATATATAATAATTGAGGAATCATATTATTTAATTCGTATTGATCAAGAATTAATTTGGAATTAATTCAGTGATCAAAAGATACTAATTAAATATACAGGTTTGATTATGTTAATCAATGATTCTTATAGTGTGGGCCAATGATCCATTAGGATGGGCTAAATGGTTCATGGATAGTCCATGGAGGTTTAGTCCATAGAACCTAAGGGTATGGAAGCTCATGGCACATTAGGGTTACATGGATGAAACCCTAACCTTCACCACGCTATAAAAGGGACCCCATAGTCACCAAAATCATCCCCCCATGCATTCTTAGTAGAGTGACAACTGATTTGGTGATAATTAGTCTATTCTCTCAAGCCACCTCTTGCATATGGTGTTTGTGACACATTATAGCCATCACACTTGAGGTGCTAAAGCTTTCTAAGGACAAGAACTACAAGTCCTACTAAGAGGTAATTCATCTAACTAGTTGAATTGTTTAAATTGTCAAATTGTTTGCTAGTTGTAGGCTTAATGCTTTGGAAACAATATTGCATGTATAATTAGAGAAAACATAGATCCAAGGCATTTAGGGTTGTATGTGCACCATAGGATGTTGTAGTATACTAAAACCCAACACTATTACCTAAATCTTCTACACTCATTATAGTTTCATACACACCATGACAAGGTAAAGCTTCAAATTAAAAAACACCATTTTTATAAGCGGAAATAGAACCATTCTCATCATTAAAAGAATATCTGAAACCTTGTTTAAACAATGAATGAAAGAAAATAATGTTTCGTGTCATTTCTGAAGAGTAGAAAAAATTTATTAAATGTAATCCTAACCCACTACTAAGCACTAAGCCATAAACTGCAATCTTGGTGATAGGTGAAGATGGTCTATTCCCCGTGATTAACTTCATCCATCCATGCTCCACATCCTCACTTCTTCTTATCCCCTGAAAATCAAAACAAATATGAAATCCACATCCTGTATAATGGACCCAAGAACACGAATATGATGAGTTATTAGATAAGATAATGTAAATACCTGCCGAGGTTGGCTTCACCTTGCCATCCTTGACATCTTGAAAGTATTTATGGAAGCTTCATTACCAATGCTCTTTGTCATTGCAGTAGAAGTAAGTGCCCTCTTTGGGATCAGAGACAGGGGGAGCATTAGAACTAGATTTTCATTTGGGTCCATTGCTTGATGACCCAACTTGGGACTTTCCCTTCCATTTTTGCATGGGAGGACCTTTCCTCTTGTTCCCTTTCCCCTGGTCAGTGGCCAGAACGGGAGCAATAACAGGAGTGCAGACAACACCTTCTCCCTTCATTCCTACTTTATTTGTTCGCAGGAGGGTGTACAATTGAGACAATGTAGTTTCATTATTATTCAAATGATAGGTCAATATGAACTGATTATAACAACTTGGCAAAGAGTTAAATACTATGTCGATTGCCAATTCTTCATCAAAATTCACATTCAGCTTGACAAGCTTGCCCATGTATCGTTGCATTCTATGAACGTGGCTGCTAACAGACTCTCCCTCCTTCATATTGCTACCAATGAGGGACTTTATCACCTTGTACTTTTCCTGACAAGCTTGCTTATGGTATCTCTCCACAAGATCCTTGTGATGGGTTTTGGCCATAAGAACATCCTATGTGCTCATACAAACCCTAATGCTTGGATCTAGGTTTCTCTATTGTACATGCAAGTTATCCAAGACTATAAACCCTAATTCTAGCATACAAGTAATCATATTAACATAAGAATGGGTTTAAGATATTACCTTGATTGTTATATAGCAATAACAATCCCAAATCCTTCTTCTATTGACTTTAGAAAGCCTAGAGTCACAAATGTCACTCCAATGGTTCACAAACACCAAGAGCAAGAGGATGAAGAGGAGAGGTAAAGGAGGCTGCCCTAAAACATGTGAAACCCTGGAAGGAAGCTTTTCCACGTTTTTGGGGCATAAGGGTTCCTTAAATAGTGAGGCTATTAGGGTTATCTAACAAGGAAACCCTAATTTGGATGCTTAAGCCCTAAGCAACCCATGGGATCCTCCCTTAAAGGCCTTGGGACAATTTCTAATGGGTTTCCCATAGAATTCGTCCACCCATTTAATAAGGAGTCCATTAGCTCAATATTTAACTATCATACAATTGACAATTGTAGTCCCTTTAGTTTAATTAATGTCTTTTAGTCACAAACTTAATTCTTATTAATTCTTGACTAATATTAATTAAACAATATGATTTCTCTTTTAATATATTATTCTCATAATATATTAATAAATCATATTTAATCTTTTCTCTCCATAATTCATCCTTTCAAGTTGCTTTGGTGAAGGCAACCCAAAAGGACCATGCACCATCGGGTCAAGTACATACCAAAATAGTTATGGACTTAGACAATAATCCAACAGTCTCCCACTTGGATAAGTCTAATAACTATTATGCGTATGACTTCAGATCCTGATCTGCAATCGTAGCTTTCCAAAGCCGCTGTCAAATCTGATCCTATCAGATACGCATGTCCTTTAGATAAGCGATCATATATTCCTTCATTCTAGATATCATATGAGACATGATTTCTAATCATTCTCTCTGTACTATTTCTCGACTTCCGATTTATGACGACTGGCTAATTGAACAAATGAAATTAGCCCTAGCCCGACCGAGCATTTACGTTTGTCATCACTAAATCATCGAGGGGCCCAAAGATATCTCTTTTATCCTACTTTGGATAAAAGGAACAGATAAACTTTGATTCAATGTTCGCTTGCACTCACTCATCGAATCACACACAACAATATGTTTTATGACACCAAGTTACTGGTGCGTTTACATATTATCAATGTGCAACCGATTTGCAAGATACAACTCACACATCTCGGTTTCAAGAATATAAGATGTTATCGTCTCACCAATCACTCGTGATAACAATCCATGAAGTGATCCAAGTGAGCGTGGGTTTAATCCAAAGCTCAAATCATATTCATAAGCACTCATGAACGTTGCAGCAAACATTTGCTTATGTCTAATGCTCTTTAGACAATCCACACACCAATTCACGACAGTCTTTATTCATACCTACTTCCAAAATATGAACGGTTGTGGCCCGTTCGAATAATTTGACTGTTCTAAACCAATTAAATTATTCAGGAAGTCAAAACATGCAAAATGAAACACAAGAATAATACTAATCCCATATGGCCTCAAACCTTTGAGCATAAATAAAACACCTTTTATTTATCACCATATCGATTACTCATTATTTGTTGTTTCGGGTAATCAACTTTTTACTTGAATTATGACAACACTTGTCCCATGCTCTTAGCATGCACACAATGTTTACCTATGGTTCTTACTTTGTGAAATAGATCAAATGAACACATTTCCAATCATACTCATTTCACAACTCCAAATCCTTTTTCATAAGTGAAAAAATATCAAATTCTTGCCACTTATGGAATATGCTAGATTCTAACATTTTATGCAATGATCCTTTTGTAATGTCACTGCACTAAAGTCATAATAACTATTGCCAATGAAATTACAAAGTTCTCTATCGGAGATTGTTACAATACAATTTCTTAGATATGATGTCTCTCACTCAAAGAACATTCCTTTGAACATCCTTTTGCATAAAAGTTTCTAATCTACACATAGATTTTCAATATTCAATTCCCAATATGGACACGTTTCCATATTTTCCATATGACAACTCATTCTTAATAGAATCTTATCTATTCATAATAATGTCGATATGGTCCATCCAATATCATACTTCCAACTACTCACAAGCGACCAATCCTCGGCGAACTTTGGATTGTCCTTTGATAGTTGTTTAATTATCTTAGTCAAAACCGATTGTTGTCCTTTTTCCCTCTAAATGCGCTAGACATTTGGAAAATTTTAGAATGGTCAAATATTATAGCCTATGCAATCGATCCTATACCCGTAGCATATGGGACACAATGCATAATGTCTTACATAAAGATTTGATACTTCATCAATATTCTGCCATAATATTTTATTTGCTATGTTCTCAAAATTCGAATTGTGAAGAGGAATGCCGTAATCATAATCGAAATTTTAAGAACATACTATGTACCCTTGACTAAATTTATTAACATTCCACAACCTAAGCCTTTAGATTTGAAATGAAGCATAATATTCTCTCCCTTAATTATAGCAAAACAACTTTACAACTCTTGCGACTTTGCAAAGTATAACTCTTGTTTTCTATAATTAATATTGCCAACTTGCAATACTTTCCTTAATAATCATATAATCATAACATTTATGCTCTCACTATCATGATGATTATTATAAACATAACGTTTATGCTCCCACTAGCTTTGACATGTATTCAGAAACCAGCTTAACTTCCAGAAAAACAATACTCATTGAATTTCTTAAGTTCTTGTTTCTAATACCTAATACTTTGATAATCCTTTATCTAAGCTTATACACCTTTCCCTTAGATAGCTAATATGTGTGTCTAAACAATTAAGACTAATTGTCAAATCTCACAATTCAAATTATGGAGAGGGATACCGTAACCATAATCGAATTCAAGAATACAATTTCACAATTACTATCTTCTAAAAATCTTTCTTAGTGAAAGTATTTCCTCACAGTCATTTTCATGAAGGAGGAAATCTTATGACACTTAGATTTTAATGGTGTATGTGTTCCTATCCATTTGAATTTGTCAAAACCAAAGTTTACGACAAATTCAAACTCATATGGACCGAACTTTCTTAATCTTGATTTCTTGCCTTATGGTAGCATAGCTGCCCACCATGTCTTCCAAGTAGTTAGGCAGCTCACCTTTTCCTATCAATGTACTTTTCAATGATCAAGGTCCTTGCCTTTTATTCATTCAAATGAGGACTCATAGGGCTCACATGCATAATTAACTCAATTGGAACGGCACAAAAACAATATAGTGTCAACACGATAGGTTGTAAACCTCAACTCGTATGCTAGTGATGATCGATAAGGTTTATTTTGATTTGTTCTTGAAACCTTTCAAGACCATTAAGACTCCCACTGACTCCTTGACATATAAGATTCTCTTGTCAATAAACATTTCTTGACAAACAAATATTCAAGAGTTAGTGTAGTTTTTATCAAAACACTTCATAAACTGGTCCTAGTTGGTCTTTGTCTTATCCAAGACATCACAACTTTCCGCATTTGATGAATGTTATAAACCTTCTTAATACTTATCACTCAATGTCACAATCTTACCTCTAAGACTTGTTTTGGAACGAAGTATGATTGACTTCTTGATTTAACCATTTCTTCAATTCTTGAATCCTCTTCTTAGACATGCAATTGTACTAAGACTCTCTTAGAGGATCAATTGAGATATGGTTCTTAATCATTAAGACCTATCATAAAGCATAAAAGGTACTCTCCCTTCTTCTTAGAATGGAGAAACTTTTATCTTTCTGCCTACTTGATTCTTCTTATCGTTCTGCTATTGATTTAAACTTTTTTCAATCAATTCAGAATTACACTTAATCTTGTAAGTATAATCATATTTACTAAACCTTTAGTAAATCATGACGAATATTTTTGTTAATCTTATGGTGGACTTGATCAACACGCAACTTTGTGTACTCGATCTCCTAGTCCTTCACTTGACACTTTGTCAATGAATTAGTCTAATTTCCAAATATGAAATTTCCCATTCATCGTGCAACCAAGTTGCATGATTCCAAGTTTCTGTCCAATTGAAACTTGGGCGATGAGAAACTCTCCCTATTTGGTAAATTCTCGACTTTCCATAAACATCATAAACAAGAATCATATCCACTTGTTGTAGAAATATGCAAACATCAATTTTTCATAACGATTTCATTGCAATGAAATAAACAAATAAATAAATAAGTCAAACCAAAATTTATTTTATTTATAAAAGCAGCGGAAAACATTTGTCCTTACAATGCAAAATCAACTGAAAACTATGTATTCAAAAAAAAAATTCCTAACAACTCTATCATAACTATCTAAGCTCAAAATCTAATCTTCAAGTCCATGCGATCTAGGTCCATTTCTTTGTGATTAGATTCTTCTTGCTCTCTTACCAAGCTTCCTTTCTTTTCACCGATCCTGCAAAACATTCAAATGCAATCTTATCACATCATGTATCAAGAATCAATGAATAGGAACTTGACGGAGTTAGATAGTGGATTTTACCTGAAGCGCAGCCATACTCTTTGACTCTCCCATCTTCTGGGCTCTTCAGGCTCTTTGGGCAGACTTGTATCCAACGCCCTTTCTCTTGGCAGCAAACGCAGGTCGGTTCTCCTAGAACGTCCAAGGAAGCATGGTCGGTTGACTTTCCCAGCAAATACGCTCCATTGCTTCGCCAAATCATTTCTGATTCAGAAGCAATGAGCATGTAAGTTAGGTCAATGAGGTTATCGTCATGATCCATCATATAATACTTTCTTTTGAACTCATTATACGATTCAGGGAGTGACTGCAAAACCCAGTTCACAGCCAACTCATCCGGGAATGACACACCCAACATTATCAACCTATCAATGTGTGATTTCATTCCTAGAATGTGGGCACACACGGGTTTACCATCTTCATGTTTCATTTCCAATAGGGCTTTAGTGATATTGAACCTTTCAATTCTTCGATCTTATGGGTTAGGGAGAACAATTGGAGGAGGTGGAGGAAGTGAAGCATGATTTCTTGTTCCTCGATCGAATCGTGGAATACCATCTTCATGTGGAATGCTTGTTCCACGGGATTTGGGAAGACCATAGTTGTCGAACTTTGACATCTACAAAACGGGAGAAAACGAATTCAAGTTAGATGATTGATTGAGTCCTTAGTAAAGCACCCAAATGAGATACTAAGGCTAGGACCCAACACAATATTCTACAACTCGGGAGAGGGATGTCGTAACCCAAATTGCAGAACATTTGAAGGTAAGTGAATGACGATTCACTAATTTCCACCATGAAAAACGAAAAAGAAATTTAAGTTCTATGAAAACTCCTAGATCCTATGAGATTCATTGAACATTTCAATGGCATGTTTAAATCTCGATATGCCCCTCTTGTTTGTGACTGGGATGCCGAGGATCACAAAGCGGGTGTGAATAACCATGCAAACTACATGGTGCCCCCACATGTTACAGTCACCTATTTGATGTGCCAGTAAACCACGCACGCTCCACCGAACTATGACAAACATTGAGTCACCCTTTGCTACCTTTGCTTAGAACCATTTAGTGTGCCGGTAAACCACACACGCTCCACTAACATCTTCGCAAGGGCACAAAGTGTAATTTCATGGAATTGCATCAATTCACTTTTGCCTAAGTAACTAAGATTGGGAATTTGTAAAACATTTAGTTACTTTTGTAATTCATTATACTTATAATGGACGGTTTCGTCCTATCCTACCCGTTCGGCTAACGACCCTCCACTAGTCAAGAGTGCGGTGGGTAAGAGTGGATACCCATTCAATCGCCATTTTATAGGCAATTTCCTTAAACACCCCTCATAGACCAGCTTCATGAATGAGGCCTACTAACGGTAAGACTGACTTTTACTCATACATATATATAATGTTAGACTTTTAATGTTATGTATAGTATATGGTGTATTTTATACTTTTTAAAATACTAGGTGGTCTAATTTAACAATTATACTTTTAATTCAGTTACATTGTAAACCAAAACTTTTATGGATTTATTAAACCTCTTTTAATTATACACCTTAATTAATTAATAAAATAATAAGGGTGTGATTTGAACTTTTCAAAACAATATTAGGGTTTTAGAATTTAACATTCCTAAATTAAACCTTTAATCAACTTTTAAATTCCAAAACTTGAGGACAAGTTTTGAAACATTTCAAAACATTAGGGTTTAGAATTTAAATACACATCAAATTTAAACTTTTAATCAAAATTTAAATTCCAAAACTTGAGGGCAAGTTTTGAACATTTCAAAACATTAGGGTTTAGAATTTAAATATGCATCAAAATTAAACTATTAATCAAAATTTAAATTCCAAAACTTGAGGGCAAGTTTTGAAACCTTTTTCAAACATTAGGGTTTTAACTATTTAAATTTCAAAACAACAAAACTTTTGAGGTCAAATTTAAACTATAAAACCTAAAGGGGAAAATATGAAACATTTCATAACACTAGGATCAAATAACAAATAATCTTAATTAACATTAATTCACATAATTATCCATATTTGATTTATTTAATGATTTCTTGCAAAATAATTTACCAATTTAATCAAAATAATTAATCAATTATCATATAAGGAAACAAATATTTTATTAATTGATAAATATCTTCAATTAGATCAAGAATATAGTCATATATATATCATAAAATCGGATTTATATTGATCTAATATGATAAAGGCAAGTATCTCAAAGATAAACAGCAAGAAATCCCGAAAATAGCTCCATCTGACGCTCGAACTCGCCGAGTACCCCCATGGACTCGTCGAGTAGGGGGCAACTCGCCGAGTCCACAGTGGGACTCGTCGAGTCCATCATGCAGAACCACAAAAATAGAATTTTTTTTAACATACAAGGCATCAATACAATAGAAACCAATCTAGGCTCTGATACCACTGATGGGTTTTGGCCATAAGAACATCCTATGTGCTCATACAAACCCTAATGCTTGGATCTAGGTTTCTCTATTGTACATGCAAGTTATCCAAGACTATAAACCCTAATTCTAGCATACAAGTAATCATATTAACATAAGAATGGGTTTAAGATATTACCTTGATTGTTATATAGCAATAACAATCCCAAATCCTTCTTCTATTGACTTTAGAAAGCTTAGAGTCACAAATGTCACTCCAATGGTTCACAAACACCAAGAGCAAGAGGATAAAGAGGAGAGGTAAAGGAGGCTGCCCTAAAACATGTGAAACCCTGAAAGGAAGCTTGTCCACGTTTTTGGGGCATAAGGGTTCCTTAAATAGTGAGGCTATTAGGGTTATCTAACAAGGAAACCCTAATTTGGATGCTTAAGCCCTAAGAAACCCATGAGATCCTCCCTTAAAGGCCTTGGGACAATTTCTAATGGGTTTCCCATATAATTCGTCCACCCCTTTAATAAGGAGTCCATTAGCTCAATATTTAACTATCATACAATTGACAGTTGTAGTCCCTTTAGTTTAATTAATGTCTTTTAGTCACAAACTTAATTCTTATTAATTCTTGACTAATATTAATTAAACAATATGATTTCTCTTTTAATATATTATTCTCATAATATATTAAGAAATCATATTTAATCTTTTCTCTCCATAATTCATCCTTTCAAGTTGCTTTGGTGAAGGCAACCCAAAAGGACCATGAACCATCGGGTCAAGTACATACCAAAATAGTTATGGACTTAGACACTAATCTAACACCTTGTTCATCTCGTACAACTAGTAATCCTCATATTGTCTCTGCAATTCTGGAGTCATTGTGGCCACCATGATGCAAGCAACTTTTATTGCATCATTGTAGTGTTTCTTGTAAGCGGCCATTTCTGCATGAGTGGCATTTTCTTTGTGGATCTCATCCAATGGTCTCCTAAGGACATACTCCTTATCCTCGAAAGGAAGAGCCATTTTTATGTTTTGTATCCAACCATTGTAGTTGGTGTCATCCAATTACACCTTTGAGCAGATGTTCAACAAGGAGAAGTTGTTGTTGGAGGAGGAAAAGGAGGAACTAGAAGCACCGGTTGGAGTAGACATCTATAAAAGAAAGATAGTTTTAGTTAGATAAGAATAATCCTCAATATAACATCCAAAATGAAATATCAAGGCTAAGATCCAACTAAATAATTCACAACTTAGAGAAAATATGTCGTAATCTAATTGTAAATTATATAGAGGTAGGTAAATGACGATTTACCAATTTCACTACAAAAAAACGAAATTTGAATGAATTAGGTTTTTAATGAAATTCCTAGATCTTTTGAGATTCATTGAAACTCTTCAATGACATGTGTAATCTCGATTATGCCCAGGATCACAAACAAGATGTGAAACCATGCAAATTAGCTTGGTACTCTCGATGTCATTCATCATCTCACTTTAATGTGTCAGTAAACCACACGCGCTCCATTAATCAATGATAATTTTCGAGACACCCGGTGCCAATCTTGATTAGTCCCTATTAGTGTGCCGGTTAACCACACATGCTCCATTAACGACTTATAAAGTGCAATATGCAAGTTCATATGTTAGTATAGAAATTCACATTTTTTCTAAAGTAACTAAGATTAAGAATTTAATAAAAAATTTAGTTACTTTTAGTCGCATTATACTTATTAATGAGAATAAGTTTGTCATATCAAACCCGTTCGACTAACGACCCTCCACTAATAAAGGAAGCGGTGGGTGAGAGTAGACACTCATTCAACTGTCATTTTATAGGTAGTTTCCTTATACCCCCCCCCCCCCTCTTATATCTCAGCTTCGTGAATGAGAGGTACTACGGTTCGACTGGCTCATACTTATACATATAATATAATTAAACATTTAATTCTACATATAGTATAAGGTGTATTTTTTAAACTTTTCAAAAATACTAGTTTATATTTTAAATTTCAAAAATAAAAAATTTAATTTTAAATTTAAAAATAAACCTAATAATATTTGAAATTAATTATTAAGTTCAATTAATATCCAAATTAATTGTTTATACACTTAAAAAATCAATCCCATTAATCAACAAATAATTAATCAAGTCAAATATTTATCTCCTAATTTCTAGGCTTTCATATTATCATGATATATTCAGTAAAATTGGATTTGGCAAATAAATATAACATATAATTATCATATGAAATCAAATTAGGCCGATAAGCATTAGATATCTCGGATCTGACCGAGCTCACGTCGTGAGCACCAATGCTCACGTTGTGAGCAAGGATTTTAGAAAAAAAAAACTGTTTCTTTTATTTTATCAATTCACTAATGTGCAAATACATGAAAGATAGCCATAAGGTTCTGATACCACTTATGGAAAACGTAGGTTACATAATTTCTACGCACTAAACGGAAAACAATTGAAAATTTCAAATGATTATGGCACATTCAACCTATTGAGGATCTATGTCTTTCACGTATTGGCAACATATTATGAATTATCATCCTCGAAAATATTTCTTATAAAAATCAAATTCAATAGAATAAGAAACATACCTTGAAGATTGTTATTGCAAACAATCTTGAATCCTTCTTCAAATCTTTTGGCAGCTAGCACCACAAGCGTCGTACCTCTAGTGGTTCACACCCAAGACTAGAAACTAAGGATTGTGGAGATGGAGGAGGTGATTTTCGGCTAGATATCTTCTAGAGAAAGGAGTATTGGATTATATAACCATAGGGGTCTGGTTATAGTGCAGCTAGGAAACCCTAGATAAACTCAAACCCAATATAATAATATTATCTTGAATCAGGTAATTATCTAACTTCTTAATTATATACCAAGGATAATTATATAAACCCTAAGACTCCTTAAAACAATCCATATCCTCATGGAGGGTTCTAGAATGTCTCTTGCTCAACTGTTGAACAATTACACTTCAGTCCCTACAGTTTTAATTATTTTATTTAATTACTGAATTAACTCCAATTATTTTCTGATTAAATTAATCAAACAATATGATTTCTAATATATTATTTTCATAACTTATTAATAAATCAATTATTTCAATTTATTATGCGAATAATAAATTAACCTCACTCTCCACAATAATCTTATCCAATTGCTAAGTTTTAGGGCAACCCAAAATAACTCTGCTACTATCAATTCAAGTTT
Source organism: Lactuca sativa (assembly GCF_002870075.4). Lineage (NCBI taxonomy): Eukaryota > Viridiplantae > Streptophyta > Magnoliopsida > Asterales > Asteraceae > Lactuca > Lactuca sativa. The sequence goes on from NC_056629.2 coordinate 146,693,478, forward strand.
ATAATAATTATAATTATGGACTTAGACACCTAATCTAACAGTTGGAAAAACATAACCTTGCCGTAGAAAACTACGCTCCAATCCATCAGTTTAGCACCCATCCTCAGACTGCAACCCTCAGGTCGATCATCACATATGCTTCATACATAAACCCTACGAATCAAATTAACATTACTTTGAACAAGGTCTTCGACACCTTAAGATCAACTAACTCGTACAAATCTATACCATTCAAAACCAAACTACCATGGCCACCAAGGCCGAAACGAATACCAAACTTATCTTCATCCTGGTCATTTATATTAAACAACTTTTATTGTGACAAATTATTAGGAAAATTCAACATTGAAAATAAATTCATGTGGTCATTCGATGAACATGGTCATACTTTGCTTAACTATGTGTCTCTAAAGATAGACAATTGTTATAATAAACAATTTTTTGTGACAAATTATTAGCAAAATATCACACTTGAAATATCAAATTGACATTCATTCGATTTTGATTTTAATGATCATTGGAAAAAAAACAAACTTTTACTATTTTTGAAAAATGTGTTTCATTGAATTTTATAAAATAATGTATTTTAAATACTAAAAAATTGTATGAAAAATCCAATTAAATTAATGTAGCTCACCGGATGGCCTAATAATAATATTTAAATATATAATATGTTGTTGCAAATCTTTTCATGTTTTAAAAGTAAACAATACATCATCCGCATTTTTCATTTATTTATGATGGATTTAAAACGATCGCAATATCTTTTTGATGATGTTTAAGCTGCCGGAAAAGAAACAATTTAACTGAGTGGTTTTTTTCCAAAACTTTTGTTGACATATTGACCAATAGCAACCAAATATCAACTGCACTTCCTTAAAAGAACCTCACTGATTAATTTTTCAAAGTTGAGATAAGACGATCCAGCAATAGCAACGGCTTCTTCTGCTTCCTTCTTCCACTCCAAAGTCTTACTTTTCATAATCTTCCCTTTCTTCCCATCCATCATATCCCTCACCTGAGCCTCCACCTCCTCTCTCTTAACATCTGTATCAATTTCAATTCCAATCCCCCACTCTACACAACTATACCGACAATTTGTTTGTTGCTCTGCAAAAAACGGCCAACAAATCACTGGAACACCGCTGCTAATACTCTCAATAGTTGAGTTCCATCCACTGTGAGTCAAGAATACCCCGATTGCTGAATGCCTCAAAACCTTCATATGCAGATCAATAAAGAAGTATATCAATGTCATGACAAGAAAACAACCATCAACATTAAACGTAGTCAAACAAGGTTAAATGACTTAAATATATGTTCAATAAATTTCTATTTATCTTTGTATTATTACTTTGTTTCTATGTGAAAGTTTTCTAGATTATAAAAAACGTTACATAAAGTACCTGTTCTTGAGGACACCAACTAGTCACCAAGCCTCTCTCTTTTGTCTCATCCACAAACTCTTGTGGCATCAAGGCCTCTTTGCCTCCCACAATGTCCGGTCTAGTTATCCATAAGAAATTCTTCTTGCTATTAGCAAGACCCCATCCAAACTCGATGAGTTGTTCTTTTGTCATTACTGTAATACTTCCAAAGTTCACGTAAACAACCGAGCCAAAATCTTTTGTGTCTAGCCACATGATGCAACTCTCATCTTCTTTCCAAAGGTTGGACCCAATGTCTTTGAGCCGATCATCATGAATATGTTGTTGCATCAAGTGTAGTGGGCCTATGGTGTAGGTTCGTGGGTTTATCTCAATTAAAGGGTTAACACTATCTTGTTCTAAGGCATCAAATGTGTTGAGCACAATAGCCGTACCCCTAGGAAGAGTTTCTGCTTCGGTCATAAGATAGTTGAACAAGATGTCGTTTATGTCTGTGGTTCGAATGAAACTCGGTAAATCCCTTAGTCGTATGTTATTCATTCCAGGAATCCAATCCAAGCTTGTTTCCAAATACCCACTTGTTATGTCGTTCATATCTGTAATATTTAGTTAATTACCATTGTGCATATAAAGTTACAATCCTAATTTAACAATAGATAGAGTATCACAATAAATAGTTTAATGAGATAGTTGAATGAGGTAGAACTAATAATCGGAAAATGGACTAAACTAACAATGGTTATATTGTTAACTTGACATTCACTAGATTTAGAGTTTAATTATATGAACTTTGTTCGAAAGGAAAAATTAAGCCTTTTTAATTCTTTTAGAATATGTTTTATTTGTATTTTATAAAGTTTACCAGACTATATAAATCTTATTTCAAATCATATTCAATTAAACCTGACATGCTTAGGAACTAATGTTTAATATGATATCCTTAATTGAAATTACATATTTAATTAATGAAATGCTTTACAGGATTAAAATAATACCGCTTAAAATTCCATATCCAATGACCAATGCGACAAAGGATGCCCACTTGACATCTCGACATCTCCGTTTATATTGGTGAACATGAAATACTCAATTTACTATTACAGTAAAAAATCAAATTACTTTATAGCACAGGGTTTATCCACTGTATGGACCGACTCTAACAGTGTCAGTGGGGGGCACATCGGATAGGATACAACTAAGAGAAGTACAATATGGACAAAAAATTTACCTTTGAGGGGAGTATACCCTCTCTGAAGAAGTTCACGATAACGAGTGTAACCCAAAAGCCCGCAGGCACTTGGCGTCCAGAACAGTACTTCCGGCAACCCGAACCTCTCGGCAGCTTTAAGCGTAAAGCTCATGCACCCGTCGGATATAATACAACTCACTGGTGGCACATCGGACTCCTCACCACCATTAAGCTTAGTGATAAGCTCACAGAAAGGTTCCAGACAGTGCTTTGGAACAGATTCACAGATGTCAGGGATTGACTGGGTGGCTTCAGCGTCAGATGGCGGAAGACCATCGGGAATGGAGTGAAAACGAAAATCTCGGAGGCCTTTGAGGGAGGAAGGACCTCGGGATCTGAGTAGGCGCTTATGGTTGTAGTGGGTGTTGACGAAGGAGATATGAAAGCCCTGAAAGTGAAGGAGCTTCGCAAGTTTCATCATGGGGTTGATGTGGCCTTGTGCTGGATAGGGGATACATATGGCATGTGGCTTCCCCAGTTCTGCTTCGGAACCCATCTGATGCAAATATGCAATACCTCTTTGTGTTTAGTGAGGGGGAAGGAAAGTATTGTTGTTGGTGGAAATTATACGAGGGTCAGTATGGGCACAACGGGAGTTTTGCTTTGAAGTTTGACATGGTTTAAATCGAAGACCTCGTTCAAGATATTATACAATACAAAAACCCATGTTGTGCTTTTCGAAAAGTTTATTTTTAATTATTTATCCACAATTATTATCTATATTTTTATTACATGCCATACTTGCCGCGAAACTTGTTAAGTAACCGTTTACATAAAAATAAATAATAGTAAACAACACATATAAAATTATTAATTATGTAAAAAATTGCCGTTTTAAGTTAGGTCTCACAATCGACTAGGGGTAAGCATATTAACCGAAAAACCGAACCAAAACCAAATTAACCAATATAACTGAACCATAATAACCAAACCATTTTAAAAACCGTTGGTTCGGTTTCTGATTTTTGTTAACCAATAATTAACGGTTCGGTTATGGTTTTATAGGTCAACCGAACCATTATTAACCAAACCGCTAACTTTATATTTTAATATATAAAAATTATAGATTATATATAAAATAATATAGTCAAACTTATTTAAGACCCATTAAACTTTCAAAATATAATTTATTAATCTTCACTTATTATGAGACAAACGAGCAATCAAACGATCAAAGACTGATCATGCAGACATAGACAATCTTTCAATCAAGCATTGAGTTAGATTATTAATTAATGTTGTAATTCCTAATTGGCTAATTCTACAATTTGTAAGCATTATTCACAATTAGTTTAATCTTGACACTCATAATCCTAATCCGAGACTTTATAGACATATTTAAAGGATTTTTTGACTTTATAATCAAGAATTCTAGGTAAGTTAAGTTTTTGGTTATTTTTTACTTTGTGATATATTAAGAATGTATTCTTTTTTTTTTTTTGGTTTTTTTTTATTTACTGTTTTTTTACTTAATCACATTGAATGTATATGAGTGATTGACTTTTTTTTATCCATATAACACATAATATGAATGTTTGATTATTTTATTTTATAGTTTTTGATTTAATCACATTGAACATATATGAATGTTTGGCTTTATTTTAATGTTAATATCAATTATCATTGTATAAAATTATTAATGTCAATTTTTTTAATGTTTTATATTTTTACTGAATGTTTTTTATTTTGTATGTAACCATGTGTTATCTCACTCTGAGTATCAAATGCACTCATTTCTTCTATTACTATAAGCTAGGTTATAAACATTGACGTCGAGGAATTTTTTGTATTCTCTTTTCATTTTTTATGCCAATATACTTTTTCGATTTATATTAATTTGAACATTTATGGTTAACCAATATTAACCATTAACCAAAACCGTTAACCGACAAAAACCACTAACCATTACCAATATTAACCATACTCAATGGCTACCAAAATGCATTAACCAATCATAATGGTTATGGTTCGTTTTTGACCAATAACCGAACCAAACCACCCCATACACACCCCTACAATCGACGTGACTTGGCATGGCTTGAAAAAACTTGAAGTTTGATATTGTCGTCAAGTAACGCCTAACATTATCTAGAACATTGATATTTGCAATATGGCTTCTTCAAAATGCTTTTAACTTTAAAATTAAATTACCAACTTACTCTTAATCTCTCTTTCACCCAATAAAATATTATTATAATTTTAATTTTTAATTACACATAGATTTTTTTTTTGTTTCTATCCTAAGAAAAGTATTCATAATTAACTATTATTTTAATATGCTAATAAAAATTCTACTCATTCATTAAAATGTCACTTTGTAATTAAATATTATATTAAATAGTTTAAAATGTACAAAATTACAAAAATGTCTCTGTTGTATGTAATTTTTCCAAGTTTTGGTCCAAACCTCGACTTTTTTGAATTGGTGGTTCTTTTGACCATGTTTAATTGTGATTTTGGTCCTTCAGAAAACTGAAAAGACTAAAATGTCTTTCTGATAAATTTTTTATATTTCCTCTATTTCATTTAAAACTTTTATTAATTAAAAATATAGGGCCCATCTCTCTTTCTCTCTCTCTCTCTCTCTCTCTCTCATTTGACGTTTGCAGATTTGAGAACTAGTGAAGCTAGCATTCTCTCGATTACTCGTCCAACCGAAGGCATATGTGTGTAAGTATGTCGATTTCAACAACTTCTACCATGGATTTGTAGGTGTGTATGTGTGTGTGCCGATTTCAACAACCACCTTCGTCATCGTGGGCTACCCCCGAAAAAGGTAGCTGAAGCTTCCAATCATAAGACCTGGACATGAAGTTTCCAATCTACAAGACCTAGATATGAAATCATTATCTCTCTCTCTCTCTTTCTGCAGTTATCTGTATTTCTTCTCCTTACCACAGATCTATCACTGACATCCATCGATTTGTTCCAACCATTGGTTCAATAATCATGTGTTGTATTTGTGACCTTCTCTTCGGAATAAAAAACTCGCATATAGTTAGGTTTTGATGGGCAGTAGATCATTTAGAAGAAAAAAAGATGCAACTAAGTTTGATACAACATTTCATATTTTGATATAGTTCTGATTTTTTTTAATACTTGGATTGAAATCATCGATTTGTTCACACCAATTACAAAGAATATAAGGAAATGAGGTTGAGTATATGATAAACCCTTATCATGTGTGTGGGTTTTTCTCACGATTTCAACAGATTTTATCAAAATTTGATTTTTGTTAGGTTGAACTTTTGATTCCGAGTTCGATTTTAATATTAGGTTTGATTATGGTTTAGGGTTTAGTCGGATAAGACACAATGGTTTGATATTAGATGGGTGGTGATAGTTGTGGTGGGGTAATATGCAGCTATGTTTATAGCTTCGGAAAGTATTAAAGTTGAAGATACTACAATCGTTGATGTAGAAGACAGTGAACGGTACAAACCCCAATTAGGTATGCACATATCTGCTCGTTTTTGTTTTCCATATATTTTGATTTGGAAGGGAAGATGAAGTTCATCACAGCCAACCATCACCACCAAAGACTTATTTTGTTCCTCACCAGCTTCGTCTTTTTCCATATCTATATTTTTCCATGGATTTAAAAATAGAAGGAGAAGGAAAACATAAATATTGGGTAAGGGTTGCGGACAAAGATTTGGGTTGTAGGTTGGCTCATAATGGTGGTTATTGGTAGGTTTAGTTGCAAGGAACAGGAACAATGGGAAGGGAGTGTGTTTTTTTGATTGTATGTGTATGTATGTGTTCTCGGGTATCCACACACACATACACACACACACATAGAGGTGGGCCCCTTTTTATTTTTTAATTATTAAAATAAATAAATAAATATTATATTCTAAAAATGAAAGAAAAATAGAAAATAAATACCTCAAGGGTATTAAAGTTATCTTATTTTACTGAGTGACCAAATTTGCAATGAATCTAACTCAAAAGGACCACGAAGCCAAAAAATCGAGGTTTGAACTAAACCTCAGAAAAAAAAAAGCATACCATAAGGACTATTTTTGCAATTTTTCATTTAAAATGTAATAAACTTTTGGATATACTTGGAGTGAATATATCATTTATATACTCTGTATACATCCTTAGCAATAAGGTACTTCTTTTTCATTCCATATTAACCACCCCTATTTTATTGTTTGTCATATTTAGTCCCTATCAACATTTTAGGAATCAAAGGTTTGGCACAATAGTTTTAGAAGTTGACAGTTTTGGTCCCTGATTTGTCTTATTCGACCTTATACTTTATGGTTTGGCTTGTTTGATTGATATCCCTTACATAAATGGTCTGTGAATTTTGTTCAGGCTGACACTTTTGGTTCTTATATGGCTTTTATTATTATGCACCCTTATTTATTTAGTTTTCTATCTTGCACGTTTGTCATAAGTTAGATAAATGATCCCTACATTTTGCTGACTTATTAAGAAATCGTTGACTTTTCATTTTTTATTTGTTTTTGTTGTTTTAAATTCACCAGTTTTTGGGTTTTTTTTAAATAAACAAAGTGTCTTGGGCAATGCACAGGATCACCGACAAGTTAAACTTACTTTATCACCTTCAGAATTATATCTTTTAGACAAAATTGAAAAATATGCCCTGTGGTTGACAAAATTATGTGGTTTTGGTCTAAAACGTTTTGGTGGTGCACCAATGGTCCAAAATTGAATCTTTTTTTTTTTTCTTATTTTTGGTCTCTATCAACATGAAAAAACTATTCTACCCCTTATATATATATATATATACATATATATATATATATATATATATATATATATATATATATATATATATATATATATAATCCCGTTCTACAACCTCTCCCCCCTCCTTAGTTCAACTCCACTACCACCTCTATAACTTCACTGCTACCTCCATGTTTATTATCATTCCTAATTCAAGAAACCAAATTTGCAAAGAAATGTTGGATTGTTTTTCTGGTGGTCTATTTTTCTAAGAAGTGGGTTCTGATTTTGGTTTAGATTTGAAGACGATTTCAGAGTTATTATTATTATTATTATTATTATTATTATTATTATTATTATTATTATTATTTTTGCATCTATACATCTTGTTGTTCCTCTATATTTGTTCATCTTGTTCCTTGTCCAGATCATAAGAGATTTATGTTAAATACATCATCACTATATCTCTCTCTATATAATTTTGGTTTGAGATGAATATATGAAATATATCATCACTGTTACCACAATAGAAGAAGTAAGCCATCGGCGACCACAGTTGGCCGTGGGAAGTGGGGCTTCTGCCGTCGTTGGAAGTAAGATTGGAGCCTTGGCTTCACCTTGCCCGACTTATTCCACCCCTGCTTCTTACATGGCCTTTGTTGGAAAGAACTGGACTTGCACCTTATCAAAAGCCAACTCAGCCTTCCATTCAAATTCATCGTCAGAGCTAGGATCTTCACTTTATGTGTTGTCATCTATTGTGTCTGTCCACCAAATTGTTGTCATATGATTTCCTCCAGCAGTAGCATTAAATTGAAGACCATCACAGCTTCCTTAACTCCTTCATTTATATATCCGACAAGCCACAAGAACCCATATCCCTTTCCCTTTACATATCTCTCGTTTTCTACTCCATTATCAACTTTTGATTTTGGTTTCTAAAACAAGATTAGAAACAAATTTTGGATTTCATTTTAGTGGAGAATTCGATATGACGTCTTCAGTTTTTGGATTTGATTTGGGGATTTAAGTTTAACTGTGGTGGCTACTGTCTTCAAGGTTGGACGATGGTGGTTGGGGGGAGAGGGAGAAAGAGAGAGACAGAGAGACAAAGACAGAGAGATCGATAGTTTATGCGGTGAGAGGTGGGTTGTTGTCGCCGTTGAAGGCTAGGCCTTCGGTGGAGACTATACATCGATATAGTAAGAGGGGTGGGGACTGGGGAATATGACTTAGGTGGGGCATTTGGGATTTTTTTTGATATATTTAATTAAAAAAATAAGAAATATTAAAGAAAATAGATAAAAAGAAATTAAAAAACAATTCTAAGGGCATATTCATCATTTTAGGTTGGGTATGGATCAAAATCACACAGAAATCTCAACCGTAGGGATGAGATCCACATAATGTATACATTTTTGGAACAGTGGTACACCAATAAAACTTTTTGGATCAAAACCACATAAATTTGCCAACTGTAGAGACAATTTTTGCAATTTTGTCTGTCTTTTATTAGAACGTTGCAATTTTTTACCCATTAGATATTAATTTATCACCTTCAAAATTATATCATTAAACATTGATCGAATAAGAAATAAAATTGAATTATGAAAGATCTAACAATGTCTTGGTTAGAGTGCCTTAAAAACTGTTAATGTTTTTTGATTTACGTATTTGATTTATTTAACTTTTTAAACTGTCGTTTTAAATGTCTTTATTCTATTAAATGAATCAATTTTTTTAAAGGTTCTAAAAAGCTCGTCAGGGCTCTGCCATGGCACGCCATCATTCCAAGGTTTGTACCTGTCGCCAAGCCTTACCAAAATGGCACCTTAACTCATATATGTGTATACAAATAAATAATAGTTGAAAATACATATAAAAATATTAATTATATACAAAATTTTCGCCTTAAGTCACACCTTCGAACGACGTGGATCGCCAAGGCTTGGAAAATCTTGATGATTGACATTGCCGATAAGTCATGTTGGATTAGGTGTCTAAGCCCATAACTATAATTAGTGTAAACTTGAATTGATACTAGCACAGTCCTTTAAGGTTGCCTTCAAACCTAAAAATCGGACAAGATGTTTTTAGAGAGAGAGTTTGATTTATTATTTGATTAATAAATTGAAATAAATAATTTATTAATATATTATGAGAATTATATATTAATTATATGTAACACCCTATTCCAAATCAATTCCTAATTCGAGGCTGTAGCCCGAAGAGCGGTCATCATAAGGATTAGGTCCTTTGAAAAGGTGAGAGTTAGGCCCATTTGGATGTGGGTAATGAAGATATGTGACCCAATATTTTAGTTTGCACTTTGGAGTCAAGGGGTAAAATGGGAATGTAGTGTTTTAGACTTCTTTTATGAATTATGGATTTTAGTTCGATGTGTTTTATGTCAAAAGTAGTTAGATAGGGTTTTTAGAGCTCCTCAATACCTTTCTGTGGATATAAAGAACGTCGAAAACGGAGTTAGAACGAAGAAGTTATGACTGTTTGAAGTTTGGGTGGTTTTGGGCCAAGCTGAGTACGTTGGACGTACAAAAAGGTGTACGTTGGGCGTACTAATGGAATCTGGAGTACACTAGGCATACCAGGAGTACGTTGGGTGTACGCAATTAGTTCCCAAACCCTAATTTCGTGGTTAGCCCTATTTAAGCTCCTTAACTCCCCCAAACCCACTCCATTCTCAGACTCCACCCCTCCAACACCCCTTTCATGAAACCCTAACCTTAGATGAGCCTTGTAAGCTAAAAGAAGGTGATTTTGAGTGCTTTGGAGTATGCATGGTGCACCTTGGAGAAGAAGGAACTTCTTGTAGAACTGTTGGTTGCATTGGAGCTTGTAGATCTGGACTTTGTTCACCTTGATCTATCTTTTAGAGTTATAATGTTTGAATCTTGATGATGCATTTTGGTCATTTTAGTGCATAAAATTTAGATCTTGAAAGTTTGTGACCTTGTTATGGATAAAGTTGTAAACTTTATCTATCTAAACATCATTATGATTCAGATATGAAGGTTGGAGACTTAGACTTAATGGATTAAGTTGAAAAAGATGCACTTTGGTCCCAGATGATGCTTAAAGGCTAGATATTGGTGGTTTGTACCATTCTAATGGATAAAGTTGGAAACTATATCCATTATGGAGCTTTTAGGATCCATAAAAATGTAATATTGATCCTATATACCTTCCATGAGAGTATCATGATGTCTTAATGGATTAATAAGTTAAGGTTTTAGCTTTTGGACCTTTTCTAGACATGGAAAGTCATAAAGGTGGAAACTTTTATGAATTAGAATGATGTTGTGGGACTAGATCTGAGTGTTGGATGAAAGGACTTATGAGATTAAGCACTTAATGGAAAAGTGCCATTTGGCCGGGTACATCAGGCGTACCTTTAACTACGCTGCACGTACTCGTATGGGGTCCCGATTTTGGTTGGTAAGTACGCCATGCGTACGAGCTGAGTACGATGGGCGTACCAAGCCTGAAGTTTGATTTGTTGACTTTGACTTCCGTTAACCGTTACTTGAGGGTTTTGGCCTATTAACTAAGATTTTATCTGGTTCTGGTATTCATAGCTCGGAAAAGCCGACATGGTAGCAGCTAAGGATTTCTTCCGGGGAGCTTCTGCATTCGAGGTGAGTCTCCTCACTGTTTGTATGGGTCGAAGGAACCAATACGGGCCCATTTGGTTTATGTGTTGTAGGAAGACCAGGGGGTTAGCCCTAGGCATTATGTATGAAAGACCTGAATTAGCTCCTGGCACACTATATGCTATTATGTATGATAGGAAGATCCGGGGGTTAACCCTAGGCATTATGAAAGAAAGACGAAGAGGTGGCTCCTGGCACACATTATGCTAATTAGCTAAGTAGAGTAGTATGTATGCAAATTGTCTTTGTGATGCTTGCATGGAAAACTAGGAGGTGGCTCTTGGTACTTGTTTGTAAGACCCAGGGGGTGGCCCCCGGCTTGGCAAGAAAGACCACGTGGCGGCCTGTGGCATAATAGCAAGACTATGTGTCAGCACATAACCTCTTTGTTGATTATGATATATGAATGATATGTATGGCTCATGGTTATGTATGGCAGTATGTGATTTATGTGCTTATATGACTAGACAATATCCGGTTGAAAGAGACCGAAGGGGTAGGCCAGCACCAAGATATGCTAGGCGGTATGTTGATATGTATGGTATGTGGTATTTGGGGAACTCTCTAAGCTTCGTGCTTATGGTTTTCGGTTTTGGTTTCAGGTACCTCTAGTTTTCAAATAAAGGAGATAGAGATGATTGAAGCGCATATACCTATGTTTATAACGCCCGTTTATTTAAATAAATTAATAAATGTAAGTCCCGGACTAGTTTGTGAAGAATTTTGATAGCCGAGGGTAAAAGTGTACATTCTGGACTTAAATTGAAAAGATTTGAAGGCTTAAGGGTTTATTGGTGATTTAGGGATCTATAATGAAAGAAATTTATGGGATCAGGGTTTAAAAAGTAAGTTTTGGATTCAGTTTGTAAATATTTCTGAGGTCAGGGTCTATTTGGTATGTTTTGGATTTAGTTTGAAAACAAATTAGGATGGAGGGGCTGAAGTTTAATAAATTGATAAAAATGCCTAAAATGGCACACGGGATATACTCGTATCCCTTCCCCACACCGCATCCTTTAACCCTAAACCTAAACATTTTGTTCCAACCGCCACTACTCCTCATCTCACTATTTCGATCGGGAAAGGAGGCCGCCTACTGCCCCGCCGACGAGCGCCACCACGCCATGCTGCCGAAGAGGCGCTGTACAACCGATGAAGCACCGAGCAGCCGTTGTGTTATCCCATTGAAGGCGGAAACCTCTCTTTGACATCGTAGCAGCGAGGGATCTGGGAAAACCTCATATGTGGCGTCGCTAATATCATTCCCAGTGGAGGCTGCCACCCTCTCGCGTTTTGTTTTGTTCCGCCACCGCCATCTCGTTAGCTACTTAGCCATCGGAGAACCTCGATATGCCTCCAGTGGTTGCTGAGGATGAAGTCGGACGTGAGAGATCAGCTGTCCTCCAGTCACGATCAACCCAACCACCATCGGAAGCCGCAATCACCGCCACACGTGTATTGCTGCCCTTTGACAACGACAAGGCCACAACCATCCACTTTGTTCCGGTTGCATCGTCACAAGCTTGTTGTTGCTGGAAGACTTCATGAATCGTATGGACTGACCAATGCCACCACCGTGAGGTGGTGGCTGCCATCGCAGTGTGCCACAAGGTGGGTGGCTAGGGTTGTTTTGTAATGGGTTAAGGCATATGAGTGTTATTTCTGTGATGTATGATTGGGTTTGTTTGGCCAGAGAATCAGGAAAAGCCATTGCCACCACGAGCCACCGCCGGCCACGATGGTGTGGCTGTGTGTGTGTGTCTATTAGTTAGTGTGTGTATTTTGGATAAAAGCCTTGTAATTGTAATTAACATGGAATAATGAAAATAATAATAGTAACCACCACCGTAAGGTGGTGGCCGCTATCGTGAGCCGCCATTGATCACCACTACCCAAGGCGGTAGTGGGTGGTGCCCCACAAGCAAACCCTAATGGACCTAGCAAGACCCGAATGGGCTTAAAGACTTATTTGGGCCTATTGGGCCATGTTTGAGTGAAAAACCCTAATTATAAGTATTTTGGCCTTGAACTTATTGGACCCACTTTTGGGCCATTGAGATTGGAATGTGTATTAAGCCCAATTTCTCCATATCAATTATCTAGTAGAGTAAAGGACTTAATGGATTAAGTCCTTAATGGGCTAAGTGAGAAAACCCTAATATTCACTTGGGCTTTGTGTTGGGCCATCCAAGAATAATCAAATGGACTAGAGTAATTAGTTGGGCTTTAGGGTATGGCCCATATGAAGGATTGGGCCTAATTTGGAAGATTGGGCCATAGATGGGCCATAGTTTGGGCCTACATGGTTGTATGGTATTGGTCCCTTAGAATGAGACATGTTGGATTGGACTGAACAATTGGGCCTTAAGGGAAGTCCATGTAGAGGTTTGGGCCCAATTTGGAAAATTGGGCCATAGTTGGGCCTTGGTCCATTATTAGACTTTTGGGCCTTTGGTTTGGGCCTTGGGCTTGAGTCAAGCTAAGATAGGGGTAAAGTAGTCTTTTACCTAAGTATGGACTTATGGTTATGAATTGGAACCCAATTATTAATTGGGTATTATTTTGATATTGATAGATCGGGAATCTGTCATCCAGCAACTATGGTTTTGTCAGTAGGACTTCAACAGTGTGAAGTGAGTTTCCTTCCAGTAGGAACGGGTCTACGGCCACAATGCCATCCCGTTTAGATTATAGTAGTTTAGTATGCTTGATGTATTTGTGATTCAGGCATGTCTATGTGTTATGAGTTCCTGACTGCGGTCCGATGTAGTATGCATTATATGTGTTTATGTTATATGTTATGATTATGTTATGCTATGTCTAGTTAGTTCCGGACTACGGTCCGATGCAGTGGGCAAGGCTCTAGTTAGTTCCGGACTACGGTCTGATGCAGTGGGCGAGACCCTAGTTAGTTCCGGACTTCGGTCCGATGTAGTGGGCAAAGCGCTAGTTAGTTCCGGACTTCGGTCCGATGCAGTGGGCGAGGCCCTAGTTAGTTCAGAATTTCGGTCCGATGCAGTGGGAGAGGCCGTAGTTAGTTCCGGACTTCGGTCCGATGCAGTGGGCAAGGCCCTAGTCAGTTTCGGACTTCGATCTGATGCAGTGGGCAAGGCCCAACATGTGCTTTATATGTTATTATATGGTATGTGGTATTTGGGGGAGCTCACTAAGCTTCTTTCTTACAGTTTCAGTTTTTGTTTCAGGTACTTCAGCTAGCAAAGGGATGGGTTCGGGATGATGGCAGGGCACACATCATAGTTTTAGCCTTGGAATTAGACTCGATATTTTTGACACGATCCTGACATCAGATTTGCTTTGATACATTTATTATGACATTTTGAGATACACGACATATGGTTTTTATTATATGATATTTGGATATTATGGTTTTAGTAATGTTTTCAAACGATATTTGGATATTATCGTTTTAGTAATGTTTTCAAACGAAATTTTTAGACTGTATTTGGGATGTTACAATGTTTTTCGCAATATGTGATTTCTGGGAATGAACTCTGATAAATGTTTTATTTGAAATGCTTTTCATTGTGTGAACCAAGTTAAAAATGTGTTTTAGCTATATTAAAAATGAAATTTTTGGTCATGAATTTTGGAATGTTACATTATAAATAGTAATATTAATTAATAATTAATCAGCAATTAATTAGAATTAATTTTGGGATTAATGGAATTAATTAAAAGTGCAGGGTCTAATGTGAAATTGCTCAATAGTTGAACAAAAAGACTCCTTATCCTTCCACCAAGAGGGTGGACAGTTTCTAGAGGAGAATATATGATTTGTAGATTATCCCATGTGGATAAATATGGAGCTGGATAATTGCCAATTTGAAATATTATTATTATATTCAAATTAGGATTATCAAGGGCTTCCTTGTTGTACTATATAAATGACCCTAGGCCTTTTATTGTCGGCCATCACTTCTTTCCAAGGATGATTGTTATTTGCTATAATAACAATAAGGTATGTAATCCTAAACCCTTTTATGTGTTTTCCGAAAATTACCTAGGGTTTCTAGGGTTCTTATTTTGATGTTCAGAGTAATAGTTTCAATAGAGAAAACATAGATCTTGTTTTAGGTTTCATGCACACTTATGAGTTTAAGTTTGTTTTGTTATGCCTAAAACCCGTCAATGGTATCAGAGCGTTTGGTTTGTTTTCATTTGAATTTTCTATAATTGTTGAATTTAATCAAATTAGAATTTATGGAAATTAAACGCTAAAAGGCTTTTTTTTTCGAAATTAGGATTAGGATTTTGAAACCCTAACCTTGCCCCCTAAGTTTCAAAATTAGGGTTAGTGTTTTGAAACCCTAACCTTCCTCCCCAAGAATTTCGAAAACTGAAAAGATTAGGGTTTTTCGAAATTTGGTAATTATCATTTTAATTGCCTAAAAAGAGATAATTAAAATTGGATAAATCCTATACCCAATATTTTCGAAAATTTAGAGGGTAAGGATTAGGATCAAATAATGTGATTAATTTAATTAGATAATCCTTATTTGATTTAATATATTTAACTAAATGGTAATTAATAGATAAATATTAACTCATTTGGTTTATTTTTAAATTTAAATTAATTATTTAATTTTTGAAATTTAATTATAAACCTAGTATTTTGAAAAGTTTTAAAATACACCTTATACTATATGTAAAATTAAAAGTTTAATAATTACTATACGTATAAGATTAAGTCCGTCGAATCGCTAGTACACCTCATTCACAAAGCTAGTGTATAAGGGGGTGTAAGGAAATTGCCTATAAAATGGTAGTTGAATGGGTGTCCACTATCACCTATCACTTCCTTGATTAATGGAATGTCGTTAGCCGAACGGGTTTGATAGGACAAATTAATTCTCATTAAAAGTATAATGATATTAAAAAGTAACTAAACCCTTTTATAAAAAATCTCAATTATAGTTACTTTAGGAAAAATGTGAATCTGTATGCTAACCCATGAAATGACACATTACACTATATAAGTCGTTAGTGGAGTGTGTTTGGTTAACCGTCACACTAATAAGGACTAATAAAGAGTTGTAATGGGTATCTCATAAATTTTCATTGTTGATGGAGCGTGTGTGGTTTACCAGTACATCAATTGGGATGATGAATGACAATGAGGTTACCAAGCTCATTTGCATGGTTATTCACATCATGTTTGTGATCTTCGGTATGTTAGTCACAAATAGAAGAGCATAATCTGAGATTAAACATGTCATTGAATAGTTCAATGAATCTCAAAATATCTAGGAATTTCATCAAAACTTCGTTTTCTATTGGTGGAATTGGTAAATCGTCATTTACCTACCTTTATAAATTTACAATAAGATTATGGCATCCCTTTTCTAAATTATGAAGTATGGAGTTGGATCCTAACCTTAATATTTCATTTTGGGTTTCTATATTAAGGATTATTCTTATTTAACTAAAACTACCTTCCTTTTATAGATGTTTACTCCAAATGATGCTTTTGGTCCCTCCTCCACCAATCAAAACTTCTTTGTTGAACATCTGCTCAAAGGTGACATTTGATGGCTCCAACTACAACGACTGGATACACAATATCAAAATGGCCCTTCGTTTGGAGGACAAGGAGTATGTCCTTGAGAAAGAACTAACTGGGATTGACGAAGAGAAGGCCACTCCTAAAGAACTAGCCGCGTATAAGAGGCACTACAATGATGCAACAAAAGTTGCTTGCATCATGGTCGCCATGATGACCCATGAGTTGCAAATATTCTAGAGGATTACTGGTCATATGAGATTAACAAGGACCTTGTGGAGAAGTACCACAAGCGAGCTCGTCAAGAAAATTAGGATGTGGTAATGTCCCTCATGGGGTGCAAAATGAAAGATGGAGAATCTGTCTGTGGCCACGTACCGAGAATGCAATGTTACGTGGAGCGCCTTTGAGGCTTAATGTGCATTTTGATGAGGAGTTGGCTATTGACATAGTCTTGAACTCCTTACGAAGTTGTTATGATCAATTCATCTTGACCTATCATTTGAACAACAATGAGACCACCTTGGCTTAATTGCATAACCTCCTGTTGACAGCTGAAGCAGGTATGAAGGGAAAGAGTATTGCCTCCATTCTTGCTAGTGTTCTGGTTTTGTCCATTGGTCGAGGGTAGTGGAAGAAGAGGAAAGGTCCTCTAAAGCAAAACTAGAAAGGAAAGTCTCATGTTGGGTCGTCAAGCAATGGACCCAAAGGTAAATCCATTTCTGATGCTCCTCTTGTCTCTAATCCCAAAGAGGGCACTTGCTTTTACTGCAACGACAAAGGGCATTGGAAATGAAGTTGTCCGAAATATCTGCAAGATATTAAAGATGGCAAGGTGAAGCCAACTTCTGCAAATATATAAACTATTTTATCTAATAACTCATCATCTTCTCATTCTTGGGTCCTTGATACAGGATGTGGATTTCATATTTGTTCTAATTTGCAGGGGCTAAGAAGAAGTGAGGAGGTAGATCACGGTAAAATGAACTTGTTCATGGGGAATAGGTGATCTTCACATGTCACCAAGATTGGAGTTTATAGTCTAATGCTTACTAATAGTGTTGATTTGGATTTAGTAAATTGTTGCTACTTTTCAAAAATGACACGAAAATTTATTTCCTTTCATGCATTGTTCAGGCAAGGTTTTAGATATGCTTTTAATGATTTGAATGGTTCAACACTCGACAACAACCAATCAATCAAACACATTGATCGAAGACCCAAAAATTCATAGTTGCTGGAAACAACGTTGTCACGTTGTGGCAATGAAGCCACCACAACGTGGTGTCTAGAACTTGGTGGTTTCGGGAATAAAGAGAGACATTCAAATTTCTATTAGTTTTTTTTTAAGAAATCTCATCATCTAAATTCGTCCATACTTCCCTCTATTTATAGGGAAGAATACAAAGAACTAAAAGATAATTATCTAGTCACCTAATAATTATCCATATATTTGTTAATTATCTAACTTCTTAATTTATCTAATTTTCTCATTGAGTACATTCCAAAACTTATAGATTTCATTTGATTAATTAAAGACTATTAATTAATTAACAAATCATGTCTTTATAATTTTCCAATGTCATTTATTGCTTATTTCTATCCCTGTATGTTATCTAAAAGGACTCTACTATTAATAGTAATATTAGTAGGTTTTGTTATGGGTTTAGACACTAATCTCCATAAAAATCAACCTCCTCATACGGAAAAATCTTATGTCGTGTGTCAAATATATCATAAATCGAGACATGATGTCGGTCTTTACTTTTACTTTCGTGATTCTCCTCAAAATAGAGGAGGTAGAAGGGGTGATAAAAGTTCTTTAAGAGGAACAAGAAGAAATAATTTTCAAAGAAATTATAGAGGGGGTGGAAACTATTCAGGAAATGTCGCCAGATTTAATGGTGACGTCGTTGCCAGTTATAATGGAGATTTCCTTGGAAATAATGGTGTAGCTGCCAAATTTAATGGTGATGTTGTTGGCTTCTATACGTCATCTTCTACATTGTACAGAAGAGAGACGTGAAATGCAGAGAATGTAAACCTAATATCTCTTGGTCAAATGTGTTCCATCATCTTTATGACCTAACTAAACCTGGTCTTGTCCCAATCAACTCTGGTAATGGACAATTTCATGATGAACACGCATTTTATGCAAAAGGGTAGGCTAACAGTAACACAAGTAATTAGGACAAGTCATTTTTCTAATTGGTCCATCTTAATAGTATTGGCCTAGTTCAAATTATGATCAAAATTTATCAACAAATGTAGCCTTTTCTAGTGATTTTTCTTTGTGCGGTGTATGCCAAGTAGTTGAATCATGGATACCTTATGCAGGTGCTACAACTCACATGACACCAGATCCAAAAATTGTTATGGAGCGGTTATTTATAATGGTTTGTGTCGCATTATTGTTGGAAATGGTACAACTCTCACTATATGTCACATAATCACATTGGTTATGCTACATTACCTCTTTCGAAATGTACTCTTAACTTGTTGAGTGTCTTTTTGTCCTATAATTAACGAAAATCCTTTTGTCTATTTTTGAGCTTGTAAAATACAATCATTGTATTTTGGAATTCTCATTTCATGCTTTGTTCATTAAGGATTGGACAGGTCAAATACTACACCACATTCCGCATAGCAGCAACAATCTATATATGTTTGTTGCTGACAGTTTCTTAGACACCACTTCCAGTCGCATTTGGCATTTTAGACTTGGACACCCAACTTCTTTTGTTTTCGGGAAACTTCCTTTTTTGAATAAATTTAGTACAATAAAGCTATGTAATGCTTGTAACTGGCGACAATTCATAAAAGATTCATTATGATATTTGGGGACAATCTCTAGTGGTTTCTAATTCAGGTTATGGATATTTCATATCCTTTGCTGATGAATATAGTTAATTTTCATGGATTTATTTGTTATCTCATAAATCATATGCTCTGTCTTCCTTTCGACATGTCAATCATCATGTTGAAAACCTTTTATCAAACAAAATAAAGAAAATTCAATGCGATGGTGCCCTTGAACTTATCAAAGGTCAAATCGCACAATTTTTATCTAATTCCGGTATCACTTATAAGATTTCATGTCCTTATACACCACAAAAAAAATGAAATTACTGAACGCAAAAACAGTCATTTATCTGAGATTGCTAGAGCTCTTCTTTGTCTATCATAAATAGTTTGGGTTGATGAATATGCCATGTTGCTTTTCTTATTAATTGAATTCCTTCACAAGTTCTCAATTCTCATTCACTTTATGATCTTTTGTTTCATAAATAACCAAATTATGATTTATTCATAACCTTTGCGTGTTTGTGCTATCCCTTTCTTGGTGATGCTCGTCTTGATAAGTTGTCTCCAAAATCCACTCAATGTATTTTTTAGGATATGCCCCGAATTATAGAGGTTGTCTTTGTTATGATCTGTGTACTTCAAAAGTTCATACAAGTTGAAATAGAACCCAACTTTACTTTGAGATCAAAATTCAATTGAGCCAAAGAGGAGATAAAAATTATGTAACTCCAATGATGTCGCTGAATCCATGCACCTGTTTCGCCATTGCCATGAAAAACCCTGTTGGTTTAGAACTCCTTCTTCATTAGCTTTTTGATATCTCCAATTTTTGAGAACTGTTTTTGCATTTTCAAGTTTTTCCAGCATCATTCAATCATGGGCACCATAACTTTTCTAACTCTACCAAGTATTATCAAAGATTAAATCAAATTCTTAATGAAACATCCAGGAATTAAAGAAAAAAAATGGTGATGGACCAAAATCAGTTGATGTATGCTTGAGCAGGACCACTAGTTTACTCATTTTTCTTCGGTCATCCCTGAGATAAGTGAACTTTCTCCCCCTAGATTGTGTTCGTGAAGCCCCACATCTTCAATGAATTTATTGAAATCCGATGCTACATAATGGCAAAATGTAGAATTGAATCTTTCTTTAGCGTATTGTACTGCATTGAAATCACCTAAAGAAATACAAACCACGAACATAGCCCGTTTGAGTTTAATTAATTCTTCCCATAACTTATGTAATGCCCGGAATACCAACACAATGACCAGAGTTGGCAATGAAATTACGAGATGAGGTATGAACTACAACACTGGTTTCTTGTATACCAATGAAATTTATTTTCTGTGTTTTTCTAAGCTTACGAACCCATACACTGTGATGATTTTGTTAAGATCATTCATGCCTTTACGAGGTAAAGATTTCCCAAACTTTGCGATTGTGTTCATTCACCTTATGAATGTAATTTCGAAATCTTACTCCTTGCATGGATCTTTCAAGTTCTTCAATATTTCTGACATCATAAATCCAAATATTGAGCCACTTTTGTCTTTTCTCCCTCGAATGTATATGCTCGTGTTGTTATCGTATGCCTTGAATTTCTCTGAGATTGAATATGTTGGTGCCTTCTGGGATATTGGTGACGTAGTGTGATGTAATTTCGGAATTTGGGTACCTGCTATGGGAGCATTTTTTGCATGGAGTGAGAGCCTTGACTTCTATGGTGAATATTAGTCTATCACCCATCATCGACAAACCAATATAGCAACCATAAAAACATCTATTGCCGATATACAAAACCTTTGTGGCAAAATCTTATTTGCAAAATCTATGTTGATTTTCACTTTGTAATTAATATATATATATATATATATATATATATATATATATATATATATATATATATAGGTTATGTTTGGCGTACTAGCTAAAAAGCTAGCTGATAGCTGAAAAGCTAGCTGTTAAATAAAAAAACTAACTAGTAGCTGAAAAACTAGTTAGTTGAAATATATAAAATTACATAAAAAGACATGTAAGAGTATGTGTTTTTATAATTAATTAAGGGGTGTATTTGAAAAATTTTTAAAAAGTTCCTAAAAAGCTAGTCTAAGTAGTTTTTCAAAAAGCTAGCTTATAAGCTACTTTTTGGCTAACCAAACACGACAATATAAAAAAGCTCGAAAAATAAGCTAGCTTATCAGCTAGCTGTGACGCGCCAAACACAGTTATAATAATCAAGGTTTTAAAAAGTGTTCGACATTAATTAGTCGGTAGACTAGGATTAATTCCTAGTTTCTGAGTTTAAGCAAAGAAAAGAATAGGAATGAAAAGAAACTAAGAATGAGAAAAAGGAAAGAAAAGAAAGAAAATAACATTTGTGTTTTGTGTTTTGTGTTTTTGAGTTGGAGAAAAGTGTAAGGAAAGTTAATCATTTTATTCTTTCTTTCAAAATCCTTTCAAATCGGAAGGAAAGTTAGGAGGAAAAGTGGTCCTTAAATTTCCCTCCACTTCCTTTTGTTAATGAAACTCGAAAAGACCAAATTTTTTTTAGTTTTTCTTATTTCCACTAATTTCATTTATTTTCTCTCGTTAAGTTGAACTCAGGAACGAGAAACAAGAGATTAATTGTTTAGGCGTGGATTAATCAGAACCCTTAGTTACTAATTCGTTGAATTTTAAAATACAACTGACTAATATCATACCAAAGCTCGTAAATATCATTGATATTATAATGAATAGGTTAATATGATTAATGCAGTACTAATCATTCTTCAAATAATTTCTATTGAGATAGAAGAATTTAAAAATTGTTATCATTGCATTGTTTGCTACTGCTCCGGTCATTGTATAGGTATGGATTAATCGCTAGACGTCTTCTAAACAGTCAGGGGTAATGCCAAAGGAATAATCGAAGATTAATCCGGACCTAGTCGGAATTTTTATAACACTAATAATAATTGCTCATATAAGACAACAAATAAATCAATAATTAGCAAAAAAAATGACGTTACTCAATAAGGTCGTAAATGAATTACAACTTTCTTGTTATGTTTTTAGAATTTTCCTTTTGGTAAATTAAATTAAGCTTGTTTCGGGCCAATTAGTTGTGAGTTACACAAACTTTTCTTAAACTGTTGAATGTTTACGATAAGTCTTAAATCCTTGTTTGCAAATGAAATTCTCATTTGTGATTATAGTCTTTTGTAGAATGCATTTGTCGTTCGCATTGCTCTGATTAGAACTTGTTCTTATCCAAAGATTAGTTTTTGGACTTGTACAAAGTATTTCTTATAAACGAAGGTAGCCCATATTGTAGTTTTCAGTGTATCTTGAAGCCCATAGTGAAATTAGGTGCAGCCCACTAGTTCTAAAATATGATAGTAGTTGGAGGCTTCGAGCCTCTTCGAGGAGGGGAGTTTGTACTTCGCAAGGGGAACAAAAAGACTTAGTTTTATTTATATTTTCACATAAAATACATATAAAATGTATTTTTTTTTGGTATTTTTTATATAGAATAGAATATGATATCAATACGATCAGATTGAATGATTACAAAATATAACTAATAGCAACAAAAAGACAAAAGATAACCGCAAAATTAAATTCTTAATTGATAATAAAAATAATTGTCTATCAAACAATAAAAAGGGAATACTTATATGGAGGATAATATAAGTTTCATTCTTTAACCTTAGAAGCTCATAATTGAGTAGGATGAGATCCTCAATCATTATCTAAATCAAATCTCAAAAAATAAAATTTACGAAGTTAATACAAAAACAACAAAACACATTTTTGAGGCCCTAAATAATCAAGCACGGCCGAAAAACACTACATGTCATAGTGAAGCAGTGTGTTCTCTTAGTCAACCCATTTTACATGTAAGTGAATTTCGTCTAATTCCGAACTATTGGATCATTTCAGCAGATTTGTCGTTGATGTCATTATACTTTCATTCCTACTAGTACTAACATAACAATGCTATGCATCACCCCTTGTACCACCTACATCAAAATATGTATAGTGAAACATTTTCTTATAAATAATAACAAAAGAATAACAAAAAAAATGCTATAGTATCTTAGAAAATGAGGAGTAAACTATGACATGCATTGTTCCTGTTAAGATTCATTTTTCTTAATAGAATGAACATACCCCCTCAATGTGCCCTTTGTACTATCTTGTAATATTTATTTCATGTTGGTACAATTATATTGTGTACCAAAGTATTTTTTATAATGGCATTTCAGTCCTTAGACTTAAATATATGAAGTATCATGGATATGACATTTGACTATAACTTGAAGGACTAAATATGTATGGTTCGACAACTTATCCATAGGTGGAATAATAAGAATTAAACACACATTTTAGAGAAACGTTATAGGTGGACATGGATCAATTTTCTTGTACATTTTAGTTTTCCTTATAACACAATGATTATGTGTATAATTATCAATTCATCTAGAAATCAATGTAGCACCTTTATGGGAAGTGAAAAGAATCAACATGGCATAATCTTCAACATGATTGAAGTTATGATTCTCTCCGATTAAGTGTTCTTTAATTGCCATAAGTGTTTTCATGTTTATGCATAAAATTGATGTTGTATCATACCTTAATTTCAGTATGTGGTATCAAAGTCGGGTCAATTGTGTGCCTTAAGTTTTGATATTTTTGGGTGAGTTGTGTGCCTTAAGTTCGATATTTATTCATTTGCTACATGGAACCTTAAATCCCCATTGTTTTCTTATGCCTTTAAATTATAATGGCAATAATAATTCAATCATGATTAAAAGGTACCACAAACAAAACAAATTCGTTTATTGTTTTTCTTTTGGAACCTGTGATTTCAATCGTACAAGGATTGATGTATCCTGGGTCAATTTTTCCTTAACTAGTAAAAAACCCGCCCGCGCTACGCTGCGGATTCGAATAAACTATGATTAGCATTCCAAAATTGACATAATCAGACAAACAAAAGCGTAAGTTAAATGTAAAATACTTTTTGACTTGTTCAAAAAAACATAACTATATAAACATTTTATTATTACCTTTAATCAAAGTAGGTTGCTTGTTTTGTTAAAATAGAATAGATGATAAATAACCAAAATAAAATAAAAATATAAGTACACTTCCTTCTCATGCATAAAATTATATAAGGCGACTACAATCCTAAAAATAATAAAGTACATTTCTTTTTCCAGAAATAAGATACCAACAAATACAAAACCAAAATAGTCCGTCTAGTTAAATTAATCTTGAAATAAGATGGAAAAAACAAAGGTTTACTTGTTGTCATGTCTAGTTAAATTAATCTTAAAATAAGGAAAAAAAACAAAGGTTTAATTGTTGTCGCCCACAAATTTTGTGGACACCATATCATCTTTAGTGCAACCCAAGATGCCCTTCAACCTCCCTAATAACAAACCCAAAAAATAATATTACAATTTTTCGACCATTATCTATGAAGAATTCAAGATATATAACATGAAATGAAATAAGTTTGCTTACTTTGTAGCAGCTTTGATCTCATAAAGTCATAAATTTCTCCAAAGTAACGGTCAAATCAATAGTTGGGATACGGAAAAGGAGTCGAAAGCAATAACATGAGGTTATGGCTAATATTTCATGAATATGACAAAGTAAAGGAGCATGTGTAACAACTATGAGAACAGAAAAGTTGCATTTTTAAATTTTTTTAGCAGGCCAAAATAAATACTTTTAATAGAAGTTAATTATAATTTAATTTTTTCATGACTGGAGGGCAGAATGGCTATATTTAATGTCTGCAATAAGATAGAAGCAAAATAGGTGGAATAAATGACTTTGAGATCTAACATCGGTTTTGACTTTTTTTTTTTTTTTTTTTTTTTTTTTTTTTTTTTTTGTATAAGTGCAGGAAACAATTTATTTAGAGTAATGGATTACCATAGAACATGGATAAAATGAGATCTTCATGTTTCTTGAAGAAATCACATCAAAACCAATTTTGGTGCTTATTTTAAGGTCCCACAAACCAAAGTAGATTTAAAAAATCAATTTATTTACCCTCAATCATTGCAACTTATAATCTGAAATCTGTTTGTAACTATTGTGACATGAAAACCCAAATGTCACACCTTCCCCGACCAATGACGGAAATGCCGAGTGGTGACTGTATTTACATAGATTACCCAAATCACAGAGTGCAAACTATAACTATCTATTAAATGAAACCCATCTACATTCGAGCCGATAGTCATTCCTTGATTTGATCCTTAGAAATGTCAACTTCATGTTGGTGAGTATACAAGTTTTGAGATAAACATATGATAAATTTTCTTTGAAAACTTTCTAGAAATATTTAGACATGATTATGACCATTTTACTTAAATTCCTAGTTTCCTATATTTTATTATATTATCTCTTATATTTTTTAGGATATCCTACTAATCCTACTTTATTATCTTTACATGAAGTTTTACCAATTCTAACTTACTATTTTTGTAGGATATTTACTGATCCTATATTATTATCCTTTAGGATATTTTATGAATCCTAACTCACTATCTTTGTAAGATATTTACCGATACTATCTTATTATCTTGTAGGATATTTTATCAATCCAACGTTAACTATCTTTGTATGATATTTACCGATCCTATCTTATTATCTTTTAGGATATTTTATCAAAACTAAGTTATTTTATCTACCACTCTAAGGCATCCCTCTTGGTAATCAGATCTCTAATGTGGTTTTAACATATTACCATGTGTCACACCCCCAAACCAGAACGGCTGAAATGTCCGGGGGCGGATGACGTCATGCTCAGTATCACAACAAATGTAGAATAGTAAAAAAAGCAACAACATCAATTTCATTAATATTAAAGTGTTTACATTGCATTCAAATCACATATGATTGAATCTAAAAGTAAGTAGCAAAAGAAAGACATGAAGCTACTATGCTCCATCTTCTGAATCCCTGCGCGTGTACCTGTCTACTAGTTTCCTGAGAATACAAGTGATTTTGAAAGTGTATCAACATTTAAGTTAGTGAGTTCATAAATATTTTGTTTTAGAAAGCATATTCTTTGTTCTTTGAAAACCTTAGTATGTTCCTCCAGAAAATCCAATATTTTCTAGTCTAATAAAAAAAATCTAATGTAAGAAAAATGTAACCTTTAAGTTCCTTTTACAATCACCTAGTAGATACAAGTTATATACAATACATATTGAACAGCCAGTCGATTGTGTGGTTCTGCCCTAAGCCCACAACCAAACAAGGAACAGGAAATGAAGCGGAATCCACACATTCCACTGTTTGTGGGATCTACATTGTATGTATCCCTGGCGTATACACTAGGTACTTACAGAGTTAACAGTGTTGGTCTTATTTTAGTGACATCTACATTGTACTTTGAAAGTAATGTAATACTGTTGCATTTGTATGCAATCTTTTGTGTATGTAATTAGTTAAACATTCTATCCAAAAAGTATGTTTTTGTACTAGAAAATAGACATGAGTGTCGAGGAGTATGTTGCAGTCCTTACCGAGAAAATGATGTTAGTTTCTGACCTGGTCCCTACTGAATTATCCAAGATAGAAAAGTTTGCTAATGGACTACCGATGGATTTTGGTCCAATAGTGAAATTAGCAACTACTTTTGAAGCAGCCATCTGAGTTGCCAATCTGTTGAAGACATGATCACAGGAAGAACCAACATACAGGCTGAAGTCAAGAAGAAGAGGATTAACGAAAGATCCTCACAACCCAAAAAATATGAGGTTCGAAACCTAGCCACAACGATAAGAAACCTAGGGATTACAATGAAGAAAAACGGTGTGACAGGTGTAGGAAGAAGCACTTTAGGAGATGGAACGAGGAAGTAACCTGCTATAAGTATGGAAAGGCTGGTCACTTTTCCAAAGATTATACATTCAAAAAAAGAATATGTTATGAATAGGGAGTTATGGGGCATGTTTTGAAAGATTGCCCAAAGAAAAACGAACCAACACGGTCATAATGTGTTGTCAAAGCCAAAGGCAAGAGCGTTCCACATGATCCATGATGAAGCGGAAACTGCTTCTCCGAAGTAAAATATATGAAGAAAATGTCTTAAATAGATAGTAATAACTCATTTAATTGAATATGATAGGCTTTAAATATGAATGTAATCATTATTAAAAGGTATAAAAAAATCTCTACTTTTGTTATATGTGTTGATTTGCTATATGATTTTATTGAATGATGACTTGGATGACTACATGACAATACCTGGGACGAGTATGAGCAGGTGTGAAAGATAATAAAGACCTATATTATCGGAAGAACAAGACTCATACTTAGATCAAGGAAAGTCACAAGGTGACTAAGTCTCTAACTGATTGAGATATTTTGTTTATTTCCATCATTACCTTTGTTTCAGAAATGACTACTAAGATAGATATTATTCCAACTTTAGTGGTCATAGAAAATCGAGTTTGAGTAATCTATGAAGAAAGTTTGATGTAGCGTCGGACTTTTGATTGAAGGAAATGAGAATTGAAGCTATCAAATGGAGTATCGCGATCATCATTAAGGATACGAAACTTGTAGATAGGAATGATACTTATCATGATGTGATTATATCACATTAGAACATGAAAGAAGGTATATTCCCTACTAGAGTCTGAATAAAAAATACCTTAGTCTAACCATTGCATCATATGATGAGAGATCATTAGAACGTGACTCGTCGATCTGTTGCGATAATCGAAGTAAAAAAACTTATCTTAGGTTAAGGAACTTGAGATTTCAGTGGAGATCGAATTTTGAAGGAAGAGCAGGTGCAAGATTTAGCACCGTCAACAGTTAAGAAGTTTAAGAGTTAGAAGCTCAATAGAAAAGACATAAGAGTTATGATTACTACGTAGGATGGAAACGTAATGTGTAGAGTCATCATACGAGCCTTTGTTTTGTTGATGATTCTGGGACGTAATCTTCTTAAGGGGAGATAATTGTAACACCCACAAATTCGGGCTGTAGCCAGTTAAGATATTGTAAGCCTTAAAAATGACTTTTTGATAGAAGATTATATAGGATAATAATCATAAACAAAGCTATATTAAATGTGACAAGGGTTATGTACATTTAACGCTGAAATCCGACTTCATACGAAGAAGTTATGCTTCTTCAAAGTTTTGCGATTAAACTAACATGAAAGTGTAGATGTCGTCGATAACTATGCGTAAGTATAAAGAAAGTAAAAAACAGAGCTCATATATGGAAGTTATGACCATCCGAAGATCTACGAGAAATCGCCTATGTTGATGACATGGCATCACAAGAGAGCGCCACATGGCATGGTCGGTGGTTGACTCTCCATCGACGATAAGGCAATGTGGCCCAAGGAGTGAGCTCTATGTGGCACCATGAAACGGTTACATATGGAAACCATCTAAAAGGGAGGATGTATCCAAAATAGATGATGACACGTGGCATAAAGCTATAGGAGCTAGTAAGACCATCATGCGTCACACACCTATAGGGTATGCATGATGCGCCCTTCTGTTCCTATAAATACCTTTTGATTTTTGCATTCATTTCATACCAAATTCCATCCACTTTCTCTTTGAGATATCATCCTTTCTTGAGTCCGATTTTATTACGGTTCCTAGGTGTATTTAGTAAGGTTTTGAAGCTTCGAGGTGTCCGACAAATATAAGTTTTTTTGTTTTGGGGTTCTATCTGCACAATTTCCCGGTATTTGCTAAAACTTTTGTAAGTTAATGCAGACTCTTTTTCTTTGATTGTAACTTATATTTATAGTCATAAGTCGTTATTATGAACCTATAAATACGATTTATCGGTAATTCCAAGTCATTATACTGATTGATCTACTTACAGGAAAGGTGCCTAGAATGGTTACGTTGGCTTGGTTGTTGGATTTCAGTAAAGCTATATGTTGAAATGGTCATGCCACCCAACTGTCCTGCCTATCTGGTCACTTTTCAAGTTGCAATAAGTGGTGCCTCGGAAAACACCAATGCCTTACTATCGGGATCCTACGATATCAAACACACACTAGTGAGTTTCTATGCCAAAATCTAACGCTAATATACTAAATTCTACATAAAGAGAAATGCCAAATTTCTTTAGTTCTAATATTGGTTTTATATCAATTGGTAACAATTTTTTTTGAAATTGTGAAATTTTATAACTCATGTGATTCAGACAATTTTGGATATTATTTTCCAGATTTTTGTAATATTATTTGAAGGTATTTTCACATATTTAAATGTGTTTCAAACTCTTAAAATCCAAAAATGTTATCAAACAGTTTCCAAAAATTTTAAAACTTTACATTTTCATTCCAAATATAGTAGAGGTCTACAAAAAAATTTTCCTTGAATTTTGGATGTGATTAGCTGTTTTTTTAAATTTTTTAAGCCTTCATATAAATATAAATTCGTGAAAAATAGCATTCATATGATAAAAATTCTCAAACTTTTTTGTAATACTGTTATTAAACATACTTAAGCTGGTAAAAGTATGAAAATGGATTTGTAAATAGTTTTACCTGATTTTATTATTTTTGTTCATTTTTTCTAACAAAAATGGAGATAAATAGAAAACAGTTTCCAAAATTATCCAAACTTTTTGTAATACTCTTATTAAACATATATAAGCTGGGAAAAATATGAAATGGATTTATAAAGAGTTTAACCCATTTTTATTATTTTTGCACATTTATTCAAACAAAAATTAAGATAAATAGAAAACAGTTTCCAAAATTACCGAAACTTTTTGTAAAAATGTTATTAAACATACTTAAGTTGGGAAAAATATGAAAGTTATTTTTCATTTAGTTTGGCTATTTTTATTTGTTTTATTTACTTAAATAATCATTAATTCGTGAATAATTATTAAACAATTAAGGTAAATTACCAAACTTTTTGTAAACTTTATATACAGTGTACATAATCTGGGAGTAATACCAAACATAATTTTATATACCGGAGTATGATTTTGTGGATTTAAGTGTATTTAATCTTAGGAAGATAGAAGAAAAATAGCATACAGAAGAGAAAAATCATACAACTTTTTAAGTAGCATCCTAATATGTTATAAGGTGTTTTGGTAAATTTTCATGAATTTTGGATTAGTAAAACTATTTTTCCCATTTTTAATCCATTATAAAAACAAAAATCATGGAAAAATAGATATGCATTATGAAAAATTCCCAAAATATTTTTCTAAGTAATCCACATGGGGTAGTATCTGCAAAAAATCATAGATAATCTTTTCACATTAGCTAAATCGGTTTTATGATTTATTGGATCTAAAGAAAAGGAAAATTAAAACTCCTACTAAACGGCAACAAAAATCGATTAAGCTTAACGACACGCCATTATTTCCGATAGGGGTTATCCACGAATTTCTCTATGATTTATAGACCTCATAAATATTTTAAATGATTTATGACCTTGTTTTTTTTATTGTAACAATTATAATAAATCAAAGAAATGAAAACAACTCTTGCGATTTTTCATATCCTCTTATTATCTTACTGGGATTCTGAGAAATTTTTGTTTTTAATAGAAAAGAATATTTAGATTTTTCTATGAATAAAATCCTTTACATGCAATATTCACAATGTACTTTCATCATCAAGCCCTTAAACTTGATGTTTATCTCATGCATCACGGTTTGAAGACCATGCATGAACATACTTTATTCATAGTGATATTTTTTAAGGAAAACTTAGGTGCATAAGGTGGATGAACCTTTAAAACTTCTAAAAATTTGTATTCTAGGGTTTGACGTAGGTTTAGGTCCTTGGATTTCACCATTAAACAACACGCATGTTGTTCTTGGGTTAAATCCTACCACCAACATCATCAAACTCGACATTCATGGCTATTCACATTAATGTTCATAAAGAATGGTGTAGAAGAAGAAGGAAGTGTAAGAAACTTGTAAAAATTTAAAGAAAAGTGAAGGATAATGACAGAGAGATTGAGGTATTTTACCTAGACTCCAATCTTGAGCTTCAAGAACACCCATGAATCTTCAAAATTTCAAGATTAAAGGTTGTTAATTACTATTTTTAGAGAGTGTTTTGAGAAAGAGAAATAGAGAGAGAGAGAGAGAGACAGAGAGACACACAGAGAGAGAGAAAGAGAGAGTCTTCTTGGAAGATGGAAGAAGTGGTGGAGTGAAGTGTAAGAGAAAATGAGTGAATACGTGGGTTTCCAAGTAAGATAGAGAGAGAGAGAGGGAGAGAGAGATGGACGAATTTCTTGGAGGGCGAGAGGGTTTTAAGAGGTTTTGACAACTTTAATTTGAATAAATATGGCCTCTTAATCATTTTTATAAAATCATCTTTAGTTTTTATAAAAAATCTTAGTGCATTAATAAGGTTTAATTGTATTTTTGTCTTATAAATTAAGGGTAATTGGTAATGACCTAAAATTTTATTTTCCTTGATTATATTTCCCTGAATTTAATTATTTTAAATTGATATTGTAAGTTTCATA
The DNA here is from genome assembly GCF_002870075.4 of Lactuca sativa. Classification (NCBI taxonomy): domain Eukaryota; kingdom Viridiplantae; phylum Streptophyta; class Magnoliopsida; order Asterales; family Asteraceae; genus Lactuca; species Lactuca sativa. Next base: position 146,725,322 of record NC_056629.2, read on the forward strand.
ATTGATTTCATATAACTTTTGAGGTTAAAGTTTCAAAAATTAGGTATTTTGGGTTTTTTTGGGTTTTTTTTTTTTTCCTGATTTTGGTAAACTTTGAATATCGAATAAATTGAATCTTTGAGATTTCAAATTATTTTTGTGTTTCCTAACTCTTATTCAAGTTAGAAATAATGTTTGTAATTTATTTTTATCGGCCTATTGGCATTCTATGAAGTTGTTCCGAGATTCAAGCAAATTTGATGAATGAAGTATACTAGTCCTAGTTTAAACTTTGAATTAAGTTTCTATGAGACTTTGACCTAATTTCTACTTCTAGGTCAAGTGAATGATGTGTGTACGTGACTCGTGAAAAGGTGTTCAAGTCAAGGAATGACCCGAATTTGAATAGTTGTCACAATTAAAGTAACTATAGAAATCACGTATCAATGTGAAATCTAAGTACACTATCCATTGTTTATAATTGTTTCCAAGTTTCTAGTAGGTTATAACTTAGCTTCTGGTTACTAACTCTAGTATTTTTCGTGCCTATATGTGCAACTAAGTTTATTCTAATTTGAACTATCTCAATTTGAAGGTTGTCACAGTCTCCCCCGGTTAAAAGAATTTTGTACTAAAATTCAATTCATGACGTATTCTATTAGAACTCAGCAGAATACAATTGTATTGTTGGAGAGGTGGTGACTTTGAGAGTTCTTTGATTATTTTGGGTTAATTCCTCAAGGGAAGAGAGAACTCTTTACCTATAATCAAATTAATGTTTCCCTAATTCGAATTCTATAATCTAGATTGTGGGAAATTAGGATAATGGAAATCATAACCCAACCATGGCGACCTAGTCGAAAAAGATTATCTAGTTAGATATTTTCTAACTTAAGAGAGCGATATAAGTTTTGTTGAAACACCAACTGCATTGAGTGTTAAGTCTGCATTGATCCTTAAGTCGCGTTCTAAATCAACACTAAGTGCAAATTTACCATCTAATAAAGAATATATTAGGGACAATTTGCTCACTTTCGGGTAGGCTATTAAGTCTGGAAAAGATATATTCCAAAATAAAAAGGGGGTAGCACGAATGAAAGATAATCAATCGAGGGTATGTTCCTAATGATACGTGCTAAGGGTAGGTAACAAAGTTTTGGTACATCTCAAATGTAAAGACTATTTAAGTGTCGTCTACAAAATAAATTACGAAATGGCCAAGGATTTCCGAAGCTATATTTACTGCTACTGTTACTCTTGCTACAATGATACCATATTTGAAGAAAAAATATTTAGCAAGTCATTATTGCAAATGGAGGCGATGAAAGTTTATGTCACACCCTAAAACCATGAACGGCAGAAACGATCTAGGGCGGAGGACGTCATGTTCAGTATCACAACAATGCAAAGTAGTAAACAAGTAACAACATCATCCATTGCATTAATAATATAATTTCATACAAGTGTGTTCTGTCAAGTTGTATAGACACCAAAAATACATATCAAAATAAAAGACGAGTCTTGAACGAGCTCCATCTTCTCAAACCTGGCACATGTACCTGTCTACTAGTGACCTAAGAATACAAGTTATTTTGAAAGAGAGTATCAGCTTTAAAGCTGGTGAGATCATAAGTATATTAGCGTCGGTATTTGTATGAAAGTATTTGTAAGATGTTTTGAACTCTCCTAGAAAACCCTATGTTTCCTACTAAAAGTAGCCTTCTACCAAGGCATCTAGTATATGTGTGTGTCTCTTGTAAGAGTGTGTATTTTCCCAAGTCCGACTATCATTAATCAAAAATATAGTTTTTGCATTACCGTGCATCGTGTGAATGTTCACGAAGTGAATGTAATGGCAAAAATAATATAGTACTGTAGTATTGTAATACGTAACTGCTGCTGTACTAACTACCTTAAACCAATTGTAATTTAAAGTAACATGTGATCGGCCTGTATCCTGCTACCGACTCTAGTAAAACGATGATGTAAGACGCCGTAAGAAATGACATTTGGCACCCGTAGACTTGTAAGTCCCAGTATAGCGAGCAGCAAGGTGTAGGATAGTCAATCCAGTATAGATCTATATGCAAGCTCATACGCTACCCAATTAAGGAGATTCTGGATACAAAAACGGTCATGGTAGGTAGTGCCATGCCCCGTTTAGTGGCTCACATAACTGCATGAATGTATATGTAATGTATGTGCTAGCTGTATTGTGTGTTTTTTCTCTCTCTAGCCTATATGTATTGTTATGTTCTGTGTGTACTAGCTGTATTGTATGTTCTCTCTCTATCTAGCAAGTATTGATATGTACTGTGTGTACTAGTTGTATTGTATGCTCTCTCTATCTAGCAAGTATTGACTCATGAATGAACTGACTCCTTGTATGATTCATTGTTCTAGGAATAGTATTAGTAACTTCCTAAACTACGCCAATCGTAGTTTACTAGTAATATGACTTGTACGTATGAATGTATACCCTTGCTACCCAAGGGTATTGAATTGACTGATAACACTTTTATGTCTATATATGTGTACATAATATATAACTAATATTTAGACAACCTTCGGACGACTAACCGATGCCCTAAAGCCACATCCAAACAAGGAAAAGGAGGTAAAGTGAGCTAGCCTTCCTAAGTCCTTTAAACATTTCTTATATAACTATACATACATAGACATGCATTTGACAATATAAAAGTATAAAAAGAGTTTAAGTAAATGTATTTGACAACAGAAGAGTTTGTAAAATAGTTTGAAGCAAAACAGTTTGAAAAGTAAGAAAACCACTTGTTTGGTAGTTATTAATCACATGTGATTGATATAATAACTATAATTGTTCAACATGTATTCCCCCACATAAAAGCATTTAAAAACATTTAAAAGGTCAATTTAAGGGGTATGAAGTCACCTGTAGTGAGTGGTATGGATGAACTGATGAAACATGATTGCTAGGTGTCATGTGAAGACTTGAGCACACACAAGGATCCTATTTAATATATAATGACACATATATGTATCCAATTAGTCTTAAAACAACTAATCAAGAAAGATAAGACATCCTAGGACATACTAAACACCTTATATAAGTGTTATAGGTCCCAAAGATTGCATCTAAGCGTTGTAGGACATTGCTATTGAGTTTAGGGTTCAAAGGAAACCCCTAATATGAGTTTACGGTTTTGTGACCATCACTCATTGAGTTTACGGTCGTAAACTCATGCTTTCTTGACCATGAGTTGTTTTGAAGCTCTACAAGTCCTTAGAAGCATTTCCACTTGAAGTATAAGCCTATGGAAGGGATTAGGGCACCATTTCACTCCTAATTGGAGTTTACGGTCCTTGGACCATTTCCCCTTGGGTTTATGGTTGTAAACCCCTATGGTTTATGGTATTTTGATGTGTTCAATCCCTTAACTCATCAAGGAATGGATCTATGTAAGTTTCCAAGGCTTAGGAGGGACTAGGGCACACTTTGGCACCCTTTTAGGGTTTACGGTTCAAGAACATCTTAAACCGTAAACTCCTTGTTCTTGGTGTTTCTTGGGTGTTTTCTTGATGTTTAGAAGTGTAACAAGCCTTAAGATACTCTAGGATAGAACTACTTACAAGATAGAGGCTTGAAAAAGTGCTAAAAGTCCAAGAACACTAGTCTGTGTTCTTGGTGAAACTTGAAGATCTAACCTTTTGGAATGATTTCATGGATGAAAGTGTGTTAGATCACTAGATTAAGTAATATATCAACTCAATAAGGCTAGAAACACTTATAAGTTGAAGATCTAGGAGGAAAAGTCGGATGCTACTTGAGAGGATTTGAGTTCTAACTTTGCAATGGTGAAAAGTGTGAAAAATGGCTAAGTGCCATATATATAGTCACTAGGGTTTACGGTCCAAATACCATTTGGGCCGTAAACTCCAAAATTTTGAAGTTTTTGGAACTCTATTGTTGTACAATAAACCCTAGGTTATCCTCTCTCCTGAAATCTCCCGAAGTACTAACTTAAAAAGACTCAAACTTAATCCAAAAGGCTTGAAAGTTAGCAGAAACCGTTCTGACTTCTATTGAATTGAAATTTTGTACATAATAGAAATTTCGGGTGGTCACAGTTTATGATAAATTATATCACATTGTGTCGATAGCATTTTGAGTGTTTAGAAATGATAATTACTTTCACTATTATCTAAATGTGTGATAATATCAAGAAAATAAAGATACATGTGTGGCAATAAAACGAAGAAGTAAGATAATAAAGATATTAATTAAGGTTAAAGGTTTAAGTCATCAATAAGGGAATTTATACATAAATATTTTGATTACTCTTTTTAAAAATAAATTGTCTAATTGTCTAAGTCAAGACAGATTCAAGATTACCACGAGTCAGAATATTTATGAAAAAAAGTTTGAGAATTTAGGAACTCGCTGAAAATTGAAAAGTAGAATGCTATTTTAAGAAAGGTGTAAAAATATCGATCTTTGAAAATAGTGCATTTTTAATTCAGTGATTCTACCAAAAACAATCATTTGAAGGATAGATAATCGTAATATTTAAAAAGTTTTTATGTTTTTAAGAATAAGAAACATAAAAAATATATCATTCATATATACTTTCCGGTCTTAGAAAAATGATAAGCACAAGGGTATTCATCTTGTATATTAATTGTAAGGAAAATACAATGAAAGTTACATTTTAAATCAATTTTCCGAATTTAGAATGAAAGAGCAAATGTAAATAAGGGTTACTTGTTTATAGTAGACTTCAAAATAAAAAATAGATGTATATGATAAAAGATGTAATTGAATATATTGAAGTTGACCAAGTTAAAATTATGTCTCATGAGTATACATGTATTAATCGCTCAGGTTGATAAGGGTAGACTTCTAGTCTGTATGTGTACGAACATGGTACCAATAGAAGCAAAATAGACAAAAACAAATTTAGACCATGCATTGTGTTATTATTATGAGTTTGTGAGATCTCAAATCAGAAGGAGAACAAGAAATCAAGTTCTAGGGAAAGAAAAGGAAGGTAGCAACAATGATTGCTATCAATAAAATTTTAAGAGCAATACATATAAGTAGATTTAAAACCAGGTCGAGATATATTCCAAACTTCACCCTTTAAAATATGTTGATGGTTACATAGACATGAAGAAGTTTTAAAGTGTTTGTTGAGGTTTGCTAAAAAATTATGAGTTATCTATTAAGTTAAACTCTATTTGTGAAAATAAGAAACACTACAACTTGGGTGCATAAGGTGGATGAACCTTTGAAACTTGTAAAAATCCGTATGCTAGGTTTGATATAGGTTTTGGTCCTTAGATTTCGCCATTAAACAACATGCATGTTGTTATTGGGTGAAATCCTACCACCAACACCATCAAACTCGACATTCATGGCTATTTATATTAATGTTCATAAAGAATGGTGTATAAGAAGAAGAAAGTATAGGAAACTTGTAAAACTTTAAAGAAAAGTGAAGGAGAATGACTGAGAGATTGTGGTATTTTTCCTAGACTCCGGTCTAAGCTTCAAGAACACCCACGAATCTTCAAAATTTCGAGATTAAAGGCTGCTAATTACTGATTTTAGAGAGTGATTTGAGAGAGAGAGAGAGAGAGAGAGAGTCTTCTTGGAAGGTGGAAGAAGTGGTGGAGTGAAGTGTAAGAGAAAATGAGTGAATACGTGGGTTTTAAGAGGTTTTGAAAGCTTTAATTTGAATAAATATGACCTCTTATTCATTTTTATAAAATCATCTTTAGTTTTTATAAATATTCTTAGTGCATTTACAAGGTTTAATTGTATTTTTATCTTATAAATTATGGGTAATTGGTAATGATCTAAAATTTTATTTTCCATGATTATATTTCCCTGAATTTAATTATTTTAAATTGATATTGTACGGTTCATAATTGATTTCATATAATTTTTGAGGTTAATGCTTATAAAATTAGGTATTTAGGGTATTTAGGGTTTTTTTTTTTTCGAATTTGCTAAACATTAAAAATCAAATATATTGAATCATTGAGACTTCAAATTTTATTTGTGTGTGTCCTAACTCGCACTCAAGTTCGAAATAATGTTTGTAATTTATTTTTATCGGTCTATTGACATTCTATGTAATTATTCAGAGATTCAAGCGAATTTGATGAATGAAGTATACTAGTCCTAGTTTATAATTTGACTTAAGTTTCTATGAGACTTTGACCTATTTTCTACTTCTAGGTCAAGTGCATGATGTGTGTACGTGATTCGTGAAAAGGTGTTCAAGTCAAGGAATGATCCGAATCTGAATAGTTGTCACAGTTAATGTAACTATAGATGTCACATATCAATTTGAAATCTAAGTACACTATCCATTGTTACTAATTGTTTCCAGGTTTCTAGTAGGTTATAAATTAGCTTCTGGTTACTAACTCTAGTATTTTTCATGCCTATATGTGCAAATAAGTTTATTCTAATTTAGAACTGTCTAAAATTTTGACGGTTGTCATAGTCTCTCCAATTAAAAGAATTTCGTTTCGAAATTCAATTCATGACGTATTCTATTAGAACTCAGCAGAATACAATTGTATAGTTGGAGAGGTGGTGACTTTGAGAGTTGTTTGATTATTTTGGGTGCTCAAACAACCAACTGGATGAAATATTAAGGATCTCTACTCGATCCAAGCACACCAAATTAGAGGCCAAGGCCAATATTAATGAAAGATTTAAATGCATGTCTATAACGTGAAATTTTTGAAAGTTGCTTTTCTGGCTCTTCAAGGTTTAGGAGTAAAGAAAGTATATGTGAGGTCACTTAAGGGATAACTGTTAATACATGAAGTGACCCTCCGTAGCTAATAGTATTTTGGAGGTTTGAGAACATCTTTTGGAGTGAAGATGCAAAGATTACTTGTGAAGGGTGATGCGATGAATTTTGCTTTTGATTTATTGCCAAGAATTGATGTATTAAAGACAATGTGTCATGATTATAGTTAAGGATCTATGTGAAGAATTCAAGTGATGTTGTCTTGAAGTGTTACGAAGAGTATAGTACAACATTCAACTTTATATGACCTTGAGTAATTGGTGATGTTTGTCAGAACAGGTGTGGAAAGCATGGCTGCCTGTTCCCCATACCTTTTTGTATATCCAGTCAATAGCTATTAACTTGCTTAGCTATAAATATATGGTATGGGTTAGTATTCAAAAGTGTGTTTAAACTTCATTTATTCCTTGTAATGATTTAATGGAAATACAAAGTCTCATTGTCTCAATTTATTGTATTGTTCTTCTTCATTATCTAACTTAGTGTTTGCATGTAAACCTAGTTACGGATCAACAAAGCTTCTGTTATCATGCTTATAGTTATTTAGTTTTGTTGACGTTATGTTTTCAACATCAATTGTTCTTATAATTCCAAACTTATTTATTGTTGAGCTAACCAAAAGATCTATAAGATTAACTATAATTCCACATCATAGTCTCCATCACTAAGTTATTCTCTCAACAACCTCTTTCAATCTAATAATCATATCATCATAATAGTTATCCTTTTTTCTACTGTTTAATATCCATCTATCATATATTTAGCAGCAAGCTTCATTAGCACTTGGATGTTACAACCACATGAAGAAACACACTCGAGGAAGAGACTTTCTATGGATAGAGATTAAAGATGATGCTTGATATCCTAATAACATAAACTAACGATCAACCATACACTTTTACACAGACAAACATAGTCGTTACGCTGGCTAGTCAATCATTTGTGTGGAGCGATCATCATAGAAGGAAGCAAAAGTATCGGACCAACGAGAAGAAACAAATACATCGATCATGTTCACCAATGCACCGGTTAAGTGTCTTGTAACATCCCGAAACTCAGGTAAGCTATTTAACCCTTCTATTTTTGAAAGTTATCAAGATAAGTCCCTTAAGTTGAAATATTGGACTTATGAGTACGCTGGGTGTAATGAGGCGTACGCCGCGTGTACTCGCGCACTTATTTTGGACGCAGACTCGCCTGGGTACGCTGGGCATACCCAGGGTTACGCTGGGCATAATGTGCCCAGATGCAAACCCTAATTATGGCTTGTGCACTATAAAAGGAAGGTTAAGTCCTTTGCCCCAACCACCATACTTCATTAAGTGAGCCCTAAGAGAGCAGAAAACCCGTATTAAGCTTGTGTGTGTGTTCTTGAGCTTGAAGGTTCCTTTTTAAGGTGAAGAAGGAGAAGAGGAAACCATTCTTGGAGCTAGAAGTTGGAGAGCAAGAGTAGACCTGAGTTCTATAGAGGTTGGAGCTTCTTTCTGAAGTAAAAAGCTCAAAGCTTTCCATGCCTTTCATGAGTTTTGCTTTATGGACCCATTTTTAGGGTTTTTGGTTCAAAGGTGGAGACTTTATGTGCAAAGAGTCTACATAAGCTTAGATCTGGCCTTTCTCAGTGTATTATGTGATGAGGGTTCATAAAAATCCAATCTTGGTCGTGGGTATTGAGTCATGCATGAGTTATGGACTTAACATGGAAAGAGGAAAGGTGTTTTGAGTGATGGGTGACCTTTACAGCCATGAAAAGGCTTAAAGGTTTCAACTTTATGGAGTAAGTAACCCTAGAGAAGTCAGATCTGGAATATAAGTTCATCTATTAACCGTTTAAGACCAAAATCCATAAAGTAGCTGAACTGGGACTTACGCTGGGCGTAATACCAGTAAGCGCGGCGTAAGGGGTCGCACACCCCGATTCTGTGAAGGCACCGGGTACGCCCAACGTACATGTTTGGTACGCGCAGCATAACCCGGAGGGTTGACTTTTGTTGACTTTTAGGGTTTGGTCAACTTTAGGGTATTTGAGCCATTCGAGGGGTAAAATGGTCTTTTACCCTCCTGAGAGTGCTAAGGGAGGGAGTGGTCTAGCCTTGGGAAATGTGTTGATGCCAAGTGTTTATTTCATACGATTAGGCGGAGGCTAGATCCTCTCAGAGAGTCCAAGATTTCCGAGTTACCGAGTTACCCGAGGTGAGTCTTCTCACTATACGTTACCTAGAGTGGTATTTATGTGTTGACCGGAGGGTCCTATGTGCTATGTATGAGATTATGTGCTATGAATGAGTTTATGTGCCATGTGATATATGTATGTACATGAATTGATAGCAGCACAGTCCTTTTGGGTTGCCCTCAAACCTAGCAACCGGACAAGGAAATTATGAAAGGAGAGATATTAATTTATTATAAGATTAATAAATTAATATAAATGAATTTATTAATATGTTAAAAGATTTATATATTAATAAGAAATCATTTTTTTAATTAATTGTTAGCCAGAAATTAATCAGAATTAATTTTGGGGTTAAAAGAATTAATTATAAAGTGCAGGGACTAGTTTGCAATTATCTAATAGTTGAGTGGAAGGCTCCAGAACCTCCTTGGAAGGAGGTGGACGAAATCTATAGGGGAAACCCTAAGGATTTCGTCCAAGGGGGCTTGGATAAGGCCTTTGGCTTTGCTTAGGCCCTAAGCAAGGAGCATTAGGGTTTTTCCTAAACCCTAGATCCCTCAACTATATAAGGAGCCTCCTGGTGCACATTTTGGTCACTCTTTCTTTGGAAGAAACCCTTAGGGCCGAAAATTGCATACTCCCTCTCTCTCCTTCTACTTTCCTTCTTGCTAGTTTGGGTGTGATTCCATTAGAGGCATTACACTTGTGGTGCTAAGCTTCCAAGAAGATCAAGATCAAGATCAAGGGAATTATCAATTGTTTACTATAACAATTGAAAGGTATGTAATTACTAAACCCTAGTTTGTTAATTTTGATATTATCCTCTCTCCTCTAGGGTTCTTGTTTTGCAATTCAAAGTTGTATGTTCAATAGATAAAACATAGATCCAAAGTAGGTTGCATGTGAACTTAGGAATTGTTTTTCTAGTTTATTTGTTTTACCTAAAACCCATCAGTTATATGATTGTATAGACCGGACCGGAGGGTCCAACCATACAGACCGGACCGGAGGATTGAACGATACGGACCGGACCGGAGGGCCCAACGATTTAGATCGGGCCAAAGGGCCCAACGAGCTATGACTGGACCAGAGGGTCCAACGAGCTATGGGACTGGAGGGTCCCGCTGAGATACATCGGCCGGAAGGTCGTAGTATAGCCTCGAGTGGCGTATGTGTTGTATGCGGTGTTTTGGGGAACTCACTAAGCATTTATGCTTACAGTTGTTGTGTGTGTTTCAGGTACTAGCGAGGACTGTGGAAAGGCGCCGACGTGATCCGTACACACAGTCAGGAGATTTTATTTGTGATCTTGGGATATGTATTATTTTGATAACTACTGTGGAACATATGTTTTGAGAATGTTTAAATATAAATTTGGTTGTTGAAAAATGAAAAATTGTTTTGAAAATTTATGTCATTACAAATTGGTATCAGAGCCTTGGTTTGAGGGACTTGGATGAACCTTCGGGCGTATCTGAACTCAAACTGAGGATTTAAGAAAATTTTCAAACAATAAAACTAATTTTTCTAAAAGAGCAAGAGGTTTTAAGACAACCAGAGCAGAGCAATGTGTACGGTCAGCCAGCGCCCGAACGGTGAATCCCAAAAATACCCTTACATTATGTGTTATGAGATATGATATGTTATGTTATGCATGCTAGAGTAGGCCAGTTGTTCATATTAGGACTAGAGTGGCCTGATTTGTGATGCCTTAGCCTAGGAGAATACTGCTGCTATGAGATGCCTTGAGAGTGAATAGGTAGCAGTGAGGAGCTTATGGGGGGTCTACCGGAGGGTAGTCGATGCATAGCGAGAGTAGAGTACTTGTGATCTGGGATCCAAGGAGGAGGACTTAGGGTGAATACTACTGCGGTGTGGTTGGTAGTAAAGGGTCCGTACTACTGAATATACCGGATCAGTGAGCAGTCCAAGTAAGAATCCTTAGGATACCAGGGGACAAGTAGGGTTGCATTATCAAATGCGAGTATGCTCAAGCGAGTCTATGATGTTTTTTTTATTGTATTTCAGAGACACCATGGTTGGGACACGACACACACCTGGGAGCAGCAGTGTCAGCGACGAGGAGATCCGTTGGTTGATTCATGAGGAAGTGGCTGCGGCTATATGAGCTGAGATACCAGAGATATTTGGGTCTATCAAGACCACGCTGATTGAGACTTTTGATGAGAGGTATGTGGCGCTCACTAATGCTGATGTTGCTGCGGCCACCGTAGCCGTCGCTGCTGCCAGACTGCAGGGAGGTGATTCATTGCTGTATTGGGAGTTCAGCAACACGAGGCCACCAGAGTTCGATGGGACGCAGGATCCAATCGCTGCGATGAGGTGGATTACAGATGTTGAGGGATGTTTTTACAGTTGTTCGTGTCCGGAGCATTTGAGGGTGCGGTTCGCGCTGAACCAGCTTCGCGTAGGGGCGAAGGACTGATGGAAGTTTGTATCAGCAGATTTCACCCCGGCTGAGCTTACTGCGGTGACCTGGGAAAGGTTCACCACCCTGTTTCGTGATGAGTACATTCCCCCTGTGGAAAGGGAATGACTGGCTTAGGAGTTTTTGACTCTCAAGCAGGCTACTAATTCAGTTACTGTGATTACCCAGAAGTTTCATGAGAGGGCGATGTTTTACCCTGAGCAGGTGTCTACCGAGCAGGCATGGATGAGCCGGTATTTGAGTGTTTTGAGAAGAGATATTTGGGAGTTCGTGGCGAACTCGACTTACCGGACATTTGCCGAGCTCCAGGAAAATGCCCGGAAGAGGGAGATCGAGCTGGAGACTCAGGCCGAGGAGGAGGCGGAGTGTCAGGGAAAGGATCGGTGACCGACACAATCTCAACTGGCAGCCAAGCGGGCAAAGCCCACTGATTCGAGATTTGGGGGTGCGAAGGGTCGTACTTGTGGGAAGTGCGGCAAGAGTTATGAGGGTATGTGTAGAGCGGGGGTATGTTACAAGTGTGGGAAGGAGGGGCATATCGTGAGGGATTGCCCTAGGGGATTTTCGGTTTGCTTCCATTGCAACCAAACCGGCCATCGGGAGGCCGAGTGCCCTCAGCTGCATCAGGGATCAGCGCAGGGATCTGCGCCTGCTGCTAGGGCTACCGAGGTTCGGCCAACAAAGGCCGAGGCTCCGAAGGCTCGCGGGAGAGCCTTCCAGTTGACAGAAGAGGAGGTCCGCGCAGTACCTGACGTTGTGGCTGGTATGTATTCTTCCCTTTATTTATTTTGAGTCTAAGATATTATGCTTATATTATGATATGCGTAGGTACTTTTCTTGTGAATTCTGTGTCTGCCTTGGTGTTATTTGACTCAGGAGCGAGTCGATCTTTTATGTCGTTAGCTTTTAGTCGTCATATCAGTATTTGTCGAGAGGCACTGAGTCGACCTTTGCAGGTTTCTATAGCTAACGAGCGAGTGGTGTATGCCACAGAGGTGATTCGAGGATGTAGGCTTGAGATCTTCGGTGTGGGGTTCCCGATTGATCTAGTCCCGATTGCGATGGGGGACGTATGTGTCATAGTGGGCATGGATTGCTTGAGCCAATTTGGAGCGATTATAGATTGCGAGCGTTAGTTGGTGACGATACGAGACCCTAGTGGGGGAGTACTTACGGTGTACGGCGAGGGTACCCGTCCCAAGTCAGCATTTTGTTCGGCTGCTAGGGCGAGACAGAGTCTACAGTAGGGCTGTAGTGGGTTTGTGGCCTATGTGATGGACACGCGAGTGGCCGCTGGGAGGCCAAGTTCGATTGATGAGGTCCCGATAGTGTGCGAGTTCCCATATGTATTTCTCGAGGAATTGCCTGGTGTGCCTCCCGAGAGGCAAGTAGAGTTCCGTATCGATATGGTACCGGGGGCAGCACCTATCGCCAAGGCGCCCTACTGCCTTGCGCCACCAGAGATGCAGGAGTTATCCTCGCAGCTTCAAGAGCTGTTGGGGAAGGGGTTTATCAGACCGAGTAGCTCACCTTGGGGAGCACCGATCCTTTTTGTCAAGAAAAAGGATGGTTCACACCGAATATGTGTTTATTACTTGGAGTTGAACAAGTTGACGGTCAAGAACCGTTATCCGTTACCGAGGATCGACGATCTGTTCGATCAGTTGCAGGGAGCGTCTTGGTTCTCCAAGATAGACTTGAGGTCGGGATATCACCAGATGAGGGTTCGGGACGAAGATATCTAGAAGACGACATTCAGAACTCGTTATGGGCATTACGAGTTCTTGGTGATGCCTTTTGGGCTCACCAATGCACCGGCAGTGTTCATGGATCTCATGAACAGGGTGTGTCGGCCGATGCTGGATCGGTCGGTGATCGTATTCATTGATGATATTTTGGTGTACTCGAGATCTAAAGAGCAACACGAGGAGCATCTGAGGGAGATTCTCGGGGTATTAAGGTCGGAGAGGCTTTTCACCAAATTCAGCAAGTGCGATTTTTGGTTACGAGAGGTCTAGTTCTTGGGGCACCTCGTTAACCAGGATGAGATATTAGTCGAGCTGGCCAAGATTGAGGCGGTTATGAGATGGGAGGTGCCGAGATCACCCATCGAGATTAGAAGTTTCCTAGGTTTGGCCGGCTATTATCAGAGATTTATCCAGGATTTCTCCAAGATCGCCATGCCTCTCACCAAGTTGACCCAGAAGGGTGTTGCTTTTTCATGGGGACCGGAGCAGCAGACCTCGTTTGAGACACTTCGTTAGAGATTGTGCGAAGCCCCGGTGCTAGCACTCCTGGAAGGGATGTAGGATTTTGTGGTGTATTATGACGCATCGATATCGGGGTTGGGTGCAGTGCTGATGCAGAGGGGGCATGTGATAGCATATGCGTCGAGGCAGCTGAAGCCTCATGACACGAGGTATCCCACCCACGATCTGGAGTTGGGGGCGGTGGTGTTCACTCTCAAGATTTGGCGTCACTATCTGTATGGGGTTCGGTGTACCATATACACGAACCACAAGAGCTTGGATTACTTGATGGATCAGCCCAACCTGAATATGCGCTACAAGAGATGGCTGGATGTGGTATAGGATTACGACTGCGAGATCCTGTACCACCCGGGCAAGGCTAATGTTGTAGCCGATGCCCTGAGCCGTAGGGCGGAAAGCGTCCCGCTACGAGATGTTTTCATGAGATTGACAGTGATGACTCCGGTGTTGGACACCATTCGAGGGACCCAGGCGGAGGCCGTGAGACCGGAGAACCACAAAAGGGAGCGGGTGATCGGGCAGGTATCAGAGTTCGTTACCGATAGTCGAGGACTTATGACCTTTCAAGGTCGGATTTGGGTACCGTTTGTGGGCGGAACGCGTACCATCTTGATGGAGGAGGCGCATAGATCGAGGTTCTCGATCCATCCCGGGGCCAGTAAGATGTATTTGGACCTGAAAAGAGAGTATTGGTGGCCCTATATGAAGAGGGATGTCGCATGGTTCGTAGAGAGGTGCTTGACCTGTCGCAAGGTTAAGCCCAAGCACCAGCGTCCGCATGGTAAGTTGCAGCCATTGGAGATTCCCGAGTGGAAGTGGGAATAGATTACCATGGATTTTATCACCAAATTGCCGAGGACTGCTAGGGGTGTCGATGCAATTTGGGTGATTGTGGACAGGTTGACGAAGAGCGCTCACTTTCTTGCTCTTAGTGAGAGCTCTTCTGCTGAGAGGTTAGCATAGTTGTACGTGAGGGAGGTGGTATCGGGACATGAAGTACCGATCTCGATCGTCTCAGATCGAGATGTGCGTTTCACTTCCATATTTTGGAAGAAATTTCATGAGGAATTGGGTACGAGACTGCATTTTAGTACCGCATACCACCCACAGACTGATGGGCAGAGCGAGCGGACAATCCAGACACTTGAGGACATGCTTCAGGCATGTGTATTGGACTTCGGAGGGAGTTGGGACACGTATTTACCCCTGGCTGAGTTTTCCTATAACAACAGCCATCATTCGAGCATTGGTATGCCACCCTTTGAGCTGTTGTATAGGAGTAGGTGTCGGACTCCCATTTGCTGGGGTGAGGTAGGGCAATGTGTGATGGGTAGTACAGAGATAGTGATTCAGACGACAGAGCAGATACAGCAGGTCAGACAGAGGTTGTTGACCGCTCAGAGTCGCCAGAAGAGTTATGCGGATAGGCGATGATCCGAGCTCGAGTTTCAAGTCGGAGATTTTGTGCTCCTGAAGGTATCTCCTTGGAAAGGAGTGATCCAATTTAGGAAGAGGGGCACGTTGGGTCCCCGGTATATTCGTCCGTTCAGGGTAGTCGCGAGGGTAGGCAGGGTAGCATATCGGTTGGAGCTGCCCGCAGTGTTGGGGAAGATTCATGATAACTTCCACGTGTCGCAGTTGAGGAAGTGTATAGCCGACAAGTCGGCAGTTGTACCACTGGAGGATATTCAGGTGGATGCGAGCTTGAACTACGTGGAGAGGCCCGTTGCGATTATAGATTGAAAGACCAAGGTTCTGAGGAACAAGGAAGTGCCCCTGGTGCAGGTCCAGTGGCAACATCAGAGAGGGTCCGAGCTGACCTGGGAGCCAGAGTCGGAGATGCGGGAGCAGCATCCGGAGTTGTTTGCAGCATGAGACTTCGAGGGCGAAGTCTGGTTCTAGTGGGGGAAAATTGTAACATCCCGAAACTCAGGTAAGCTATTTAACCCTTCTATTTTTGCAAGTTGTCAAGATAAGTCCCTTCAGTTGAAATATTGGACTTATGAGTACGTTGGGCGTAATAAGGCGTACGTCGCGTGTACTCGCACGCTTATTTTGGACGCGGACTCGCCTGGGTACGTTGGGCATACCCAGGGTTACGCTGGGCATAATGTGTCCAGATGCAAACCCTAATTATGGCTTGTGCACTATAAAAGGAACGTTAAGTCCTTTTCCCCAGCCACCATACTTCATTAAGTGAACCCTAAGAGAGCAGAAAACCCGTATTAAGCTTGTGTGTGTGTTCTTGAGCTTGAAGGTGCCTTTTTAAGGTGAAGAAGGAGAAAAGGAAGCCATTGTTAGAGCTGGAAGTTGGAGAGCAAGAGTAGATCCGAGTTCTATAGAGGTTGGAGCTTCTTTCTGAGGTAAAAAGCTCAAAGCTTTCCTTTCCTTTCATGAGTTTTGCTTTATGGATCCATTTTTAGGGTTTTTGGTTCAAAGGTGGAGACTTTATGTGCAAAGAGTCTCCATAACTTAGATCTGGCCTTTCCCAGTGCATTATGTGATGAGGGTTCATAAAAATCCAATCTTGGTCGTGGGTATTGAGTCATGCATGAGTTATGGACTTAACATGGAAAGAGGAAAGGTGTTTTGAGTGATGGGTGACCTTTACAACCATGCAAAGGCTTAAAGGTTTCAACTTTATGGAGTAAGTAACCCTAGAGAAGTCAGATCTGGAATATGAGTTCATGTCTTAACCGTTTAAGACCAAAATCCATAAAGTAGCTAAACTGGGACTTACGTTGGGCGTAATCCCAGTACGCACGGCGTAAGGGGTCTGTGACATCCCCAAAATCTCGGCCAGAAAAGACCGATTTTCATTTATGCTTTTAAATAATTTCAGAGTAAATCCTTTTGATTTATAAGAGTTGCGGAATTTGTTCCCAAAACAAAACATGATAAAATAATATTTATCAAAGCATTTCATCAAGAGATGCATTTTTATTATATAATCAAAACTCGGGATGTCATGTTCCGATACAGACCATAAAGCATAAACGATAACATTACAAGTCATTCAACAAATATATACATATACAGACTTGTAAACAAAACAACAAGATGATCCATCCATCTTACCCCCTTGTGCCACTTCCTGTAATACAAATAAAACTGAGTGGGTCAGGCTTGGGAGCCTGGTGAGCATATAGGGTTTTCAACCCACAATAAATAAGTTATATTTAATTTCACCAACCAATCACTATCCCGATTACCCATTCCCGTTATCCTCACTTTACGTCCCTAAAACAACATCTATCACAAGGGAACTAATCTAGGATTTTCATCGGGACGGACATCACTGCTAAGGGGTTTCCTCAACAATAGATATCCTAAAGGCAACCATGAGGGGGATAGAGTACATCGGTGAACACATCATTCACAACACCTACAGGTTATGAACCTGCTAGCGTTCCACTGGACTGTCTAGAAAGAGTCTGTGGTCGTTATCCATACTCCGCTGAATAACTAGATCAACAACAACAACAACATCGAGGCCTCTCATCTGTTTATTACACACCAACTATCTACCCATGTTCTACCCAACATATTAGTAGATAAAAATAAATATTTTCATACATAGTTTAAAACCTGTATATCATTTTCATTCAATATATATTCCACATAACAGATGAGGCATACCACATAACACGTATTCCATAGAAAACAATTCAAATCTATGAGATAGAATAAAGTGAATATCCATTCACGCATACAATCACAAAATATACACATAACAAGTATATCGTATAAAATACTTCATAGTTACTCGTTAGAAGAAAGTAACTACACCCTCACACATATAAACCACAATTTACTTAATACACTCAAACCATACTTGTATTATTATCGTGTTTATGAAAGGTAGTATACACTCACTTGATCAGAAGATGATCGGACAGCACTACGACTTGCAGAAGTAGTAATCCACAGCAGATCTGGAAGATCTCCACAAAAATCGAACTTCTCGCGGGCAGAGCTTCGGCTCAGGAACCGCACTTCTCGGGATCTTCGGGATCTCGGGACTTGCCTCGGGGCTCGAGAATAATACCGGGGCTTCGGGGTATTTTAGGCACGCAAAACGATGCAAAACGGGAGAGAGAAGAGAGGAAATTAGCAAAATAGCCGGCTGCCCTCGCATCCTATTTATAGGAGGCTGGAGCCTCGGAGTACGCGGGGCGTACTGGCCTCCGAAGTCGTCACTGCATGCGTCATCCGAAGTGTCGACACTCTTCGGAGTACGCGGGGCGTACGTCGGATCGGACTGCTGACTCCGCTTTCGGATAATGCCGGATTTTTCAATTAAAAATAAATATAAATTATTTATCAAACTTCGGAAATTCATATCTTCTTCATACGAACTCCGTTTTTGACGCTCTTTATATCCACGGAAAGGTGAGAGTACGCTCTACAACTTTCGTTTAGACTCCGTCGGCAAATTTTGACTTTATTTTTATTATTTATTTTTAATAGGCCGCGACAGAAAAACTTCGTTATAAATTCATAACTTCTTCGTTTGACGTCCGTTCTCGCCTAACTTTTTATTGCTTCGATACCAACAACGAAACCTTCGATCCTTATTTAGATTGTTTCGGCTAAAAACCGCTCGATCTCAAATCGAGTATTTCAGGTTGCATACCGCTAAGTCGAAACTTCGATAAATCATAACTTCCTCATACGAAGTTAGATTTGGGCGTTCTATATATATTCGGAAACCTCGTTGCAACCACTACAACATTAACCAAAGATATTAAGTTCATTTTACACTTAAATTTTGATGCTTATTTTTATTCTTAATTAATCAGACCACATAATTAAGCAATTAAGCACAAAACACATAATACTCAAATAATACATTCTTATTATTTCAAAACGGGTTACAAAGGTTAACGTAGACTATTACATTGCTAAAAAAATGGCAAGCCTGGAAACACAGGCGTTACAGGGTCACACACCTCGATTCTGTGAAGGCACCGGGTACGCCCAGGGTACATGTTTGGTACGCGCAACGTAACCCGGAGGGTTGACTTTTGTTGACTTTTAGGGTTTGGTCAACTTTAGGGTATTTGAGCCATTCGAGGGGTAAAATGGTCTTTTACCCTCCTGAGAGTGCTAAGGGAGGGAGTGGTCTAGCCTTGGGAAATGTGTTGATGCCGAGTGTTTATTTCATATGATTAGGCGGAGGCTAGATCCTCTCACAGAGTCTGAGATTTCCGAGTTACCCGAGGTGAGTCTTCTCACTATACGTTACCTAGAGTGGTATTTATGTGTTGACCGGAGGATCCTATGTGCTATGTATGAGATTATGTGCTATGAATGAGTTTATGTGCTATGTCATATATGTATGTTATATGATTGTATAGACCGGACCGGAGGGTCCAACTATACAGACCGGACCGGAGGGTCCAACGATATGGATTGGAGCGGAGGGTCCAACGATTTAGACCGGGCCAGAGGGCCCAACGAGCTATGACCGGACCAGAGGGTCCAACGAGCTACGTGACTGGAGGGTCTTGCTGAGACACATCGACCAGAAGGTCGTACAATAGCCTCGAGTGGCGTATGTATTGAATGAGGTATTTTGGGGAACTCACTAAGCATTTATGCTTACAGTTTTTGTGTTATGTGTTTCAGTACTAGCGAGGACCGTGGAAAGGTGCCTACGTGATCCGTACACACAATCAGGAGATTTTATTTGTGATCTTGGGATATATATTATTTTGATAACTACCGTGGAGCATATGTTTTGAGAATCTTTAAATATAAATTTGGTTGTTGAAAAATGAAAAATTGTTATGAAAATTTACGTCGTTACATGTCTCATACATATGGATTTGTTCGTAAACGATAGTCTACTTTCTAAGCTTCACAGTTATGGTACTAGCCAAACATCAGACTTAAGAGTTACGGGTTGCTGACTTAGTCTATGCCATCGAGAGGTACGACCCTAACAGAAATTTTGGTTCAATACCTAGGGTTTGTGTTTCAAGCTTTTCGACATTTTAGGGTTATTTCTAAAGTAATTTTTCTTTTTCTTTTTCATAGAATGTGTATTATAATAGATAAGGATGCTAAGATTTTATTTTACGTTAGGAGGTATGATATTAACTGTTTTTGAAACAAATAGATAAAGATTAGTTTCACCCTAAGAAGAAATTTGTTAGGCTATAGGCCATGGTACCCCGGAAGGGTCTGACGATGAGCTTGGTGCTTGTGGGTGGTCTGGCTACACTGCGCCCCATGTAGGATGATTACAAGACCTGGAAGAGATCTGGTGGATGAGAGATCTTCGTTTCATCGTCCTCGTTCTCTCGTGTTCTCTCTATTGGGAGTGCTCGGGGTGCTAGGACCACCATACCGTTGGTAGTATGGTCACAAGACCAGTGTGAGGTGGAGATCCGATGATGTGGGGATGTGGGCACATTGTTCCCTATTGTTGTATGAGTTTTGAGTTCTTCAACTTGTTTCAGTTATCTCTTGCCCCTTATTATTTCCATATAAATTTGTATATGTGTGTAATGCCCCGTCTCTGGTATGTTGCTTCCATGATATTTGTTTAAGAGGTTTTCTTGAGGGACTCGGCGAGTCTATAGCCTGACTCGCCGAGTAGGGACGGGATTTCGAGCACGTGTTAGTCGGCGACTCGGCGAGTCCATATTCGGGACTCGACGAGTCTGCCTGCCTGGAAGAAACCCTAAATCCCCAGGTTGCACCCTATTTAAACAACCTTATGAGCCCCCAATCTCGCCTCCTTCACCCTCAAAGAGCTGTGAGAAAACCCTAATCCATCCCTTATTGTTTTATGTGCTTTTGTGTGTGGATTTTGAAGGCTTGAAGAAGAAGAATAAGAAAGGAGCAAAGAGAAGAGGTGTAGAGCAAAGATCCAAGGGCAAAATCAGAGTTCATTGAGGTATTTCCCTGGATTCCTTCTGTTTTATGCTTTATACCTCCATTAGAACTCTTCTAGGACTAGTTTGATGCTTTTCTCAAGCCTTATGATTGTATGGATGCCCTAATAGGTCGAGATATCCTTAGATCTATTCATTTAGGAGTTGTAGAGCCCGGATCTATTGCCTTTTTGAAGATACTTTGCATGAAAACCCTAGATCTAGCCTTTATTATGCTTTTTGAGCCATTTTATCTTCATGGATGTATATGGGCACGTAAAGATAGAATCTTTACGTGCTAATCGAGTTAAGGGAGCCCAGATCTATAAGTTTTATACACTGGATTCAAGCAGAATCAAGTTTAGAGTGACTGCATGCAAGCGACTCGGCGAGTCGGAAGAACGACTCGGCGAGTCGAGTCGCGAGTCCCCGATTTTCCCTTTTTGATTGATGCCGAGTGGGGACCAGTGAGTAGTAGAGTGGACTCAGCGAGTTGGAGGTCAGACTCAGTAATGGAGGGACTCGGCGAGTTGTTCATACAACTCGACGAGTCCAAGGCAATCTTCTTAGCTCGAAGAACAACTCGTCGAGTTGTTCATACGACTCGGCGAGTCGGATGCAGATTGCCTGAGTTTTAGATTCGAAAGGGAACTCGTCGAGCTGATGCCATGCTCGACGAGTAGCATCGAGTAGAGTTGAGAAGTGAGAATAGGGACTCGGCAAGTTGGCGGCCCAACTCGGCGAGTCAGGTCAACTGTAGGTTGGCTTTGACCAGGAGAGTTGACTTTGACCAGGGGTAAAAGAGTCATTTTACCCTATGTAGTGATTAGCATCTGATTAAGTGTGTTATGGAATTCTAGCCGGGGAGATACCGGAGCAGCAGCAGTTAGTTTCCAGAGCCATACACACAGCAGCCAGTTCACGAGGTGAGTTTCCTTCCAGTAGGAACGGGTCTAAGGCCACAATGCCGGCCCGTTCAGTTAGCAGTAGTTTTTGGGCTTCGGTCCAATGCAGTAGTTAGTATGTTTGACGCCTCCATGGCTCAGACAGGAGTTATGTGCTTATGCTAATTGATATGTGATGCTATGATCAGTCAGCTTCGGATTTCGGTCCGATGTAGGGGACTAGGTCCCAGTCAGTTAGCTTCGGACTTCGGTCCGATGTAGGGGACAAGGTCCCAGTCAGTTAGCTTCGGACTTCGGTCCGATGTAGGGGACAAGGTCCCAGTCAGTTAGCTTCGGACTTCGGTCCGATGTAGGGGACAAGGTCCCAGTTAGTCAGCTTCGGACTTCGGTCCGATTTAGGGGACAAAGTCCCAGTCAGTTAGCTTCGGACTTCGGTCCGATGTAGGGGACAAGGTCCCAGTCAGTCAGCTTCGGACTTCGGTCCGATGGAGGGGGCAAGGCTCCTGTATGTGCTTTATATGTTATTGCATGGTATGTGGTAGTTTGGGGGAGCTCACTAAGCTTCGTGCTTACAGTTTCAGTTTTGGTTTCAGGTACTTCCGCAAGCAAAGGGAAGAGCTCGGGATGATGGCATCGCACACACCACAACTTAGTTTTGTCCTGGGAGTTGATTCAGCTTTTGATATGTTTGGATACAGTTGTGATACATCTTTTTCACATTATTTTATTATGGTTTTTATTATGTGATACTCAGATTTATGGTTTTTGGTTATATTAAAAATGAAATTTTTGGGTAGTATTTTTGGGTCGTTTCAAGTTGGTATCAAAGCCTTGGTTTGAGGGATTCGGATACACTTTCGGGTGTATCTGAACTCAAACTAAGGGAAAATAAAAAAGTTTTTTTTAAAAAGGAAAATGTTTTCTAGAGAATTTTGAAAGCACTTAGAAAGAAAGGAATTTTTAAAACGAGATAAGGGTGTGGTGCATGCGATCAGCCGAGCTCAAGTAAGTACTCCCAAATTACCCATACAAGTTTATTAGTTCAGTTCCAGTTTCAGTTTCAGTTTCAGTAGAACAACATGCTAGTATAGGACTAAGGATCTAGGAGGATGCCTTATGTGCCTACTATATGTGTTTCAGCTTTATGAGAATTGCATGCTAGTATTGAGCAGACAGCAGTAGGGTAGCCTGTTTAGGTTATGCCTGATAGTATGAGTTTAGCATTGTATGCCAGTACAGTTTCCTCGTTATGGGGATAGGATTGCTTGAGAAGCTTCTTGTGTCCGAATGCTGCTTGCTTTGTGCTTTGTGGGACTCCGAGTGATGGGAGTTAGCCATCAGGTGAATACGTCACGTCACATGTGATCAGGGTTGAATAATCTCAGAGTATTGGATTTGGCCCTATTGCGCAGCTCTTGTTTGAGTCCAACCGTTGTAGGGACGAGCTCTTTACTCGAAGGATTATCTGAGCCTCATCACATGTGATGGTATTCAGGTGATGGCTAATCAGCATTATAAGGAGGCCTTCAGCAGCTGAGGACTGGTTGAGTGGAGTCAGAGATTTCCCTAGAGCAAGCCTAGGATGAGAGTAGTAGAGATCAGTAGTAGTAGAAGTGACTTGGTGGAGTCAAGGAAGTTCTTGAGGAAAGTACGGATAGATGTGGAAGGTAGTATGGGCCCGTACTACTGAAAGTAGAGGATCCGTACTCGAATCAAGGAAGCCCGAGACAAGACTAGGAAGCTAGTAGTAGTATCGATGATCCCTCGAGATATTTCAGTTTTCTGATGTCATTGTGATGTGTTTCAGAATGGTGGTTTTGCGTTCGAGACCAGCAGCCGGCAGTGGAGGTGCCGGGGAGGGATCAGGTTCAGGCTCGGGGGATGAGCGCATGGATGAGCAGAGCAGAGAGTTTCTTTCTTCAGAGATTACTCGTATCATTGTAGAGCAGACTCCTGTGATATTCGGTTCGATCAAGGAGGGCATCCTAAAGCTGATGGATGAGAGGTTGGGCACCTTCCGTGCCGACGTGGCGGCCATGATGGGGTTGCGCACACTTACGTTCAGGGAGTTCTGGGCATGTGGGGCTCCAGACTATCACGGGGCGCGGGAGCCCATAGCGAGTACTAGATGGTTGGCGGATGTGGCCAACGCGTTCCGCACGAGCAGGTGTCCCGAGGGGGACAAGGTTAGATTGGCGTCCTGTCTTCTGAAGGACAGGGCACGAGATTGGTGGGAGGAGGTCGGACATACCATTAGAGATGATGCAGCATTGGATGCCATGACCTGGGCTGATTTCTCTACCAGGTTTAGAGCGGAGTTTGCACCAGTTATTGAGGTACAACAGTTAGCCAGAGAGTTTCAGGACCTCACCCAGACTACAGAGACCGTGGCGGAGATCACCGCCAAGTTCAGGGAGAGGGCTCTTCTTGTTCCTCAGTATGCGGCCGATGAGGAGATAAAGAAGGCCCGTTATCATGAGATGTTGCGGAGCGATATCCGCCAGTTTGTGAGCCGGTCTAGCTGTAAAACGCTGGATGACATGATTGCTAGGGCTCGAGAGAGGGAGATTGATCTCGAGATGGAGAAGAAGAGGAAACCGGAGGCGGTTTCGAGTACAGGTAGTTCGGGCAAAAAGCCCAAGGTTTCAGATCATAGATCCAGGATTCAGCCGAGCCACGGTCGATGTGGCAGGTGTGGGAAGATGCACGATGGGGTGTGCAAGGCAGGGAGTTCCGGCTGCTTCAAGTGCGGTCGGACTGGGCATATGAGCAGGGATTGTACGGCTCCTGTTTCTGTCGTTGCAGCATCAGATCTGATTTGCTTTCAGTGCAATCAGAGGGGACATAAAAAGTCCCAGTGTCCGAGTTTAGCCACAGCAGGGAAGGTGGCTGCACCTGCCCCTGCTACTTTGAGGATTACAGATGGCCGGCAGGGCCAAGCCGAGGCGCCAGTGGCGAAGAGTAGGGCGTTTCAGATGACAGCAGAGGAGGCGCGAGCGACTCCTGATGTGGTGACGGGTATGTAACTTCCCTTCATCTCTATTTTTACTAATTGATTGTTACTTATGATTATATGTTTTGTATAGGGTCGTTCTCTGTGAACGGAATTTCTGCTATGGTATTATTCGATTCGGGGGCTACCCGATCATTCGTATCACTTGCGCTTAGCAAGATATTTAGTAGAGCTCCAGGGAAGCTGGATTGTCCACTAGAGGTTGAGATAGCAGATGACAGGACCGTGAGGGTCGCCAGAGTATACAGAGGGTGTTCGCTTCAGTTGTTTGACGAGCAGTTTCCGGTGGACCTGGTTCCTATTCCCCTGCGAGGGAATAAGGTTATAGTAGGCATGGATTGGCTGAGCCCCAATGGGGAGGTGATTGATTCTGAACGGCAGATAGTGAGGGTTCGCACTCCCAGTGGGGGAGAGTTAGTGATTCAGGGCGAGAGGCCACAGCGCGGACCGACCTTTTGTTCCGCCGCGAGAGCGAGACGTTATTTCCAGCAGGGTTGCGCTGGATATATAGCTTATGTTGTAGATGCTTGGGAGAAGGGTAAGGTGGGAGTAGAGGATGTTCCGGTAGTGCGAGACTACCCGGATGTGTTTCCCGAGGATTTACCGGGAATACCTCCTGAGAGGCAGGTTGAGTTTAGGATCGACCTGATTCCTGGTGCGACTCCGATAGCCAAGGCACCGTATCGCCTAGCTCCCCCTGAGATGCAGGAGTTGTCTACGCAGCTGCAGGAGCTGCTAGACAAGGGTTTCATTCGGCCGAGTAGTTCGCCTTGGGGAGCGCCGATCCTGTTTGTGAAGAAGAAGGATGGGTTGCATCGTATGTGTATAGATTACCGGGAGTTGAATAAGGTAACGGTGAAGAACCGTTACCCACTTCCGAGGATAGATGATTTGTTTGACCAGCTTCAGGGAGCGTCTTGGTTTTCCAAGATCGATCTACGCTCCGGTTATCATCAGATGCGGGTTAGGGATGAGGATGTGCAGAAGACTACTTTCAGGACCAGGTATGGTCATTATGAGTTTGTGGTGATGCCATTTGGGCTCACCAATGCTCCAGCCGCGTTCATGGAACTCATGAATCGCGTGTGCAGGCCGATGCTGGATCGGTCAGTGATAGTATTCATAGATGATATCTTGGTGTATTCCAAGACGCAGGAGCAGCATGAGGAGCACCTGAGGGAGGTGCTGGAAGTTTTGAGGAAGGAGAGACTTTTCGCAAAGTTCTCCAAGTGTGAGTTCTGGTTGCGCGAAGTGCAGTTCCTTGGTCACCTCGTCAACCAGAAGGGTATTTTGGTAGATCCGGCCAAGATAGAGGCCGTGATGCAGTGGGAGGTCCCGAAGTCTCCATCCGTGATTCAAAGCTTCCTAGGGTTGGCAGGGTATTATCGGAGTTTCATTTAGGATTTCTCCAAGATAGCAGTGCCGCTCACCCGACTGACCAAGAAGTCGGTGGTATTTCGTTGGGGGCCTGAGCAGCAGGCAGCGTTCGAGACCCTCAGACAGAGATTGTGCGAGGCTCCGATCCTTACCTTGCCAGAGGGAGTAGAGGACTTCGTAGTCTACTGTGATGCCTCGATCACAGGTATGGGAGCAGTGTTGATGCAGCGAGGCCATGTGATAGCTTATGCCTCGAGACAGTTGAAGCCTCACGAGGCTAACTATCCTACCCATGATTTAGAGTCGGTGGCGGTTGTGTTTGCCCTCAAGATTTGGAGACATTATCTTTATGGGGTCCGTTGTACTATCTACACGGATCACAAGAGTTTGAGGTACCTTATGGATCAGCCGAGTCTGAACATGAGGCAGAGGAGATGGTTGGATGTGCTGAAGGATTATGACTGTGAGATCCTTTACCATCCAGGGAAGGCCAACGTGGTGGCCGACGCCCTAAGCCGCAAAGTGTCGGCAGCCCCTATCAGAGATTTGTGTTTGAGGATGACAGTGATCACTCCATTGTTGGAGCGGATCAAGGAGGCTCAGGTTGAGGGCCTCAAGGAGGAGAGGCAAAAGTATGAGAGGATAGTGGGCCGAGTAGCTTCATTTGATTATGACAGTCGGGGATTGCTGACGCTTCACGGGAGAGTGTGGGTACCGTACTGGGGTGGAGTACGGCAGGTGTTGATGGACGAGGCTCATAAGTCTCGATTTTCTATCCACCCAGGGGCGACGAAGATGTATAGAGATCTTCGACCCGATTATTGGTGGCCCTGCATGAAGCGGGACGTCGCTTGGTATGTTGAGAGATGCCTGACCTGCAGGAAGGTCAAGGCGGAGCACCAGAGGCCTCACGGCAAGATGCAACCATTAGACATTCCTGTGTGGAAATGGGAGGACATCACCATGGATTTTATCACCAAGCTTCCCAGGACCACACGAGGAGAAGATTCGATATGGGTAGTAGTGGATCGGTTGACGAAGAGTGCTCATTTTATCCTGATCCAGGAGAGTATATCGGCAGAAAAGTTAGCCGATATCTATGTGCGTGAGATCGTGGCACGCCATAGAGTGCCGGTATCGGTGGTGTCAGACCGAGATGTCCGTTTTACATCCAGATTTTGGAAGCGGTTCCATGACAAGATGGGTACTCGTCTCCATTTCAGCACCGCTTTCCACCCTCAGATGGACGGGTAGAGCGAGAGGACGATTCAGACTCTCGAGGACATGCTCAGGGCATGTGTTCTGGATTTCGGTGGCAGTTGGGATACGTATCTTCCGTTAGCGGAATTTTCGTATAACAACAGTTATCATGCGAGCATTGATCGACCTCCCTTTGAGATGCTTTATGGGAGGAAGTGTAGGACCCCGATTTGTGGGGGCGAGGTCGGTCAGTGAGTCATTAGGAGCACAGAGGTGGTGCTCAAGACGACCGAGTTGATCCAGTAGGTCCGAAGTAGACTGCAGACTGCGCAGAGTCGGCAGAAGAGTTACGCGGACAGGAGGCGTTCAGACTTGGAGTTCCGGGTGGGTGATATGGTCCTTCTGAAGGTCTCACCTTGGAAGGGTGTCATCAGGTTCCGGAAGAGGGGCAAGCTGGGTCCCAGGTTTATTGGTCCTTTCAGGGTTTTGGCCCGGGTGGGTCGGGTTGCTTATCGGTTGGATCTTCCTGAAGAGCTTAGCCAGATCCACAACACTTTCCATGTGTCTCAGTTGAGGAAGTGTTTGGTGGATGAGTCAGCAGTTGTTCCCCTAGAGGATATTCAGGTTGATAGCAGCCTGAATTATATTGAGAGGCCGGTCGCGATTCTAGACCGGAAGACAAAGACCCTGAGGAACAAGGAGATTCAGTTAGTGAAGGTGCAGTGGCAGCACCGGAAGGGGTTTGAGTGGACGTGGGAGGTTGAGAAGGAGATGAGAGAGCACTACCCAGAGTTATTTGCAGATTCAGTCGAAGCAGACTTCGAGGACGAAGTCTGAGACAAGTGGGGGAGAATTGTAACGCCCCGTCTCTGGTATGTTGCTTCCATGATATTTGTTTAAGAGGTTTTCTTGAGGGACTCGGCGAGTCTATAGCCCGACTCGCCGAGTAGGGACGGGATTTCGAGCACGTGTTAGTCGGCGACTCGGCGAGTCCATATTCGGGACTCGACGAGTCTGCCTGCCTGGAAGAAACCCTAAATCCCCGGGTTGCACCCTATTTAAACAACCTTATGAGCCCCCAATCTCGCCTCCTTCACCCTCAGAGAGCTGTGAGAAAACCCTAATCCATCCCTTATTGTTTTAAGTGCTTTTGTGTGTGGATTTTGAAGGCTTGAAGAAGAAGAAGAAGAAAGGAGCAAAGAGAAGAGGTGTAGAGAAAAGATCCAAGGGCAAAATCAGAGTTCATTGAGGTATTTCCCTGGATTCCTTCTGTTTTATGCTTTATACCTCCATTAGAACTCTTCTAGGACTAGTTTGATGCTTTTCTCAAGCCTTATGATTGTATGGATGCCCTAATAGGTCGAGATATCCTTAGATCTGTTCATTTAGGAGTTGTAGAGCCCGGATCTATTGCCTTTTTGAAGATACTTTGCATGAAAACCCTAGATCTAGCCTTTATTATGCTTTTTGAGCCATTTTATCTTCATGGATGTATATGGGCATGTAAAGATAGAATCTTTACGTGCTAATCGAGTTAAGGGAGCCCAAATCTATAAGTTTTATACACTGGATTCAAGCAGAATCAAGTTTAGAGTGACTGCATGCAAGCGACTCGGCGAGTCGGAAGAACGACTCGGCGAGTCGAGTCGCGAGTCCCCGATTTTCCCTTTTTGATTGATGCCGAGTGGGGACCAGTGAGTAGTAGAGTGGACTCAGCGAGTTGGAGGTCAGACTCAGTAATGGAGGGACTCGGCGAGTTGTTCATACAACTCGGCGAGTCCAAGGCAATCTTCTTAGCTCGAAGAACAACTCGTCGAGTTGTTCATACGACTCGGCGAGTCGGATGCAGATTGCCTGAGTTTTAGATTCGAAAGGGAACTCGTCGAGCTGATGCCATGCTCGACGAGTAGCATCGAGTAGAGTTGAGAAGTGAGAATAGGGACTCGGCGAGTTGCGGCCCAACTCGGCGAGTCAGGTCAACTGTAGGTTGGCTTTGACCGGGAGAGTTGACTTTGACCAGGGGTAAAAGAGTCATTTTACCCTATGCAGTGATTAGCATCTGATTGAGTGTGTTATGGAATTCTAGCCGGGGAGATACCGGAGCAGCAGCAGTTAGTTTCCAGAGCCATACACACAGCAGCCAGTTCACGAGGTGAGTTTCCTTCCAGTAGGACCGGGTCTAAGGCCACAACGCTGGCCCGTTCAGTTAGCAGTAGTTTTTGGGCTTCGGTCCAATGCAGTAGTTAGTATGTTTGACGCCTCCATGGCTCAGACAAGAGTTATGTGCTTATGCTAATTGATATGTGATGCTATGATCAGTCAGCTTCGGATTTCGGTCTGATGTAGGGGACTAGGTCCCAGTCAGTTAGCTTCGGACTTCGGTCCGATGTAGGGGACAAGGTCCCAGTCTGTTAGCTTCGGACTTCGGTCCGATGTAGGGGACAAGGTCCCAGTCAGTCAGCTTCGGACTTCGGTCCGATGTAGGGGACAAAGTCCCAGTCAGTTAGCTTCGGACTTCGGTCCGATGTAGGGGACAAGGTCCCAGTCAGTCAGCTTCGGACTTCGGTCCGATGGAGGGGGCAAGGCTCCTGTATGTGCTTTATATGTTATTGCATGGTATGTGGTAGTTTTGGGGAGCTCACTAAGCTTCGTGCTTACAATTTCAGTTTTGGTTTCAGGTACTTCCGCAAGCAAAGGGAAGAGCTCGGGATGATGGCATCGCACACACCACAGCTTAGTTTTGTCCTGGGAGTTGATTCAGCTTTTGATATGTTTGGATACAGTTGTGATACATCTTTTTCACAGTATTTTATTATGGTTTTTATTATGTGGTACTCAGATTTATGGTTTTTGGTTATATTAAAAATGAAATTTTTGGGTTGTATTTTTGGGTCGTTTCAATGTGAGATCAAATGTGTCATATGATGAGAACTAGCGATGAGATTTAAAAATGGAAAATTAGGAACTAGAACTAGATCGGAACTGGAACAATTAGAACTGAAATATGTAAGACCAGTCTAGGTTCCAAGCTTAAATAATGGCTTTAGCTGGGTTTCGGGCCCGGGTACACAAGGTTTAAGAACCGTAACTGATTTTTGTGAAAAGTCTAAAACATGCATATCTTATTCGGTTGAAGTTAGATTGACATGAGGTTTTTCCAGAGTGTAGCTTATAGTTTGTACATGATTTTTGACTATAATTTTGTCATTGTTTTGTTTTTTTTCCAGAGTGTAGCTTATAGTTTGTACTCAAATTCGGGATCACAAAGCTAGACATTTTCTGCTTTTTATTTTTTTTTTCATGTATTCTGTGAAAGTTTTAAAACATGTATATCTAATTCGTTTTGAAATTGGATTAACTTGCGGTTCTTTCAAACGAGTAATTTTGGAGTGTGTACATGATTTTAGACTATAATTCTATTATTTTTGGTTTTATATTCATTGACGTACAGTCCCCGAAAGTCAGGATTGTAGTGGTGTTGATTATGATGACATGTGCGGAATAAAAAAGACCTAGTGAATCATCATACAAATCATGAACACATGAAGTAAATAAATCTTTTAAGCTCTCATTATTTGATTTAGAAAAAGTACAAATGGGTTTGCTAGTTTTTCTCTCTAAAAATAATGCCCTCCAAATAGTTTTTTACATAATGGGAGTCATCACTTCCTAATTATAGGAAACACTCAACCTATTTACACATATAAGAGTGTAAGCCTAAACACCCCACATCCAATCATGACTTTGCACCATAAGATTCTCCCCCTCAAAGTTAGGATTGGATGTTCCGGCTTCAATATCCAACGAGCTCGCGCAATCAAGACCAAACTCCCCCTCGAAATGATATCGGTCTTCAAACCTACAAATGAATACCCAAAAAACCCGAGAAGCTTCAAATACCCACTTTTCATTCTCCCCCTTTTTATAATCAAAAAATGATTATAAAACCCTTTAAGGGTGAGAAGCGCCCGATGATTAATCTTCCCAATACTCCCCCTTGATGTGTGTCAAAAATGAAACACTGAAAAACTTTAATGGAAAAACAATCACGAACAAGCCTCGAAAAAATTTCAAATTAGTAAAAATTTTCGACTTTTGGGTGAGTTGCAAGATTTTCCAAAATCCGGGTAAAAACTGTCACTTTCTGAATTATGCAGGGACCCATTGCCCCAAAAACAGCTTAAGATGTGAAACTCCATTCCAATTGCGAAATTGTACATAAAGTGTAAATTCACACAAACTGTAGGGACTAAACTTGTAAAATCTTCAATTTCTTAGCTTTGTTAGCTCATTTTCGAAGTTCGGTATTTTCTGCCAAAAATTCGAAACTGCAGGGGCTAAATCAGAGATTTCAGCTTTCTTCACAAAGTATTTCCATCATATCGAAATTGGACCATTTGTGCCATTTCGTTAAAAGATTAGGGAGGTATTTCGAAACTATTTGTGTTCTTCCCCATTTGTTACAAGATGCAAAAGGTACAGCAGCAAGAGTCACCATTGCTAAGACCCATCAACCACTCGTCATCAACAAATCAAACATTCAGCCTACTAGTTATCAACCCTTCGCAAGTGAACCACTCGATATCTGCCTTCGAAACTCATGTCTAAACTTTCCAAGTCAAGACACCCATTTCGAAGCTCCAAGACCAACCCTTCGTAACAGAATACAGCCATCGAACTCAAAAACAAATCACCTCTTCGTTTCTATCACCTCTACATCAAATTCGTCGATCCTTGATATCACATAACGACTCTAAATCAACATACCAACATCGAATTCCAGCCAAGTCAAATTTTTACTTTCACCATAGGGACTCTTAAAATCAGTCGAAAATTCGATTTCAACCATCAATTCCCAATGAAGTAACAAACCAATGACGAATCCAATTTAATCTCCAATTTCGTGTTCGATTTATCAAGAACACTAATGTTGACTTTTGAGTTTCACTTTTAAATTTCAACTATCGACAATCACTAATTCAACAATTTTTCTGAAAATTTTTAGATTAAACACCAAATGTCAAATGTTCTTCACAAAAATT
The DNA here is from genome assembly GCF_002870075.4 of Lactuca sativa. Lineage (NCBI taxonomy): Eukaryota > Viridiplantae > Streptophyta > Magnoliopsida > Asterales > Asteraceae > Lactuca > Lactuca sativa. The sequence goes on from NC_056629.2 coordinate 146,757,420, forward strand.
TCAAAGTTCTGGGGCATTCATTAGCCGAAATCATGAGAATCAACGAACATATTTGACGATTTCTTACTAACCGCTTAATCATAATCGATTTTATGATTGAACAAATTATGCAAAATCGATTCATAAGCTGAGATTACAAAATACTTCGAATCGATTAGTAAGAAACTTTGAAACGAAATAAGAACTCAAAATGATGACCACAACCAGAGTGTACAACTCGGTTATGTGAATGATGAAGAACGATGAGCAGGGGTGGGCATAATAACCGAAAAACCAAACCAAAATCGAATTAACCAATATAACCGAAGCATAATAACCAAACCACCGTTTTAAAAACTGTTGCTTCGGTTTTTGTTTTTTGTTAACCAGTCACTAATGGTTTGGTTATGGTTTTATAGGTTAACCGAACCACTAAATTTATATTTTAATATATAAAAATTATAGATTATATATAAAATAATATAGTCAAACTTATTTAAGACCTATTAAACTTTCAAAATATAACTCATTAATCCTCACTTATCAGAAGACGAATGGACAATCAAACCATCAAAAACTGATCATGCACCACACACAATCTTCCAATCATGCATTGAGTTAGATTATTGATTAATGTTGTAATTCCTAATTGGCTAATTCTACAATTTGTAAACATTATTCACAATTAGTTTAATATTCACACTCATAATCCTAATCGGAGGCTTCTCACACCATTAATCCTAATCAAAGACTGGTTCGACTTTATAGACCTATTCAAATGATTTTTTGACCTTATAATCAAGAATTCTAGGTAAGTTAAATTTTTGGTTATTCTTGACTTTGTGATATATTAAGAATGTATTTTTTTTTGAATTTTTTTGACTTTTTTTATTTACTGTTTTTGACTTAATCAGATTGAATGTATATGAGTGGTTGTTTTTTTATCCAGATAATACATAATATGCATGTTTGGCTATTTTATTTTATAGTTTTTGATTTAATCGCATTGAACGTGTATGAATGCTTAATATCAATTATCAATATATGAAATTATTAATGCAAAATTTTTTTAATATTTTATATTTTTATTGAATGTTTTTGGTTTTGAATGTGACTATGTGTTATCTCACTCCGAGTATCAAGTGTACACATTTTTTCTACTCCTATACGATAGGTTATAAACATTGGCGTCTGAGACTTTTTTTTTATTCTATTTTCATTTTTCATGCCAATATACTTTTGCCATTTATATTAATTTGAATTATGGTTAACTAGTATTAACCATTAACCAAAACCGTTAACCGACAAAATCATTAACCATAACCAATATTAACCATACCCAATGGCTACTAAAATGCATTAACCAATCATAATAGTTATGGTTCGGTTTTAACCAATAACGGAACCAATAAAATCGAACCATAACCGCCCCATACACACCCCTAACGATGACCAATCGAATAACATGTCTCGAACTGATTTAACTGGATTATTAGGCTCAATCCTTGATTTATGGGCTCAAATTTATCGGATTCAAATGAAACATATGGGCTCACACAAAGAATGAACAATAACCAGATCGAATATGAGATTTTGGGCTCAAATAAAGAACAGTAACAGTAAAAGATTGTTGGATTTGGCTTGAAGTTGAATTTGATTGGGCTCAATTATGAATTACAAGAACAGTAAGATTCGAAGATGAGAAAAAGATTTTAATTTTGATGTTTGATCTAAAAAAAAATTAATTGGATCATCAAAGGGGTTTGAACCGAATTCAATCCAATGAGACAAAACGATCAAAAATGAAAAACACAAATCACGAATAGAAATCATGGACATTTTGGAATCTATTTGAAAATTTGTGATACATTTTTGACGAATCGAGATTAATTTGCAACGAACGAATCAAATTTAGAAGATCTTGGTTCTTTTGTTGGAACGAAAAAATCTCCAATTTGAATATTGTACCACCCACTATGCGTGTTATACACAGTTGCAGATCGTTTAAGGGGCAGGGGAGGCCATCCCCCCCCCCCCCCCCCATTTTTCACCAGATCTATGTTGTTTACCATCGATGTTGTAGAGGAAGGATCTCAGAATGGTTGTGATCAAGGCAAATACCCAACGAAAAAAAGGCTGGGGAGTTATATTTGTTGGGGAATCATTTTTTCTAAAATAATCAAGCTGTAAAGATCCAAAGAATGGAATGGAGATAAGACGGAAAGAGGATCACTTCGTCCCTTCAACCACCACCGACTCCATATTGTACTCTCTATATCTTTTTCCCTTTCTCTAACTTTCCCTTGCAAACGCTAGGTTCTTACATTTATGGTTATGCATTATTTGTTTTTTTTTTTAATTTGTTGATTTGGTCTGTTTATTGCTTGAGAAAAGTGTACATTCAGTCTTTTGTACCACAATTTATTGTTGCTGGAATTGAATATATGGAGTTGCACATGAAGTATTTGTGAAAAGTCCTCAATGAGGTTTATTTTGTGAAAATGAGTTTTTATGAACATATCAAGCTTGGAATTTTTATTTTTAAGCTCTTCATTACTTTTTTCATTTGGAATTGATCTAGTCTTCTTTTATGTCTATGGTTTATATTATGGGTCTAAATACAAAATGTGGTCTTGAAATTTTACATGCGAAGTGTTTGTTAAAAATGATCAGTGAGGGTTTTGGAACCGATAAGAAACCTAGTAAGAGAATAACAAAATATTATAATATTTTATAGGCTTATCCATAATTTGAGCTACAATTCTTCTTATGTAAGTTTAGTATTTTTATACAACCATATATGTACACATTATACACATGTATGGTTGTGTATATATGTATGTATATGTATATCTATATACTTGTTCAAAAAAATGTATATGTATATACATATAAACATGAACGGAAGGAGATGCATACAAGGTACAACTATAACCTCATTTTAACTATGAACTTATTGCTTGATGTATTTTTTCATACTTACATGATTTTATTTTAGTGGTTAGGCCTGTTACAAGTAAATTACCGGTGCTGTTGTTTTATGTGTTACTAGATGTAGTGTATATTGTAACTATGGCTAATAAACTTACAATTATGATCATTCGAAAAACATTTAACAAAGTTTTGGTTTTGGCCCCCCAGTTTTATTATTCGTGTTCCGCCCCTGGTTGTACAACTCGTTCTTTGTGTTCTTCATCGATCCAAAAACATCTTCATAAGAACCACCAACACTTTTGGTTTTTGACTTCAAATTCAATGCAACATGTGGAGATTGTTGCTTTGGAGCCCAAATTTGCTTCATGGATTTCGAATTCACAACGCCATTTGACGATTTTTGTGAATAAACCCGCTTGTTTTTCAGTTTAATCTTCTTCTTCTTTTTCTTTCTCGTCTTTTTGCATCTTGAAGATTTGATTTCAAGAACACCTTCATTCTTGACAACTTCAACTTTGCAAGTTTGAATCAAATCTTTTGGAGTTTGATACTTGTGAATTTCTTGGATTACCGACTTTCAATAAGGAATCATTCTTTCAAATGAATCACAAGAACACAAAATATCATCGGTTTAAACTCCAATCGAGCAAAAAACTTTTGCATCTTCATGAGAATCAAATTGAATCTTCTTGTCATGAACTTCAAGAACATCACATTGAACTCCATAGTCTTGAACTTCAACAAACTTAAGAGCATTAAGATCACTTGGGTTTTCAATTAGAGAAATGTATTTCTTATTAACAAATATCTTCTTCTCCTTTCTTTTGATTTCTACTAAGAACTAATATAGACAAGACAATTTTATTCAACCATTCAATCCTACAAATTGGTTGTAATATCAAAGCTTCCATGATCATTCTTCAAACCACCATAAGAAACCATATTACCTCATGAAATCAACTTGCTTAACTGTAACCCATAAAATTATTTCATTGACTTTGTATTTGAAATATTCAACGATCACAACCCATGAATCATACGACAAGTCCACTATCTTTGATCAATCGATAAGATCTTGAGTTTTTCTAGAGAGAGAAAGTAATAATCAAAGAGATCTCTAGAGAGAGAAAGTGAATATGAACCAAATTCTAGAGAGTGAAAATGGTACAAACAAGTAGTCTATAAATAGAAAATCCAATTATGAATCAAATTAAGGAAAAATTCAATTTCTAGAACACAAAACACTCTCTAAACACAAAGATCAATAAGACCATGAAGAATCACCAAATCTAGAATGCCATCATGGATCAATTCTTGATCAAATCAAGAACACTTACTTTGATACCAATTGTAGTGGTGTTGATTATGATGACATATGTGGAATAAGAAAAGATCTAGAGAATCATCATACAAATCATGAACACATGGAGTAAATAAATCAAAGCTAAAAAATCTAGTTTTTCAGTTTTTCAGTTTTTCAGTTTTCTAGTTGTTTTTTTTTTTTTTTTTTTGGTGAAATTTTAAAACATGAATATAATTTGTTTGATGTTGGATTATCATGAGATATTTTCCATGTGTACTTTAGAGTTCGTACATTATTTTAGACTATAATTTTGATATTTTAGGTTTAATATTCAATTATTGACGGTCCATCGAAGTTGGATATCAGAGTTGAAAATTTTCAAAGTTCAACCCACTAAGACCGCACGATGCTAAGTGTACCACAAAATGCGGTGTGCGTTAAACATTGCACCAACCTGGCATTGAAAAGTGTGGTATGCTTTCCATGAGTTAGAGTAATGCCGCACCCTCGTTTTTTTTTCTTTTCCTGTTGAAATGTAGCCGTTGGATATTTTTTTTTTATATTTTCCTATAAATTAAAATTCAATTCTCATTTCAAAATCACCTTCAAACACAAAACTCTCTCTAGACTTTACAAAATTTTTATTTCAAAATGTCTTCTTGTATGTCCACTTTGACCGATACGTTGGCGTTGATGCAAGCAAGGTTTATCGGGGACGTCATGCAAACAACACCTTCTTATTAGCAAGAAAATAAAAGAGAAAGTTCACGCCTAATAGTAAGAAATCATCCTTTACAAAGGAATCATGAAGCCTGTCATAACCAACTTGTGAACGACTACATTGCCGATGATGCGGTGTACGTAGGAAAATTCATGCGTCAGTTGCAAATGAGTAAGGTATTATTTTTACGCATTGCTTATGATATACAAAATGACTTTCCATATTTTCGACAACGGGTTAATGGAAGAGGTAAGCAATGTTTGTCTAAAATTAAAAAAATGTATAGTTTCAGTTCGTCAACTAGCCTTTGACATGGGGCAAAGAATGCTTTGTAGTATTTATTGTATGCATTGGGAGTGGTTAATTTGCCCTAATGTGTGGCGCAATCAGTTTATATGAGGTGATCAAAAGCAGCCGACAATAATTTTAGAAGTAATGGTGTCATATCACCTTTGGATTTTGGATGCATTTGTTGCTCCATTGGGTGCAAACAACGACATCAATTTTCTAGACAAATCACCGATATTGAACAACATCTACCTTGGAAAATCATATGATGTGTCGTTTCAAGCAAATGGGACGTGATACAAGCATGGGTATTACCTTACTGATCGAATATATCTCGAGTTAGCAGTATTTGTGAAATCATTGACATGTCTAAACGATAACAAGCGATTAACCGAAAACGCATTTGGTGTCCTAAACACACATTGCTAGATACTCACAGTACCTACACGATATATGGAGAGTAGACGAATAAATAGTCTAGTGTATGCATGTATCATATTGCATAATATTATTTTAGAAGATAAAGGGAAGTCGATTTGCCATAACAATGAAAATGAGAATTTACCAAATGTCGAAGGAGTTGGTATTTGTTCGAAGACGCACATGACGAGTAGAGCGGAAGTATAGGACCGGGTTGGACACCACAACCTTCATGTTGATTTGGTGTAACACATATTCAATGATCGAACAAATCTCGTTGTCGATGATTTTGCTGAAGACGACTTGTTTGATGATAAAAATGATGAATTGGAAATGTTTGAAGGAGATTCAGACGACGATTTTGATGACGCGCTGAGCGACGATGATTTGACATCACATATTATGTTTCAGTTATGTTTTTATTTAATTTTGTATATATTTTGTTTAATTAACGAAGTATATTTCATTTTGTTATTTTTAAGTAATTACATTTTAATAAATAAAAAAAAACAAATTATGGGAAGATATGGTATAACACCCACTAGTTTTGTGGAGTGGAGGAAAAAATGACGTGACAACGCAAAAGTGTGATATGACACCTACCAGCCTAAGTAATTACCTTAAAATTTCGATTTTCTCGGGTTCTCTGTTTCCAGACCCACTTTACCGGTTTCACCCGGCCGACTTTGACGTTTCCAGGTATTCCAGTTCTCAACCTATTTAACCCACAACCAAACCAAAACCGGTTCATATATACTGATCCGATTTTTGCTCCAATAAAATTATGTTAACCGGTTCTTGGGTTTTCCGGGTCCAGATCTATCCGGGTCGGGTTTGGACCCACTTTAATCCCTAATGAGAACTCATATATTCTTAAGATAACTTTACTCATATTGATTAAAATTCAGCCCTTGATAATTTTGAGAAAGTAAATAAAAAATTAGGATTGATCGATGTTCAATATTCATTTTCACATTTCAAGAAGCTAAACAATCATGCATCTTTGTTGGTATTAGACTCCCCTTTAATGGACCAAGTATCTCTCACTTACTATATGCTGATGGTGTTATGTTCATTGGTGATTGCTTGATTTCTAATGCTCTAAATCTATCTCGTATTCTTCATTGTTTTAGTTGGCATCGGGCTTAAAAGTCAATTATAGCATAAGCAAAGTTTTTGGTCTCGGAGTCCCAAATAATGAGGTCTCCACTGTGGCCTTCCTCTTGAAATGTGAGGTTGCTTTACCTCCCTTCTCTTATCTTGGCTTTCTGGTTGGGGCTAACATGAATCTAATAAAATCTTGGAAACGGTTGTGGAAAAAATTAAAAACAAACTCAATGCTTGGAAGGCTAGAAATCTCTCTTTTGGTGGGAGCTTACTTTGCTTAATTTTGCCCTAAGTAGTCTACATCTTTACTATTTTTCCCTATATAAAGCCCCTTTGATGGTCATTGAAAATCTCGAAAAAATTTGAAGACAGTTTCTTCGGAGCGGAAAATAAGATAATAGGAAAATATGTTGAGTTTCATGGAACAAAGTCTTAGCCCCAAAAAGTAGATGCAGTCTTGGTGTATCTTGTCTAAGAATCATGAATTTATCATTACTTGCCAAATGGTGGTGGCATCTCAAAACATATCCGACTGCATTGTGGTGCAATGGCGTCCATTCAGAAATGGGAGAGGCATGACTCTTCAAAAATGGCAAAGTCAAGCTACTCTGGAAATTGGAAAGAAATCACAAAAGTCGAGGTCAATTTTAAATCATTTAATATCGACTTGCATGCTCTATTCAGTAGAAGAATCGGAAGTGGAAGCAAGTGTCATTTTGGCTCCATAAGTGGAGATGCAACCAACCGTTCAAGGAGTTATTTCCTAACATTTTTGCACTTGAAAATGCAAAATTTTGTGTTGTTAGTGACAGGTACCTATTGGTGGACAACGGATTGATTTGGAGATGGGATTGGATCCAAGAACCAAGGACGCCGGTAGAAATGCAACAACTTTATGCGATGCTTTGTTTATTGGCAAATACCAGTTTAATTGAAGCTGATGACTTGTGGAAGTGGAATGGGGAAAAATCGAAGATTTTCAGTGTGGAGTCCCTAAGAAATCTAGCATCTAGCGTGTTCTCAAATCCGAAAGCTATGCACTTTCCATGGTTGGATTTGGTCCCGCTTAAAATCAACACTTTTTGTTGGAAGCTTTGGCAAGATAAAATACCCACAGCAGTAAACCTTGTCAAAAAGGGTATCACATAAATACAATCCTCATGTTGTTTCTGTGATACAGGGGAAGATTCTTCTTTGTAGTTATTCTTGGAACGCAACTTTGCAATTGAGGTTTGGAATAGAATTCGCAGTTGGTGTGGGTTCACTTGTTTAAATCCAAGGGATATGAGATCTTTATTTAGTGTTGATAATCTTACTGACAAAACCAATAAGGTGACAAAACTCAACCATACGATTCTAATGACGAGTTTATGGAATATTTGGAGATCAAGGAATGAAACAATTTTTAAAAATGTGAAGCCATGTCCAATAAAAGTTATCAACCTAACTATGGCGATGACTTTTATGTAGATAAAACATGGGGGAAAGAAATATTCTATTTGCTGGAAAACATGGTGTATCGAGCCTAACAACTGCATTTTATGTTTTTTTCTTTTCTACTTTTTTCCTGTTTTGTCCGATTGTACTATTTTATTTTGGTTGGATCCTTGCTGGTTTTACCATAATATGTCGTTTTTTGCCGTTAAAAAAAACATGAGTCTTGTTCATTGAAGTTAATTTATTTTTCTGTATAATTAAAATTATACACACATTTTGTGATCTTTTGCATCTTTCACCTCAAGTAGTTAAATGTATAAACATCAACTTTCGACTCCTCAACGTACGGATGTGATGGTTAACATAATATACGTACATACCATGTCTCTAAAACAAAGAAAGTAATAAGGAGACTTAACCTAAGATCTTATTTATGAATTTCAGCTTCTTAATACGGTTTAAACAATCCTTGTTTTCTAGGATACGGTTTAGTACGTATATGGATCATGTGGACCCTTTTTGTGTTTAAAAACATATAAGTGGCCTAAAACTTTATTAAGAAGCTATGTGTATGGATATAATTATGATTTTCTTTTAAATTAACGTCATGCATGTATAATCAAATCACATAAATTTAGTCCTTAGTAACGTCAATAATAACATCTTTCAGGCTTTCACATCGATTTACGATGGAACTTGTGCAAGATATCGTGTCATTTATTGAAAGGAAATGGGATTCTACATAATACTGTATGTCATATTATTTTGCGGTCCAGTTTATCTTATGTCAAATGGTTTTGATTTGCTTGCTTGACTTATAAAGATACGTTTTATTAATATCCATTTGAAAAACTATTTTTCTCATGTTTTACATGCCAAATTTTAATTGATGAGTTGTTATTATTTATTTATTTTATTATAATTATTATTTTTTTGAATTTTCATCTAAGAATCTAAGGGGGTGTTATAAATTTTACTTCTATCCCTATAATTGAAAATATGATCTTTAGCTATGCCATGACAAAAATGAGCATTTTAACCTTATTGATTATTTTGTGGTGAATGCAATGTTCAACTTTGATAAATAAAAAAAATTGAATCAACTTGTTAGAATAGTTATAAAATTAAAAAAACATTGTATAAAATCCAAACTAAACATAAATCCTTTCAAAATCCAAATTAAAAATAATACATAGCATCATATAATATCACATAAAACATCAAGAATGGTTTTTATATGTTAGGGTTAACAAGGGTTATGGTGGCAATCCGGACTCCTAATGGATCACGTGAGTTCGCTTTTTGAACTGATATTTCTATCTTATGTCCGGGTTACAAGAAATCTAGTGTAGGATAATCCAAATGGACAATTACAAATCTAGGCACAAAAACATAAGTGAAATCGCTAGAGAACTCTGGAGTGTTATAGAAGAGAAGGAGGCCAGAAGGGTATAATACAACTCAATGGAGTAGTCGTATTTATACCTGACAATTAGAGTTTCCGTCTTTTAAATTAGTTAAGTGAATCACGGAATTAATGACATAATCAATGATTTCAAAAACAGACGAAATCAATCAATTTTACCATAATCACCCACCCACTAGAATATGAATTTTCCACCGCTAAGCACTCTACCGCTAGGACTCGGGTAGGGGTACTTCCCCTAGGACCGTACAAAGGGGCTCAACCCCCTTGACCCATGGCATTTGTCGTACAGACTTATCATTTGATTTATATATGCATACACTCCGTACTCACAAAACATAGAGCTTTTAGTGTCACAAAATGTCATGTGACACTAAAATCACCAAACATGATATACCTTCTTGTTTCCAACTAATTATAGAGCTTTTTATTTCATGTCTATGACCAATATAAGAACACCAAATTAGTATAATAAGCAAATATTATCAACAAGTATAAACATTTTAGCAAGTATAATAAACAAGTTTAAATATTTTCCGCAATTATAAATCTTTCAAGAAGTGTAATCAAAAAGTACAAAGACTTTCAACAACTATAAAGAAATTCAAAAAATTCAACCTTAATGAAACATATGATTTCTGGTTTCAAGAACATCAAAAATTACATCAAAAAATAACATCAAATTTCATGCTTCAATAATATCATAATATAACATCAAATTTTATGCTTCAAGTAAACATAATATTTCAGCTAAAAGAACGTCAAATTTCAAGTTTATAAACTATTTTAAAAATTCAAAGACAATTTCATCAAGAATATCATATTTCAACAAAAAGATCATAAAAAAACTTGAAATTTTGAGTGCAACTAGTATTTTCCATCATATTATCAATTTCATCAAGAACATCAAATTTCAGAGCTTGTTCCATAAGCAAATAGATTTTCAACAACAAATTTCAAAAGTCTTACCACTTTCAACAAGAGTGGCAATGCTAGTTGGCAAGGAAGGAGTGAGTGAAGACAGTGTTATGCGAAGTAGAAGAAGGAGGTAAGATCAAAAAAGGAATGAGGGAGGTGAACGTGTGTAGATGGAGATAGGAATAAGGAGGAATATGGTATCAGGTATCACTTAGGGAAATGAAGGAAAACACACATTTTTTCATTCAATGACTTCCTACATGTAACCTAATAAGAGGTTATTCAGCCATTCAGATGTAGAAAAGTAACAAACCAAACAATACCAATTCATAGCTAGCCTCTTCATGAAATCTAATGGTGTATAGTGTTAGCCATCCATTTATAAGTACCTTGATACATATCCATAAGAGACAAAGGATACTACTAGGTTTGTGGTGAATTGGTAACATATGTGGAAGATATAGTGGATAACCTATTGACCAATGTTCAAATCCTAGCACTACTCATCCCCTGTGGCCATGGAGGTTCATCTATAATGACTCCAGGGCATGATGCATAGCTTCATGCATGCAGCGAAGGATTAGTCGGTATGTGAAAACTGGGTCTGAACGTCAATGAATACCATGAAAAATAAGCAACACACCTCGCGACCCTCATCATATTCACCATTCATTCACCTCGCAAGAAAAGACGTCACCGAGCACCTCTATACTGATAATAACTCCATGTCACCCAACAACATGTACCAATTCTCCCACCAAGCATGAATAGTGAATGCGGTTCGACCAAACAACCAACTATGGAGGCACGAAAGTAGTTCCTGCACAAGGTAGCCGAACTCTTCCAAATGCCGATCTAAGCCAACCTATGGGCACAATGAACTAGCTATGAAAGTCACATTGTCCCTTATACAAAAATATTTATGGTCGATCGTAATACCAACAAAGCAGAATGTCCAACCATATGTACCCACTCCACCACCATTTCAATATGCATAATACCATGTGCTGTGGCTATAACACTGAGTTTGCAGGTACATTTCATTAAATTAGTTAAGTCTATTTATGTTGTAAATATTGCCTATAGGCGGGGCGAATTTAGCCGAGTTATGCAGGACGTGGGACTTCATATAGTACGTAGGGCGTACCCAGGTTACAAATGGCGTAACATCACAACATGAAAATCCTAATTTTGGGCTGTTGGACACTATTTACGGACCATAATCTCTTTGAGGCTCTTATTACCACTATCCTCCACCCTCTCCATCAATCCCCTCAAAACTCTAGCACTATTTTTGAGAGTTTTAGGCCTTATTGTGATTTTTGGTGTGTTTTTAATGATGAAGGAGAACTTAGAGAGTATGCTTGGAGGGTATAACTTGTAGATCCATATTATACTTTACTTCAACATCTTCCAGAAAGTATAAAGTCTAAACCTTGATGATCCTTTTGATTAGATCTAGTTTGTGGTGTTTTTTTTATGAGTTTTGTCCCTTAATCATGAATCTAAGGAGTTTGAACAACCCCAAACCTCATGAGGATTATCTCTCGTTATATATAAGCATTGTAAACGATAAAAATGGTATCTTGGTCACTCCCATTCTACCATGATTGATCTATTGAGCTTTTAGATCATGATTAAGACTTAGGGTTTGGGTTTGTAGTCTTTGTAGCCAGACAAATGCATAAAGGATGTGACTTTATCATTTAAGACAAACATGAGGTTTAGATCTGAAAGTTGGAAGATTGGTATTAAAGAATTAAGGGCATAATAAGAGAGTTGGTAAACAAACAGATTACACAAGGATTAATCTTAGTTACGCTGTGTGTAACTTGATTTAGCCTCGTTTTCCATCGGTAGACTCTATATGGCGCGTAGAGGATGGGTACATATGGTGTAACCCCATAAGTCCAATTTTTGGCCTTTTTGGATGTTAGGTGTTGATGGGTGGGTCCTAGCCATGTAAGGATGAAATGGTCATTTACCCAATTAGGTCAATCATAACCAATACTTGTGTTTGGGGTTGTTACCTAATTCTAATTAGGGTTTATGATGTGTTATTCTCTATGGGGAGTTTTAGTTTAGGTAGTTCGGGTGTGTGACTCGTTTGTCTGACATTAGATTAAGGTGATTCCTCTCACTTTACTCATGAGTCGAAGATACCATGAAGGCCTATTGGATTGTGCTAGCTGTGTTATCACTCCTGCATGTTTATGTTGGATTGAGCACATTTGTATGATGGCTTGGGCCCAATATTATTTATGTTGTGCTGGGCCCATTCGTATGTTGAGTTGGGCCCATTTACTATACATGTTGGTCTGGGCCCATTCATGTATGTTGGGTGAGGCACATGATTATTCTAGGCTATGACCATTTATTTTTGATGGGCTTAGACCATTTTGCTATGTGTTGGGTTAGGCCAATAAATTTGATATATGTTATTTTGCGGGAAAACTCACTAAACTTTGTGGTTACGGTTTTGTAGTTTAACATTTTCAGGTATTTCCACTTCGAAAGGGAAGGGCCTGACATGATTGTATCTTTTCCACTGGAGATTCATAGTTATGTTTTTATACTCTTATGTTCTTTTGGAAACTTTGTTGACAATGATGGTCTATTTTGAAAAATACATTGGATGTTTATTATTTTAAAATGAAAATTTTTTCTATGAGTTTTTGGGACGTTACAAGTTGTTATCAGAGCATTGGTTTGAGGGATTCGGGCACACTCTCGAGTATTTTTGAACTCAAACTAAGGCTTTGGTAATTTTTATAAAAATGGAAAATAAAATTTTCTAAAAAGATTCTATAAAGGAAAAGGGGTGTAATGCGTGCAATCAGTCGAGCTCGAGTAATTGATTCCTAAAATACCCATACCAATGTATTATTACTAGCATGCTTGATTTGTGAATTGAATGCTAGGGTAGGGCTAAGGATATCTTCTGGAATCGCATGCTAGAATTGCCTGAATTGTTAGATGCCTTATATCCTAAGAGGATTGGATGTTATGTATTACCTAGAATTTGTATTGACCTAATTAATTGATAAGTGTATGCTTTAAAAATTATATAGATTAGGATCATATACCCCTAGAATGTTTGATTTGGCCTAATTTCCTAACCCTTGTCTAACTGTGTACTTAAGTTATAATCATTATTCAACAGTCTATGTGGTCCATTTTATGTAAAATTTGCATGCATAAGGCAACCAACGATGTTGGTTGAGGTTCTTAATAGTGCAATGGCTGACAAGCTGAGAATTTCTATGAGAGCCTAGGAAATGTCATTGTGGGTTATGTATGATTCATAGCTTAAGGATTGTGTGTATAGCTTTAGTAGGGTAGCTTAGAGGATTTGGGATAGTTCTTGATGAAAGTACAGATGGGTGATGAAGGTAGTATTGGGCCCATACTACTGAAAGCATGGGATTTATACTCAAATCAAGGACGGTCTTGGGGTTTCTATGGAGCCTACAGTGTGGGAGTCCTCCCGAGTCATTATGATCATTTGTTTGTTTGTATTTCATTATGGTGACCACTCGAGGTGGAGCTTCTGGTTCCGAATCTGACTCTTGCATAGAACCGATTGGTGAGTGATTGCATGAGTTTATCACATCAGATATTACTCACGGTATTATGGAGGCTAGCCCTGTGATTTTCGGTACCATCAAGGAGGGGGTTATGGAGCTTTTGGATGAGTGACTCAAGGCCTTTCGAGCCGAGATCGTGGAAGGAAAGTTTGGATCATAAACCCCTTCTTTTCAAGAGTTCAATGAGCGTGGAGCTCTGAAGTTCTTTAGGGCTAAGGACCCCATTGCTAGCTGCCGATAGATTGCTAGCATGGGGAATGCTTAGCAAACGAGCTTCTTCCCTAACGGGAAAAATGTGGAATTTGTATCCTGCCTTCTAAGCGACCGAGTGCGTGATTGGTGGGAGGAGGTTAGTCATGTAGTGGGATTTGTATTTGTAGTGGCCATAACTTTGGAGGAGTTTCTAATGAGGTTCCAGGAGGAGTTTGCACCAGAAATTGAGGTGCAATAGTTGGCGAGGAAGTTCCAGGACTTTCGCCAAACCACAGAGGCTATGGCGGAGATCACCCAGTATACAATTAACGAGGGTATGAAGAAGGAGAAATACCATGACATGTTAAGGGATGATATCCGTTAGTTTTTAAGTTTATCAGGGTGCAAAACCTATAATAATATGATTGCTAGAGCCCGAGAGAGGGATTCTGATTTGGAGCTTCTGGGAAGCAAATGCCAGTTCAGACACCATCATTAGAGGGTCAGTCTAAGAGGCCCAAGACCGAGGGCCAATCAAGGTCTAGGTCATTGTGCCAAATGTGGGAAGAATCATGAGGGTAGATATCTAAAAAAGGAGGAAGTTTATTATGATGTGGCCAGACATGGAATTTTAGTAGGGATTTCATTCGTGAAGCATATATATGTTTCTACTGCAATCAGATGCACATTAAGAAGGCGGAATGTCCGAGGCTGATGAGAGGGGCATTGGCAGCGCCCATACCAGCCACTTTGTGGATCATTGTTGGCTGCTAGGACAAGGGGAGGCATCTGTGTTGAAGATCAAGACGATCCATTTGACTACCGATGAGGCTTGATTAGCACCGGATGTGGTTATCTGTACGTATCTTTACTATATATTTTTCTAGTTTCTTTATTTATGCTTATACCTTATTGATCATGTATAGGGACTTTCTAAGTTAATGGTATGATGGATCATGTCCTGTTTGATTCGGGTGCTACCCGATGCTTTGTACCTCTTGCACTTAGTAAGAGGTTTAGCGATGCTCTCGAGATTCTAGATTATCCATTGGAGGTAGAGATCGTGGATGATCATTATGTGAGTGCTTCGAGGGTTTATTAAGGATGTGTTCTAAATATTTTTAGAAAGAGATATTTTAGTTATTTGGTTCCAATTTCTCTGCGAGGGTCGAAGGTTATCATAGGGATGAATTGGTTGTGTCCTAAAGGGACCATGAATGATTGTAATCACCAGTTAGTGAGAGTTCGAACCCCAAGTGGGAAAGAATTGATTATTCATGGCAAAGTTGATCAACGTAGAACGACTCATTTTTTCAGCCACACGGGCTAAGAGATATCTTCATCAAGGTTGTTCTAGATTTTTGGCCTATCCAACGCATACTCGAGTTGGGGGCACAATAACCATGAGTGATGTGTCCATTGTTCATGATTTTCCTGATGTATTTCATGAGCTGTCGATAGCCAAAGCACAATATAGATTAGCACCACTAGAGATGCATGAGATGGCTATGCAGCTTCAGGAGCTACTAGACAAGGGGTTTATCAGACCAAGTAGTTCAACATAGGTAACACTGTTCCTGTTCATGAAAAAACTAGCATAGGATGTGCATTGACTATCAATATTTGAATAAGGTAACATTGAATAATCGTTACCCACTCCCAAGAATCGATGACTTATTTGACAGCTTTTGGGTGCATCTTGGTTCTCCATTATTGATTTGTGGTCTGGCTATCATAAGATTAGGGTCGACGAGGACGATGTGTAGAGGACGACCTTCGTTTTGGTCTTTACGAGTTCATAGTGATGCCATTTGGGCTCACCAACACACCAGAAGCATTCATGGATCTCAAGAATCGAGCATGTAGACCTGTGTTGGATCGTTTGGTGATTGTTTTTATCGATGATACTTTGGTCTACTCTAAAACCAAGGAGCAGCACGAGGAGCACATGTCACAAAACCAAACCAGACAGTGGAAATGACCGGGGGTGGATGACTTTATTTGTAGTATCATAACACATGCACCATAGTAATCAAAGTACAAATAACCATTGCATTAATATGTATAATTTTTTACATGTGTTAAATCAATGTATATTGACACCAAAATAGTTATACAAAAGAAGAAGACATGAATCAGAAATAGCTCCATCTACTCAAAAGCTCGGGGAGTTCCTGTCTATTGATTCCCTGAGAATACAAGTAATTCGAAAAGAGAGTATCAACATAAAGTTGAGTGAGTGCATAAGTGTTTATGTTTGAAAGTATGTTTTCTGTTTCTTGAATACGTAAACAGTTCCAGAAAATCCTATATTTTTTGCTGTATGTGGAGAGTAGTTTTACTCTCATAAAACCGTTCTATTTGCAAACCAATGTTCTGTATTTGTATTCATTTATGTAAAACTTGTAACTGTGAGTATGCCTGGTTCCTCCAACTGTTATTGTAAACTGAAACTTAATATTGTAAATTGTATCTTGTAAACTAGTACTTTGAAAATGTACTTATGTTTAGTTAATTATACACTAACATATTGTTAATATCTTTTTAATGAGTTATTATAACCATACTGAGACTAGATGGCCTGACCCAACGTTTTGAATGCGTCAAAAACAGTTGATAACAACTGTCACTCGTAGGCGTGTATGCTTGAATGTAGCTAGCAGTCTGAGTGCAGGGTTGTCAATCCCAGTGTAGATCTATACACACATTGTTTCGATCTCCGGTTGGAGATTCAAGTTATAATGTATGGACTTTAACTATGTTTTTTAAATGAATTAAACAACCAGAACCAAATGACTCGTAAAAAGCATATTGACTTTACATCAGTGTTCTAAAAGGCGCGCCATTGCGGGCGCCAAGGCGCGCCATGGCGTGAGGCGCGGCGTCGCCGTTACGAAAAGCTTCATAATGTTGCTGTTAGGCGTGGCGCGTGGCAAGGCGTGATATGGCGTGACATGGCGCGTTATGGCGTGTTATGGTGCGTGTTTTTTCGTTTGAGACACGTTTTTTTGCTCTTTTTTATACATTTTCTAATCGGACATAGAAGTATTGTGTTTTTTATTAACTTTCTGTTATTAGTTGTTGATATAACACTTCTAAAAACTAGATATATTTGATATAAATTTATATTTATGCGGTAATATAATTATAAATTAATACAAAATCGCCGCCTTATATCACGCCTTGAAAAACGCCATGGCTCGCCATAACTCGTTAAGCTAGAGGCTTGGCCTTGCCGCCACGCCACGCTTCACGCCTGTTAGAACATTGCTTTACATGTATAATAGTTATGAAAACCCAATCATTCTGAAATGAATGATTGATAGTATGCCCCAGAATTAGTATATGAAAGTTGTATACTCTTGTTTAGTTTTGAATCAAACCTTTGTTCTTCTAAAACAATGTACTTTAGTATACTTGAATCATGAATTAATGTTCTATGAATCATAAATTATATCTATAATAATTTATATGTACTTTCTGAATTGATACTAAGGGTTCATGAATGCAACCCTTCGCTCAACATGTTACAAAGGGGTTTTAAACGACATTTGGACAAATAACCGATACTATAGGCCTACATCCAAACAAAGAAAATGAACCAATGTGCTTTATCAGTCCTAAGCCTCTTAAACCTTATATATATATATATATATATATATATATATATATATATATATATATATATATATATATGATTTTTGGGAAAAATATAAGTTTATAAAATCATTTAAAAGAAGTTTAATATTTTGAGATACATTTGGTGACTTGATGTCATTTTAACACAATCTTTGAAACCAATTGATTTGATGATAAATGAAACACATTTTGATAAGATATTTTGAAACCATTTGTTTATAAAACATAATCTTTGTGTTAAACTTGTACCCCCTGTCACACCCCGGCCGTCGGCGGAAACACCGGGCAGTGTAACGTCATTTCTCGTATCATAGTTATCAACTTCCTGAAAACACATGCAGTTTTAAAAACGTCAACATAAAGTTTGTTGAGTTCACAAGTTTTGACTCCATATAATAATAACACTTTTTCTCAAGTTCAAAAGTATAGTTTTGAAAGTATAATTTTGACTCTCCAACGTTTACTATATATATCCTAGGTATAAAAGTTTACTTACCAAATAAGTAGTTTACCTATAAGTCTCATATACTATGAATATAAGTGTTTGTAATTCCATACAAACGAGAGTTGCTACATATAAATCTTATTTCAATTTTATACAAGTAAAACGACTACATATAAATCTATTTCAATTCTACGAGTATGTGTGTTAGGTATAATTATCTACTTAATATAAAAGTAGTACCTAGGGTATAAGTAAGGAAAACTTATACTTAATATTAATACTTGTATACCGACGAAGTATAATGTTTCTAACAAGTTGCTACCATGAGTCTATAACCGCTGCTTGACAACAAAATCTCTGACAAAACAATACACTCATGATTTACCATGAGAAAAAAATACCACGTGCTTCATCGACGCCGGAATAAAAATAAAAGGAACGAATCGTCACTCGCTTGTCTTGGGTTGTAATTAACAACCACGAGTGGGGTCGTCAACCCATATCTTATTCATACACGACTTCCTCGCTCACACAGGATTAACGGTTACAGGTCAGAGGACTTCCACTAAGATCCCCAATCTTAGTTGATGAATGCGGTAGCTCATGTAGACTTTGACAGGGTTCTATAGTCCTAACAACAAAAGCATTTTCATGTCTAAAACCCTAAGTTACTAGACTATGCTTTTAGGAAATATAACAGCTATAACTTGAAGTAAAACCAGGTTTTATCTTGACATAAAACCAATAACAACAACAACATATAACATACCAAGTTTTATCTTGTCATAAAACTAACAATAACCACATACTTTATAAATTAACATATAGAACTTCCGAATATAACTTCGAAACTATATCGCACACAACATATATATAAAATCTTAAGTATAACTCAAGATCTACATTTGTATAATAACATGCTAATAAGTTGATAATAATTGTGTATATTCAAAATATTATATTCAGAACAACTATATCCTGGTTAATATAACTGCCTATGTTGATATTAATATACTATCATATAGACATAATATTATCGTGTATACAATATTTAGCATGCGTTTTCTCCCAAAGATAATAGAAAGTGGGGCCGTGAAACTCACCTTAGTAGCGTGATTTTATGTAATCTAAGCAGAAACGGTCATCGGTAAGAGGTCGTCGGGGCTCGGGAAGCGAAACGGCTTCAGCAAGCGAGAGAGAGTGAAAAGAAATGGTGTAAGGAGAGAGGAGGCCGGACTTGCTATTTATAGGCTGATTTTTGGCTTCTCACGACGTGAGAATGATAGATTCACGTCGTGAGCTATGGCAAGAGTCATCCCGTAGCTTTTACACGTGTTTTCTAGCCTCGAATAGTGTCCTGCAGCATCCTCACGTTGTGAGAAAACCTTGCTCACGTTGTGAGCTTTTGGGTTATCGTTCCATAGACTTCTAGCTTCGAAATGTGGCGTTTTGACTCCTCACGACGTGAGTTTTGATTCTCACATCGTGAGTCCAGTCAGATTAGGGTTTCTAACACGTGTCGTGCTCTCAGACAGTTGTAACTTCGGAAGGTCGTAACTTTTGCACACGGACTCCGATTTTCACGTTCTTTATATCCACGCGTAGGTAATTCCGAGTACTAAAACTTTCTTTTAGATTCCAATAGCTAAATATAAGCCTATTTTAAATTCCTTATGACATAGATATTTCATAGTGTTTGGTTTATCATAACTTCTTCATGCGAAGTCAGACTTAGACGTTCTATTTATTTTTTGAATCGTGTGGACGTATACTTTGAGTTGTATCATAAATTATGTATGAAAGTTCATAATTTATCATGAATTACATAGAAAGTTTGTCACTTTACTAGTTTAACAAAGTCACATTACATGATTGGCATAATCACATATGATTGTTTTTGACCTATTTTGACTGGTGTTACACCCCCCTCTTAAAACAGTAAAAACTCTGAAAATACGGGGGTATGAACTCACCTTTTGGAGGGTGATTCAACTGATGAATTGATATAGGATGCTAAGAATGCCAAGTGATGTCTTGAACACAAATGGATCCTATTAAGCATATAATGACAAATATGTGTGTATAATTAGTGTGTACAACAACTAATCATGTAAGGTAAACAACCTTAGTTGTTAGGAAACACTTGAAATGAAGTGTTACAATCACATATGATTTAAAGAAAGGAGTTCACGGCCACACTATAGGTGTTTACGACCATAGAGGTGTTTACGGCCACACAATAAAGTTTTTACAGCTAAGACTTGTTCTTATGAAGGGTTTACGACCACCTCAAGATCTTATGAAGGATTTACGGCTAACTCAAGACCTTATGAAGGGTTTACGGCCATGAATGAAGGGTTCATGGCTGTGAACTCTTGAAGATCATGCATTTGGGTGTTTGTTTCTTGGCTAGAATCAAGTGTTTCTAATGTATAACAAGATGATAGAAGAGTTACTCATGTTTTGGAAGTCTTTAGGGAGTTTACGACCCAAGAACATGTGTGTGTTCTTGGTGTTCGTGGTGTAAAGGATGATGATTTGAAGATCTAAACCAAAAGTGTTGATTTCATGGATGAAATCAAATAGTTTCTTGTGAATAAGAAGGATATCAAGTGAATATTGTAGAATCACTTATGATTTTGAAGAGAAAGGAGAGTGTTCTTGGTGATACTTGAGAGAGTTTTGTGAGTTCTAGACTTGAAGATGTGAGAAATGAAGAATAATGAAGGAAAACCATACTTATGTTGAGGAGTTCACGGCCATCATGGGTTCATGGCCGTAAACCCTAGTTTGCGGCCGTGAACTCTTTGTGAAGGTGTTTCCGGCTCAATTGCAACTTAATGATCTCAAGTTAGTACTTCCTAACACACAATCCTTGAGTGTACTCGGCTTAGAACTCTCAAACAGACCCTTAGCAATGCTATAAGTTATCAGAAACAAGTATGACTTTTGATTGAATTGATTGGCTTTACAAGATAGAAAAATAACGGGATATTACATTATCCCCCGTTAGAGAGAATTTCATCCCGAAATTTGGATTAAACAGATATAGAAAGACTATGGAAAAAGATGTTGATACTTATGTTGTATTTGATCCTCCCTCTCCCAAGTAAATTCAGGTCCTCGTTTGGCATTCCAGTGAACCTTCACTATCGGGACAGGACTTTGTTTGGTTGTCTTTACTTCCCTGTCTCAGATCTCTACGGGTTCTTCCATGACGTTGAGATTCTCGTTTATATCGATTTCATTGAGTGGGATAACAAGAGTCTCGTCGGATAATCACTTTTTCAAGTGAGAGACATGGAAGACAGGATGTATGTTACTTAGTTCTTGGGGTAGGCGAAGTTTGTAAGCTACTGGACCGATTCTACCAAGAATCTCGAATGGTCCTATGTACCTTGGATTCAGCTTGCCATGCTTTCCAAAGCGTATCATGCCCCTCTAGGGTGTGACCATCAACAAGACGTGGTCACCAACCTGGAATTTCAAAGGTTTTCACCTTTTGTCAGCGTAGCTTTTCTGTCTATCTCTGGAAGCTTTAAGTTGCTCCCGATTTTGTACAATTTTCTCTATAGTTTCATGAATGATTTCTAGACCAGTGAGAGTACTGTCAGGAATTTAAACTCAGGCTAGCTGCATGTCACCCACTTTAGCCCAACATAGAGGTCATCTGCACTTGCGGCCATAGAGAGCTTCGAAAGGAGCAGCCTTTATGCTAGTGGGATAAATATTGGTGTAAGAGAATTTGAAAAGGGGTAAATGAGTCTCCCATTCCTTCCCAAAGTCTATCACACAAGCTCGCAATATATCTTCCAGAGTTTGAATCGTCCTCTCACTTTGTCCTTCAGTTTGTGGATGGTAAGCTGTACTTATGTCTAGCCTAGTTCCCAGAGATTTTTGTAAAGACTGCCAGAAATGAGAGGTGAATCTACTATCGCGGTCTGATATAATAGGTATTGGCACACCATGCAGTCTAATGGTCTCCTTGAGGTAAGTGATGTTAGTTTCTCCATCTTTTCGGTTTCTTTTATTGGTAAGAAGTGTGCAGATTTGGTTAATCTATCGACGATTACCCAAATAGTATCATAACCACCCGGTGTCTTGGGTAACTTAGTTATGAAATCCATCGTAATCCGCTCCTACTTCCATTTAGGGATTTTAGGTTGTTGCAATAAACCTGAAGGTTTATGGTACTCTACCTTAACTTTGGCACAAGCAAGGCATTTGTCCACAAAGGTAGTGATTTCGGCCTTCATGTTAGGCCACCACTAAAGTTTCTTGAGGTCCTGATACATCTTGTCTGAGCCTGGTTGAATGGAGTATTGGGTTTTGTGTGCTTCGTTCATAAGAACATCTCTGTAACCATTGAACTTTGGTGTTCAGATCCGGTTCATGAAACAATAGACTCCATCATCCCTGATTTTGAAGTTTTTATCCCATCCTCTCAAGGTTTCAGCTACCACATTTTCGGGGTTTAAGGCCTCGAGTTGAGCCTCTCTGATTTGTGCGGATAGATGTGAATGGATTGTCATGGTCAACAACTTTACTTGGCATCTCGACTATTCTTTTCTGCTAAGGGCATCATCTACTACGTTAGATTTACCTGGGTGATAAAGAATCTCACATTCGTAGTCGTTCAGTAGCTCCACCTACCGTCGTTGTCTCATGCTCAGCTCTTTCTGATCGAAGATATGCTAGACTTTTATGGTCCGTGAATATTGTGCATTTCGTGCCATATAAATAATATCTCCAGATCTTCTAAGCAAATACCACTGCACCTAGTTCAAGGTTGTGTGTTGTATAGTTGACCTCATGTGTCTTAAGCTGTCTTATGGCATAGGATATAACCTTTCCTCTATGCATAGGAACACACCCAAGCCTTTGATTAGAAGCATCATATTATACTACAAAATCCTTTGTCCCTTCAGGAAGAGATAGGATTGGTGCACTACACAGAGCTCGCTTCAGTGTTTAGAACGTTGTTTCTTGTTTCTCTCCTCAGCTAAAAGTTACACCCTTTTGCGTCAGGGTGGTAAGAGGTTTAGCAATTCGGGAGAAATTCTGGATGAATCTGCGATAGTAGCCAGCAAGACCTAAGAATTGACGGATTTATGTACGTGTTTTAGGTGCTGACCAGTTCTTAATTGCCTTTATTTTGGAAGGGTCCACGTGTATTACTTCTGAACTGACCACGTGAGCTAGGAAATCAACATTCCTGATCCAAAACTCGCACTTTGAGAGCTTCGCATAAAGTTTCTCTATTCTCAGTATTTGCAAGACTTGACGAAGATGTTAGCCATGCTCCTCTTCACTTCTTGAGTAGATAAGGATGTCATCAATGAAGACTATGACAAATTTGTCCGGGAATGGACGACACACTTTGTTCATTAGGTCCATGAACACAGCCGGTGTATTCATCAATCCGAATGGCATCACTACAAACTCGTAATGACCATAACGAGTTGTGAACGTGGTTTTGGGAATGTCCTCCTTCAAAATACATAACTGGTGATACCCGAATATTAAGTCTATTTTTGAGAAATATGTCGCACCTTGAAGTTGGTCGAACAGATCGTCAATGCGAGGCAGAGGATAACGATTCTTGATGGTAAGTTTATTCATCTCGCGATAGTCTATGCACATACATAATGATCCATCCTTCTTCTTCACAAACAAAAGCGGTGCTCCCCAGGGCGAGAAGCTTGGTCTTATGAAACATTTGCTAAGGAGTTCGTTCAACTGGCTGGATAATCCCTGCATTTCAGAAGGTGCAAGACAATAGGGGGATCTGTCTACTGGGGTATCCCCAAGAATTAAGTCGATTCTAAATTCGACTTGTCGTTCGAGAGGCACTCCTGGAAGGTCGTTGGGAAAGATGTCAGGAAATTTGCAGACCTCAGGAACGCCTGTAATGTCTTTCACTTCTTGCTCTTTTTCTACCACGTGAGCCAAGAAAGCACATTGATGCAAGAAATAATCTGAAGGTTCATTCCAGGTTTATCGCCGTAGATAATAAGAGTTTCGCTAGTTGGCAAGTTTAGGCAAATAACTCTTTCATAGCATAGGATGTCAGCATGGTTATGGCACAACCAATCTATACCTATTATGACGTCGAAACTTTTAATAGAGACTGGCATAAGGTCTATTGGTAAGGGAAAGTTATTCAAGGTAAGGGTACATCCTATGTATATTGCATTGGTGAATTCGGATTTCCCATTAGCCATTTCTACTGTGAAGGTTTCATTTAGTGGTTGGGAGTTTTGATTTAGCAGTTGTTTGAAATTATGACTCACGAAGCTCCTCTCAGCATCACAATCAAATAGAGTGCATGCATAAGTATCTTTGAGAAGAAACGTACCTGTGACCACCGCAGGATCTGCCACGACTTCTTCGTGACCCATTGCCAGGATTCTCCCAACCCCACCGATATTTCCAACTTTCGGATAATCTCTTTTGAAATGCCCAACATCACCGCATCCATAACACGCTTGACGTACTCCAACAGCAGGTAGTTGGTTGATCGGTTGGGGTGGTGATCTACAGAATCGGGCAGTATGCCCTTTTCTGTTGCAGTATCGACACTACATTTCCCGACAATTTCCACTGTGGTGAAAATTGCACTTGTTGCATTTAGGGAGATTACCAGCATAAGGCTTAGCTGGTGCAGGGTTAGTAGGAATAGCAGCAGGTACAATAGCAGCATGGACCGCAACTAGCTGTTGCTTTTTCGAGGGTTCTTGTGAAGATTCGCCCTTCCTCTTATTCCAACCTCTCTTGTTGTTGTTGTTGCTATTTCCATTGGGTTGCTATGGGGTAGCAATCACAAAGTTTTGACGAGCTCCATGGTCAATGAGCGACTGTGCCAGTTCCTTGGCACTGTCAAAGGTAACAGGCCTGGAAGCTATGACACTTACCTGAATCTGGGGTGACAGCCCGCAAATATACCTCTCTATATTTTTGCTCTCCAAAGCAACCATTACTGGAAAAAATATCGTTATGTCACAGAATCGATTTGTGTAGGTTGTTATGTTCGAACCAGCCATAGTAAGACCCCAGAGCTCTTGCTCGAGCTTCTGAATTTCCCCTCACGGACAGTACTCCCGCATCAGCATGGTCTTTAAGATCTCCCAACTTATAAAGATATCCACTACCAGAGTCAATGACTTAACATGGCCATTCCACCATGTTAGGACTCTATCAGCAAAGGTACAAGCAACGAACTTAACCTTGCCACCTTCCGGGCAGGAGCAGATCTTGAAGACTGCCTCTGTTTTCTCAATCCATTGTCTTAACGCCATGACACCTCTAGTCCCGTTAAAGGTCCTGGGTTTGGCATTCGAGAAATCCTTATAGGTACATTCTCGTGAGTGCCCTTGACTCTCGCCGTGGTTATAGGGATGATCACCAACTCCTGATCCACTTGCACAAAGGGTGTTTATATGAGACATAGCAACTACAACAACTGCCGTGACCGCCGCATGAAACACGACAACGTCGAATTGAGGAGGTGGTGGTGGAGGTAGTGTTGACGGTTCACTTGTAGGGTTACACCTTGGGTTTCTCCGAGGAGGCATCTTTTACTATAAAAGTTAATAGATGAAAAGATGGTAAGATATCAAGACTGAACATGAATTAATATAATATCTTTGAACTAAAACACTTAGTTCAATAAGAATCTTATAGGGAATTGGAAATAGAAGTCTACTGCAAGTACAACTTGCAACAGGATAATATGAAATTTAGTGGTTATTTTTCAAAGAGTATGAAAATTCATGTCGATTATAATGGTATATTAAGTACATAGATTTTGGAAAACTTGACCTTATACAGGTCTACAATACACCACATTACTGGAAAAACATCGACATCAAACCGACCTATCGAAAATGAAATTTCCGTGGTCGCACCGAAAAACATGAAAAATAATGCTAGAACATATCCATAGACATAACTACAACCAAAAGAGTAAACAAAGGGCGAGTAGAGTATAATCTATTTCTTAAACCAAAATAAAGGATGAGTAGTGCATCTCCTACTGGCGACGGACACGTGTAGGATGAACCCTTAATTCGGCCAACTGACGCTCAACATCAAGCAGGTGTCTTTCATACACTGTCTGGCATGCTCGGAGCTCTATGACTTCGTCTCGAGTTGCAACTAGCTCTTGCTGCAGTGCCTCATTGTCTCGCATATCTCTCCTATGAACAAATTCAAGATTACGAATACGATTTGTATTGGCGTTCGTGTCTGCATCAAGCTCCATGATTTGTTGAATGGCTGACATTCCTAGCTCAACATTTCAAGGCACTCGGCGAATCAAGATGGGAAGAATTCTGTCTATAGAGCCTCCCTCACTTAGGTTGTAGAAGCTTGGTCTCCATTGTAGGAAAAGGGTTGACCCTGCTCCCGGCTCCACCTACCCAAGTTCTCAGCTCACGAAGGCTTCGAGCCTTGGAAGTTTTGTTGTGGATTAGGATTCTGGGCAACCGATGGTGGATTACAGGCCTCTGATTCGGAATAAAAATCTTCAAGAAAATTTTCTGCAAAATCATCATCTAAGGGGATTTCATGATTCTCTTTTGGCTAATCCTCGAGCCATCCTCCATTTCCCTGATTGGGAAAGTATGGGTCTCCGGGTAGATGAAATCCAACCATTGATATCTAATCGAGAATATGGATAAGAGATATAGAATATAATTAGTAACGATAGATCATAAATACAAGTTTCCACGAGAGAAACTAACAAATAATGAATTATGTATGACTTGATCTAGGTGCTACTATAACTACAAAGTGTATACTAATTATATATAACTTGGGTATTATCGACCTTTGATTAAATGATCCTGCTCTAAATCCACAACCAAACAAGGAACAAGAAATGAAGCTAGATTACATAGTCTAAATCTATATAACTTTAATTATATATAATTGTAATATACCTTTAATATTTATAGTTCTACCCATTATGGTTCTTTTGTTTTTACATGTTTGTTATTAGTATATAGTGCCCAAAATACTCCTATTGTATTTTAATGTTTATGTTATGTTCTAGAGTCTTCTGTATATGTATAGTTGGTAAGTTTTAGACATGTCGCAACACCACCATCACTCCCAAACACATGTAGGTCATATCTAAAACCAATATAGTTGATCAGGCTATATTGATCCCATATATGATTACATAACTGCCCAGGTTAGACTGCGGTGTCCATCATCCAAATACTTTTAAGTTGTTATGACTGTGATATTGTACTTTTAAGTATGAGTGTTAGTATACTTCTTGTAAAAATACTTAAATTTTAAAAGTATACTTGTAGTCAAAGCTCTCAGCCCCAATATATTTATAGTTTGTATATCTTTTATGGATTGATATACTGAGTTCACTATAAACAATGCTTTAATACCAATCTGTCCCACCCCCAAACCAGACATCGGAAACGTTCGGGGGTGGATGACTTCATTTGTAGTATCACAACACATGTACCATAATAATCAAAGTTCAAATAACCATTGCATTATTATGTGTAAGTTTTTACATGTGTTCAATCAATGTATATTGAAACCAAAGTACTTTTACAAAATAAGAAGACATGACTCAGAAATAGCTCCATCTTCTCAAAAGCTCAGGGAGTACCTGTCTAGTGATTCACTGAGAAAACAAGTAATTTGAAAAGAGATTATCAACATAAAGTTGAGTGAGTGCATAAATATTTATGTTTGAAAGTATGTTTTCTATTTCTTGATTATGTAAACTGTTCCAGAAAATCCTTTATTTTTTTCTTGTATGTGGAAAGTAGTTTTACTCTCATAAAACCGTTCTATTTGCAAACCAATGTTCTGTATTTGTATTCATTTATGTAAAACTTGTAACTGTGAGTATGCCTGGTCCCTCCAGTTGTTATTGTAAACTGAAACGTAATACTGTAAATTGCATCTTGTAAATTAGTACTTTGAAAATGTACTTATGTTTAGCTAATTATACACTAACGTATTGTTAATATCTTTATAATGAATTATTATAACCATACTAAAACAAGATGGCCTGAACCAACACTTTGAATGCGTCAAAACTAGTGATAACAACTGTCACTCGTAGGCATGTATGTCTGGATGTAGCTAGCAGTTTGAGTGTGGGGTTGTCAATCCCAATATAGATGATCTATACACACATTGTTTTGATCCCCGGTTGGAGATTTAGGTTATAATGTCAGGACTTTAACTATGTTTTTTAAATGAATTAAACAACCAGAACCAAACGACTCATAAAAAGCATATTGACGTTACATGTATAATAGTTATGAAAACCCAATCATGCTGAAATGAATGATTGATAGTATGCCCCTCAATTAGTATATGAAAGTTATATACTCTTGTTTAGTTTTGAATCAAACCTTTGTTCTTGTAAAACAATGTACTCTAGTATACTTGAATCGTGAATTAATGTTCTATGAATCATAAATTATATCTATTATAATTTATATATACTTTCTAAATTGATACTAAGGATTCATGAATGCAACCCTTCACTCAACATGTTACAAAGGGTATCTAAACTGAATGAAATAGCTTATATATATATATATATATATATATATATATATATATATATATATATATACACACACACACACACACACACACAGAATTATATATAAGTAAAATTTAAACGACATTCGGACAAATAACCGATACTATAGGCCTACATCCAAACAAGGAAAATGATCCAAAGTCAGTTATCAGTCCAAGGCCTCTTAAACCTTATATATATATATATATATATATATATATATATATATATATATATATATATATATATATATATATATACACACACACACACACACACACACAAACACGATTTCTGGGGAAAAATATTAGTTTATTAAATCATTTAAAAGAAGTTTAATATTTTGAAATAATTTGGTGACTTGATGTCATTTTAACACAATCTTGGAAACCAATTGATTTGCGGATAATTGAAATTCATTTTGATAAGATATTTTGAAACCATTTGTTTATAACACATAGTCTTTGTGTTAAACTTGTATTCCCCCTGCCCCCCCCCCCCCCTTTTCAAAACATTAAAAACTATGAAAATACGGGGGTATGAACTCACCTTTTGGAGGGTGATTCAAATCATGAATTGATATAGGATGCTATGAATGCCAAGTGACGTCTTGAACACAAATGGATCCTATTAAGCATATAATGACACATATATTTGTATAATTAGTGTGTAGAACCACTAATCATGTAAGGTAAACAACCTTAGGTGTTAGGAAACACTTGAAATGAAATGTTACAATCACATATGATTGAACGGAAGGAGTTTACGGCCAAACTATAAGTGTTTATGGCCATAGAGGTGTTTATTGCCACACAATGAAGTGTTTACCGCGAAGACTTGTTCTTATGAAGGGTTTACGGCCACCTAAAGATCTTATGAAGGGTTCACAGCCATGGATGAAGGGTTCATGTCCGTAAACTCTTAAAGATCATGCATTTGGGTGTTTGTTTCTTGGATGGAATCAAGTGTTTCTAATGTATAACAAGATGATACAAGAGTTACTCATGTTTTGGAAGTCTTTAGGGAGTTTACGGCCCAAGAACAAGTGTGTGTTCTTGGTGTAAAGGATGATGATTTGAAGATCTAAACCTAAAGTGTTGAATTCATGGATGAAATCAAAGAGTTTATTGTGAATAAGAAGGATATCAAGTGAATATGGTAGAATCACTTACAATTTTGAAGAGTAAGGAGAGTGTTCTTGATGATACTTGAGAGAGTTTTGGGAGTTATACTCATGTATAGAGGCCACATGGTTGCTTACGCTTCGAGGCAGCTGAAGCCACATAAGGTGAAATACCCTATGCATGACTGGGAGTTAGGGGTTGTGGTTTTTTCCCTCAAGATATGGTGACATTACATGTATGTGGATAGGTGCACTTTTTACACTGAGCACAATAGCTTGAGATATCTAATGGATCAGCTGAATCTGAATATGAGGCATCAGAGGTGGTTGGACGTGGTGAAGGATTATGACTGTGAGATTCAGTATCACCTTGGGAAGATCATGGTTGTGGCTGATGCCTTGAGCCACAAGGTAATGAGTGCACCTATTAGAGATATATACCTGAGGATGGTAATTGTATTCCCACTATTGTAATTGATGAAGAAGGCATAAGTGAAGGGTTTGAAGTTAGAAAATTACAAGGAAGAATGGATTAGGGGTCAGATTCGATTATTTATCAAGGATAGTCATGGGTTATTGACTCAGTATGCAAGGTTTGGGCTCCAGTTGTTGGTGAGGCTAGACAAACTTGATTGGAAGAGGCACATCATTCGAAGTTTTCTATACATTTGGGAGCCAAAAAGACGTATAGAGACTACAAGTGGGATAATTGGTGGCAATGTATGAAGAGAGAGGTAGCACGGTTTGTGGTTCGGTATTTGACTTACCAGAAATCAAGGCCATACATTAGAGAACCTATGGCAAGATGCAGTCGTTACTTATTCCCATGTGCAAATGGGAAGAGATCACCATGGATTTTATCATGAAGTTTACAACGACATCAAATGGAGTTGATTCTATTTGGTTCTTCATTGATAGATTGACCTAGAGCATTCATTTTGTACCTATTGCGATAGTATTTCCTTCCATAAATTGGCTTACATCTAGATCAGGGAGGTGTTGCTTCACCACGAGGTGCCAGTTTTGGTGGTTTCAGATTGAGATCTCTAGTTCACGTCCACATTTTGGAGGAAAATGCATGAGGATTTGGGTATTCAGCTGCATTTCAGTACAACAAACCACCCCCAGACTGATGGATTGAGTGATCGAACGATTCATTAGGTGCTCAATTCGTTGCGAACCACACATAGTCACTTGAAACAATATGCCGACCGAAGACGATCAGACCTTGAGTTCAAGGATGGAGATCTGATGCTTTTAAAGGTGTCACCTTGGTAAGGTGTCATTCGATTCCAAAGGTATGGAAAGTGAGGCCCCCGGTTTTTTGGACCTGCCGAATGAGCTCAGTGAGATCCATACTGATTACAGGTGGGCAAGGATACATATTGATTGGACCTGCCGGATGATCTCAGTCAGATCGACAACACTTCCGACGTCTCTCAGTTGATGAAGTGTTTAAAAGATGATTCGGTAGTGGTTCCCTTGGATGACATTCAGGTTGATGAGAGTCTGAACTACATAGAGAGACTGATTGCGATTCTCAATAGAAAGATAATGACCATGTGTGTAACAACCCGAAACTTTGCTTCCTCACCGTAACCGTTCCGTCAAAACTCGTCTTAAGCGAATTGTTCCGATTTCGTACTGAACTAGGTCAATTAAGTCAAAACCTTTATTTTGACTTGCTAAGTATCCAAACATGTTGGAAACATGCGAAAACGTCCCGAACTAGTAATTTGAAAAATTATAGTTTCGACCATATCCGGTAACGACAACTTAATCGGGTGCGACCCAAAGCATCAGTTAACGTCGGCATCGAGTAAAATTCCACCGTGTATCCAAGTCAAACCATATTTAAAGTGGATTAAGCCTCATTTGAAGCTTTTTCACTCTCTCTCTAACCTCTCTCCTCAAACCCATCTTGTTAAACCAAAATCATCCATTTCAAGCCTTAAAACACCAAGGTAAGCATCCTAGCTCCTAGTATATCATCCTTAGCTTTCAATTTCGTGTTTAAATCATGTGTTAGGACCATAAACATGTGTTTACGGCCCTGGATCAGCCTTAGGCCGTGAACACATGTAATTGGGGTTTTAGAGCCTTAAAACCCTTCCAAATCACCATAGGAGCTTAGATAAGGCTTAAGGAATTATTGGAATGGACTTGGAACACCTTGAATGTCATTTTTTAGGAGTAAACATGAGTTTACTGCCCAAGAATATTCTTGGGCCGTAAACTCATATAAATGGGTG
This sequence comes from Lactuca sativa, assembly GCF_002870075.4. Taxonomy (NCBI): domain Eukaryota; kingdom Viridiplantae; phylum Streptophyta; class Magnoliopsida; order Asterales; family Asteraceae; genus Lactuca; species Lactuca sativa. The sequence goes on from NC_056629.2 coordinate 146,789,761, forward strand.
GTAAACTCCTCTTTTGGGTGTTAAAATGCAACTTACACACCCCTTAGGCTTTGGAATAAATTATGGAACCAACCAAAAATCATTTAGGGGCCTTAAACATATCATAAACACTCTAATTGAGAGTTTACGGCCAGAGCATATGCTCCAGGGCCGTAAACTCCTAGATGGATGCCATTTGAAGCCTTAAACTCACCCTAAGCCTTGTAAAAATTAGTTTAATCACTTGTGATTAATCCTTGGCCTTCAAAATAATTAAGAATGATGTGAGTGAGAGTTTACGGCCGTAAACACTTAGTTTACTGCCGTAAACTCATACATTGGTCCTTATGGTTGAGTTAATTCCTTGATAATGCCCTAGAACCAAACCTAGCAACACCCTTCATTTGATTTAAGGCCATTTAGCACATAAAACACCCCACCATGAGTTTACAGCCGTAAACTCATGGGGATGAGGTGTTTAAGGCCGTGAACACTCCCTAGAGTTTACCCTTGAAGAGTAAACTCTATATCCTAGCCATTCATGTCCTGAAACGCCACCCGGGTCACTTCAAACGCTCATTTTGGAGTGTTTTCGCGTCTTAGAATGTTCAAGTGTATCTAATTAGTTATTTAAATCTAATTAGATATATATTGTGTATTATTTAATATTACATAGGAACCTCACTCGTATTCAAGCCTTGGTTCGACGTTTAGTATCCCATCCGACACATCTCCGCGTCCGGTGAGTTCATATCCCTACCCTTTTTCAATGGTTTTTCAATGTTTTCAGGGGGGGAACACAAGCAAGAGTACAAGAGTATACTGTACTTAAACCTATGATTTTAGTTAAATGGTTTCATACTTGTACATTTTTACGGATTGAAAACCCTTTTAACAAACTGTTTTAACTTGCAGAGTTATTTGTTTAAAAACCGATTTTCAATTCTTATTATATACTGTCATATTGTATACTTCACATTTGATTGTTCATACTTATATTGATAGAAAACATAAAACATTGTAAAGTCTGTAATAAAATACCATAGGCACGAGTATAAAAGTCAGACACCATAAAGAAAACATGAATCTTCGGTATGTCATTTGATAATATAAAACATTGTAATGTCTTTAATAATGCACCTCGGCTCGAGTGTAAATGGATAGTCGTCTTTAGAAAACATAGAACATTTGTAATGTCCTTAATAATAACACCTAGGCCCGAGTGTAAAGGACAGGTACGTTAGAACCTAGTTAGTCATAGATACTACTTCCCCTAGGCGAGAAGTAATGAGAAATCTTAAAGATTGGAGACACTTCCTTTGTAACACGTCCCGTGGCACGAGAGTGGAGGACTACCCCTGTAACCAGAATCTCCGAACTAGGAGAGCGTGACTTGAGTGTATAGATATATATGGGACTGACAATCCCGCACCAGGCTGCTAGCTACAGCCGAACCGAAAGGTTCAAGGGTGACGAAAGTCATAAAAAGGATACTGGCCACGACTCGAGTCATATCTAGTCTGAGTATGGTAATGGACTCGCAATCTAGATTATTAACGCTTTAGACTCATTTACTAGCTTTATGTATGTAGTAAAACTAATGTATGTTCAAGGATGATAGGCACACACATACACACATTTAGGAAAACATGGGGTTTTCCTGGGGAGAACACTGAACATAACTAGAAACGGTAATGATGCACACACACACACATTCAGGAAAACATGGGGTTTTCCTATGGATAACAATGAGCACAATCAGAATTGATAACAGTTAGCATACACAGAATTGGTAATAGTACACACACACACATTCAGGAAAGCATAGGGTTTTCCAATGGATGATAATGAACATAATCGGAATAAGTATCAGTTAGCTCACACAGAACTAGTAATAGTTCACTCTTACACATATAGGAAAGTATAGGATTTTCCTGAGTAACAGTAGTTTGTAACCAGATAAGTGTAATATGTTAAATAACTAAACTTTGCAAATCATAAGAACAATCATGTTTTCATTGTACATCTTTTACATTACAATTTGGATTTGGTATCTAACACTTAAGAAAATATGGGATTTTCTTGGTTAACCACTTTTTCAGGAAACTAAAGGAACTCGTTCTTTTCATAAAATAAACCGCTTATGAACTCACCAGCTTTATGTTGATTTTCAAACTGCTTGTATTCTCAGGTTTTCCTTAGACAGGTATCCCGCGTTCTTTTGTAGAAGACGGAGCGAATGGAAGTCACGTCTTTCTTTTATTTAAACTATGTATCTATGAAACTTGTACTACTTTACTTTTCAAATGATGTGATGAAATTGATGTAATGTAATGTTTTGTGTTTTACTTCGCTTACTATGTACATTGGTTATGATTCACATGAAGTCACCTCCGCCCCAAGACGTTTCCGCCTTCGGTTTCGGGGTGTGACAGATTGGTATCAGAGCCCTTGTTTATTGTGAACTAAGTATACCAAACTTTACATGGTATAAGAATATAAAGATTAAGGGGCCTAAGTGCTCTGAACTAAAATTATATCTCAAATATAAGTATTTTCAAAAAGTATACAAGTATCCTAGCCGTCGAGAATCGTATCTATAAATAGAAAAGAACATAAGTAAATGGGTGTTGTATGCTATAGTTAAACCTGGGCAGTTATGTAGTCGTGTCTAGGATCAATATAGCCTGGTCAACTATATTCATTCGAGACACGGGGAACATGTGCATAGGAGTGACTGTGGAATGCGGCATACCTAAAACTTACCCAAATACCACAAACAACGAATCGTCGTTGCGTTGAATCGTGAAATACTATGGGAGTATTTCTGGATCCAACCTTGTAGTAGAAATTCCTCATTCAAGCATTGCCCCTCGATCATTCCGTTAGCGATAAATGTCTGCTTTGATAATTCATTCCTGCTTATTCGCCTAATAGAATTATATGTCTGTCATAAAGAGATATCCTTTGTTTCATATCTCTTGATTCAATTTAGAGGACTTATTGTCCTCTTTTCCCAAACTTTTAGATCGAGATGTCTTCAAGGAAAGAACCCAGCTCGAAGAACAACGACCCTTCGTCTCCACCCTCATCTCGCTTCGACCCTATGATATTCCAGCTGGCTGTTTCTGCTGCAGTGACGACTGCAATGACGATCTTGAACCCTAACAAGTCCATTGGTCCAGGATATAACCCCTACCCCCAAAACCGTGAAAATGTTCAGGAGCATCAGAATGAGTTTGATGAGAGTAATAAGGTTATATGGAAAAAGCGAAAGGGTCAGAGTTCCCAAGGACCCTCCAAGAAGCTCAAAAATGTGGCAGTCCAAGTTGCTACTAATCCTGCCGCTGTTCCTATAGTTCAAGCTACCACTACTCTTGTTATTTCGTCTAAGGCTCAAGCACCTGTCACTGGGTATGCTGGTAATCTCCCTTGGTGCAGCAGGTGTAGTTATCATCATTATATTCCTGGCCCATGTCGCAAGATGATTTGCAAACGCTGTGGCAAGAAAGGTCATCTTGCTAGAAGCTGCAGAACACTAGTCCAACACCTCGAACAAACTTTTGAATCAAGTATCGAACAGGTCTGTTATAGTTGTGGAGAAATTGGGCATTTCAAGCGAAACTACCCAAAAGCAACAACCCCCAACAATGTCAACAATGCTGGAATGGTCTTAGCTTTGAAGCAGGAGGAGGCAGCCGCCGATCCCACTAACGTCGCGGATATATTTCTTTCCGACTATCCTTATGCTCGCATCCTCTTCGAATCTAGTGTCAAGAAAGTTCAATTAGTCATTCATTCAATTATCTTGTTAAACATAGTCCTCGTTTGACAACCAAAAACATTTACCATCAAGATAGTTGTCAGTGAGAATGAGTGTATAAACGACTTATCTCTACGTTGTGTCCTTACCTTGAGTAATCATTCATTTCTCATTAACCCGATGTCAGTTTCAGTAAGAGCTTTGATGTTATCCTTATTATGTATCAATTGAGCCCTGACTGTGTTGATACACCTCGTTATAGAAAGCTATTCGTCTTAATCTTCCTTCTGATCAGACCCTCATAATTCATGGTGTCGAGTTTATCCCAAATCTTCGCTTCGTTCAACGCGTCAAAACTTGAAAGTTCCTGCAAAAGAAGTGTCAAGTATTCCTAGTCCATGTGATCAGCGAGAAACAAGGAGTTCAAGACCCCAAGAACGTCCCCGAGGACTATAATGATCCTGATATCTTTCCGAATAGATCCCGAGAATTCCTACCGAACGCCAAGTTGTGTTTCGTATCAACTTAATCCCTGGATCTATCCCCGTAGCCAAACCTCCGTATCGCTTTGCTCTAGCAGAAATGCAGGAGTTATCCAATCAGCTTAATGAGTTGACCGTTAAAACCGATACTCTCTTTTCTGAATAGACGATTTCTTTGATAACTTCAGGGAGCCAACTACTCCTCGAAGATATGCCTCAGGTCGAGACACCACCAGCTACGAGTTCATGTTTCAAAGACAACATTCAGGATTAGATATGATCACTGAGAGTTCTTATTGATACCCTTCGGTCAAACCATTTTCTTTCTGGTCATGTAGTAGATGATGAAGACGTATGCGTAGATCCTCCTAAGATCGAAGAAATAGAGAATTGTTCGGCACCAAAGACACCCATAGTAAACTTGATAAGGCATGGAAAACTTAGTCTGTGGTACATTAGACCCTTTGAGATCCCCATTCGGATTGATTCCTTAGCCTTCAGCTCCGGAATACGTTCCGTAATTAGCAGCGTTCATCCTGTACCTTGCACCTCTATCCTTAATGAATACCTGCCTGATAAAACCACAGAAATCCATTCTATTGTGACCAAGAACCTTGATATACCCAAACTCTCTGGACGAGAAAACTAAGATCATAGACCAAGTAATCAAGCATATGAAACCGAGCCACGTCCCGTTAGTGAAGGTTCCAAGCGAGAACCTGAATTCGCATGGGAGCGCGAAGACCCGATATAGCAGACACATCAACACCCTTTGTCCTTAATTTTGTATCTAAATTCTTGAATTTCGGGACGAAATTTCCTCTAACGGGGGGATAATGTAGCAACCCGAAACTTTGCTTCCACGCCGTAACCGTTCCATCAAAACTCGTCTTAAGCGAATTGTTCCGATTTCGTACTGAACTAGGTCAATTAAGTCAAAACCTTTATTTTGACTTGGTAAGTATCCAAACATGTTGGAAACATGTGAAAACGTCCTGCACTAGTAATTTGAAAAATTATAGTTTCGACCATATCAGGTAACGACAACTTAATCGGGTGCGACCCAAAGCATCGGTTAACGTCGGTATTGAGTAAAATTCCACCGTGTATCCAAGTCAAACCATATTTATAGTGGATTAAGCCTCATTTGAAGCTTTTTCACTCTCTCTCTAACCTCTCTCCTCAAACCCTTCTTGTTAAACCAAAATCATCCATTTCAAGCCTTAAAACACCAAGGTAAGCATCCTAGCTCCTAGTATATCATCCTTAGCTTTCAATTTCGTGTTTAAATTATGTGTTAGGACCATAAACATGTGTTTACGGCCCGGGATCAGCCTTAGGCCGTGAACACATGTAATTGGGGTTTTAGAGCCTTAAAACCTTTCCAAATCACCATAGGAGCTTAGATAAGGCTTAAGGAATTATTGGAATGGACTTGGAACACCTTGAATATCATTTTTGAGGAGTAAACATGAGTTTACTGCCCAAGAATATGCTTGGGCCGTAAACTCATATAAATGGGTGGTAAACTCCTCTTTTGGGTGTTAAAATGCAACTTACACACCCCTTAGGCTTTGGAATAAATTATGGAACCAACCAAAAATCATTTAGGGGACTTAAACATATCGTAAACACTCTAATTGATAGTTTACGGCCAAAGCATATGCTCTAGGGCCGTAAACTCTTAGATGGATGCCATTTGAAGCCTTAAACTCACCCTAATCCTTGTAAAAATTAGTTTAATCACTTGTGATTAATCCTTGGCCTTCAAAATAATTAAGAATGATGTGGGTGAGAGTTTACGGCCATAAACACTTAGTTTACTACCGTAATCTCATAAATTGGTCCTTATGGTTGAGTTAATTCCTTGATAATGCCCTAGAACCAAACCTAGCAACACCCATCATTTGATTTAAGGCCATTTAGCACATAAAACACCCCACCATGAGTTTACGGCCGTAAACTCATGGGGATGAGGTATTTAAGGCCATGAACACTCCCTAGAGTTTACCATTGAAGAGTAAACTCTATATCCTAGCCATTCATGTCCTGAAACGCCACCCGGGTCACTTCAAACGCTCATTTTGGAGTGTTTTCGCGTCTTAGAATGTTCAAGTGTATCTAATTAGTTATTTAAATCTAATTAGATATATATTGTGTATTATTTAATATTACATAGGAGCCTCGCTCATATTCAAGCCTTGGTTCGACGTTTAGTATCCCATCCGACACATCTCCGCGTCCGGTGAGTTCATACCCCTACCCTTTTTCAATGGTTTTTCAATGTTTTCAGGGGGGGAACACAAGCAAGAGTACAAGAGTATATTGTACTTAAACTTATGATTTTAGTTAAATGGTTTCATACTTGTACATTTTTAAGGATTGAAAACCCTTTTATCAAACTGTTTTAACTTGCAGAGTTATTTGTTTAAAAACCGATTTTCAATTCTTATTATATACTGTCATATTGTATACTTCACATTTGATTGTTCATACTTATATTGATAGAAAACATAAAACATTGTAAAGTCTGTAATAAAATACCATAGGCACGAGTATAAAAGTCAGACACCATAAAGAAAACATGAAACTTCGGTATGTCATTTGATAATATAGAACATCGTAATTTCTTTAACAATGCTCCTTGGCTCGAGTGTAAATGGATAGTCGTCATTATAAAACATAGAACATTTGTAACGTCCTTAATAATAACACCTAGGCCCGAGTGTAAAGGACAGGTACGTTAGAACCTAGTTAGTCATAGATACTACTTCCCCTAGGCGAGAAGTAATGAGTAATCTTAAAGATTGGAGACACGTCCTTTGTAGCACGTCCCGTGGCACGAGAGTGGAGGACTACCCCTGTAACCAGAATCTCCGAACATAGGAGATTGTGACTTGAGTGTATAGATCTATATGGGACTGACAATCCCGCACCTGGCTGCTAGCTACAGCCGAACCGAAAGGTTCAAGGGTGACGAAAGTCATAAAAAGGATACTGGCTACGACTCGAGTCATATCTAGTCTGAGTATGGTTAAGGACTCGCAATCTAGATTATTAATGCTTTAGACTCATTTACTAGCTTTATGTACGTAGTAAAGCTAATGTACGTTCAAGGATGACAGGCACACACATACACACATTTAGGAAAACATGGGGTTTTCCTGGGGAGAACACTGAACATAACCAGAATCGGTAATGATGCACACACACACACACATTCAGGAAAACATGGGGTTTTCCTATGGATAACAATGAACACAATCAGAATCGGTAACAGTTAGCATACATAGAATTGGTAATAGTACACACACACACATTCAGGAAAGCATGGGGTTTTCCTATGGATAATAATGAACATAATCGGAATAAGTATCAGTTAGCTCACATAGAACCAGTAATAGTTCACACTTACACATATAGGAAAGTATAGGATTTTCCTGAGTAACAGTAGTTTGTAACCAGATAAGTGTAATAAGTTAAATAACTAAACTTTGCAAATCATAAGAACAATCATGTTTTCATTGTACATCTTTTACATTACAGTTTGGATTTGGTATCTAACACTTAAGAAAATATGGAATTTTCTTGGTTAACCACTTTTTCAGGAAACTAAAGGAACTCTATCTTTTCATAAAATAAACCGCTTATGAACTCACTAGCTTTATGCTGATTTTCAAACCACTTGTATTCTCAGGTTTTCCTTAGACAGGTATCCCGCGTTCTTTTGCAGAAGACGGAGCGAATGGAAGTAACGTCTTTCTTTTATTTGAACTATGTATCTATGAAACTTGTACTACTTTACTTTTCAACTGATGTAATGAAATCTATGTAATGTAATGTTTTGTGTTTTACTTCGCTTACTATGTACATTGGTTATGATTCCCATGAAGTCACCTCCGCCCCGAGACGTTTCCGCCTTCGGTTTCAGGGTGTGACAATATGCAACAAAGTGGTGAACCTGGTGAAAGTGAAATGGAAACATCGGATGGGTTTAAAGTGGACGTGGGATCCTAAAGAGGAGATTAGGGGGCATTACACACACTTATTTATAGTAGCGGACTTCGAGGACGAAGTCTGATTCAAGTGTGAAGACTTGTAACACTTAGTTGCTAGGTACATTTCCTTTAATTAATTAAGCCTATTTTTTTTATAAATATTGGTTGTACGCAGGGCGTAGTTAGCTGAGTTACGCAGGGCGTAACTCATTAACTTGGATGCAAGAGTGCATGTAGTGTGCACGGCTTACCCATGTTACGGAAGTCGTAACTACGTAGGGTGTAATCCTTAATTTTTGGTCTTGGACCGTATTTAAGGACCTTAATCTATTTGAGGCCCTTCTTACCACCATCCTCCACCCTCTCCATTAGTCCCCTAAAAAACCTAGCCCCATTTGTGAGAGTTTTAGGCCTTAGTGTGATTTTTGGTGTGTTTTTAGTGAAAAATGAGAACTTGGAAGGTATGGTTAGAGTCTATAGCTTGTAGATCCAACTCTACTCTTCTTCAACATCTTCGGGAAGGTATAAAGTCTAAAACTTGCTAATCCTTTTGATTTTATCTCGCTTGTGGTAATTTTGTATGTGCTTTCTTCCTTAATCTTGGATGTAGGAAGTTAGAACAACTCCAAACTTCATGAGGAGTGTCTCTCATCATTTCTGAGCTTTGTGAACCATAAAAATGAGAAACTGGTTACACTCATTTTGCCATGCTTTATCTATTATGTGAGAAACAATTAATGGTTGATAGATTCTATATTATGATATGAATTAATGACAAGAAATGACAATGACTAAAAAGGTGCCAAATGTATTTATCACAACAATATAATATTTCTTGGAGGCGGAACTATTTTGTAATTGCTTCAAAATTTGTAACCCTAGATATTACATGGATGCTATTTATAGACTAAATAATACATCGATTGAGAACATGGACATGCCCATTTCGGAAATGGAATTAAACAATAGATCTGAAACTAAACATTTGACACAACACTTAAATTAGACATAAAAATATCCCCCTTTGTGTCAAATCTGAAGGAGGTCTTCATTATTGTCTTTGCGCATCAAAAATCTTTGGCATAATCTTCAGAAGTGAACCTCGGACAGAAAAATACTAGCATATCATATTGGAAACGCATTTGATGTCGGTAGCAGAGTTTGCTTTGTGGGCTTCGGCCAAAGATATGATTGCTTTTAGAGCATTCATGGAATATAAGTGTTTATCCCTTAAGAAGAGCATGCAGTTCTGGATCACTTCACATTCCTTCCTTTTGTAAACAATGCTCCAATGCTTCTTTTGAATGATCCCTGCCTTCAAATGTTGGAAGACTTCTGGTTTTTCTTCTGGCTTCCGAATTGGCCTCTTCTTCAAAACAACAACGATCTCAACATCCATTTTTGCAAAATGATGTAACACATGATCATTCACTTAAATTGTTCTAAAATTGGCTTGATGAGAATAAATCTCAGATCGTTTAGATCTTTCACAGGTAAAAATATGAAGAATAAACAATTCAAACACAATATGATTATGAACATAGTATGGAATCAACATAATGCTTATGATTCAAATATAGTCACGCCTCAGCAGAGCTCGATGAAGAACTTCCACTGTAGAGGTGAGCTAGGGTTTACAAAACTTAATAAGAAAAATAATGAAAGCGTTACCAATAAAGGATGCATGCATGCACCTTAAATACTAAACCCTAGAGTAAAATAATCACGGCTGGACAGGCCCAAACTGGATACCAAAAATGGGCTAAGGACCGAGCCCATGACTCAATACAATAAACCCAACAATCTCCCCCTTTGCGTCAAATGAGGCGAGATATTATTTCTTTTGAGTAGGCTTCACTGTCTTCACAACCTTGAATAGCCGAGGGATGACAGCAAGAAATGTCTGCCGAAATTGAATGTACCATCTCAGCATGTCAGTAAACAACTTCTTGTCGGCTGCTGAGTTCTGATTACACCTCTAAAAAATCTCTAAAATATGCTCCAAGAAAGCGGTTGAGAAGAGGTGCTCCTCAACAAGAGCGAATATACATTTCTGACCTTCGCCCCTGATAAACATCACAGTGTGATATTTTGAGTCGATTTTGCCCTTAATCATTGCATTCACATCGCCTGCTCTGCCAATCGTTTTGATCGTGGTTCGCTTGTGAATGGTAGAGGCAATCACTTGATGCATATTTTCTACTTCATGAATGTGGCAAACAAGCATTCGCTTGATGTGATCTATAATCGGCTGATACTCTTATGGATTTGACAGCAAAATGTTGTTGAGGAGTATCCAGTCGTGAGGATTGAGGTTCGGTAGATCAGCCAGAGTGAAGTTATGAACCGAGCCTTCAGGGCCTCGAGTCACTTTGAATTTGAGGCTGAGTAAACTCCAGATAGAACTCTAACAGATCCCGATCCACCTTTGAGTCCGAAGAGGGGATAACAGCAGTTGAGTTGAAACAGTGAAAGATAAATGTCTTTCGAGTGATTGGCATGTCAAACTGTGCATCCTTGGAGTTTTCAAGCCCAATCGACATGACGGGTTCGAGCCAAAGAATACTTGGTTCATCAATAGCACTCCTTTGAAGCGAATCAAGGGTCCACTCTAGAAAAATAGACTTCTTTTTCTCCAAGAGTTCCTTTTCTTTTTTCTTCTTCTCCAGCTCAACCATTTGCTTCTTGAACTTTTCGGCAAGCTCTTTCTCAGAAAGTTTTGTTTTCTGATAAGGCTTATCGGGAATTTTACCCAGAGTATCTTCATAATCACCTTCATCATCTGTATCATCTTCACCAATCTTCTTTTTCCTTTTGCTGACCGAAGTTTCATTAACCTTCGGTTCAGCTGTTGGCTTCGGTTCGTGAGGAGGTTGAGTTTTCTCATTTTCTCCCCCTTGTTTCGGCTGGACACCAGTCACCGAAACATCCTCAATATGACTAAGGATGTCCAGTGCAGGTCTGAGTTTTTCAGCCAAATGCCTTCGGATGGTAATAGTCATGATGGGATCATGGGCATCAAGGAGGTGAAGTAGAATGGAATGAACATCACCGACAGAGCTTCGAATGACATCCCTTTCGGATTTAAAATCATTAAGCTTGTTTGTTGCAGTGAGAAGCTTGAGGTTTTGCATCTTTAGCTGAGAGATGCGTTTGTCTAGCTCATCCATGATACGATTTTCAATAGCCAACTCTGCCTCCAGTTGAGTCAAACGATCATTGACATTATCATGTAGGGTGGCATTGGTAGCTTCAAGGGCTTAACGGGCAGCTTCAAGATTAGTCCTTTTTGCTTGAAGAGAATGTTGAAGGTTATCAACCGAAGCATTCACCGTCTGAGAGTTCTTTTGAGCAGCAGCCTGCAAAGAATCTAAAAATAGATGAGCCTCAGAAATTAGTTTATTGACTTTTGCGGTCGCTTCTTTGCATTCCTTAGTGGAGGCCTCAACAGCAAAAGAGGCCTTGTGGCACTGGGAAGTAGAGGCATCTATGGCCTTTGCTGCAGCAGTGAGAGAAGCATCATGTTCTTGGACAATTGAGGAGAACAAAGCTTTGAGAGTAGTGTCTGAATATGCACCAGTGGAAGATGAGCAAAGCAGTTGATCAAGCATTTTGTTAATTGCATTGATCAAGCTTTTCAATAACTGCATTGAGATGGCGCTTGGTTACAGGAGCATCTTCGTCATCGTCACTTTGGGCAAGGTAGGGACTGAAGTAAGTTGAATCAAACTCCAAGTCCTAACCGCCAAGAACTGTATTGGTTTCAGTGGAATGGGTAGGAGATAAGGGTTTTGTTATGGTGGGAGGTTCGGTAATAACTGGTGGTTCGGTTGTAACTGGAGGTTCGGTAGTAACTGGTGGTTCGGTTGTAACTGGAGGTTCAGTTGTGACTGGTGGTGTGGATGCTGAAGAGTGAGCCCCCGTATTAGATACGTTGGTTCGAACTCCATTAGTGGTTGTTGTGGTAGTCTCAGTGAAGATTGGATCAGGGATGGGAATAGTGGTTGATGGTTGAGAGGTAGTGATGGGAAAAATTGGAGGGAGTGAGACTGGTACAGAAACGGGTGGAGGAGAAGGGATTTGGGAGGGAATAGGTACCTATGGGGTAGGCTAGCGAGGCGGGGTATCACCACGACCCGAAGCCTCCTCATCAGAACTTTCTCTTTCTGATTCTGAGTGAGCAGTGGATTTGTTTTTAGGAGGAACATACTCAGAGTCCGAATCACTTGAGGATTGAAGAATGAGTCTCCGAGTTGGCTTCTTCTTCTTCTTCTTTTGCTTAGGCTGTGAAGGAGCATCCTTGTCTGACTTTCACATCTTAGGTGTTTGACCCTTCGTTGGTTTTGTGACTTTCGCCTCCTTCTGTGTCTCTATTTTCTTTCCCCTCTTGGCTGGCTTGTCAGCCTCTTCAATGGAGCGAACCATGGATGGTGTGAGTTCCCGTGGGCCTAAAGAAGGATGCTTATTGTATTCTTGAAGAACATTGGTTACGTCAGACACGCAGGCATACATGGCTTCGGGGATCGATCCAATGAATGAATACTTTGTAGGATCAGTGACGATGATCTTGGTGGTGTGAAAGGTTGCGATTGAGGAAAGAAGAGAATCCGCCATGATGGGAACATGGAGACGATCCATTGCCCACTTTGTGATAATGGACCAGTACCTTCCACAAGAGATCTCTAAATGTCTTGATGAAGAATACAAGCTTTGAACCAGTTGTTGCCAGATGACTGTCCCATAGTCCAAATTAATCCCGTGATACAGCCCATAAAGCACATTCATAAACGACTTGCTTGCTCTATCTGAGTCGGCGCTGCGTTCTGATAAACGTTTGAACAGAAGAGTGAAAAGCCCATTCCATTGAGGAGGAAGGAAAGACTTCTTGAATTTGGTAACTGTGGTTAGGGTTTCAATGTACCCCATTTGATAGAACATGGAGAACAGTTGACCAGTGGTAATCGAGTCAGGGTTTACCAGAGATGGTTCTTGAGAGAGACCAATTAGGGCACAGAAGCGAGTCTTTGAGATGGAGGTCTTCTCGTTGTGAATATCAAAGTGAATCCGCTCAGCAGCCTTGTCATAGTAAGCTGTTGAATAGAAGTGAGAAAGGTAGGTCATCGGAACAACTTCGACCTTCGAAAGTGCGTCGACAAGAGGTGAGTATTTGAGACATTTGACGACGTACAACATATAGGGTTCATAGATGAAGGGTGTAAGGTAAATGATGAGGTTTTTTTGAGGTTTGATGGTGAGAAGTTTGGTGTGAGCAGATATATCATGAATAGAAGAGGAGTTAACCATTGGTGAAGCTTGAGAAGAAGAAGATGAACAATGAGAGAAATCGCCCTTATGCTTTGAGAGGATTTGTAAGTGATAAAAGGGTAAAGAGGAGCGTACCAAATCCTTTTATACGTACAAGTAGGAGAGAGAAATATCCGGCTGAGATCTTGGATTAATTAGAAACCGTGCCTGATGTGACGGAGTGAACAATTGTCATACCTGATGATGACGCAGGAAAGAGAAAGGACATTTCCTTTTTACACGCCATTCCATAAAAAGCGCTTTTTCAAATCGTCAAAACAATTGGATAACTGCTGACTCGGCCTTAACTTTATCCCATACATCACCCACATATTTTACATGAATCCTCATCTCCTTTTAACTTTATCAAGTGTTGGAATACTTGTAGAAACGAAGCGGTAACAAGTAGGTTGTCATTAACATAACCAGATTTTGGAAAATCAAAGATTTTCGTGCATAGAGTGTGAAAGATAAATAAATAAAACAAACTTTTTGTGGGTTTATGTGATGTTTTGTTGAGACATAAAGCAACTGATTATGGGCACGAATCTCTTCCTTCAAAGTCAAGAGAGACTTTAAAGTACTTTTGTGGCTTCCCATTAAATAACGATCAAATACTTGTTAAGAAGTATTGAAAGACATCTTTTTAATTAAAGCTATAAAGGTTGGTTTTCGCTGCAATTCATGATTTCGATACTTGATATAAGACCGAAACTGAACGAAGTACTTGTGAGACCAATCTGATCTGTTGAACAAGTAGGTAAGGAAGATATTTATTGACTTTTGGTACAGATTCTACTTCCATCATTCCTAAGCCTTGCAAAATTTTGTTGAAACTTGCTTCAGGTAAAGCCTTAGTGAATATATCTGCCAGTTGATCAGTTGTCCTTACGAAGTGAATTTCCATGTTGCCATCTTCCACGTGATTTTTGATGAAGTGATACCTCAATGTTATGTGTTTAGTCTCCGAGTGTTGCATTGGGTTATGAAAAATCCTAATTGCACTTTTAGAGTCGCTATATAGTGGGTTTTTCTTCATGTTCAGCCCATAATCTCTAAGCTAACTTTAAATCCATACAACCTAAGATGTGCATGAGGCAGCAACGATGTATTCAGCTTCTGTCATGGAGAGAGAAACACATGTTTGTTTCTTTGATTGCCAGCTAACCAATTTACCATCGAGAAATTGGCATCCTCTAGTAGTGCTTTTTCGATCCAATCCACAGCCACCTAAGTGAGCATCTGAGAACGCTTGGATAAAGAAACCTGAGTTGGCTGGATACCATAGACCAAGAGAGGAGGTTCGCTTCAGATAGCGAAATATGTTTTTCACAGCTTGTATATGAAGTTCGTGTGGGTTAGCTTGGAATTGGGCACAATAACAGACTAAGAACATGATGTCTGGTCTGCTGGCTGTGAGATACATTAATGACCCAATCATTTGACGATTAAGTGTCATGTCAGTGGCTAGCTTCTCCAACGAAGGTGTAAGATTTGTCCCAAAAGCCATTGGAACTTTAACTTTGGAGTCTCCCATCATACCAAACTTATCAAGCAAGGTCTTTGTATATGCCTCCAGATTGATAAAAATGCCTTCAGATCCCTGTCTAATGTTTAAGCCAAGGAAAAAGTTAATTGGACCCATTGAGCTCATCTCAAATTTCGTTTCCATTAACTTCCTGAATTCAGCTGTTAAGCTGGGATTCGTGGAGCCAAAGATGATGTCATCAACATAAATTTGGACTATCATAAGGTGGGTACCCTCTCTCTTACGAAAGAAGGTTGGGTCAACCGAACCTTGTTTAAATTTAGACATTTTTAGAAATCGAGTGAGAGTTTCATACCATGCCCTGGGAGCCTGCTTCAGGCCATATACTGCTTTGTCTATGATGTAACAGTGATCTAGATACTTTTCGTTCACGAAACCTGGTGGTTGCTCAGCGTACACGATTTCTTCAAGTTCTCCATTGAGAAAGGAACACTTAACGTCCATCTGATAGACTTCAAAGTTTTTGTGTGCAGCATAAGCAAGAAAAATTCGAACCGACTCTAATCTTGCAACTAGAGCGAAGGTCTCTTCATAATCGATAAGTTCCTCTTGGCAGTAGCCTTTTACAACCAACCAAGCTTTGTTACAAATCACATTCCCCTCCTTATCCATCTTATTTCTGAATACACACTTGAGACCGACAACTGAAGCATCCTTTGGAGTTGGAATTAGACGCCATACTTTGTTTCTTTCAAACTCATTTAACTCGTCTTGCATGGCTTGGACCCAGTCAGAATGGTCAAGAGCCGAATTAACAGTCTTTGGCTGAACTTTGGAAACAAAAGAATTGAACATGCAAAATTCTACTTGAGAGCATAGTGCAACTTCTATTGCTTTAATCTGTGATCGAGTTAAAACCTTTTCTGGAGATTCCCCAATAATTTGACTTTGAGGATGGTCTTTGGTCCATTTAACAAGAGGTGGGTAGTTTGGATCACAAGAGGGATCTAATTCTGCATTAATCTCTTCTTCCAATTCGGATAGTGTATCATCATCATTGACATGCGTATTCTGCCCCTCGAATGATGACATGAGTTCAATATCTGGATCAGAATGCTCCCCTTCGTTTGGATTTTCGGTAGAGCTAGATGATTTTTACGTTGAATTCTCCCCCTGGAATGAAGAATATTGATCCTTAGGTGGAGACGAACTCTCCCCCTGGACAGAAGGACGGTCACCAGAAGGTTCGCTAGAGCCAGGCGTTTCGGTTGCTTTCGGTTGATCTTCAGCCATCTTTCGTGCAACATCGTCAATGACTTGCATTAGACTGTCAACTTTGTTGTCTTTCGCCTTGGATTCAGAATCAACATCCTTTTCAGGTTCATCAAAAAGAAGCATATATTGCTCAAAAAGATTTGAGATAGGAACTGTAATGTGATTGGTCTTTGGAAAGATTTCCTGCAGTGCACCTTCAGTGGTCTTCATCTTCTTGACATAGCTATCGTCAAAAGTGACATAGTATGTCTCTTCAATCTTCTTAGAGCGCTTGTTCAGAACTATATAGGACTTCGAGTGCAAGGAGTACCCCAGAAATATTCCTTCATCAGCCTTAGCATCAAACTTGTTTCGATTCTCTTTGGAGTTGAAGATGAAACATCTTGAACCGAACACATGAAAGAATTTCACATTCGGCTTGCGATTGTTCAAGATTTCATAAGGAGTAATGGATAATCGCTTGTTTAGATATGATCTATTCTGAGTGTAATAAGCAGCACCAACTGCATCAGCCCAGAAATACAGAGGCAATAAAGTGAAGCTTAGCATAGTACGAGTTGCTTCGCACAGAGATCGGTTTCGCCTTTCAACGATTCCATTCTGCTGTGGAGTATATGGGGCCGAGAAATTGTGAGTCGTTCCCTTGTCAGCTAGAAAATCTTCGAAATCCTTGTTCTTGAATTCCAAGCCATTGTCACTCCTAACATTACGAATCACTTTCCTCAGTTGAACTTCTACCTTCTTTATGAAGAGCTTGAGCTTAGGAGTAGCCTCTGATTTATGCTTCAAGAAGAATACCCATGTAAAGCGAGAGAAATCGTCGACGATGACCTAAATATACTTGTTCCCACCAATACTTTCAATGGAAGAGGGACCACATAAATCGATATGTAACAGCTCCAATGGTTCTATCACTTTTGTGTTGATAACAGATGGATGACTTTGTCGACTTTGCTTTCCCATTTCACAAGCTTCACATTGATGTTGTTTGTCGAATTTGAGAACTGGAAGACCTTGAACATGATCTCCTAAAACTAGCTTGTTGATATCCTTGAAATTAAGATGAGATAGTCTTCGATGCCATAACCAGCTTTCATCTGAGTGAGTCTTCGTTAGTAAGCAGACTGTTGGTTTCCCTCGAATTTGATTGAGGTTTAAAGGGTACATTTCCCCCTTTTGCTTTGATTTCAACATAATTTTATTGGATTTCTTCTCGACTATTTCTGAGCCTTCATCATCAAATGATACCTTCAATCCGGTCCCAACTACCAGCTGTGATACACTGATAAGGTTGTGCTGCAATCCTTCTTCAACATATGTGACCTTTCTTATTGAGAAATCACCATTCGTAATCAGTCCGTAGCCTTTGATAGTACCATATGAATTGTTTTCGTATTTCACAATTGCACCATCCTTGAGAGACCGAAACTCTCTCAGTTCTTCCTTTCTTCCTGTCATGTGACGCGAGCAGCCGCTATTAATATACCATTCTTCGTCAAACTGCTCGTCACGTATAACCTGCAAAATGTTAAGCAAATTTAGGAACCCAAAGTTTCTTTGGTCCTTGTGAGCCTTTTACAAGACAGGGAATAGTAAGAGAAACATCAACCAAATAAGTTCTTTTAATTAAAGTTGTTTCACCTTTTCTTTTTATTGTAAAAACTTTAATTTTTTTGACTTAGATTCATTAGACGTGGGGTTTGAGATTTTGACGTCTGCATCTTTTTGGTTCTCTTTTGGGCATCTGTTGTCTTCTGGAAAGAGCTTTCCTTTTCCTTTTAAATCATTCGAAGAATAAGAACTAGAATGAGAAGAATAAGGTTTAGAAGAGATATTGGACCGTTGATTAGTACTCTTCCTTCGTTGAGAACAGAAACATTCTTCCCTTTTGTTCTTCAGATTGAACTTATGACCGAACCCATTCTTTCGGTTGCTATTATGTTGAGAACCGCAGCTCTCCTTTTGGTTCCTTACCTACTGTGGACCGAAGCTATCCTTTCGGTTGCTATAGTGTGGAGGACCGAAATCGTTCTTTCGGTTGCTGAAGCTCTGAGAACCGAAGCTCTCCTTTCGGTTCCTTACTTGTTGTGGACCAAAACTTTCCTTTCGGTTCCTTACTTGCTATGGACCGAAACTATCCTTTCGGTTCCTTTCATTCGAAGGACCGAAACCCTCCTGTCGGTCGCTTCTTGATTCTCCTCGAGACTTATGAGTCCTTTCGTACCTGACATAATGAGGGTTTTGAGATCTCCAAAACTATTTTCTTTCTGAGAGATTCTTCTTGTATCTCAGATTTCGTTGATGTTTTCGATCTGCCACCTGTTTTGGATTTTTGTGAATTTTGGCCTTCTTCTTTGGAACTCGAGCATGACTTTCGCTCTTTGACGAAGATGTGTCACTGGTAGTTTGAACCGGTTCGCCCAAAGATGTTTTGGTGCCACTTGTGCTTGGCACATCATATCTTGCAGACTTATTAAGTGGTTCCAGCAAGTACCTACCCTTCACTCTCCATGAGGTTTTCTGAGATAGGCGTTTTGTCTCATCAGTGTTGTCTATTGGTGCTGACCAGAAGCACTCTTCACATCCAACTGCATTATCTTCTTCTACCATAGCAGTCAGTTCTGCTGTTTGTTGAGGGGTGACTCCTTGAACTGTGTACACCTGATTGGGAGTGGTTTGAACCTTTTGATACACCACAACCTTTGCCTTGAGAATTTTGGTCTTGTCTGTCGACGAGTGAGCGAACTTAACGGAATTTTCAGAAATGAGATTTTTGTGAGTTTCAGGTTCGCTTTTGACAAATTCAGAACAGTCCACCACATCCTCTACATAGATTTCACTCAGATCATCATCCTCATTAAGTTCAGATGCATTTTCAACATCAATTTTATTTTCTACACTTAATTTGGCATTCAATGAGACAAATTTCTGTACAGTTTCGGTTCTTAATTTCAATCTATCATTTTCATCTAATACATTTTTGAGCATTTCCTTATGGTCTTTGGACTTTATGTAGGACTTAATTTTGTATAAACCAATTTTGTATGCAGGAGAGACTTCATCAGAAGATACAACGTTTTCACAGTTGTAAGCTTCAGCATCGACTTCATCCTCCTTTAACTCAAGGAAGGTAAAATCATGCGATGTATCTTCTTTCCTATTTCACAATCGAGATGCAACTGAGTGATATTAAAATAAAGTCTTTTAGCAATCAAACAAAAAAACATTTCGCTATTTTAAAATATTAAGATTGTCTCGTTGAAAATAAATTGATTCATCGTTAGTCCTTATTAACTCTTTCTCCTTCTGCTCAATCCACATCCTCCTTTCCTCACTCTTGAACGATATCCTGCTAATTTGATTAGTCAGGTTAGAGTTTGTGACACAGGTTTGGGTAACACTACTACTTATACTAGAAAATTTAGATTTTAGGCTATTCAGTTCCTTTTCATAGTTAGTAACAGGTATTTTCAGAGAAGCAAGAATATTTTGTACCTTCTTGATCTAATCATCACATTCGTTGATCTATGCACTGACAGGCTTCGCAGCAAAACACTTGTCCTCTCGCTCCTTCTCATCTTGTAGCCCACCATCAGTAGTATATCCTCTCATCTGAGATACGCCTTCTGTCACCATTAAACACCTTCTTGCAGCAGGTTCTTCTTTCACCAGCATCGCCTTGCCATGAGTGGGTTTTCTTTCTTCTTCGTCCTCTGAATCCGTGGACCACACTTCCACTCCACCGAATTCATCACTGCTACCTGTATCCTGTACAATCAAAGCATTCATGGTTTTATTGTTAGCAACTGGTTTTATTTTCTTAATGTCCTTTAATCCTTTTAGGAGGTTCGCCTCCTCATCATGCTCATCTATCTTTTCTGCCTTTTTCTTCAACATACAATCTTTGGCGAAGTGATTCTTGCCTCCACAATAATGGAAATCAAATCCTGATTCACCACCAATTTTCGCCTCTTTCATGGATTCTTCTGACTTCGAACCTATCTTCGGTTCCTCCTTCACCTTTTTAGAGCTGTAACTTCCCTTCCAGTTTCGGTTCTTGTTGGCTGGGAACTTTCTTTTGATGAACTTTCTAGGGTTGGACACCATCAGAGCATACTCTTCACCGGTTAGATCATAGATAGCAAGATCCAATTCTTCTTCTTCTTCAACATAACTTTTCCCTTTTGAAACAAGGGCTAACAAACCCCAACTGTAAACCACATTCGTTTCTTTTGACAAAGCACTTTCATGGGACTTCAGAATTCCCACTAGTTTCGCTAGAGAGTATGATTTAAACTGTTCCTGTGCCTTCACTGTGGACACAACTACCATCCATTCAGGTCTTAGACTATTCACGAAGGTAACTTTCTGTTCAATGACCTTCCTTTCGGTCCCATGCTTTATCATCTTACTTAAAAGATGATTAAACCGATCAAAAGCCTGAAGAAGTTTCTCTTCGGGCTTCTGTTTGAAATCACCAAATTCAGAAAGCAATAGAGTTTGTATCAAATGTTCCATATCTTCATCAGTGGAATATAATTCTTTCAAACTGTCCCATATCTCTTTAGCTGTAGCGCAAGAACTCACCAAACGAAACGTGTCTGACTGCAAAGCAAGCCTAATCATTCTTAAGGCGTTGATGTTGCATTGAAACTTCTCTTTCTCGTCTTGAGGAATGTCTTTCACATCGTTCACAAGCTGACTGTACTCCTTTTGAGTGTTGACAATCTTGGAGGTGATTGAGTGAGCAAACGGGCCAACAGTGATAGCTTCCCAGATCAAGTACCCATTATCTTCTGAGCCAATCACATAATCTTCGAAGTCGTGCGTCCAAACCTCATAATCCTGAGTGTATAGGATTGGAATCCTTGTCGTTGATCCGATACTGTTGGAGATGTCGATTGGATTGGTTTGCGAATCATCCATTGACATTGTGATGAAGTTTGATCGATAACCTGTTTAAGATCAGACTTGTAATTTTATCGATTAGAGTAAGATCGACAATTAATGAGATACATCAATATGGAGTGACAGATTAATTAATATCAATCAATGTGGAATAAAACCCTAATAACTTCTTCAACAGAAGAGATGTGTATGAATTACACAGTCTCGTGCTCTGATACCAATTGATGAGAATAAATCTTAGATCGTTTAGATCTTTCACATGTAAAAATATGAAGAACAAACAATTCAAACACAATATGATTATGAACACAGTATGGAATCAACGTAATGCTTATGATTCAAATATAGTCACGCCTCAGCAGAGCTCGATGAAGAACTTCCACTGTAGAGGCGAGCTAGGGTTTACAAAACTTAATAAGAAAAAAAAATGAAACCGTTACCAACAAAGGATGCATGCATGCACCTTAAATACTAAACCCTAGAGTAAAATAATCACGGTTAGACATGCCCAAACTGGATACCAAAATTGGGCTAAAGACCAAGCCCGTGACGCAATACAATAAACCCAACATGGCTCATATTTCTTAGCATCTTTTATGACAATGTAAAACAGAGATAACCAATCATAAAGGTTCATGATTGGCAGATCAACCAAAGTGATCTCATGAAGATTGTGATTGGCACCTCAGAATCCTTTGAACTGAATATTCAAGAAGTCTTTAGTCAGAACTGGCAATCCAACCTTAATGCCATAATTCTTTTTAAGCTCCATGTCTCATATTGTTGTTTAACATATATTTCAAGTAATAAAAAAAGAGCTTTTGGTGTACTGCATTATTGGAGATCATAGATTTTTCGATCTTTTCAAAGAACCTGAAGAGAAATACCCTTGGAGTGATTGGAAACTCAAACTGACACTCCAAAGAGCATTAAATTCATCAAGCTCTTTATCTCTTTCCTCTCTAGAAATCCTTTCCGATTCAGACATCTTTGTATTCTAATCATTTTCTTCTTCAGAAATACCTTTGCCTTTATCTTTTCCTGATCTGGAAGCTTCTTTATCCTTCCGATCAATCTCATTCTTTAAATTTTCGTCCTCATCACCCCTTGTTTCACAGAAGCCTCGCTTCCTGAAACACCTTGCAGTTGATTCAACATTGCGAATACAGGTTAAAGCTATTTAGAGAGATTATGTCTAACAGAGACAGTAACCAAAGAATCACAAGTTTCAACAATTTGCAAAAAAAAAGTTCATTTATTTCAGAAGTTCACCCTTTAACTAAAGATCTCTCTTTTTCAAGTTTGACAATATTGGATGAATCGTTCTTCAACTTTTTAGTAAGAACCTTCGTTTTCTGCGTCTGTTCGGGTAGGGCATCCATAATCTTGTTTTTAGTAGCCAAGTCATTTTGTAACTTCGTGAGCTTTTCGGAAACTAATAAATTAAGCTCAATAATGTCAAGCTTATTGTATGCATAGAGGTTTGAGAAATCTTGCTTTTCAGCGTTCAAGGAGGATCGAAAGCCTTCCGTGACTTTGTTCATGTCAACTGTATTTTTATCAGAAGAGGTCTTGAAGTCAGCCATAAATTCCTTGAATTCCTACTGTAACTACTGCACCTTTTCAGAAACTTCTATGATCCTCTTTTTAGTAGCTTGAGTAGCTTTTGATGACTCTTCAATGAGTTTGACATTTGATGTTATGAGCATTTCCACAGTTGCTTGATGGGTTCTGAGAAGATTTTCCCATTTTGTAGAAGAGAAGGCATGGGAATACTCCAAGATTAAATCAATCTTCTTATTCAACTGCTTGAATTGGCCTTTCGTCATAGATGCTTCATCATCATCACTTGAAAAATTTATAGAGAATGGATGAAAGACAAACTCAACAATCATCATCTCCAAATAA
This sequence comes from Lactuca sativa, assembly GCF_002870075.4. Lineage (NCBI taxonomy): Eukaryota > Viridiplantae > Streptophyta > Magnoliopsida > Asterales > Asteraceae > Lactuca > Lactuca sativa. The sequence continues at coordinate 146,812,867 of NC_056629.2, forward strand.
TATCTCATTATTGTCATTAACTTGAGGAAACGAAGATGAAGGCTATTCGAAAGTCACACCAATGGTAGCATTTGGCCCTACATCATATGTGCTTCCAGAGATTCCTGAAGTCTGAATCTCCTCCAAAATGTATTTGATTATCGGAACTTCTGGTGGAATAGAAACCGATGATGTTGTCGAAACTGTTGAGTCTGTGAAGATGGGTGAGGAACGTGGGATTCATACTTGAGGAAGTAATGTTTTAATAGAACTCGTTGGTGGTAGAGGATGGATAGATGTTATCAGAATTATGGAGGTGATTGGTGAGGTTGTTATTTATGATGTTGGTGGAGTGAATGAAGGTGGAGGTAGAGATGTAGTAAAATTTAGAAACGGATTTTGCATGATGTTATAAAAAATCTCTGGTTCTAAAATAGAAGAGGTTGGAGGAGAAGATACCTTTGGAATATTTTTAGTAGGGGCGGGTTCAGAAGTTGTAGCTGCAACTTCCTCTTCATTTCGGAGAGTATTGTCTTCTTGAACTTAAGTGACAGTTCTCTCTTTAGATTCCTGTTGAATAATTGGAGATGGAGATCTTGGTTTCTGAACTAGTTTCTTTGCCCTCTTCGGAAGTTCAACGCTTTCTGAAGTACCAGGTCGTTCTTTCCTTTTCCCTCCCCTCTTAGGCTTATCACCTTCATCTGTGATCTTTTATAATTTTGGTGGGATTGGACGAACAACAGAAGATGGTATTTTCCGATAAGCCCTAATAACGGCTTTGTCCAAAAGAACTTGTAACAACCCGAAGTTGTCCATCGCAGAAACCCACTTCGTACATAAAAACCGTTCTTAGCGATTCATTCCGATTTCGTTTTTGGGCTAAGTTATTCAAACTTATATGATTATTATAATCTAATGAGTGTTCAAATCCCTTAGAAACTCATGAAAATGGCCCAAAATCATTAATGTGAAAATTTTTAAATTCAATCCCGCCGGAGTACGATAACTTAATCAGGTGCGACCAAAAGCCCCGTTTAATGTCGGTATCGGGTAGAATTCCACTGTGTCCAAATCTTAGACCCTATTTAAAGATGTTTAAGCTTCCATTTGAAGCTTTTGCCTTCTCTCACTACTCTCTCTCTAACCTCTCTCCTCAAACCAACTCTAAGGGTCCAAAAACATCAAATTAAGGCTTCAAATCTTCAAGGTAACTTCCCTAACTTGTTGTTCAACCTCATTAGCCTTCAAATCCGAGTTTAATCTATGAAAATGAACCTCAAAGATGAGTTTACGGCCCTGGAGCATGCTTGGGCCGTAAACACATAATAAGAGGGTTTTAGAGCCTTAAAACCCCTCCAAACCAACTTTGGGACTTAGATATGATTTTATGGCTTACCATTTCGAACTTAGAACACCTTAATCATCATTTTTGAGGAGTAAACATGAGTTTACTGCCCAAGAACATGCTTGGGCCGTAAACTCATATTCTTGAAGAGTAAACTCATTTCAATGTGTTAAGATGCCACTTAAACACACCATAAGCCTTGGGATAAATTCTATAAGTAACCACACACGAATTAGGAGCCTAAAACATAAGGAAAACACCCACCTAAGGAGTTCACAGCCATAAGGTGGATTCATGGGCCGTAAACTCCTAAAACCATGTCAAATGATGCCCAAATTTCACCACTAGACTTGTAAAATAGCTTGAAATCACATATAATAATTGAAGACCAACAAGAAGCATTTTGGTTATGTATCCAAGATTTTACGGCCATAAACATAGAGTTTACTGCCGTAAACTCCTCATGTGGTCCCTAATTTATTCAAAACACTTTTCCATGCCATGAAACCAACCCTAGAAATTCCCTCTTAATTGATTCAAGCCATTTAGCAACCAAAAGCACTCCACCATGAGTTTACGGCCGTAAACTCATGGGGAATGGTACACTAGGGCCGAAAACTCTAGTATGAGTTTACTCTTGAAGAGTAAACTCCATATCCAAGCCTTATGTGTCCTCAAATGCCACCTGGGTCCTTCCAAACACTTGTAATGAAGTGTTTTCGCATCTAGAACCATATGTCCTCATCTGATAAATAATTTAAGTTCTAATTAGATACAAATGTGTATCTTCTCTTAATACATAGGAATCTTATGTGTTTGCAAACCCATAACTGACGTTTAGGATCCAAACTGACGCATTTCTCAACCGGTGAGTTCATACCCCTACCCTTTTTCAATGGTTTTTCAATGTTTTCAGGGGGGAATACAAGCAAAATAGAAATGTTTTCAAAACCTTAAATTGATATATTTAAATAAATATCTTTACCCCTTATGTATTATGCTGAGCATTAGGGATGTTTTATCAATTATAACTATATGAATTTCAGTAAAGGAAACAATCAAACCAATCAAATTATTATGGGAATAATTTGGGATCTTTAGTTCTTGTTTCACGCGTACTGATATATGTAAAGTTATTAGATAAACTATGTCTGATTCAGTTTATCTCTATTATATTTAGAATGTATTGCCAGATAATTTCATTGTATATAATTGTATTCACTGTATTATGTTTCATAACATTTAGTATGTTTGATATCGTCTGAGAACACCATGAATAATTTAGTACTAGCTTGTGAGATTCGTCATTACCCTTTGGGTCATCAGTAAATCCTCCCCGGAAGTGTAACCAGAGTCTCCTGGAGGGAGAGCGTGGAATTTGTGAATAGATTTATTCGGGACTGACAATCCCACACCTTAACCGCTAGCTACAGTTAGGCGGGCATGCCTGGGGTGACAAATTCTGGATATCGTCCGACGTCTGAGAAGCGTCAAGGAGGTCTCGTTGTTGTGTCAGCATGGTTACTCGTCTCACCATACGTATTAAGATAAGTTTATTTACGATTTTGATTTGATTTTATATCTATTTTCTATTTAGATTTCCTATATCTGGTACGGGATGATAGTCCCATGGTTTTCAGTCTATAGAATTTGTATCTAGTGTGGGATGTTATTCCTATGGTTTTTAGTATATGTAACATATCTAGTGCAGGATGATAATCCCATGGTTTTGAATATATATTCAGTACGGGATGATAGTCCTATGGTTTTCAATCTAAATTTACCTATAGTTTTGTTTATATCAAACTATCTTATAACTAGTACGAGATAGTAATCCCATGATTTTCAGTAAATAGTTTTATGTGTAAAACTATACAATGTGGTCTTTAACTAAAACTTAACTTTTAGGAAAATATAGGATTTTCCCGGGATAACAATTATACATAACCAAAAATCGTGTAAGAAAACAGTTAACTAAACACTACTTTTAAGAAAATATGGGATTTTCTTGGATTCGTAACTTTTTCGGAAAACAAAAGGGAACTTAAACATTTTCAGAAAAACAAAACTCTTATGAACTCACCAGCTTTATGCTGATTTTCAAACTGCTTGTATTCTCAGGTCCACATTAGACAGGTACCCGATGATCCCTTTTGGCGAAGACGGAGTGCGTAGATGAGACGTCTTACTTTTGTTTATATATACTATGTATCACACTTGTACAATTTACTTTTGAACAAATGTAAACTTTTATATGTAATGTAATGGTTGTTTACTTTGCTTACTATGTGCATTGGATTTGATACTCAACGTGGAGTCAACCCCGAAAATGTTCCGCCTTCGGTTTTCGGGGTGTGACAGAACTTTTTCCAACAGTGTGTCAGGGATTGAACCAATGAAGTCAAAGTTTTATGGATCGGACATGAAGAATATAGTCGTTCGGAGTGTTGGATTTTCAGCCATCAGAGAGTCTTGCATCAAGGGAACCTTAAAGTGAGTTAGGGCTCGATTTACAACAATAAACCAGAACCTGGAACGGGAAATATCCATGTGTCATGTTGAAGAACTAGTTACGAATTGAGCCCAAAGAACAGACCCATAGTAAAGGTTTTATGTCATGGTATATCCCATAGATCATTTTGTAGAATAGCTTGCTTGCACTGTCAGAACCAGAAACCCTTTCTGACAGGCTTTTGAACAACAGGGTAAATAACCCATTCCACATTCGGGTCTAAAAGGATTTCCTGAACTTGGACAATTAAGAAATGTCCCTAGTTTACCCCATCTGGTAGAACATCTCGATCAGGCGTGTCGCTAGAATTAATTTCGGGTCAATACCCACAGATAAAGATGCAAGCCCTAGCAACTTCCAGAAATTAGCTTTATTCATGGAGATCTTGTGGTTTGCAACCTTGAAATTGACAATTTCTCTAGTTTTGGAGTAGGTGGTAGTGGAGAAGGCCTTGGTGAGATGAACTAACGGAACTTCTTCAGCCATCGTTAACACCTTCATTAAGGACGAGAGCTTGAGACATTCAATCACACGCCTGATTCAAGCGATGTTTTGTTTGGGCTTAACAGTTAGCATGATGACAGATGTAGACTGGACGGCGAAGGAAACTTGATATGATGAAGCGGCCATTGATGTTGTGAGAGTGATGATGAACAGTAGAGAGCGAGAGCAGTTTTTGCTTTGAAAATTTGAGATTTGTGTTTGTGATGAAGGAAAATGAACCTTTTAAAAACCTTTTATAATAATTATGATGAGTGGAGAGAGATACCGTCATTTCACATTCTTGTAGTGCCGAAAAATTAGCCAATAATTATGTGCCCGCTCATCAATCTTGTATCAAGGCCCTTGTAACGTAGACACTGATGTTAGGGAAAACCAAAAGTCGCACAATGATTTAAATTTTCATTTATGGGGACAAGGGAGTTTGAAATCTTCACTTTCAGAATCTTTAATCTATCCTCTAACTTGCAGAAGCGAGAACAATATCCATTGGAGTTACAGCCTGAAGATCTTAAAGCTAATATAAGTCTGGAGATCTGAAAGAGGTAAGTGTTTGACCAGTGTAGCCGTACAAATATGTAAGCTTTAGATATTCTTTTAAAGTAAATAGATATAATGGAAATCTTAAAAAAAATGTGGATCTTTTGGGAAGAAATAACTTGTGTTGGGAACATTTCATGAAGATCACACATAAAAATGAGATTTCGAACATGCATTGGTACAAACCAAATGGTTTTATTCGTTAATTCAGTTGGTAAAATAACTAGAAGAAAAGATTTGTTCACCATTAATTATTTGAGTAAAAATATAGAATAATGAATTGTTCACCGTTAATCAGAAAAGGTATTTGGAGTTTTGGGTTTCACTCAAAATCATGGTGACAACAATTCCAAGAACAGAAAATGATACTTCTTGTAATGCCTTCGTGAATATATCAATCGATTGATATGAAGAAATAACAAAGTGAACTTCTACATTCCCATCTGCAAAGTGATCCTTAGTAAAATGGTATCTCAATGCTATATGACTTGTCTTGGAATGTTTTACTGGATTGTGGCATATTCTTATAGCACTTCTGGAATCACAATTCAAAGGAATTGGCTTCATATTGATTACATAGTCTCTTAGCTGGTTCTGAACCCACACCACTTGGGATGTAATTGATATGTGACATCCCCAAAATCACGGCCAGAAAAGACCGATTTTGTTTATGCTTTATAAAAATCAGAGTACTTCATTTTATAAAAAGGTTGCGGAATTTGTTCCCAGAAAAACATGGTAAATACGTTATTAAAACATTTTCGAGGAAACGTATTTATTTCATTTTAAAACGTTTGGGATGTCATCGTTAATACCGAAACATAAGCATAAACAGAACTTACAATGATTTACACTAGTGATCTACATCTCTTTAAATCTCTCAGTGTAATGTCACTTCAGTTCGTCACCTGTGATATACATAAACTGAGTGGGTCAGGTTGGGAAACCTGGTGAGTACATAGGGTTTTCAACCCACAATAATATAATTGTTATGTTTAATCATCAAACAATTAACACCATTACCCATCCCCGTTATCTTCTTTACTCTTAAGGATTTAACCTAAGAGTCGTCTATCCTGCATTCTTTTATTCCGAAGTCCCTTACTTCCAGGGTTATAGGACTGGCACTAAATCCTTAGCTGCCAATGTTCGTACATGAAGCACTAATTCCATAGCTATTATAGTCTATTCGTCGGGTACTAAATCCATAGCTACCAGTCTTTATCTAATAGGTACTAAGTCTATTGCTACCAATGTTCAACAGGTACTAAGTCCATAGCTACCAATTCCTACAGGTACTAAATCCTTAGCTACCAGCGTCTAACTAATAGGTACTAAGTCCATAGCTACCAATTCCTGATAGGTACTAAATCCATAGTTACCGACGTCTAACAGGTACTAAGTCCATAGCTACCGGTTTTTGTCCCATAAGGACTAAGTCTATAGCTGCTAATGTATACTCACATCATCTTCTATCTCTCATCATTCATCTACCCAACTCATACCCAACATATTCGTATATATAAAATACGTATACAGATTAAATTCTTTAAAACATGTAAAAAACGTTCATCCAGCATAGACAGCAAGTATTCAGATAATATGCACACATAGCACGTAGTTTACATAAAATACTTCATATCTATGTGTAAGATGAAAGGGACTATGCACTCACCTGAGTAGGTGGTGACTCAGCACTCGGACAGTGCTTCGATACTCTCAAAATGATATTCCTTCGATAAAACCTAGTACCAATACCACTAGGGTTTAGTCTAACAATAACCGCGACAAATTAATTAGTCTGACTATTATTAAGCGTTAATAATGCTTAATATAACTCATAATAATAGCCCAAATAATGATTTTAAGGACCTAATAACATTCCTATAATTATTTGAAAGCTATATTAAAAATTGCGTAAGCGTAGCATACTTACAGCGAATTTTATCGAAAACCGGAACTTAATTGGAGCAGCGTTTCGAAACCGAAAAACTCCTTTTTCTCGGGACTCTGGGAGCCTCGGGGCTTCCCTCGGTAGCTAGGGGGTTTTCCTAGGGTTTAGGGGGGGTTTGGAACTCTAGAGAGAGAAAGAAACTAGAGAGAGAAGTTATTTTTGGTGTGAAAATGTGGGCAGCCTCGGTCCCCTTTTATAGCCTGGTCCTCGAACATACGCTGGGCGTACAGGTCCTCGGACGCGGGGCGTAGCTTTGGATCAGACCTCCAGGTGGCGAAGGCTCGATGGTGCGACGTGGCTTCTTCTGGACCGAGAACGGCTAAGCGAACGCGGTGGGTACGAGACCGAACGCTGGGCGTAGCGAGGGACGACGCGTCACTCATCCGAGGCGACTTCACGCATCATCATCGGACGGCTGGGAAAGCGCCACGTCAGCGAATTCGTGTCAGATCTCGCAAAATCGAGTACAAACTTTAAAAATTCCTAACTTTCGTGTATGAGCTCCGTTTTCGACGTTCTTTATATCCACGCGAAGGCGGGAACATACTCTACAACTTTCGTTTAGACTCTATCGGCTAATTTTGGCTTGATTTTAAATTTTATATTATTAACGGGCAGGGACAGGATTGGTCCGTTAAATCCTCATAACTTCTTCATCCGACATCCGTTTTCGCCCATCCTTTTCTTGTTATGCTACTTTTAACGAGATCTTCGATTCTCGTTCAGGTCATGTCGGATAAAAACCGCTCGATCTAAGATTCGAATTTCGGGCTGCACATTGCTAGTCCGAAACTTCGAAAAATCATAACTTCTTCATACGAAGTCAGATTTGGGCGTTCTTTTTATCGATGTTCTTAGTTTAACATATTCTATGACTTTCATTTAGATCGCTAAGGCTAAATCTCGCTCTATCGTAAATTCATTATTTACGCTTTCCGGTATCGTGCCGGTTCTGTCGCGAAACTTCGACGGCTCATAACTTCTTCGTTATAACTCGGCTTTCGGCGTTCTTTATATGTACGGAAACCTTGTGAAATACTCTACAACTTGGTTAAGATTATTTATTCTAAATAATCTTTTGTAGAAAAGTCATTTTCGACCCCTATTGCCTCTAATTTGACTAGCCCGGATTTGCGGGCGTTACAATTATCTCCCCCTTAGGATGATTGCGTCCCGGAATTATCAACGAAACAGAGTCGTATAATGACTCCATATGTCATCTCTTCATCCTTGGTAATAATTATAACTTCTACATTCCTTCAATTCTATCTCTTAAACTCATTGACTGTAAGAGTACTCGATCGTGCACCTGCTCTCTCCCTCAGGCTAGACTCCTAATTATGACCTTCAAGTCACAATCTCGATCCTTACTGGATACGAACTTGAGATGATTTCTTTTACTACTAATATGGATCGATGTGTCATATTCTAATGACCTATGATCGTATGTTGCAACACTAAGACTTAGGTCTCTTAGAGTTAAATTCTAAAACAAGCTATGCCTTCCTTCATGTTCTAATGTGATATAATCAAACTTTAACATTTGGCATTTCTAGCTACCAACTTCTTTAACAACGAGCGCGATATTTCTATTGATCGCTTTGATTTCAATCGTTTGGTTTAAGTCGGACGCTAAATCAAACTTGGTTCTCTGAACCACATAACATACTCATCATAGTCGGACTCGATTCGATATGACCACTAGGGTCGGAATATCAACAATCTTCTTAGTCATTACCGAACGATGGTAACAACACACTTGAATAAAACGAAATCAATTACTAGCTTCTTGGTAACCTTGTGACTTTCCCTGATCCAAGTGTGAGTCCTGTGCTTCCGGTAGCATAGGCCTCTACTACCATTCACACCTACTCATACTCATCCCAAGTATTGTCTCGCAGTTTCCCAAGTCACCATGCAGCAAATCACACAATCATTCAACACATCAGATAACAAAACGAAGGTTTTATATTATTTCTTGAAACGATTACATAGGTGTTCAAGTTCACCCTAGAGTATGCCTCTACTAGGCTACATCATACGAAACTATGGCTACTGCATAATCTGATCTTTGGGTAAAAAGTCCTCATTCTTGATTCCTTGCATGGTTCTCTGCTTCGTCGAGGATCATGTGAAATGCCCTTGGCCGTGGTGGCATTTCTGGTCTTGCTGCTTTATTTTTCTTTGGGCAGTCTCTGGACATGTGCCCCTTGCCTCTACATACGTAGCATACTTTGTCATTATGTGTGCAGTCCTTGGAATAGTGACCTGTCCTCCCACACTTGTAACAAGTCACTTCTTCGTTGCACTTCCCACCATGCTTCTTCTTGCCTTTATCACACCATCTCGCTTCACCTCCATCTCCTCCTCCAAACTTTGAGAATTTTCTTTCCTTGTTGGACCTTGAAGATCCTTCATACTTCCGCTTCTCTCCTGCCTTATCTTTTTCTAGACCCTTTTCTCTTATCTAGGCCTCTACGTTCTTAGCTGCCCTAACAGCTACTTTCAAGGTAGTTGCCATTTTGACCATTGGGCCATAGTCAGTGGGCAGTCCGTTAGCAAACCTATCAATCTTGGAGAGTTCAGTAGGCACCAAGTAGGGGAATAGCTTCATCATCTCGGTGAATGCGGTGGCATACTCATCAACACTCATCTTCCCTTTCTTCAGATTCTAAAACTCATTGTTTAGGTCTATCAGATCTATCTCCGAGCAGTACTGCATTTTCAACTGTTCCAAAAACTCTTCCCATGACATCCTTAAGGCTTCTCCTCGTGGCATTGTATCTGCCAATAGCTTCCACCAGCTCAAGACTCCAGTTTTCAGCTGTCTTACTGCGAAGACAGTCTTCTGTTTCTCGTTACAGCTGCAGCTCTCAAACACCATCTCCATCTCAGAGATCCAATCCATAATCTCAACCGGCTTCGAGCTTCCTGAGAGACTTGGTGGTTTCGCACCCAAGAAATTCTTGTACATCCGCCCATCCTTGTTGTTTCTCCCTTCTGGGCCATCCCTTTGCTCACCTTGAGTCCATACTTGACTCACTTGGCGGCTGTAGTTCCCTTCCTCTGATTGCTCAGGAACTGGCTCCGTCGGTTTAACATGTACGGTAGGTTCGTCCCTATTCAACATTTGTCTCATTTCTTCCCTTTGTTCAGCTAACATAGCCCGAATCATGGCTTGAACTCCAGCCATGGTGACTGGCTCAAGCGCAACTTCTTCAATAACAATTATTTGCTGAACCACTGGGGGTTGGTTCCTATCTCCATTTGCGTTTACGTTTCCGCTACGGGTCCTTACCATCTCGATCTATACACCGAATAAGGTGAATTTAGACCTTTACTTGACGTTTAAATCATCCTTATCACTCCGAAACGTTTACATGCTAGTTCTAATACCGTAGTCGTACTTTTAGAATCCTAAACACATAAGGTTTCCAGATCCGGTCGGCAACAGACCATAGATCCGAACAATTAAAACCATATCATGCACAAAGCATTTAGCACATAAAATCATTTTAGGCACAATTCCTAAAATAAGCTAGTGCTCACACCTCACAATCATCGCTTAGCATTCTAAGTTTAAGTCTAGAAATAAATCCATATTCCTAGTTCGCTTAAACTAATGGTCTGATACCAACTGTGACATCCCCAAAATCACGGCCAGAAAAGACCAATTTTGTTTATGCTTTATAAAAATCAGAGTACTTCATTTTATAAAAAGGTTGCGGAATTTGTTCCCAGAAAAACATGGTAAATACGTTATTAAAACATTTTCGAGGAAACGTACTTATTTCATTTTAAAATGTTTGGGATGTCATCGTTAATACCGAAACATAAGCATAAACAGAACTTACAATGATTTACACTAGTGATCTACATCTCTTTAAATCTCTCAGTGTAATGTCACTTCACTTCGTCACCTGTGATATACATAAACTGAGTGGGTCAGGTTCGGAAACCTAGTGAGTACATAGGGTTTTGAACCCATAATAATATAATTGTTATGTTCAATCATCAAACAATTAACCCCATTACCCATCCCCGTTATCTTCTTTACTCTTAAGGATTTAACTTAAGAGTTGTCTATCCTGCATTCTTTTATTCCGAAGTCCCTTACTTCCAGGGTTATAGGACTGGCACTAAATCCATAGATGCCAATGTTCGTTCATAAAGCACTAATTCCATAGCTGCTATAGTCTATTCATCGGGTACTAAATCCATAGCTACCAGTCTTTATCTAATAGGTACTAAGTCCATAGCTACCAATGTTCAACAGGTACTAAGTCCATAGCTACCAATTCCTATAGGTACTAAATCCTTAGCTACCAGCGTCTAACTAATAGGTACTAAGGCCATAGCTACCAATTCCTAATAGGTACTAAATCCATAGTTACCGACGTCTAACAGGTACTAAGTCCATAGCTACCAGTGTTTGTCCCATAGGCACTAAGTCTATAGCTTCCAATGTATACTCACATCATCTTCTATCTCTCATCATTCATCTACCCAACTCATACCCAACATATTCGTATATATAAAATACGTATACAGTTTAAATTCTTTAAAACATGTATAAAAAATTCATCCAGCATAGATAGCAAGTATTCAGATAATATGCACACATAGCACGTAGTTTATATAAAATACTTCATATCTATGTTTAAGATGAAAGGGACTATGCACTCACCTGAGTAGGTGGTGACTCAGCACTCGGACAGCGCTTCGATACTCTCAAAACGATATTCCTTCGATAAAACCTAGTACCAATACCACTAGGGTTTAGTCTAACGATAACCGCGACAAATTAATTAGTCTGACTATTATTAAGCGTTAATAATGCTTAATATAACTCATAATAATAGCCCAAATAATTATTTTAAAGACCTAATAACATTCCTATAATTATTTGAAAATTATATTCATAATTGCGTAAGCGTAGCATACTTACAGCGAATTTTATCAAAAATCGGAACTTAATTGGAGCAGCGTTTCAAAACCGAAAAACTCCTTTTTCTCGGGACTCTGGGAGCCTCGGGGCTTCCCTCGGTAGCTAGGGGGTTTTCCTAGGGTTTAGGGGGGGTTTGGAACTCTAGAGAGAGAAAGAAACTAGAGAGAGAAGTTATTTTTGGTGTGAAAATGTGGGCAGCCTCGGTCCCCTTTTATAGCCTGGTCCTCGGACGTACGCTGGGCGTACAGGTCCTCGGACGCGGGGCGTAGCTTCGGATCAGACCTCCAGGTGGCGAAGGCTCGGTGGTGCGACGTGGCTTCTTCTGGACCGAGAACGGCTAAGCGAACGCGGTGCGTACGAGACCGAACGCTGGGCATAGCGAGGGGCGACGCGTCACTCATCCGAGGAGACTTCAGCGATCATCATCGGACAGCTGGGAAAGCGCCACGTCAGCGAATTCGTATCAGATCTCGCAAAATCGAGTACAAAATTTAAAAATTCCTAACTTTCGCGTACGAGCTCCGTTTTCGACGTTCTTTATATCCACGCGAAGGCGGGAACGTACTCTACAACTTTCGTTTAGACTCCGTCGGCTAATTTTGGCTCGATTTTAAATTTTATATTATTAACAGGCCGGGACAGGATTGGTCCGTTAAATCCTCCTAACTTCTTCATCCGACATCCGTTTTCGCCCATATTTTTCTCGTTACGCTACTTTTAACGAGATCTTCGATTCTCGTTCAAGTCATGTCGGCTAAAAACCGCTCAATCTAAGATTCGAATTTCGGGCTGTACACTACTAGTCCGAAACTTCGAAAAATCATAACTTCTTCATACGAAGTCAGATTTGGGCGCTCTTTTTATCGATGTTCTTAGTTTAACATATTCTACGACTTTCGTTTAGATCGCTAAGGCTAAATCTCGCTCTATCGTAAATTCATTATTTACGCTTTCCGGTATCGTGCCGGTTCTGTCGCGAAACTTCGACGGGTCATAACTTCTTCGTTATAACTCGGATTTCGGCGTTCTTTATATGTACGGAAACCATGTGACATACTCTAAAACTTGGTTAAGATTATTTATCCTAAATAATCTTTTGTCGAAAAGTCGTTTTCGACCCTTATTGCCTCTAATTTGACTAGCCTGGATTTGCGGGCGTTACATGATAGTACTGAAATGTATTATGCTTCAGCTGTAGATAAGGACACACAAGTTTTCTTCAAAGATTGCTAACTAATTAGTTTTCCATCCATAAACTAACATCCACCTGTACTGCTTTTCCGATCAATACCAGAGCCTCCTAAGTAAGCATCGGAGTATGGTTGCACAAAGAATCCAAAATTTGATGGATACCATAAACCAAGAGAAGTAGTTCGATTCGAATACCATAAAATGTTCTTAATTGCCAACATGTGAGGTTCTCGAGGATTCACTTGAAACCTGGCATAGTAACACACTACAAACATTATGTCAAGACAACTAGATGTTAGATACAACAGAGATCCGTTCATCTGACGAAACAGGGTTATATCTGATGCTGGTTTATCAAAATAATGAGTAAGTTTCTTTTTGAACGCCATAGGGACTTTGACTTTTGAATCACCTACTATTCCGAATTTTGCCCATAGCATCTTTGTGAAGGCTTCTTGATTGATGAATATTCCTTCTGAACCCTGTCTAATTTTTAAGCCAAGGAAAAAGTTAATTTTACCCATAGAACTCATTTCAAATTTTGTTTCTAATAATTTTTGGAATTCAGCAGTTAAGCTAGGATTAGTTGATCCGAAAATAATGTCAACAACATAAATATGAACTGTAATTAATTGTTTACCCTCCTTCTTCTAAAAGAAGGTAGGATCAATAGTACATTGTTTGAATTTAGACTGTTTAAGGAAACGAGTCAGAGTATCATACCATGCCCTCAGAGCTTGTTTAAGACCATATACTGCTTCATCCAGAATGTAACAATGATTTGAAAAATTTTCATTCACAAAACCTGGAGGTTGTTCAACATATACTATTTATTCAAGTTCTCCATTCATAAATGCACACATCACATCCATTTGATAAACTTCAAAGTTTCTATGAGCAGCATAAGTGAGAAATATGTGAACCGATTCATGTCTAGCCACAAGTGTGAATGTCTCTTCATAATTGATTCTTTCTTCTTGACAATAACCTTTAACGACCAAACATGCCTTGTTACGAATATCATTTCCTTCTTTATCTATCTTGTTTCTAAACACCCATTTGATACCAACCATGGAGGCATCTCCTGGAGTAGGAACCAATCTACACACTTTGTTTCGTTCAAGTTCATTAAGTTCTCCTTGCATCGCTTGAACCCAATTGGCATGATCAAGAGCAATTTTAACAGTATTAGGTTTAATTTTTAAAATAAAAGAATTAAACATTCAAAATTCCAATTTAAAAAATAATGCAGTATGCATTGCTTTTTGTTGAGCATGAGTAGGAACTCCTGAAGAAGAATCTCCTATCGCTTAAGACAGAGGTTGACCTTTGGTCCATTTTGCCATTAGTGGATTGTTCTGATTGTAGGCTGGATCAATTTCAACAAAAAAAAAATTCAAATTCCGACTATGCATCCGAGTCGTTACTTCCATTATTCTCCCACTGGAAATTTGGATGTGACCTGCTATTCAGAGTGAGTTCTCCCCCTAGAGTGGAACATTTATATTGAATTTTGGATTGGAGCTTCAAATGGTTCTGGCTGAGGTACATTTGGAATTGGTTGCTCAAGTGGAATCTATATATTGTGACAACCCGAACCTTTTTCCGTTTCCATTAACCGATTCCGTTAACAAAATTTGAATTTTATTGAGTTTCTGTCAAACTTCTTGGTTTAGAAACTCATCTAGCTTTATATATTTAAATTTTATATGCGAGTTGGAACTAAAATCGCGTGAAAAACCCAAATCTTCTTGAAAAGTGGTAGTTTCTTGCCTAAGTGAGTTTACGGCCGTAAACCCGTGTACGGTCATACACTCGTTTATGGTTGGTTCTGGGTGGATCCCACCACCGACCAAACCCCTAGTCTATATATATGAGACCCCCACCTTCATTTGAACCTTCATTCTCACTCTTTACCTCTTGACCGTAAACCCCAAAACACCCTTATTCTTCCGAAAATCATCAAAAATCGTCATTGGGAGTTAATTTGGAGCAGCTAGAACACATTTTTCATCGAATCCAGCATCCTTGTTCTTGAGTGTACGGTCGTACACCCTTCATGTGTGCAAATCTTCATTGACCGTAAACCAGTTCATGCTCGTACACACTTGAAACCTTCAAAAGTCGTATACCCTTCAAAGAGGCAGTTCACGGCCGTAAACCATTCACAGCCGTAAAATCCCTTTATGGCCGTAAACTCCATTTACGGCCGTAAACACTTCCTTAGTGGTACATTAGACTAAAAACCCGTTTTTCTCGATTCAATCAAGTCCCGGTAACATTCCTTCACCGAAAGCAAGTGTTTTTCTAACACTCTATCTAACGAAATCGTTAATTTAGATACATATATATATTTAATTGTTATTAGGATTCCGTTAAGTGCCACATACAACAACTGAGTGAGTTCATACCTCTACGCTTTTATGATTTTTAAACGTTTTCAAGGGGAATACAAGCCAAACACAAACAATTTTTGTGAACTAAAACAAAAGGATATTAACAAGTTTAAAACTTATGCAATTGATTTAGTCCAACGATTTCTACAAAATACATAGATATTTTATCCCTTTTGTATTATGTAGAGCATAAGGGACACTTTTTGCTATAAAATGTAATTCCATAGTTTTCAGATACATTACACAAACCAAGTACAATACATTTCAGGCAAAATATATTAGGTATAGTGTGGAGAGTTTATCATACAGTTTTTAGCAAACCAGATTACATACATGGGCAAACTTATAAACTATGACAATTTTAGTTTATGATTTACATTACTACATTTGGATGACAAGATTATAAGACTAAATAATTATTTAAGTATAATTATTAATACTCTACCCAGTATACAACGGTTTCAATTACGAGAAAACGATACAGACTTGCATGTAAACTAGTTAATACATGATTGTAAGACATCTCTTCGATTGTACCCTTCGAGGTACCGATAAAATCCTCGACACTTTGTATAACCAGAGTCTCCTGGAGGGAGAGCGTGAGATTTATGAATAGATCTATTCGGGACTGACAAACCCACACCTAAACTGCTAGATATAGTTAGGCTGACATGCCTGGGTGAGAAATATCATACCATACGATGCCTGAAGAAATGTCGTTGAGGTCACTAGTGATATCAAGCATGGTTATACAAACTCACAATAGTATAAACTAACCTTTGTTTAAGGAATTTCATTCTTCAGTACTTTTATTTTAATTAGTAGAACTACCATACATTACACTGGAGGATTCCAGGGATACATCACTCGGTTTTATTTTAATTAATAAAACTACAATACATTCTGGTGGTAGCCAGAGTTTTCAAACAGAACATACTATACATACCGGTGGTAGCCAGGTTTTTCACACATAACCTACATGATTAGAAAATATTGGATTTTATTGGGAAACATGCATTCCTTAAACAAAATTCAATGACTGGTTTTCGTTACAAAAATATGCTTATGAACTCACCAGCTTTATGCTGATACTCTTTCAAAATCGCTTGTATTCTCAGGAAATCAGTAGACAGATACTTGCACCGGCTTTCAGAAGACGGAGGACGTCATGTGTAGTATCACAACAATGACTTACCATCCTCTTCTTCTTGATTATTTTTAGAAGAAAATGCCTCCAAAGAAAAGACCCAATAGAAAGAAAAACAATCCCCCAACAGATCCAACGCTGCCACATCCACAGTTCGACCCATCCATGTTCCAGGCAGTAGTCACGGCGGCTATGGCTGCCATGATGTCGCAGATAAATTATGGCGGGTCTAGTGGGTCGGGAAGTGGTACTCATCCTCTTAAACTTGATGGAGGTCAGAGACAACAAAAGGGGTGTTCCTACAAGGATTTTATGAACGTGAATCCCAAATCCTTCGACGGTAATCGAGGTATGATTACCTTAACCCGATGGATCGAGAAGATCGAATCAGTCTTTGAGATCTGTGCATGCTCCGAAGCAAACAAGGTGAAGTTCGCCTCCTGCACCTTCACCGATGGAGCATTGACCTGGTGGAATGGTCGAGTCAAATCCCTAACTCTGCATGTAGCCAACGCCATGGGTTGGGAGAGTTTAAAGGAACTTATGCTTGCTGAGTACTGCCTAAGGGGCGAGATGCCGAAGTTAGAACACGAGCTTTGTAATATGGCGATGAAGGGTTCCGATATTGCCTCCTATACAGCTAGATTCTGCAATCTGGCTCATCTCTGTCCGTGAATGGTCACCTTGGAAAGCAAGAAAATAGAGAGGTACATTTGGGGATTTCCCCCTAACTCAAGGAAATGTCTTGGCTGCTAAGCCTTCCACTTTTGACATCGTCAAGTGCCTGGCGCAGACTCTGATAGATCATGGGGTTGAATTTGATGAAGTGGCAGCTGCTCCCAAACCACCAAAGGCAAGTGGTGGGAAGAAAAAGTTTTGGAAAAAGCGAAAGGGCCAGTCTTCGCACGAGCCCTCCAAGAAACAACAATTAGAGGCAGTTCATGTTGCTACCACTCCTGTCATTGTTCCAGCAGCTCAAGAAACTACCAGTAGATATGCTGGTACCCTTCCTCGGTGCGACAAGTGCAACTATCATCATCACGTGCCATGCCGTGAAATGTTGTGCAACAGTTGTGGCAAGAAGGGGCACGTAGCTCGAGTTTGCAAGACACCAGCCCAACCAACCAATCAGGATACTAGAGCAAGCGTTGGTCAAGCCTGTTATGGCTTTGGAGAGGTTAGACACTATCATAGAAATCGCCCTAAGGCAACAACAGCTGGTAACACAGGGAGAGTGCTAGTGATGGTCCAGGAAGAGGCAGTTGCTGATCGCACTATAGTTACAGGAAGAGGCAGTTGGTGAAGAGAGAAGTTTTGTTAGTCATGCATTCATTCATCTTCTCAAGCGTCAACCCCAGCCCTTAACCGAAACATTCACCGTTAAGATGGCTAACGGTAAGAAAGAGAGCAATAACGACTTATTTGTTAGTTGTACCCTTACTCTAAACGACCATTCCTTTCCAATGGACCTCATGCTAGTTTCCATAAAGAGCTTTGACGTCATCATTGGCATGGATTGGTTGAGCTCCAATTGAGCCGATATCCTTTGTAATGAAAAATCCATTCGCCTAAATCTACCATCTGGCGAAGCCCTCATTATTTATGGTGATAAGCTCAGCTTAAACCTCCGTATCATTTCGTGTATCAAAGCTCAGAAATATCTGCAAAAGGAGTGACATGCATTCCTAGCCCATGTCGTTAATGAGAAGCATGAAGTTAAAGACCTCGAGAGCATCCCCGAAGTCTGCAACTTTCTTGATGTCTTTCCTGAAGAGCTTCCCGGAATCCCTCCCGAGTGCCAAGTCAAGTTCTGCATCGACTTAATCCTCGAAGCTACCCCCATAGCTAACTACCCATATTTCCTAGCGCCAACAGAAATGCAAGAATTATCCAGCCAGCTCAATGAGCTACTCAATAAGGGATTCATCAGACCGAGTTCCTCATCTTGGGGAGCCCCAATATAGTTTGTGAAGAAGAAAGATGGATCCTTTCGGATGTGCATAAATTACTGTGAATTGAACAAGCTCACCATCAAGAACCGTTATCCTCTTTGTCGAATTGATGACCTCTTCGATCAACTTCAGGGAGCCAACTACTTCTCGAAAATAGACCTAAGATCAGGGTACCATTAGCTACGAGTCCATGAGGGTGATGTTCCTAAGACAACATTTCAGACTCGTTATGGTCACTATGAGTTTGTAGTGATGCCCTTTGGTCTAACCAACGCACCGACAGTATTCATGGATCTGATGAATCGGGTGTGCCGCCCTTTTATAGAAAAGTTCATAATCGTGTTCATTGATGATATACTTGTCTATTCCTGAAGCGAGAAAGATCATAGATGGCACTTAACGCTAGATTTGGAAACTCTAAGGGCATAGAAGCTATATGCGACATTCTCTAAGTGTGAATTTTGGATCCGAAAAGTAACTTTCCTTGGTCACGTGGTAAACGAGGAAGTCATACACATGGACCCTTCCAAGATCAAAGCGATTGAGAGTTGGTCAGCACCGAAGACGCCCACAGAAATTCGTCAATTCTTGAGCCTCGCTGCCTATTATCGCAGGTTTATCCAAAATTTCTCAAGAATTGCTAAGCCTCTAACCACGCTAACTCAGAAAGGTGTATCCTTTAGTTGGGGAGAAATATAAGATGCTGCATTCCAAGCATTGAAGCAGGCCTTGTGCACCACACCTACCCTGTCTCTGCCTGAAGTGGCGGTGGACTTTGTTGTCTACTGTGTTGCATCTAATCAGGGCCTAGGATGTGTACTCATGCAACGAGGAATGGTTATTATGTATGCGTTGAGACAGCTGAAAGCACATGAAGTCAATTATACAACTCACAACCTAGATTTAGGAGCCGTAGTCTTTGCGTTAAAGATTTGGAGACATTATATCTACGGAACCAAGTGCATGTCTTCACTGACCATAAAAGCCTACAACATATCTTCGATCAGAAAGAGTTGAACATGAGGCAACAACGATGGGTAGAGCTACTTAGTGATTATGAGTGGGAAATACGCTATCATCCCAGAAAAGCCAATGTGGTAGCGGATGCCCTCAGCTGGAAAGAGTATTCAGGTCGTAGAGTGAAGGCACTGACAATGACCATCCATTCCCATTTGTCTGCTCAAATTAGAGAGGCTCAGTTGGTAGCCTTACAACTAGAGACCAAGTCGGATGAAGCATTGAGGGGAATGGAAAAGAACTTAGAGATCACGGGAGACGGAGTCTCTTATTTCATGATACGGATCTGTACCCCAATGTTCGGTGGTTATAGAGAAGTCGTCATGAGTGAAGCTCATAAGACTCGATACTCCGTTCACCCAGGTTCGGATAAGATGTATCTGGAACTCAAGAAGTTATATTGGTAGCCAAACATGAAATCAGAGATCGCTAACTTCGTGGGCAAGTTCCTGACTTGCGCCAAGGTGAAGGTTGAATATCAAAAGCCCTCAGGTCTACTTCAGTAGCCGGAAATACCTGAGTGGAAGTGGGAAAGGATTACTATGGATTTCATCACTCAATTACCCAAATCTCCGAGTGGGTACGATACCATATGGGTAATTGTCGACCAATTAACCAAATCTGCCCACTTCCTGGCAATCAAAGAAATGCTAAATATGGAAAGACTTACACGAATCTACATCCAAAAGATAGTTCGTATGCATGGTGTGCCTGTGTCTATTATCTCCGATCGGGATAGCAGATTCACCTCGACACTTTGGCAGTCACTGCAGAAAGCTCTTGGAACTAAGCTGGATATGAGCACAACTTATCATCCAAAAATAGTCATAGACTTCGATAAGTTGTGGCACACCCAGTTATCACACTAGTATCAAAGTTGCACCGTTTGAAGCCTTGTATGGCCGTAAGAGCATATCCCCTCTGTGTTGGGCTGAAATGGGCGACACACAGATAGCCAAAGAGCAAGTCCCTGACTAAAAGCTTCAAGAGAAATCCGGGAACGACTAAAAGCTTCAAGAGAAAGGCAAAAGAGTTACGCAGATAAGAGACGAAAACCCTTGGAGTTCCAGGTTGGTGACCGTGTTCTATTGAAGGTCTCACCCTGGAAAGGCATGATACGCTTTTGAATGCATGAAAGTTGAATACGAGATACATAGGGCTGTTCGAGATCCTTTCTAGGATCGGTCCCATAGCTTACAAACTCCGTTTACCATTAGAACTTAACAATACTCATCCAGTCTTCCACGTCTCGAACCTTAAAAAGTGTTTATCTGACGAAACCCTTGTGATCCTTCTTGATGAGATCGAGATATATGAGAACCTTAACTTCATGGAAGAACCAGTCGAAATCATGGATCGAGAAATCAAACAAATGAAACAAAGTCGCATACCGATAGTGAAGGTCGCTGGAATGCCAAGCTGGGACCTGAATTCACTTGGGAATGCAACGATCAATTGAAACAGAAACATCCTTATATTTTTCCGAGTCCATGATTTGTATTCTATATTTGAATTTTGGGACGAAATTCCCTCTAACGGGGGGGGGGGGGGGGGTGATGTGACAACACGAACTTTTTTTTGTTTCCATTAACCGATTATGTTAATAAAAATTGAATTTTCTTGAGTTTTCGTCAAACTTCTTGGTTTAGAAAATCATCTAGTTTTATATATTGAAATTTTATATGCGATTCGGAACTAAAATTGTGTGAAAAACCCGAATCTTCTTGAAAAGTGGCAGTTTCCGGTCTAAGTGAGTTTACGATCGTAAACCCGTGTACGGCGGTGTAGAGTCTAGAAATTGTAAAAGTCGAAGTTTTTGTTCTTAGTTTCGCATGTTAATTATTTTACTAAGTCTTCATTTGTACGAAGCGTATTGTTATGGACTTAGTATATTTTTTGTACACTCATGTTTCCTATAAATAGGGACTGAGGTTAGAAGAAGAGTAACTATTGATTCAACGAGTGATTCACTAGTCATTCGCAAGTTTCTCTGCTTAAGTCTGTAATCAGTTTCTTCATCAATATAAGATCTGATTAATATTTACTCCTTTTGTTCTTACTTTTCATTCATATAATCATGATTTCTTTCTAAATCTCGATTACAATTCTCATCAATTTGTATCAGAGCCAGATTCAAACTGCATTGATCCGATTTTTGTTTTAGAATCATTTGCTTTTTGAGTAGTGATTTTACTCAAAAATTTTCCATGCATTTTGGTTCTGAAAATCTCTCTTGATCTTCCGATTTGAATCGATTCGGCATTTGAATTGTTTATTCGAGTGATCGATTAGCAATCGGTGATCAGTTCATTTGATCAATTCACAAATTCATCAAGTTTTTCAAGTTTTTCTGAAAAATTCTCGTCTTCATCAATGGCGAACTTCAACATGAATACCATGACTTGTTTCTCTCACTTGCTTGGTTCTTCAACCAAAATTCCAATGTTAATCCCTGAGTACTATGATCAGTGGGCTAATAGGATGGAGGATTACTTAAATAGAATTGATGAATGGAACAGTTCTACCTCCTATAAATGTTCAATCAATTGGAGCATCTGCTTCTTCAAATGATGTTACTGAACAACAGAATCGCCTGAAGAAGAATGAGAAAAGATGTATGAGGGAGCTAAGAGGTGCACTGCCTTCTGTGGTTTATAATTACATTCGTAGTTGTAAAACAGCCAAGGAGATTTGGATCACACAAAAAGAGAAGTATCAAGGAAGTGAGAAGACAAAGATCAATTCTGTTAAGCAATGTCTTGTTGAGCTTAAGGAATTTAGACAAAAGGATGCTGAAACAATTGAAAACTACTATGATCATCTGAATGAGCTTGTTTATCGTTGTAGCAGGTATAGAATCACAAGATCTCTCATGGAATTCAATCTGACATTCATCATGGGTCTTCGCAAAGAGTGGCGTAGTGTGAGTATGATGATAAAGAACCAACAAAGTTTTGATACTTCCACCTTGAATGATCTCTACAACCAGCTGAAATCACATGAAAGCGATGTAACAGAAATGTTTGAAGAATCAAAACAGAGTCTAGGAGGCCATTCGCTTTAGTTTTGAAGGTTACTGAAAATGATGCTGGGGTGAGAAGGAAGCATCAGACAATGAAGGTTTCTTAATGAATTCAGATGATGAAGCAGTTGCATTTTATTCGAACAACAGAGTTAAGAAATTTTTCAAAAAGCCTTTCAATCCAAAAGGAAAGCAAACTGATGCGAAGAGTGGTTTCATAAAAGCTGGAGGTGAGGAGAAGAAGAAATTTGAGAAGGTTGAAGAAAAAAAGAAGGATGCGAAAGCATAGAAGAAATTAAAAGGTGACTCTGTAATTGATTTTCATTACTACAATGGTGCAAATCATTTTGCAGCTGATTGCATGTTGAGGAAGAAAGAGGAGAAGAAGAGAAAAATCAAAGACGAAGCCTACTACTCAGAGAAGCTTGAGGAGGTGCGTGCGAAGGCGAAAGGATTGTCTTTGGTTGCGAAAGGAGAGTATAAAGAAGAAGAAAGTGGAACTTATCAGATCTGGTCTTCAAGATCTGATGATGAAGAGATGAGGCACCCAACTCATGGTGCAATGTTCGCAAGTTATGAAGAAAATTGCAAAGAGAATGTTTCTGGGCAATGCTTTGTGTCCAAGTCCACCGATAAATCTCTAATGACCACTAAGGTATGTGCTATTCTTAAATCCTTTAATATTCCTTTATCTGCTTATGATGCTGAAATAACTTCATTTGATGATACTGTTGCTTATTTTGATGCTGTTACTGTGTCTGCTAGTACTGAAGCACAAAATCTAAATTTGCAACTAGTTGAGACAAGAAGACAACTAGAAATAAAACGAAGCAGAGTAGATAAACTTAAATTACAAATGACAAATGTAAATTGTGATAGCTAGGGACAATCTTGATAAAGAAGTTAGGTTGTTACTAGAACAAAGAAACATTTATTGTAACTCTGCTAAATGTTTATATGCAAAGTTAACAACTTTACATCATTCATCTGAGATAAGCAAAGAACAACATAGGAAACTACTACCTTTTCTTGAATTTGAACGCAAAAAAGTTGATGTTGTTTCTTATGACTGCGATAATACTATTGCTCAATTTGGTAAAATACCTGATGATAGATTCGCATATGGTATTGTCAAAATTGATGAATTTTTGAATGCAAATGAATTGGTTAATATTGTTAATGAAAGTTTGACAATGAATGAACAAGTGAAAATATTAAAGACAACTGAAACTTCAACTCTTTTCTCTCAACACAATTATGCTGATGTCGATGACAATTCAGATAATGTGAGTGAAATCAGTGAGATAGAAGAGGAAGAAGAGATTGATTGTTCTCAACTGTCTATCATTAATATAACATCTAAGGTAAAAGGTAACAAAATTATAGTTGATTCGATAGTGGAGGATGAAAATGATAAACCCTCTACTTCGCAAAACTGTGACTTTGACAATGTGGAAGTTGAAAGCTGTAAGTCAAATGACACTGATGAAGACGAAGAAGAAGTGAAAGATTCGCATGAATCACCTCAACGTGTTGTTGTTAATCAAGTGTTTGGTGATACAAAAGAATTCGACAAAGTTCTTAATTACAAAGGTGCACATTATTTGGAAACCAACACTGTGGTATATCCGAATTATACATGCACTGATAACACGGTTTTTCCAAATCAAGTCTTTGTCACAGCTGGAAATGTTGAGGAAATCAAGCCTGAATTCAACAAAATGGTTGAAAATGACAACAAAAAGTCAACTACCGAAGGTTTCTTTGCAAATCAAAATACGGTAGAAAACAATTTAACTCAAAACTCTTATGTTTTTCAACGCCAAAAATCATCACAAAAATGGATGGTTAAAAGTGAAAAAGAAAACAAAGTTTTTGAAAAAGACGAAAAAGCAAAGATGGAAGTGAAATTGAATTCTCATGAATTTAAGTTGATGGTTGGAAAGTATTCAAAAGAAAGCAATGTTTCAAAAAGAAAAGCAAGAAAAGAAATCTTTTGGCAAGTTGTGTCTAATGATAAACCTAAAGTTGCGAAAACACAAATTCCAAGAACAAAACCATCAAAATTTCAGAGAATAAACAAACAAAAGGATACAAGTTTTCACAAACCAATATATTCTGTTGACAAAATGTCAATGAAAAATAAGGATGAATATGTTCAAAAGCTTAACAACATTAGCAAATTTGAGACTTCGAAATTTGTTGTGAATGATCATAAGTTTCAAAATGTTAGAAAATTAACGAATAATTGACCAACTTTGAATGTCAAAACTCAAACAAAAACAAAATTTTCACCCAAACAACCAAATTTTCCAAATCCTTCGATCACAAAACTGACCAAAGTTTCGTATACAAAAGGAAAATCTGATGTATATACGATCAAAAATTGGCTTGAAGGGCATGGAAAACAATACCAACATGGAAAGTTTTCAAAGCAACAGATAAAGACTGCATTCGACAAGTTTGTGAATGAGTCTTCTACTGGTAGTTCATCATCTCATGATTTGCAAGTTCCAGTACAAAAGTGGAAACCAGTTGTGAAAGTTGCGAAGGTTGTGAAGGATGAGGTGAAAGTCAATGGAAATCCAAAACTATCGAACAACTATATTTCAATATCTAGATCTGATGATGTTTGTTTTAATCGATAGTGTCACAGACAAAGTGAAAACATGGTTTTTAAATTCAAAGAATTTGTTCAATGCTACTACTGATAGACCCAACAAGTCTTGGGTTCCTAAAATCTTTCATTAAATGCAGGTGATTGTGACGAGCAATATGATGCGAAATGGTATATTGATAGTGGTTGCTCTCATCACATGACTGGAAAAAGGAAAACTTGCGAGATTATAGAAGCTTGGAAAATGCTAGAGTAGTCAAATTTCGAAACAATCACAAGTGTCAAGTGAAAGGTTATGGAAAAGTCACAAATGGACAATTCACAGTTAACCGGGTTGCTTATGTCGAAGGAAGTATCATTTCGAAATTAGGTTGTGTTCAATGAAGAAGGAAGTATCATTTCGAAAGTAGAGAAAAATGAAGTACTTCTCAAATCCAAAAGATATGGAGACATGTTCACACTCGACATCAAACCGATTGTGGGCAAACCTGCAGTGTGTCTATTGTTGAAGGCCTCTAATGATGTGAGCTGGCTGTGGCATAGAAGATTGCCTCATTTGAACTTTCGCAATATTAACAAGCTTGTCACTGAAGATATGGTTCGAGGTTTACCTGTACTGAAATTTGACAATGATACTTTGTGTGCAGCTTGTGAACAAGGAAAACAACATAGAAAAGGTCATCCAATTGTGATAGATTCAAAAATCGTGGAACCGTTGGAACTTCTTCACATTGACTTATGTGGACCGTCGACTGTTACTACAATCAATATAGTTATTGTTGATGATTTTTCTCGATTTACATGGGTATTCTTTCTCAAGTTAAAATCTGAAGTTGCTCAGACGATGATTGATTTTATCAAAAAGATTGAGATGAGTCTTAAAAAGAATGCTCGCAGAATTAAAAGTGACAATAGTTCTGAGTTTAAAAATCAAACGTTGGATTCATTTCTCACAGCCAAAGGCATTTCGCATAATTTCTCATCACCATATACTCCACAACAAAATGGTGTTGTTGAAAGAAGAAATAGGTCTCTATGCGAAGCGGCAAGGACCATGCTAACATATGCGAACTTACCTCAATATCTTTGGGCTGAAGTTATGTCGACTGCATGTTTTATTCAAAATCGTTCATTCATTCATCGAAGATTCAATATTACTCCATATGAAATACTCAACAATCGAAAACCTAATGTAAAATTTTTCCATGTTTTTGGTTGCAGGTGTTTTATAATGAATCTAAAAGATAATTTGACCAAGTTCCAAGAGAAAGCTGATGAAGGCATATATAAGATATTCGCAAAATTCAGTTGCATACAGAGTGTTAAACAAGCGAACAAGAAAAGTTGAAGAAACTTTCAACTTAACCTTCGATGATTACTATCTTAAACAAATGGATAGTAAATTTGAAAATAAATCAATTCTTGTTGATTCAGATACTCAAATTGAAAATTCAGATATCAATGATTTTGATTATGACTTAATTTTCGGAATTCCTGACAAGGCAATTGATGCGGTAGTTCATGCTCCTGATAATCAAACATCAGAATCCTCAAAACATACTGATGATTCAAAACTTACTACGAATTCAATGTCTTGCGAAAGTGTGCCTGAAGTTCGTATGGAGGGGGAGCATACGACCACAAATATAAAGGGAGAACAAACTTTCGAGGGGGAGAATGAGACTATGAGTCATCAAGTTGAGGGGGAACATTCGCAATTACCTTTAAATGATCAACAGGAACATCATTTTGAGGGGGAGCATCAAGATGAACATCATGAGGGGGAGCATGATGAAACAAAGACAATTGATCTTGATGAAAATGATGAATTTTAGGAATTAAATGATAATTTTTCTGTTGTAGGATCTGAAAATGAAGATATGCACAAAGATGCACCATTGGAATTCAATCCTGATTTTCCACCACTTGAGAAATGGACAAGGAATCATCCCAAAGAACAGGTGATTGGGAATCCACAAGATGGTGTGTTGACAAGAGCTCAAATTCGTGCGAAAAATGAGGTACTGAATGTGAACCAAGAATTATGTATGTTTAATGTTTTTATTTCAAAAATAGAGCCAAAGACAGTAAAGAATGCTATGGAACACTCAGATTGGGTTGTTGCTATGCAATCTGAACTGACTGAGTTTGAAAGAAACAAGGTTTGGAGATTAATTCCTAAACCTTCCGATGTTTCGATTGTCGGATTAAAATGGATTTTCAAAAATAAAACCGACAAAGATGGCAATATTATTCGAAATAAAGCTAGACTAGCTGTTAAAGGCTATTCGCAAAAGAAGGAATAGACTATGAAGAAACATTTACTCCTGTCGCAAGACTCGAAGCAGTTCGCATATTTTTAGCTTATGCAGCTCACAAAGACTTCGATGTTTTTCAAATGGACGTTAAGTGTGCATTCTTAAATGGAGAACTAGAAGAAATAGTTTATGTTGAACAACCACCAGGATTTATAAATGAGGAACATCCTGATCATGTTTACATGCTAAACAAAGCAGTTTATGGGTTAAAACAAGCACCAAGAGCCTGGTACGTAACTCTTACAAATTTTTTGAAACAATCTAAATTCAAACAAGGATCATTTGACCCCACATTATTTTGCAAGAATGTTGGGAATCATCTTATGCTTGTTCAAATTTATGTTGATGATATTATTTTTGGCTCAACCGACCCAACATTGTCTACTGAATTTGAAAATCTCATGAAGAGTCAATTTAATAATTTTCTTGGTTTAAATATAAGACAGAACAGGGATGGAATTTTAATCAACCAAGAAAAATATACAAAGAATCTGCTCGAAAAGTTTGGAATGACAAACAGCACAAAGCTTAGAGTACCAATGGCAGTGGGAACAAAACTAACTCCATCGTTAGATACTTCTGCTGTTGATTTAACACTTTATCGAAGCATGATAGGGTCTTTATTGTACTTAACTAGCAAGCAAACCTGATATTATATTTTCAGTATATAATTGTGCTAGGTATCAAACTACTCCCAGAGAACCTCACTTAACTGCAGTGAAAAATATTTTTCGCTATCTTAAGGGGACAATTTCGTTAGGACTTTGGTATCCTTTGAAATCTGGATTCTTCATTCAAGCTTTTTCAGATTCTGATCTGGGAGGATGTACTTTGGATAGAAAAAGTACAGGTGGTGGATGTCAACTATTGGATGGAAAATTGGGGAGTTGGCAGTCGAAGAAGCAAACTTGTGTTGCTATATTAACTGCTGAAGCTGAATATATTTCAGCTGCTGCTTGCACTTTGCAAATCATTTGGATTCAGAGTCAACTTCGTGATTATGCTATAAATATGAAAAAGATTCCCTTGTATTGTGATTCTCAAAGTGCAATTCATATTTGTCATAATCCAGTACAACACTCAAAGACAAAACATATTGGTCTTCGATATCACTTTATCAAAGATCATGTGGAAGATGGGAATATCGAAGTACATTTTGTTAAAACCACTGAACAACTTGCTGATATTTTTACTAAACCTCTTGATGAAAAATCATTTGTGAGAATTTTAGCAGGTTTAGGGATGATCGATGCGAACTCAGTGCAAAAATCAATCTCTCAAGAATGAAAGGTCCATTCAGCAGCTCTGAATCATAATCATTCAGAAGTTACTGTGCGTTAAGTGGCTTCGCATTCACACATTTGGTAACTGAGGTTCAATTTAATTTTTTTCATTTCTGCTTTGCGAAAAACATGAAAAACGAAAAATATTTTCATTTGTTTGTCTATTTTTTTGAAAAAAAAAATCAAAAACAACAAAAAGATTTTCTTTTATTTTGTCTTTCATTTTTGAAAAATATAAAACTCAAAAATATTTTCTTAAGATGGTTAAAATTATATTTCGTTTTTGTTCTTTTATATTTGAAAAATACAAAATCACAAAAATATTTTTCTTTTAACTTTGTTCTTTAAGTTTTGTGTGTTTTCAGTATTAGTCAAGAGCAAAATGCGAAGAGGTCATGCTTATGTTTCTATGGGAAGGTATCATTTCTTTCAACCATGTAATAGTTAGGATGTCCCTAGAAGCACGCTGCAACATGTTGACCCAAGCCTCATATGACTCTATGTGTGAGAAACGAAAGCTTAATGAAATTATCTTATGAAAATTTCTTCCCAATCAGGCTTATATTCGTATTAGTCAAAAGAGCTACCTTACTCTTCTTAAATGAGTAAAGAGTTTTCTGTTTGGTCGACAAATAACAGAGCTACATTCGATCTTATAACCAATCTTATTTATCACAAAATTTCTTAACACGATACACACACAAAGACAGATGTCAATGAGGTCACTTGATCAAACCAATCGTGATTTAGACATGTCATCATACTGTGTTAATGATCTTGTTTCATGAGTCCGTGAAATAAGTGAAACCCACAAACTTTGCAAATTAAGGAATTGATGGGGAACTATGTTCCAGATTTTTATGAAACACTTGTTTCTGTACCTAATATTTCCTATACTCCAAATTATATTCATTCTTATGAGTGATCCTGATCAAATTTTCGAAGCCCACGAAGTTTGTTTCCCAACAGCGTCCAACACTTAAAGTTTTTTTTTTAATATAATTTTCATGTGAGTATATATCTAAAATCCCTGTCACTTTTTAAAAATAATCCAAAGCAATCTTGTCCCTGAACACAATGTTCAAACAAGTAATTTCGGTTACAATTACTAACCTTATGTTTAGGATGATATGTAACGAAATTCGCAAACCACCACATTAAACCTATAAAAGAAGCCATTCGATACTTCTCTATAGGTATTCGATTGTATGTCACGGGAAAATGCGGAAGTAGTTGATTACCTCTCTTGGTCATTAATGAAGTAACCTTTGTCCGGGGTTTTACTGCTTTGTGTCAATAATTTGCTTCTTATCTCATTTCTTTAAATCACATGCACTCACGAAATCCTTTAGGTTCTAAGTAATACCAACTTAGGCTAAAGATTTCACAAGACTGGTAAATGACTTCGTTTAAAATCCCATAAACGAAAGAGCCTAACAACGGCTATTGATTGCACGTTTCTAGGAACACGTAGCCTACTCTATTTTTGGAAACAGTTCATCTTTGGGATTAACATATAAAAGGGGTAGTCTTTTCTGAGAATCATTACGCGATTCAAAATTCTCAGACGAACAAAAGCCCTAATCTTTCTTTCAAGAAATTTCTCAGATTAACAATGGCTGTTACTCAATCAAACACAGAAGAAGTTATTTCAATGTCCCTCATGAAGATTCAAAGCACAAATTTCCAAGTTGATCCCAATGTCTCATCTTATCCAAAAGAATTGAAGATGTTGATCGTTGCACTAAAAAAATCAGCATCGTCAACTGCTATGTTCAGTTCATTCCCAGTTCCTATGACTTGGTTGTCAATGGTGGCATCAACTGCGTCATTCAACTATGCAACAGATGTGATAACCTTCAACCTGGTGAATAACAAGAGGGTTCGTCTTACCAAGAACATGTTCATCGACTTCTTGAACATTCCTCATAACCAACCGTTCTTTAAGCCAACCAACTCACAGATTATCTTCATGTTCAATGAGATGGGAAATCAACCTACTCTTGAAAAGATAAGTGATTACTGGAAATCAAGCTTACCTTGCATTTGGAACTTCTTGTTTGGAATCTTTCTACGATGCTTGACGGGAAGGAGTGTTGGTCTAGACAGGGGAAGAATAGAGGTTTATGCAATGGTTATAGGCCTTTACTATGATCTAAGTGTCGATTATGGAACTCAGCTTTGGAAGGAGTTCGTCAAAAGCTTAGAAAACACCAGTTTTGATAAGGGATTTCTTGTGCAAGGTACTTGAGTTTGATTTTGGAAAAAGTATATGCGAAAGAAGGAATTCAAGTTTGTGAAGGAGAAGATGTCGCAGAGTTCTCTTTTTGCCAATTTCCCAAAGCCGTTGAGGATGATGCAATGCTTCGCAAAGTGTCCTCTACTCACAAGTGTTGCAAGAATTCCTAATGCAATGCTTCGCAAAGTGTCCTCTACTCACAAGGTGTTAGTTCGATACATGAAGACTTTTGATCCTAATGTGCGAACTGGAGTGCTACTTGAAGTTAGTGGTGAGTCATCCAAGAAGAAGAAGAAGACTCAAAAGAAGGAAAAACGCGAATCTCCAAAAGTATCAAAGGCTGAAGAGGTTGAGAAAGTGGAGCCTTCTACCAAACCTGCGAAGGAGATCATACCGACTAAGTCAGGGGTTTTAAAGAAGCTTCGCAAGTTGTCACATAAGAAGACTGCCTCTCCTACTATTTGCAAAACTGAAGTGAGTAGTAAGGGGGATATGTTTAGAGAAATTTCGGCTCCTGTTTCTCCTATGTCAAAGAAAAGAAGAGCTCAAGATGTTGCGAAGCACATCACTAAGAAGTTGTACAAGAAAAGGAAGATGATTATTCGCAATGAGTCATCAGAAGATGAAGTGGTTCCTGAGACTCCACTTGTTTCAACTTCACCAATGGTAAACATCTCTCTTCCCATTACTTCGCAAATTTCCACTACAACAACTCTTCCACTCGAAGTAGTCACTACCAAATCAGTTCATGAGGAGGTACCTACTTCTGATATAGTTGTTAATGTATCAGATACGGGGGTACCTATCACGAGTGTCGAAACTACAATGCCAATCATTTTATCTACATCATTACCCATCTCATCTGAGAACTTATCTACTTCATTACCACCATTCATTCTCCCGAATACAAATATAACCACATCATCAATCTTTGATCATCCTTTACAAAATCCATTCACTACATTGTTTCCATCCCAATCCCCTGAACCACCACAACCTATACCTTTGCAAGCTCAATATGATGAAGAAACCGAAGGAAGAGGTTTTGGAGGAATATTTGAAGCTTTACACTTTGATTCAGAGGATGAGGAAATCCCTGATCATATGCTTATTTCAGGTAAACAATTTAAAATCCTGAATCGAAAGTTGAATGCAATCCTTCAATAACAAGCTGATTCTGGTACAAAGTCTTCTGTCTTGGGTTTGGAGGTTGAAGCAATGATTAAAGCTGCAGAGAAAAGAATAGCTGTTAAAGTTGATGACTCTAATAAGAATAAATGAGCTTCACATTCAAGATCAAGGGAAATCTTTTGATGGTGCTATAAAAGATTTGACAACTGCTACAAAAGAACGACATGTTCTTTTCGTACAAGATGTGAAGAAGGTCAGGGAAGATGTCAACTTCAAGGTTGAGGAGTTAAAGAAGGAGATCGCAAAAGAGCTTCAAGATCTTAATTCGCAAAACTTGGAAGTGCAAAAACGTGTTGATGTTGTCGGTGATGCACTTACCAAGATTGTCACTAATTATCAGTTACCTGCTCCAATTATCGAAGCCAAGCACAAAGAAAATAAGGAGCAGTTCGCAAAACTAATTCAGTTGGTGACTGAATTAAAAAGTTGTGTTTCGAACCTTCTCAACAATCAATTCTTACTCCGGAATTCTTAACGCTTAAAGTCAATACTTCGGAGCAAGCTATTCAGAAGGCATTGGCCCCAATCACAAATTTTACTTCCGTTTTACTTAAGGATGCCCCACCTGCTTTCATAGGGGTGCAAGGGGGGAGAAAGAAAAGGAAGTAAAGGGGATGATGCGAAAACCGTTGGAAAGCTACATTCGACTCAACTTAAAACAAATTTGCCTGTACTCACGAAACCAATTCCTTCAACAATAGTAACAACAAAGCCATTTACAAAGCCAATTCCTAAGGGAATTATAATTGGTTCAACGGAAGGAGGGAGTTCGAGTGCGAAACCTCAAACAGTGGAAACTAGAAAAGGTAAAGAGGTGGCTGATGAAAAGTTGAAAGAAGAAAAGAAAGTAGAGGCTGAAGCTGAAATGGAAAAACAAAGACATATTCAGAGCATTCTAAGGCAAAGAGCAAATGATCCACCAACTTTAAACAAGGGTAATCCTGCGAAGTTGCACTCATTCGAAACCATCGAATCCAAAGTCTTGGGAAATCACATGTACGAATTTGAGAAAAAGCCTAGAAGAAGTTATGATGTTGCGAATTCAGACAGATGCCAACATGACTTTCCGATAAACGAAATGATGTTTATCACAGCGCAGTACAAGATCAGTGAAAAGTTTGAAAATGCTGATGAATACACCTACATGAAAATCAGATTTCATGTTGTACTTGCGAAGGATCAAGAGGAAGTTTGGTCTCTGATGAAGATAAAGAAAGTGCTAAATATCAAGAGGGATTAAATGTTTGAGAATATGCTTCAAAAGTTTTGATACGTTGTCCGAGTAGATAACAAGTCTTTCGATTTTACCATTGCTGACTTTCCCTTAATGAATCTAAATGATCTCATTCAAGTGGCTCTTATCCTGAAAGACATGGAAGAAAACAAGCTCAAAGGACATGATACTGATGTGTTCAGACTTGGTTTCTCACATATCAAGAAATTCATAGATAACTACTATGATTGCTTAGCGTTAACTGATGAAGAACTCACATCAGGCCATGGAAGAAAAGTCACAGTTCCTTGGGAATCAACATTGCCTCAACCAGAATTGAAGAAATTTGCAAACGGGGAGATATGCCTTAAACCTTTTGGCATGGTTTTCGCAGGCAAAGACACCAAGGGGAAGCCTAAAAGATTTTTGTTTAAAGTCTCTGAGATTGAAAGATACACCACTTCGCAATATACGAATTTCATTGTTCGTATGAATAATTGCATGAAGAATAATGATGGAGACAAGAAGGAGCTTAAAAAGATTATCACTTGGTATTTAGAAATCCGAAGAACAATGCACTCAGCTGTTCAGAATATCACAAACTGAATAGCTTCGACTGTTTACAAAGGGGGAGAATGTAGAGTCTAGAAATTGTAAAAGTCGAAGTGTCTGTTCTTAGTTTCGCATGTTAATTATTTTACTAAGTTTTTATTTGTGCGAAGCGTATTGTTAAGGACTTAGTATATTTTTTGTACACTCATGTTTCCTATAAATAGGGACTGAGGTTAGAAGTAGAGTAACGATTGATTCAACGAGTGATTCACTAGTCATTCACATGTTTCTTTGCTTAAGTCTGTAATCAGTTTCTTCATGAATATAAGATCTGATTAATATTTACTCCTTGTCTTCTTATTTTTCATTCAGATAATCATGATTGCTTTCTAAATCTCGATTACAATTCTCATCAGGCTGTACTCTCGTTTACGGTTGGTGCCAGGTGGACCCCACCACCGACCATACCCCCAGTTTATATATATGAGACCCCCACCTTCATTTGAACATTCTTGACTAAAAACTCTCTCATTCTCTCTCTCTCTACCTCTTGACCGTAAACCCCAAAAACACCCTTATTCTTCCGAAAATCATCAAAATCGTCATTAGGAGTTAATTTGGAGCAGCTAGAACACGTTTTTTGATCGAATCTAGCATCCTTATTCTTGAGTGTACGGCCGTACTCCCTTCAAGTCTGCAAATCTTCATTGACCGTAAACCAGTTCATGATCGTACACCCTTCAAAGAGGCCGTTCATGACCGTAAACTCCCTTCACGGTCGTAAACCCCATTCACAGACGTAAACACCTCCTTAGTGATGCATTAGACTGAAAACCCATTTTTCTCGATTCAATCAAGTCCCGATAACATTCCTTAACCGAAAGGAAGTATTTTTCTAACACTCTATCTAACGAAATCGCTAATTTAGATACATATATGTATTTAATTGTTATTAGGATTCCGTTAAGTGCAACATACAACAACTCGAGGGTCTTCGTTTCCAGTTCGTTGATTCGACGCTTGCACACAACTAACAGTGAGTTTATACCCTACACTTTTATGATTTTTAAACGCTTTCAGAGGGTAATACAAGCCAAACACAAACAATTTTTGTGAACTAAAACAAAAGGATATTAACAAGTTTAAAACTTCTGCAATTGTTTCAGTCCAACGATTTCTACATTATACATAGATATTTTATCCCTTTTGTATTATACGGAGCATAAGAGACACTTTCTGCTAGAAAGTATAATTGCATAGTTTTCAGAAACAATGCACAAACCAAGTACAATACATTTCAGGCAAACTATAATAGGTATAGTTTAGGGAGTTTATCATATAGTTTTTACCAATCCAGATTAGATACATGGGCAAGCTTATAAACTATGACAGTTTTAGTTTATGATTTACATTACTACATTCAGATGACAAGAGTATAACACTAAATAATTATTTAAGTATAATTATTAATACTTTACCCAGTATACAACGGTTTCAATTACAAGAAAACGATACAGAAGTACATGTAACCTAGTTAATATACCATTGTGAGACATCTCTTCGATTGTACCCTTTGGGGTACCGGTAAAGTCCTCGAGACTTAGTATAACCATAGTCTCCTAGAGGGAGAGCGTGAGATTTGTGAATAGATCTATTCGGGACTGACAATCCCACACCTAAACTTCTAGCTACAGTTGGGCAGGCATGCCTGGGGTAACAAATATCATACCGTTCGATGCCTGAAGAAACATCATTGAGGTCACTAGTCATATCAAGCATGGTTATACGAACTCATAATAGTATAAACTAACCTTTGTTTAAGGAATTTTATTCTTCATTAGTTTTATTTTAATTAATAGAACTACCATACATTACACTTGAGGATTCCAGGGATACATCATTCAGTTTATTTTAATTCATAAAACTACAATACATACTGATGGTAGTCAGAGTTTTCAAACAGAACATACTATACATACTGGTGATAGCCAGGTTTTCTACACCGAACCTACATGATTAGAAAATATTCGGTTTTCTTGGGAAACATTCATTCATTATACAAAATTAAACGATTGCTTCTCACTATGAAAACATGCTTATGAACTCACCAGCTTTATGCTGCTACTCTTTCAAAATCGCTTGTATTCTCACGAAATCAGTAGATAGGTACTTGCACCGGCTTTCAGAAGACAAAGCATTCAGAGTCTCGTCTTTTATATTTTCTTATACTTTTGATGTATACAAACAATGAATCAAAAAATGTAAATATTCATATCTTAATGTAATGGTTGCGTTTACTTTGATTACTATGATACAATTGTTGTGATACTACACATGACGTCCTCCACCCCCGAACGTTTCCGCCATTCCAGTTTGGGGGTGTGACATATATCTTCAATAGCTTCATCAACAATCTTGATTAATTTATCCTCATGATTATCCTTGGTGTTTGATTCTAATGAAACTGCCCTATCAGATTCATCAAACAAATTTAGAAAATCCTCATATAGATTCATAATAGGAGTAGTTTTAGAATTTGTTGATGGTAAATTTATTTAGTTTGACACTCACCTTCTTGATATTTCTTCACGTAATTGTCATCAAACGTAATATTATAGGTTTCTTCAATCTTATATTATTTCGTGTTTAGAACATGATATGCCTTGAATGTTAATGAATACCCCAGAAAGATTCCTTTATCAGCTTTTTCATCAAATTTGTTCCAATGTTCTTTTGAATTGAACAGAAAGCACCTAGACCCAAATACATGAAAGAATTTAAGGTTAGGATTTCGATTGTTCAGAATTTCATATGGAGTACACATAAATCGTTTATTAATGTAAGAGCAGTTCTGAGTAAAACTAGAAGTGGAAATAGCATCAACCTAAAAATATAAAGGAAGATTCGCAAATGAGAGCATTGTCCTTGCAGCTTCGTAAAGAGAGCGATTTCGTCTTACAACTACAGCGTTCCGTTCTAGTGTGTAAGGAGAAGAGAAATTGTAAGAAATTCCTTTGTTTGTCAAGAATTCTTCAAATGCATGATTTTTAAATTCTGAACCGTTATTACTACGAATTTTCCGAACTGGCTTTCACAATTGTAGCTCAGCTTGTTATATGAAATCAATGAGCTTCTGATTGGCATCAAATTTCTATCTAAGAAAAAATATCCAAGTAAATCATGAAAAATGATCAACAATAACCAAAATGTATTTGTTATCGCTAATGCATTCAATAGCAGATGGATCACAAAGATCAATATACATCAATTCAATTGGTTCAATGATCTTGGTATTTATTATAGAAGAATGAATCTTTCGACTTTGTTTTCTGAGCTCACAAACAACATATAAGTGTTACTTTTCAAATTTCAGAACAGGGAGTCCACGAACAAGATCACCAAATACGAGCTTGTTAATATCCTTGAAGTTTAGGTAGGAAAGTCTTCTAGGATATTACCAACTGTCATCCAAAGAAGATTTCGTAAGCAAGAAAATAGATGGTTTCTCTTGGTTCGGATTTAGATTTAGAGGATACATTTCTTTTTTCATCCTTGACTTCAGAAGAACAACTTTAGATTTCTTTTCTATGATTTCTTAACCTTCTTCATCAAAAGACACTTTGAGACCTGTACCTACAACCAATTGAGAAACACTAATTAGATTGTGTTGCAAGCCTTCAACATAAGCTACCTTCCGAATTGTGAATTCTCCATTTGTTATCATGCCATATCCCTTAATTATCTCTAGTGGCACTGTTTCTATACTTCACTTTTCCGCCCAAACTCTCTTAATTCCTCTTTCCTTCATGTCATGTGACAAGAACAAATGCTATCGATGTACCAGTCTAAATCATATTGTTCGTCACACATAACCTGTAAAATTTTAAAAGGTTTAGGAACCCAAACCAACTTGGGTCCATGTGAGAATTCCTTTTGCACAGGAAAAATCTTTGTTTTGACAACCCAAAAGTATTTTCTTTTGAAACTACAATTCATCTCTTTTTCCATTTTAAAAACTTCAATTTTTGTTGTCACAAAGATAGATTTCAACAAAATTAGATTTTCAGAGAATATATTCTTTGAATTTTAGAGCCATCTTTTTCAAAAATTCTTTTTCTTCCTTTTTCAACTTTACATCGTATTCTTTGAGAGTAATTTCTGGTTCTGAAGAAAATTTGTTTTCAACCTTAAAATCTTTCGTTTTAGCAAGCGATTCTGAAAACGGTGACTTTGGTAAAAAACTTGATTTTGGTTTCGGATTTTGAGATGAATCAGCATTTTGATTAAAAGATCTTGATGAATTGACAAAACTTTGATTTGAATTTATTCCAAATTTCTTCCAAATTGTTTTTTCAATTAATACAATTCTTTTTGTATCTTGCATTCATTTGTCGTTCCTTTGCAATTAATTCCTCAGCTGATTTCCGAATGTTAGCTTTTCGCTTTTCCTTTCGAATCGGTCTGTCATTCTTTTCTGATGAAGTTTCACATTAAACATATTTTATACCACTTTTTGTCAGGCCTTATCGTAACAAAAGTCTACACGATTCAATGGTTTTGAAACGTATTTCCCTTTTGTTTTCCAGGAAGTCATTTCTGAGAGACCTTTTGTGTCATCAACATCATCTATTGGCTTTGACCAGAAAAGTTCATCACACCCTTTTTCATTATCCTCAGCAACCATTGATGATAATTTAGAAGTGTAATTTTTGTTCAGTCCTTTCTTTACAAAAACTTGATTTGGAACTATTTGAACTTTTGAAAAACATGTTGCTTCTTCTTTCAAAACTTTTGAAACTTTGTTTACAACAATTCAAACAAATTCGATTGAGTTTTCAGAAATTAAATTTTTCTTTGGTTCATCAGGATCTTTCACAAAAGCAGAACAATCAATTTCGTCCTTTACAGATATTTCACTCATTTCACTTTCATCAAATTCAGAAATATTCTCAGAATCAACAATATTATCATAATTAAATCTCTTGCATAATAAGTCATATTTCTACATAGTTTTAATTTGATTTCTTGTTTACCTTTTTTAGTAAAATTATCTTTCAACATGTTTTTATGTTCTTTGGATTGAATATATTCTTCAATTTTCTCAAGTCCAACTCTGTAAGATTCAGAAACATCATCTAAAGAAACAATTGATTCACATTTATAGCATTCAACATCAGTTTCATCTTCTTTCAATTCAACAAAAGGCAAAATCATCTTATGCAAACCTTTACTTATTTCACAATTCAAATGAAGCTAAGTAATATTAAAATATAGACATTTAGCAATCAAACAAAAGATATTTGTCTATTTCAAAAGTGCTCTACTATCTTTTAAGGAAAATAATATCATCTCTTGATATATTAAGCTCAACCTTCGAGGCTTCTATTCTCATTCGTCTCTCCTCCTTAAATGGTACCCTTTTAAATTAATCATTTAGATTAGAATTACTGATACGAGTCCTTTTTAAGCTATCACTAAAATCACAAATACTATAACGTAAATCATTCAATTTAGAATCATAACGAGATGTAGGGATATTAAGAGATTTAAGAATAAAGTGTACCTTGGTGACAACCTTCTCACATTCACTCACCTGCTCCTTGATTGTCTACATGGCAAAGCAGATATCTGAAGCTTTTCCATCATCAGTTGCATATCCTTTCTTCTCTGAACTACCACTCTGAATCATCACACATGTTCCTGCATAACATCACTTATCAGAAATCACCACGAAACATCGGCCATGAGCCGGTTTCCTTACTTCTTCAACTTCCGACTCAATGGACCACACTTCAACTTGTCCATCATCACTGTCATCTTGTACCATTAGGATAGCTTTCGCAGCTGATGCATTCTTCTTTCAGAGTTCTTCTATCTTCTGAGTGTAGTAAGCTTCTTCTTTAACATTCTCCTTCTTCTCATTTAGTTTATGCAACATGCATTCTTTTGAAAAATAATTGTTTTCATGACAATAGTTGTAGTCATATCCATCAGCTAGCAACTTTTTCTCTTTCTTTTTTCTTCGTTCTGAAAATTGTTGTAACTTTCCTCTTTTGGCTTTTCATAACTCGAATTTCCCTGCTTGTACTTATTTAGGAATCGAGAAAAATTCTTCTTAAAGAATTTCTTGGGGTTAGATATCATTAGTGCTTTATCTTCCTTTGAGAGCTCATTATCCAAAACGCCAGATTCGAAATCTTCAACGACTGACTTCTTACCTTCAGTAACCAACGCTAAAGATCCAACACTAGAGACAAGCATTTCTTCTTTAGTTACATCACCTTCATGAGATTTCAAAATACCACGAGTTTTGCCAACGAATAGTTTTTGAATTGTTCATGTGCCTTAATAGTAGAAACTATAGACTTCCATTCAGATCTGAGACCATTCATGAATGTTACCTTTTCTTTAATGACTTGTCGCTTAAGATTGTATTTAAGCATTTTGCTTAACAAGTGATTAAAGCGATTGACTGTCTTTTCTAAATTCTCATTTGGTTTCTGCACAAAAGATATAAATTCTGACAAAAGTGTTGTCTACAAAAAATGTTCCAAGTCAACGTCACCTGAATATAATTCCTTAAGTCTGTCCCAGATTCGTTTTGCAGTGTCACATGAACTAACAAGATGGAATGTTTCAAGAGGAAGAGAAAATCTAATGATTCTCATTGCCTTTAAATTACACATCAGCTTGTCTTTTTGATCATGTCGAACATTAGTATGTTCAATAATGAGTGCATTGTAGTCAGTCTGAGTTTTGATTTCTTTTATGGTACCTGAATGCATATATATTTCATTCGTCATTGCATGTCATATGCTAGATCCATGTTCTTTTATTCCAAGAATTCAATCCTCAAAGTGAAGAGCCCAGAACTCATAATCGTTTGGAAAAAGGATAGGAATCCTTGTTTTTGATCCAATGCTACTTGGGAGATTGGATGAGAGAGAGTGAAGATCGTCATTCGGCATATTAATGAGAATTCAACGAAACAAAATATCGAAT
Organism: Lactuca sativa; assembly: GCF_002870075.4. NCBI lineage: Eukaryota > Viridiplantae > Streptophyta > Magnoliopsida > Asterales > Asteraceae > Lactuca > Lactuca sativa. Next base: position 146,853,786 of record NC_056629.2, read on the forward strand.
CAGATATGCAAACTTGAATCGAGTTCAAGGGAAAAAAGATATCTAGATCTGAGATCTACAAACGATTGAAACGATTGAGGTAACAAGTATAGTTCTGAGTAAATTGTAAAACCCTAATGAAACATTGTATATTCTGGTTGCAAAAGTAATCATCTAAGATTTGACAGATATGGAAGGCCAAAAGGAAGTATATGTCAGAATTTCCAAGCCTTTTCGGTTACCTAGTACGTGAGACGGTTGGTCTTAGTGTTACTGGCTGGAAGAAGGTATCTAAAGATGTTAAGGAGAAATTATGGGGCGAGATGATGGTATAAAATAGAATGTTTCAATCATTTTTTTTCTTATGGTCAATTGCAGCTTAGTTTGATACCTAACAGAAAACTACATATTGTTGCAACGTTACTATAAAATTGATGTGAGTCGAAAACCAAATGTAATGAGTCGGCTTGGAAGCCTTCTAAGGAACTTCAGACATAAAGTTTACAATGGGGACATAAAGCCCTATTTAAACAATATGGATAAAATTAAAAAATTCCTAAGCGATTACGTTCTATCATCCTTGATAAAAATCATTGGGATGCTTATGCAGAAAATACAAAATCAGATTCTTTCCAACCAGTCGCCACCTCCTTCGAACAACCATCACTACCTATCAACTACTTCTTCCGAGCCAAGAACGAAGCTACTGTTCATCTTCTTGACCTATTTTGAACCTGCAACAAACCGAATCGATGAATTCCTTCTTAAAAAAGAATATGATGTCAATATTGCATATTTGTGGTTATGTGGTGTAACATTATATGTGATGCTTGTTGGAGCTTAGACTTTTGAAGACCTTGATGAACCCAAGAATTTCTTCAAGGCTATACAGCGAATTATGAATGTCCAATACTCGATTCCATCTTATGTTAACATTTCCACCGAGTGTTGCCATTTAATCTCCAAATTTTTTTATTATCCTACTAAGCGGATAGTAATGGATGAGATAAGAAACCATGAATGATTTTTGAAGAACTTGCCAGCAGAATTAAGAAAAGAAGATTTAATGGATCAATTTGGTGGGCCCGATCAACCGATGCAAAGTGTTCATGAAATCAGGCAAATAATTGAAGAAGCTACAATTCCTCCCGTTAGAGATAATAATTTGAATAGTTATTCACTCATGAATAAAAAGTATGATTTTTTTTTAAGTTTAAGTATCATTCATATATTAATATAACAGATAATAGATTCTTTATAGTTTACATTAGCTCCCCTCACATGTTATAGTCACATATGAATAAAATGTGTATTAGTTTTCCTCACAAGTTATGTTCATATATGAAGAAAACATTTATCGGAATTTTGTTAGAGTTCATTTGATATTGATATACGAATAAGTAGTTCAAATTTTTAAAACACTTCATCTTATATTAACATACTAATTATTCATATATAAATAACTAACGAACTGTTACAAAAATCTAATAAATGTTTTATTCATATATAAATATAACATATGATGAACACTAATACATGTTTTATTCACATATAAATATCACATTTGACGAAAGATGATTTAGAAAAATATTTTAGGCAAGAAAACTTTATTACATGTAATATTGATATCTGGATGATACTTAAACAATAAAAAAGTTAAGCATACATTTTATTCATAAGTGAATAATGAATGTACCGTAATAAAAATTTGATGCGTTTTTATTCACTTATGAATAACGAGAGTTGACACTCTAGAAAAATAATTTTTTTTAATTTTATTTTAAAACCATATCAATATGTATGTCTATTTATAGAGAATAAAAATTATGAATTATGAAATATTTAAAATAATTTTTTGATAAAAGTAATTTTCCAAAAATAAAAATAAAAAAACAAAAAAAGTATATCTTTGTATATAGTAAGGAAATGATTAGCATAGTTTAAGGAAACATGTTTGGTTGGAAAACACATGTGTATCCGTTACACATTTCCTCCCATACGCGTAAGTGTTTTGCGACAAAATTAATGTGTGGTTGAGAATGATTCCTCTATTCTCAACCTCTTTTTTCTTAATTGAATCATCCCTCTCTCTCTCTCTCTCTCTCTATATATATATATATATATATATATATATATATATATATATATATATATATATATATATATATATATATATGTGTGTGTGTGTAACATCCGTGATTCCAAGGTATTGCAAATTTACTTAATCTTGCATTTATTTGTTTTCGGCCATGAAGTTGTTTGGGGCTTAGAGGTTGGGCCTCTTCGTGTTTCGGCTAGCTAAAGTCGTAAGTTGGGTGTAAGTATGGCGTACGTAGGGCGTATTAAGATCAAGGAAAACGCGTAGCCATACATGTACGCACAACGTACAAAGTGGTACGCGCATCGTACGTGTCTTGACTCAAAACCCTTATTTTTAGGGTTCAAGCCATATAAATATGTCATTATGCCCATGCCCTAGCCTATTATGAGCCTCCTTAACTCATAAACCCTAAAATCTAAACCTTATCCTCCTTGTGTGTTCTTGATCTTGGGAAAATCATTTTTAGTAGCTTGGAGCATTGGAAAGAAGAGGAAGTTGATGAAGGAGAGTTAGTGAAGCTTGAGCTTGAAGATCCGAAACATCATTATCATTTAGCACTCATTTGAGGTATAAAGTTCAGAAATTGCCTTATGAATGCTTAGATCTCTTGTGTTTGAGTTTTTGGACCTTTTTTGGTCCCATGGATGAAGCTTTATTGATCAACATTGTTTCCCAAGCTTAGAGTTGCCACTCTTGGTGTTATTTGAGTCCTTAAGTTAGAAAGTTGCCATCTTGGAGGTCTTGAAGCATCCATGCATGAGTATTGGTCATTTTAAGGAAGTAGTTTGTCCTGTTCCATGTTTGGGTTGATTTGGGGGCATGCAAGCCACCAAGTGGTCGAATTTATGGGTTAAGACCCTTCATTGGGCTCAGATATGTGTTTGGAGTCTCAGATCTTAAGGGTTTAAATTCTTTTGGGGATTATGGCTTAATAGAAGAGTATGTTGGGCGTACAAGCTCGTACGTGTAGCGTATAACCCATGCAGCCTGTATGCTTAGCCTACAGATGAGTACGCCCCACGTACTCACTGATTTGGGCATTGCGTTGTTTGGGCCTCAGTTTGGGTCACTTCCATGGATTAGTGACTTGGGCCGTGGTGGAAAATCTGGAACTAGACCAATGGGCTAGAGAACCATTATTGGGCATTAAGCTAATGCCCATGCAAAAGGATTCGGTCCAATTGGAAATTGGGCCATATGTTGGGCTTCATGGGATTGTTTATCTTTTGGGCCATGGGTTGTGATTTAAGGACCAAGTTATGTTAGGGGTAAAATAGTGTTTTACCCTAAGTAGGGATTTTTGGTTAATATGGCAGATCACTTTGTTGAATAGATTTTATTTGGAAATTGTTAGCTCAGAAAGGCATAGGACCAGCAGAAAGGGATCATTCGTTTCGATCAACTTTTTGAGGTGAGTTTTCCTGAACGGGTTTAGCGGGTCTAAGGCACCAATGTCAACCCTTGTTGATTATGTTGATATACTCGTTGTTTGTGTGATACTTGTATGTGTACTATTTGTATGCTTATTGGTCGGGTCCCATATTACAAGTATGGACGGGGCCCATATCTCACTAGGCAAAGCCTGTTTTATGAGTATGGACGTGGCACGTTATGTGATATAATGGTATGTGGTATATTGGGGAAACTCACTAAGCTTTGATTAGGGATGTCAACGGGGGCAAACGGGACGGGGATTGCATCCCCCGCCCCCGCCTCCAAAATTTTCCCGTTCCCCCGCCCCCGCCCCCGCCCCCAAAATCTCCATCCTTTCCACCCCCGCCCCCGCCCCCGAATTCCCCTTCTGACCCCCGTCCCCGCCCCCGTTCCCCCGCCCCCGATTGATTTTGGGCAAACTTATTTGGGCTAAAATAAGTTCTTGTTTGGGCTAAAAGAAATTATTTTTTGGATAACAAATAGATATTTATAACATAACTTTACATGTTACAAACAACTTAAAAACATGTTTTGTTGAATTTTTGTACGTAAAAATCATTTCGTTGTTTATTATACTTATATAATTAACATATATCAATTTATATAATTTATTAACGGGCCCCCCACGGGGTTTCGGGACGGGACTACCTACCCCTGCCCCCGCCCCCAAAATTAAAACGGGGGTTAACCTTGCCCCCGCCCCCGCCCCCGTCCCCGATTTTTTTCAACAAATGCCCCCATACGGGACGGGCCCCCCGCGGGATCGGGGTTCCACGTGACTTTTTGACATCCCTATTCTTGATGAAAGATTGAGCGCCTTTTGCGCTGAGATTGTGGCATTGATCGGGACGTGCTCTTTGACCTTCAGGGAGTTTCGGTCATATGCAGCGGCAGACTATCATGGGACTAGGGACCCCATTGCGAGAAGTAGGTGGTTGGCATATGTTGCCAATGCCATTCGTACTAGCCGTTGTCCCGAGGGGGGACAAGGTCAGACTAGCTTCCTGCCTTCTAAAGGACATGGCACGTGATTGGTGGGAGGAGGTAGGGCACGCTATACAAGATGATGTTGCTATTAATTCGATGACCTGGAGTGATTTCTTGAAAAGGTTCTAAGCCAAGTTTTCACCAGTTATTGAGGTGCAGCAGTTGGCGTGAGAGTTCCAGGATCACTGTCAGACTATTAAGACGGTGACTGAGATCACAGCTATGTTAAGGGAGAGGGCACTTCTATTTCTACAATATGTGGCGGATAGTAGATGAAGAAGGCCCGTTACCATGAGATGCTAAGGAGCGATATCCGATAGTTCGTTAGTCGATCCAGCTGCAAGACGCTAGAAGACTTGATATCGAGGGCTAGAGAGAGGGAGATCGATTTGGAGATGGAGAATAAGAAGAATCCTGATTTTATGTCTAGTGTTGATGGTTCGGGCAAGAGGCCCAATGTGGTTGATATGAGAGGGAAGGGCTAGCAGTGCCAAGGCCATTGTGGCAAGTGCGGCAGATCGCACGAGGGGACATGTAGGATGGGTGGTTCTGGCTGCTTCAAGTGCGGTCGGACTGGTCATATCAGTAGGGTTGTACTACCACCACCACCATCACCTCGATATCTGATCTAATCTGCTTTCAGTGCAATTATAGGGGCCACAAGGAGGCCTAATGTCCGAGTTTGGCTTTAGCAGGACTGGTGTCAGCACCCGCTTCTGCGACATTGAGGATTACTGATAGCCGTTTGGGCCGGGCAGATGCGTCTGTGGAGAAGAGCAGGGCTTTCCAGCTAACAACATAGGAGGCACGTACAGCTCCTGATATGGTGACAGGTATGTGTCTTCTCCTTATCTCTTTATTTATATTGAATTGTTGCTTATGTTTTTGTGCTTTATTTTCTAGGATCGTTCCTTATGAAAGGCATCTCTACTTTATTATTGTTTGATTCGGGGACTACATGATCATTTATATCTCTTGCGCTTAGCAAGAGATTTGCTGGAGCTCCAAGGAAGCTGGATTGTCCTTTAGATGTTGAGATTGCTGATGATAGGTCTATTCGGCTTGCAAGGGTTCATCGAGGGTGTGCCCTTCAGTTATTCAGCAAGTAGTATCTAGTGATCAAGTTCCCTTTCCTTTGCGTGGGAACAAGGTTATCGTGGGAATGGATTGGTTGAGCCCTAATGGGGAAGTGATCGACTGTAAGCAACAATTGGTTTGGGTTCAGACCCTAAGTGGGGGAGAGTTGGTGATTCAGTGTGAGAGACCGCAACATGGGCCGTTTATGTGTTCTGCAGCGAGGGCCAGAAGCTACCTTCATTAGGGTTGTGCGGGTTTTGTCGCCTATTTCATGGATACCCGAGATAAGGGTAAAGCGACCGTGGACGATGTGTTGATGGTGTGGGAGTATACGGATGTGTTCCCATAGGATTTTCCTAAGGTACCTCCGGAGAGACAGGTAGAGTTCACGATCGATTTGGTTCCAGGTATTTGATGGATTAGCCGAACCTGAATATGAGATATCGCCGTTGGTTGGATGTGGTGAAGCATTATGATTGCTAGATCCTTTATTACCCAGGGAAGGCCAATGTGGTGGCCGATGCTCTCAGCCGCAAGGCGGTTGCAGCTCCGATTCGTGGTATATACTTGAGGATGACAATGATCACTTCGTTACTAGAACGGATTCGGGAGGCACAAGTTGAGGCTATAAAGGAAGAGCGTCAAAAGTGAGAGTAGATTGTGGGTCAAGTGGCTTCGTTCGATTATGATACTTGTGGATTATTGACATTGCATCGGAGGGTCTAGGTTTTTTATTGGGGTGGAGTGCGTAAAGTTCTGATGGAGGAGGCTCACAAGTCAAGCTTCTCCATTCATCCCGGGGCGACGAAGATGTATAGGAATCTTCGACCTGATTATTGGTGGCCCTGCATGAAGTGTGATATAGCATGGTTTGTGGAGTAGTACTTGACTTGCAAGAAAGTCAAGGCTGAGCACCAGCAACCTCATGACAAGATGCAGTCGTTGGAGATTCACATATAGAAATGGGAAGACATCTTATCATGAAGGTTCCCAGTACTGCGTGCAGAGTGGATCCTATTTGGTTCAAAGCTTAAGACAATAACTGCAACATTAAATAATAAAAATCACAACTTAAAAAAACCTAATTTTTTTAGAATAACCTAACATAATTACACACATTTTAAACTTAATTGACAAAGAAAAACTATAAAACATAAGCTATGAATAAAAATTTTAGGAAAATATTATAAAAAAAATAAATAAATAAACTTCGATTCACAACTTAATAGCAGTGGATTCACAATGTAACATTTTATAAAAATAATATAAAAAATAAGATAACATCTTGTATACATCAAAAAAGTCATTCACAATATTTATACAGCTAACATTACCTATAAATAAAATTAAGTTTTATAAATACACACAAAATCACAATAGAATTTAAGTTATTTGTTTGGGACAATTATGAAATTATATATAATTTTTAATGGAAACTGTTTATATGCGTCCACAAATGTGGTCATGATAATGAAAATTAATTATTAGCAAACACTTTAAACTCTTTATTTATTTCAAGTGGTAATAATAAGTTTAAGTGGACATCCACAAACCTCCTTTAGCGACTTATTTGATGTATGATTAATTTGAGATTATTTCAAACACAATTTCACTAATTATTATATTAATGAGAACCCACTTTGATGCTAAGACTCAAACAAATATGAATTCAGTAAGCACAAGTAAGGAAAAGGATAATGACAAACAAGTTTGATTTGTGGGAAATAACATTTCAAAGTGGATTTTGGCAATTCGAGAGGCTAGTGTTTTCCCAAAGGTTAAAATCCTACTAACATATTTGACACCCACTCTCTTATTCTCCACACCAACAAATAAGCTAGAGTAACAAACTCTATTAATTAAACTTCTAAAATTGCCCTCCAGATGGCCAACTATTATGTTTTGCCTGTATTTCTAGTTTTACTCCTCGTAGAGTACATGAACTTTAGTCATGGATTAGCAAACATCCCATTTCAGATTTTTGGTTCCACTTCTATCCCAATTAAAAGGTTTATTTATTACGAACAATTAATACATAATGTAATATACTTATTCACAGCTTAAAATTTTCATTCAGGCAAATCATCAAACACCTTAGAGAAAATGACTTAAAAGTCCAATGTAATATACTTATTCGTTGGACTTTTAAGTCATTTTCCCAGCACCTTATGTGCATCATAAAATGGTTTTTTGTTCTGATTTTCAGTAAACATTTAAACATATAATCAGTAGAAAAGATGAAGTAAGATGCAAAACACCATAAATAACCACGAAAATAATTGTATGAAGGTAAAAAAAACACTTATCAAAGCCTCATCATAAACATTTATGTTCTGAAGAAGAAGAGTGACACATTGTGAATCGAGTTAGGTACAAAGGTTGTAACAACACCATCGAATCTCGTAGATCTAGCTTTGTTGGTCGCTGGATCTTGTAAATTTTGACTCGTTGGGTGCCCAGACTCAAGGATCTGGCCACGCCGGTCGCTAGTGGTGTTGCGATCGTCGTCAATAGTGGCGCTTAGTAGAAAAAATCACAGATATGGAAGAGGACGAAGCTACCAGTGGATATCACAAAGCTATATGGCTCCGTTGGAACTTGTAAATCTGGAGTAGAAATCACAAAGTTATATGGCTCCGTTGGTGTCGACATGGATTTCGCGGGAACTCCTTCGTCTACTTCGTCTAAACACTGAATTTCACCGGAAGTACTTCGATCTTGCTGAAACTACTTCCAAATATCAAGATATGATTTAACAAATCCTAGATCTAGATGCAGAAATGTAGACATATAAGCAAAAATAATAGATCTGGAGCAAGAGTTGCCAGATATGCAAGATCCACGATGGACCTGAGTCAAAAACACCTTGATGAGGTCGTTTTTATTGGTTGCTCTTGATCTGAAGCGGAAAATGTCTTTCATATGACATTTCGGCGAAATAAGTGTGATTACCGACGACAATGGTAGGTGACAGTGACGACAAAAGGTGACAAAGGTGGTGGTACGTTTGTGTTGGTTGGAAAGTTTGAAAGGACTTAAGAGAGTTTCTTGGAAAAAATAGTTTTAAAATGTGTAGTTCATAAATTGTTACATATTTGGTCCGATAGATATATTAAAGTCAAATCATATTGACAATTATACCTTTATGTTTCCATTTATCAAAACTATATATATATATATATATATATATATATATATATATATATATATATATATATATATATATATATATTAGAATATTTAAGGATAATATAAACATAAATGATTTTTAGAGTTCCTTAACCTTGTATGTTTTTTATTTAATGTTTTACGTCTTTTCTCTCTCTCTCTCTCTCTCTCTCTATATATATATATATATATATATATATATATATATATATATATATATATATATATATATATATATATATATATATATGACTTAACTAACATGCACAAAATCCGAATATATATACATACATCAACATATGTAGGGATGTCAAAGGGGGCAAACGGGACGGGGATTGCATCCCCCGCCCCCGCCCCCAAAATCTCCATCCTTTCCACCCCCGCCCCCGCCCCCGAATTCCCCTTCTGACCCCCGTCCCCGCCCCCGATTGATTTTGGGCAAACTTATTTGGGCTAAAATAAGTTCTTGTTTGGGTTAAAAGAAACTATTTTTTGGATAACAAATAGATATTTATAACATAACTTTACATGTTACAGACAACTTAAAAACATGTTTTTGTTGAATTTTTATACGTAAAAATCATTTCGTTGTTTATTATACTTATATAATTAACATATATCAATTTATATAATTTATTAACGGGCCCCCTACGGGGGTTTCGGGACGGGACTACCAACCCCCGCCCCCGCCCCCAAAATTAAAACGGGGGATAACCTTGCCCTCACCCCCCCCCCCCCCCCCCCCCCCCGTCCTCGATTTTTTTCAACAAATGCCCCCATACGGGACGGGGCCCCCACGGAATCGGGGTCCCTCAAGACTTTTTGACATCCCTAAACATATGTACACGCAAATATATTATATCGGCTAGAAGAGTCCCATGCAAAAGCATATCCTTATCAAATATGCATGTTTAAAGTTTTTTTTTTTTTTTTTTTTTTTTTTTTAAAGAAAAAAAATCAAGTATGAATGCTTACCAAGACAATAAAAGAGTCAATTGTTCACATTTAATATTACCTTCAATCATTGTGTTGGAATTGGTGGATAAACGTTTCCATCAATCAAAATAAATCTAGAAATTCGACCGATGAAAATTCCACCATGCATTTTTATCTATTTTTTCTTCTAATAAGTATTAAATTTATTTTGCTCGACATTTCAAATGTATAGTTATAAACAAGGGAAATTTTCATACACGCCATTGCAAACATTATGTCTATATCTTTTCAAAGTTTATAGTTATATACATATCCTTGTTAACCTATTAAACTCATATTTATATCAAAATTTATATTTTAATTAGGTTTATATCAAATTAATATTAAAATTTTTATCTAAAATTCTAGCCTCTGGAGATTTCCATGTGGATAGATGCTTGATCTGCAGAATGGTCAAGGCCGAGCACCAGAGGCCGCACAACAAATTGTAGCATCTAGAGATTTCCATGTGGAAATGGGAGCAGATCATGATTCACGATGGACTTCATCACCAAGCTGCCGAGAACGGTGAAAGGGTTCGACACTATTTGGGTCATCGTGGATCAATTGACCAAAAATGCTCATTTCCTGCCTATTCGGGAGAGTTCATTAGCCGAGAAGCTGGACGTCATGTATATACGCGAGATTGTCGCTTGTTAGGGGGTATAACGTCTCAAACCGTGATGTTCGGTTTACCTCCCGGTTTTGGCAGAAGTTCCACGAGGAACTGGGTACACGACTGTACTTCAGTATAGCCTACCATCCACAAACGGATGGCCAGAGTGAGCGGACCATACAGAATCTCGAAGATATGTTGAGGGCCTGTGTCATTGACTTTGGTGGGGGATGGGACTCCTACCTACCCCTTGTAGAGTTCTCCTACAACAACAGCTTTCACTCCAGCATTGGTGCCCTACCTTATGAGCTGTTGTATGGACGGAGATGTCACACCCCAGTCTGTTAGGGCAAGGTGGGTCACAAGGTGATGGGTTGAACCGAGGTAGTCTTGTAGACCACCGAGATGATTCAACAAATTAGACAACGGTTGCAGACCACACAGAGTCGGTAGAAGAGCTATGCAGACTGACGCCGGTCAGAGTTAAAGTAGCAGGTGTTGGATTAATGTCTAAGTCCATAACTATAATTGGTAAGACTTGACCAGACCCGACATGGTCCATTTGGGTTGCATGGCATCGGGACAATTGGATTGATAAGATGAGGAAAAAGGATACTAGTGATTTATATTAATATATTATAAGCTGTAATATATTAATATATAATCATATTATTTAATTAGTATTGATCAAGAATTAATTTGTAATTAATTAAGTGATCAAAAGGAACTAATTAAATATGGACTCTAAGATATATGTGTGTGATGGGCCAAGTTCATTTAGGTTGGGCTAAGATTTCATGGATAGTCCATGGAGTGTTTAACCCATGGATCATATGAAATGAAAGGTCATGGGTATTAGGGTTTAACCCTAATCTCCACACTATATAATGATGTCCTTGGTTGGTGAATGACACTAGTGTGTGTACACAAAAGGGCAAGGCCGATTTCACAAGAGAGAACCAAAGTATCCTTATTCTCAAGGTTATTCCATGTGTTCATGGTGTTGTGTGAACCATTTGTGGTGTCACACTTGGGGCACTAGGCACTCAAGCTTCATGAAGACAAGTTACATAAAAAAGGTATGTATTCTATCTATTTTATTACCCAAGTATATGATATTTGTATGCTAGTATAAGGTAATATCTTGGAAACTTCATACTTGCATGTATAATAAAGAAAACATAGATCCAAGGTATTTAGGGTTGTATGTGCACCATAGGATGTTGTAGCATACTAAAACCCAACAGTGGTATCAGAGCCATGGGTTGTTTTCTTTTATATTCATGCAAATGTTTGATTTTCAAAGTTGGAAAAAAAAGGAAAAATAAAACATGAAGTTTGTCAAATTTTAAGATAATTACTTGTTTTGTGAAAAACTAATTATTTGTAAAATTTGAATAATTTTCTATAACAGTTGAATTAGGTCAAATTTAGTAAAATATAAAATGATATGATTATTTTATTAGTTTTAAAAGTTTGATCTAAATGTTTTAAGGAGTTACAAATTTTTTCATAAAATTTTGGAGCTCAAAAGTTTTTTTTTTTTTTTAAGTTGTGATCTTAAGTGTTTTAAAAACTCCATAAGTTATGGATATGAAAAGGTTTTAAAAAACATTGATTCAAAGTTTTTATGGAGTTACAAAATTTGGTGTTAATGTTTTAAAGAATTCATAACTTATTCTTAAGTTATAGAACATGAAAAGTTTCATCATAAAACAAGCATTTAACTCCATAAGTTATGGATTACTAAAAGTGTTTATGTTTCCTTGATTTATGAGTTAGTTTATATTAATGAAAAAAAAATTTGTTTTAGTTGTTTTCAATCCTAATTAATCTAGAGGTAGTTCATAAAATGTGTTTTTGTAACTTGTCCTCAAGTTACATAAAAGGTCATATTTATCAATCTTAAAACTCATAAAAGTGCCATAGGTTACATAAAAAAAATATGAAGAGTCTTTTTCATTAAATAGTATTATGACTCCATAACTTGTCCTCAAGTTATGGATGTTTAAGAGTCACTTCTTTAAAAGTGTTATTAAACAAATAAGAGGTTACATAAAAAAATGAAGAGTCTTCATTTTAATGAACCATTAAACTCATAAGTTATGAAATCAAAAGTTTTGAATAGTTTCAAAAACTTGCCCTCAAGTTTTGGAATTTGTAAAGTTTTCCCATAAATACTTTAATTCCAAGTTAAGCCCTTAGAATTTTAAAAGTTAAAATTCAACCCTTATACTTTATAATATTATAAGTTAATAATATTTATATACACTACTAGAAAAACAGCCTTTTACGACGTGCAATGCGTGTCGTAAAAGGCTCAGACGACGCCCAAATGCGTGTCAAGAAAGACCCTGTCATAACGAGAGACGACACGCTTTTGCGTGTCGTCTATTTACGACGCGCATTGCATATCATTAAAGCCTCTGTCAAGAAAGGTCATGTCATAAATGATATGACACACATTTTTGCGTATCATAATTTTATATGTTTAAAAAAAATATTATATATAGATTTACTAATTTTCAAATTAAATTTGTATTTAATGTCTCATAATAGAAAATAAAATATCATATACAAAAAAAAAATACAATCGATTGCATAAAATTTAATGTCATACAAATAATCATTACATGGAAAGATAAAACAAATCAATAGAAGTTGTAACAAAAATTTACAAACTAATTAGATACAAGAAATATAAAAAAATATACCCTCAAATGCTTTTCAAAGTCTAATCTCCATGTCAGCTCTTTGACTCACTTCTTCAGTTTGTCCTTAGCTTCTCTAAGAGCTCCAACATCTCTTGCAGCCTGTGACAACATATTATAATTTTTTAATTACTATTTATTCTTATAATTGAAAGCATTTAGATAAAATTGTAATATATAATACTTGGATTTTTTACAAAAATCCACTCACCAACTTCAACATTCTTAATTCTTTCCTTGCTACCTTTGAGGAAACTCTCTTTACTTGATAACTTTTAGCTGCATTAAGACTAAATACAAATCATTATATTTCTACATTGTTCTTATTTTTAACCTTTAATTGAATTTCAAAATGAAAATGACAAGATTTTCTTACATTTTCCATTTAACAAGTCTAGGCCTCTCTCATGTAAAATCTTCAAGTGAAAAACGTATCCAGACAAGAAAACATCAACACCTACTTCATATGGATAATATTTCATTCGATAATCCTTCTCAAGACTAAACACAACATAATCAAAAACATTTGAATTTATGAAAACAAGTAAAGATAATATGCAATCCAGGGAAAACATGAGAATAATGAAAAGGAAATAGCTAAACTTGGACTTTGACTTCAAACCGAATCCTTTTCAACTTCAGTATTCAAGCTTTTCTAGGTGAATTCACTAACTTCTCTTTTGACTTGTACTAAAAATCATGTCTAGTAGTCTTACCAGGCATTTTAACTAATTATAAAAAAAGTTACCCTTCAGGTTGTGGCTGGATAGAAGGCAAACTTATCCTTAAATTGGTTTCGGGTCTTTGCTGTGTTGTATTAGGAACTGGTTTTGATCCCACTTGCATCCTTTTTTTATATGACTTATATTTAGTATCATCTTGCCTCATAGTTTCAACAGCTATAACTTGGTCTTCAACAACTATATCTTGGTGGAGATGCACTCCCCACAGTGGTGTGAACTATTTCAGTACAGAGAACCCATTAAAAAGTCGCTCCAGTTTTTCTAAGTGGTCTGCAGCAAAGAACAATTAACATCAACAATATAGGCATGTGATCTAACTATATAAATTAGCAGTTGAAATAATAAACTTAAATGATGATCTGTTCATCTTTATATAGAAAAAAACTATGCTATCCATTTAAGGTATGTTATGCTTCATAAAGAGGCCAAAAATTCCTCAAGAAGACAGTAGTTAAAACAAGTCAAGAATAATTTAGTACATTGAATCATAAAATAAGATCAAACTTACCTTGAATGAGTTTTTTTTTCTAATCCAAGCTCTTCTATTGTTTTGAGAATATAAAGTGATACCAGTTGGTTCAGGCCCTGAACTCACCCTTTTAACACTAATCAAAACAACAATTTCTGTATATATTACCTTTGAAAGAGATTGATATTTCATTTCACATATAAGTCATCCTTTTTCTAGTTCATATTGATCGCTTTCACGCACATAGCTTTCCTCTTCCTGGAAATTAATTATATTGGAAAAAATATATATGTAGTGATAATAAAAACTTACACATTTAATGCTTGCACGGCGGGATTTATAAATTTCATCCTGGATGATGTTGTCTTCTTCTGTAGATTCGGCTTCTGTTCCTTGGCCTTTATCTTCATATAAAGATGAATGGCTTTAAACTTGGTTAGAAATTAGAACCAAAATATTAAAATCTAGGAAATCATGTTCATGTTTGAATGACTCATTTCATACATTCAAATTCCATTCCATCATAACAAACAGAAGCTTAAAAAAACATAAAGAATTCTGAAAAAAAGGAAAAATAGGTATTTTGAAAGCATATATGTTTATCCAGCCAAGCCAAATATTACACAACAGCTGCACCATCACATATATGTGCATTTTTCGGCTCTCCATCTCTACAGGATTCTAAAAAGAATGAGGGAAAATGGGTATTTTGAAACTATGGAAGATTATATAGTAGAAACCAGCATATCATTATGCAAATACTACCCCCGGAAATAAAATTGAATTTGAAAATTTGAAGTTGAAAAGAACAAAGGTCACCATGAATTACATGATATATGAGTAGAAAGAACTTAAAATGGGGATAAAATAGTAAAATTAAAATCCAATTTAAATACTTTAATACATTACCTTAAGAGATTTTGGAAGGGCTAAAGGTGACTGATGCAGGAAGACCTGATCAGGGTTTAGTTTTGAATAAAAACAAAGTACTCCCCACAAGCATAAATTCCCTATTCTCATCAAATTTTGAAATTCAAGGACAATCAAGATAAATGGCAACTTCTTTAAAGATTTTCACCATACCTTAAAGTACAGATGATGCATTCTCTTTTTCTCAATTTGCCGACTTCCTTACAAATGTTTTACGATTACAACAGAAACAAATAGATACAGATGGTAATTTTCTTATTCTACTTCAGATTCAAAACCTACATGACATCCTATTTATGATTATTTATTACTTGAAGTTTTTACATCAATCATTATTCCCATTTCCCAACAACTAGCAAACATATAATAAGTACACATTAAACCGACCTCTTATGTTTCATCAGGCTTTGGTTCAAGCATAACAAGAATCTTCTCCACATGATCACCACGCAACACCTCAACATTCACCTAAAACCATCCACAAACAACATCTAATTGCATCTTTAAAAAACCGAAGGATCTGACAAAGTTCACCATGAACTTACCTTCTCACCCTCTTTGCATTGGTCAAGAATTTTGTATAAATCACTCCCACTATCAACCTTTTTCCCATTTATAGATATTATTATATCACCCAATACAAGTCTCCCATACGCATAACGTTTTGTTGATACAATACCCTGAACAAAGTCAAATTCAAATTATCAAGTTTTGGAAGCAAAAGTGAAAGTGAGATAATTAATAAGAACACAACCACAAAATTACCGCTTTTCCAGCTGGGCCATTTGGAGGTGGAAACTTTATCCCTAAAATTGGTCATGTAACTTTCCCAAAGTGCACCAACTGGTCAACAATTCCACCTACTGTGTCAACCGGAATGGAAAACCCAACACCAGAGGATGCACCAGATGGAGAGTATATGGTTGTATTTACACCAATAAGGTTGCTTGAGCTATCAAGAAGTGGCCCTCCACTGTTTCCAGGGTTGATTGCAGCATTTGTCTGAACTACATCTTGGATTGGGCGCCCAGTTGCTGCAGAGCTAATTTCTCTCCTTACCCCACTATAAATGTATAAGGATCAAATTCCAAACATGTTTCTTTAAAAAGTAGGTCTTTTGAACTAATTTCATACCCCATGACACCATTTGTAAGTGTGTGATCAAGCCGAAACTGTAGTGGGATAAGATGTTATGGAGATATTAGTAGAAAACACACAACATACACATACATTCATATATGATATATATATATATATATATATATATATATGATACATATATATATATATATATATATATATATATATATATATATATATATATATATATCTACACTCACAGGGTTTCCAATAGCAAAAAAGTGTTGCCCAACAAGCAAGTCGGCTCACACACCAACTGGGATTGGTCTAAATTTGTCTTTTGGTGCATTGATAGACAATACAACAACATCTTTATCTTGGTCAAAACCAACAACTTTTGCATCATAAGTGGTCTGGAACAACAAGATAGAGAGTAATACTTCTGTAAGAACTTCTCATTAAATCAGATAATTAACTTAAAACTGTGTTTGGATGATTATGTTCCTTGAAGAAGTATCAAATTATATTTGAACCTGAATATGGGTGTAACGACCCAATTTTCACGCCCAAAAGAATTTCATTTAAATTAAGTGGTTTGTAAAACATTTGTAGTAAAAGATCATCTGTTCATATCGTTTCATAAAACATATCTCATGTCTGAAAACCCAAAACATGAAAATAATAATAATGTCAGAGTACAATCCCAAAACATCTCACAAATCCGGAAAACCAATGTGTGTGTGTATGATGTGCCGCTACCGCGCCAGCTCCTTCCCCTTCACTGAAGAGGTACCTGAAACCAAAACTGAAAACTGTAAGCACGAAGCTTAGTGAGTTCCCCCATTGTACCACATACCATACAATCATATCACATACATACTACCAGGCATTTCAGGAGTGCCCGACCTACCCGGTACGGCCATTCTGGGGTGCCGACCTACCCATGCGGCCATTCTGGGGTGCCATCCTTCCCGTGTCAAGCCATTCTGGGGCACTGACCTACCCATGTCGAGCCATTCTGGGGTGCTGACTACCCTTCGGTCCTAATAACCGAACCTCAGGGACTATTTCACCCCTACTACTACTATCACATATCACATAACATAAACATATTATTAGACATATCTGGGGTGCCTGAACTACCCTTCGGTCCTAACAACCGAACTCGGGGACTGGTCCCCTCCTACTACCTCTATTGCATATAACATAACAAGCCATCATGAAAACATATCATCACATAATGTCAGACGTATCTGGGGTGTCTGACTACCCTTCGGTCCTAACATATCAAGTAGTAGCTATCCTAGATGATATCACACAGACAATCATCTATCATACGAACCCTACTGGTGGGCCGACATTGTGGCCATAGACCCACCGCTACCGGAAGGTAACTCACCTCGTAGTAGCTGCTGAACTATGCGAGAATCCTCTGACTGCTGCCGCTGTGGCTCCGGAAATCCTCCCACAAAACACTTAGTCAGAAACTGACATTTACTCTTAGGGTAAAATGATCATTTTACCCCTGACCAAAGTCAAAGTCAAAGTCAACTTCTATTTGACCTGATTCGCCGAGTTGGCTCGCCAACTCGCCGAGTCCCTATCCTTCCATTAGACCTCATACCCGTCTCTACTCGTCGAGTTAGGTGATAACTCGACCAGTTTTCCTTCTAAATGAACACCGACTGAATCCCCATCCGACTCTCCGAGTTGTATGAACAACTTGTCGAGTTCATCATCAACTGATACTCATGTCCTGCCGTTGACTCGCCGAGTTATATGAACAACTCGTCTAGTTACTCTTCATCCAATGAACACGTTCTGTCCTCGACTCGCTGAGTTGATGAACAACTTGTCGAGTTCTATGAAGATTTCCTTGGACTCGCCGAGTCCGTTCATGCACTCGTCGAGTACCATGAATTTCCAGAACTATTTGCTTAGTTCAGAACGTTGGGTCACTCTCCGGGACTCGTTAAAACCTCTCCACACTCATCTGGTCCTTTTGACCCTTACTGATATGGGACAGAACCCTTGGACTCGTCGAGTCCAGGAATGGACTCGCGGAGTCGGTCACATCCCCTCCTTAAAACTTTGATTTATGATGTACAACACTTGACCAAAAGATAGATCCAGGCCCCTAAACTCGGTCTAGCACGTAAAGTTACAAACTTTACGTGCATGCATGGGACTTTTGAGCTTAAAAGGCTCTAAAATGGTTCTTTTGTTGCATGAGGCCTTCCTTGAGTGCAAAAGCAACCCAAATTTGTCTTGTGACTCCAATAATGACTTGATCCAGAAGCTCAAACCCCCCAACCATATTTGCAAACATGGTTGACCACCAAAAATGGCTTATAAAAGCCCTAAATCACCCCAAAGAGGGATCTAGCAAATTAATGGGCAAGGTTCAGACTTTATACCTTCTGTAGACTGCAAATGGTGAACCAAACTCGAATCCTTCAGTCTCCTCTTGATCCTTCTATGCTCTTCCTTCTTCCTTGAGGTCAAAACTCACAAGAATCACTCAAAAGCCTTGAATTTTCTCAAAAACGGCTAGGGTTTGCTATGAGAAGTGTTTGGGACCATAAAGGGCGAATGGAGGCTACATAAGTCGTTTCAATAGGGGGTAAACCCCTGGATTAAGGTTTTTGTCCAGACAGCGGCTGCTCGCCGAGTCCGCAACTTAAACTCCACGTCTCATCCCGATTCTACTCGGTGAGTCTGTCCTTCGACTCGCCGAGTCCAAGCCTAAAAATGCAAAAATAAATGAAGATTTAACAACAGAATACGTACCAAGAACCAGGTGCTACAAATCTCCCCCACTTATTTTAAACTTCGTCCTCGAAGTCTACTGCTCGATCCTGAAACAGCTCGAGGTAGCTCCATCAGCTCATCCACGGGCTCCCAAGTCCACTCCGACCCCTTCCGGTGCCGCCATTGCACCTTTACGATTTCTACTCTTTTGTTCCTCAGATCCTTCGACATCCGGTCAAGGATCGCTACAGGCCGCTCGATGTAATTCAGGCTGCCATCAAACTGAATGTCCTCCAAGGGTATCACCGCTATGTCGTCCACCAGGCACTTCCGTAGCTGAGAGACGTGTAAAGTGGTGTGGATCTGACTAAGTTCGGTTGGCAAATCCAGCCTATAAGCCACCTTGCCCAACCGGGCTATAACCCTGAACGGTCCAATATACCTTGGGCGTAACTAGCCCCACTTCCTGAATCGAATGACACCCTTCCAAGGTGACACTTTTAGGAGAACCATATCTCCGACCTGGAACTCCAGGTCAGATCGACGCGTATCGGCATAAATTTTTTTCCGACTCTGAGCAGTCTGAAGCCTGCTCCGGACCTGCTAAATCTTCTCTGTCGTCTTGAGCACTACTTCGGTGCTCCCCATGAACCTCTGGCCAACCTCGCCCCAGCATATCAGGGTCTTGCACCTCCTTCTATACAACATCTCGAAGGGAGGACGGTCGATGCTCGTATGATAGCTATTATTATACGAGAACTCCGCCAACGGAAGGTAGGTATCGCACCTACCTTCGAAGTCTAAAACACAAGCCCGCAGCATGTCCTCCAGAGTCTGGATGGTCCGTTTGCTCTGGCCATCCATCTGCGTGTGAAAGGCGGTGTTGAAATGCAAAAGAGTACCCAACTCGTCGTGGTATTTCTTCCAATACTTGGATGTGAAGCGCACATCCCTATCCGAAATCACTGAAATTGGCACTCTGTGTCGGGCCACCACCTCTCTGATATAGATATCGGCCAATATCTTGGCTGAGATGCACTCCTGAATCGGGATAAAATGGGTGCTCTTGGTCAATTGATCCACGATGACGCATATCGAATCCACTCCCTGTGCGGTCCTGGGAAGCTTAATGATAAAATCCATCGTAATATCCTGCCATTTCCACAGCGGGATATCCAACGGCTGCATCTTTCCGTGAGGTCTCTGATGCTCGGCCTTGACCTTCCTGCAGGTGAAGCACCGCTCCACGTACCATGCCACATCCCACTTCATGCAGGGCCACCAATAGTCCAGACGAAGATCCCTATACATCTTCGTCGCCCCGGGATGAATGGAGAATCGGGATTTGTGCGCCTCCTCCATCAAGATCTGGCGCACGCCTCCGAGGTATGGCACCCACACTCTGCGGTGTAATGTCAATAATCCCCTGCTGTCATAGTCCAAGGAGGAAACCTGACCTACTATGCGCTCACTCGTCCGATGTTCCTCCTTCATGGCCTCCTGCTGGGCCTAGCGAATCTGCTCCAATAGCGGAGTCACCACTGTCATCCGCATGCAGATATCCCTGATCGGCGCCGCCTTGTGGCTAAGCGCATCGGCCACCACATTGGCCTTACCCGGGTGATAAAGGATCTCGCAATCGTAATCCTTTACCACATCCATCCATCGATGTTGCCTCATGTTTATATTCGGCTGATCCATGAGGTACCTCAAACTCTTATGGTCCATGTAAATGGTACAGCGAACCCCATAGAGGTAATGATGCCAAATCTTGAGGGTGAACACTACGGCCCCCAGCTCTAAGTCATGCAACAGGTAGTTGGCCTCGTGAGGCTTCAGCTGCCTCGACGCGTAGGCGATGACATGCCCTCTCTACATCAACACTGCGCCCAAACCTGAGATGGACGCATCGCAGTACACAACAAAATCCTCCATGCCCTCTGGCAGGGCTAAGATTGGCGCCTCGCACAATCTCTTTCTCAATGTCTCGAACGCTGCCTGCTACTCAGGCCCCCAATGAAATACCACGACCTTCCTTGTTAGCCTAGTCAATGGTACGACTATCTTGGAGAAATCCTTGATAAATCTCCGATAAAAGCCTGCTAATCCCAAGAAACTCCGAATCTCAGATGGAGACTTCGGAACCTCCCATCTCATCACGGCCTCCACCTTGGTCGGGTCTACCGAAATCCCGTTCTGGTTGACAAGGTGCCCAAGAAACTGCACCTCACGCAACCAAAACTCACATTTGGAGAACTTGGCATACAAGCTCTCCCTCCTCAAAGTCTCCAGCACCTCCCGCAGGTGCTCCTCCTGCGTCTTGGAATAAACCAAGATATCATTGATAAACACTATCACTGACCGGTCTAACATCGGTCTACAAACGCGATTCATGAGGTCCATGAACGCGGCAGGAGCATTGGTGAACCCGAAGGGCATCACCACAAACTCGTAGTGGCCATAGCGTGTCCGAAACGCAGTCTTTTGCACATCCTCCTCCGTGACCCTCATCTGATGATATCATGAATGTAGATCAATCTTGGAGAACCAAGATGCTCCCTGTAGCTGGTCAAAGAGGTCATCAATCCTCAGGAGTGGGTAACGGTTCTTCACCGTTACCTTATTCAGCTCCCTATAGTCTATACACATACGATGCGACCCGTCCTTCTTCTTTAGAAATAGAATCGGGGCTCCCCAAGGCGAACTACTTGGCCTGATAAATCCCTTGTCTAGCAGCTCCTGTAGCTACATAAACAACTCCTGCATCTCGGGAGGAGCCAACCGATAGGGTGCCTTGGCTATCGGATCCGTACCAGGGACTAGGTCGATCATGCACTCCACCTGGCGCTCTGGAGGTATCCCAGGAAGCTCCTCGGGGAATACGTCCACGAACTATAGTATACGGGCACCTCGCCCACTGTCGCCCTACCCACCTCCCGACATACGCGACATAACATGCGCAACCCCGCTGGACGTAACGCCTAGCTCTCGCTGCTGAACATAGGGCTGGTCCTCGCTGTGGCTTCTCGCCTTGAACCACCAGCTCTCCCCCACTTGAGTTCCTGATCCGCACCAACTGTTGTGCGCAGTCGATCACTTCCCCATTGGGGCTTAACCAGTCCATACCGATAATAACCTTGTTCCCCCGCAAAGGTATGGGAACCAGATCCACTAGATAACACTCCTCAAATAACCTCAGCCCACAATCTCGGAACACCGTTAATGCTCGCACCGAACAGTCATCCACAATCTCTACGTCTAGAGGGCAATCCAACATGCCTGAAGACTCGGAAAATCTCTTGCTGAGCGCAAGAGAAATAAACGATCGGGTAGCGCCTGAATCAAACAATACCTGAACTGGGATACCATTCACATGGAACGATCCTAAACAAAGCACATACATAACATCTCAAAATCACAACAACATATCATAATAGCATAAATAAGAAGTCATACCCATCACCACATCGAGTGCGGCGCGTGCCTCCTCGGTAGTCAAGTGGAATACCCGGCTCCTCACCACTGGAGCCTCTGCCTTGACCTGCCGTCCATTAGTGATCCGTAGGGTCACTGGAGCTGGTGCCTTCACCGGCGCTGATGCTGCTGTCAATTGGGGACAATTGGCCTTCTTATGGCCCCTCTGGTTGCAGTGGAAACATAGCAACTTAGACGTCTGAATGACCAATGCAGGGGCAGTACAATCGCTGCTGAAATGCCCCGTCTTGCTGCACTTGTAGCAGCCCGACGATCCCAGTCTACATGCCCCCTAATGTGGCATGCCGCATTTCCTGCATCGGCCCGGTCCTGACTGGCCTTTCGGCCTACCAT
The DNA here is from genome assembly GCF_002870075.4 of Lactuca sativa. Taxonomy (NCBI): domain Eukaryota; kingdom Viridiplantae; phylum Streptophyta; class Magnoliopsida; order Asterales; family Asteraceae; genus Lactuca; species Lactuca sativa. The sequence goes on from NC_056629.2 coordinate 146,876,635, forward strand.
CTGATCCCTTGGGCTTCTTCCCCCGAAGCCCCAATCAACTGCCCCTCCTCCACTTTCCTCTTCCGGACATGCTCCAGATCGATCTCCCTCTCCCTCACCCTGGCAATCATGGACTCCAGGGTAGGGCAAGCTGAAAAGCTAACATGCTCTCGGATGTCAGCCCGTAGCGTGTCATGGTAGCGGGTCCTCCTCATATCCTCGTCTCCCGCGTACTGGGGCACTAACAATGCCCTCTCCCAGAACTTGGCGGTGATCTCCGCCACAGTCTCCGTCGTCTGCTTCATATCTAAAAACTCCCTGCCCAGCTGCTCAAGCTCGACAACCGGCGGAAACTCTGCCCTGAACCTGGTCACAAAGTCCGACTAGGTCATAGCCTCAACAGCCAAGGCTCCCAATGAGTCACCGACAGACTCCCACCAGTCTCTAGCTCGGTCTCGTAAACATCCTTCTGCATATCTCACCTTCGACCCCTCGGGGCAAAAGCTGGTCAGCTGTGCGGACTCAATGTCCGCAATCCATCGTCTGGCAGCAATGGGGTCCTTCGCCCCATGGAAATCCGGCGCACCACTACCCCTGAAGTCCTTAAAGGATAGTGTGCGAGATCCTGACTGGCCAGATGCCATGTCACTCCTAAACGCCCTAAGACGGTCCTGCATCAGCTCAACTATCCCTTCCTTGATCGACCCGAAAATGATGGGGGTCGACTCAAGGATGCCTCTGGTGATCTCTGACGTGATGAACTCACGTAGCCTCTCATCTACTGGCTCGGAACCTGATCCCGAACCCGATCCCTCTCCAGAACTGCCAACTGCTGGCCTCTGACATAGTACCACCATTCTGCAATACATACATGCAACTTTTAGTGATACTGATACCTCTAAAGGGATCACATTTATCACAAGTTCCCTAGTCTTGCCTCAGCTCTCCTTAGTTCGGGTACGGATCCTCTGCTTTTAGTAGTGCGGGCCCATACTACCTTCCACATCTATCCGTACCTTCCTTAAGGATAGCTTTGACTCCACCAGATCCCTTTCACCACTGCTGATCCTCTACTATTCCCATTTAAGGCTTGCCCTAGGGAAAATCTCTGGCTCCACCCAAACCGGTCCTCAGCTGCTGAAGGCCTCCTTGTAATGCCAATTAGCCATTACCTGAATACCATCACATGTGATGAGGCTCAGATAATCCTTCGAGTAACATACTCGTCCCTACAACGGTTAGACTCGAACAAGAGCGGCGCAATAGGGCCAAATCCAGCACTCTGAGATTATTCAACCCTGATCACATGTAATGTGATGTATTTGCCTAGTGACTAACTCCCATAAATTATGACTAACTCCCATCACTTAGAGTCCCACCAAGCACAAAGCAAGCAGCATTCGGACGCAGGAAAACTACTCAAGCAAATCTGTCCTCATAATGAGAAGCTGAACTAGCATATAATGCTAAGCTCATACTACCAGGCATAACCTAAATAGGCTATCCTACTACTGTCTACTCAATACTAGCATGCAATTCTCATAGCACATAAAGCAGGCACATAAGGCATCACTCCTAGATCCTTAGACCTATTCTAGCATGATGTTCTACTGTATCTGATAAACATAGCATAATATTGTATGGGTACTTTGGGGAATACTTACTTGAGCTCGGCCGGTTGCGCACATCACACACTTCGTACTTTCTCAAAACTCTTTAGTTAACTTTTAGAAAACATTTCCTTTTTCAAAATCTTTTTAATCCCTTGATTTGAGTTCAGACACCCCTGAGGGTGTGTCTGAATCCCTCAAACCAAGGCTCTGATACCAACTTGTAACGACCCAATTTTCACGCCCAAAAAATTTCATTTAAATTAAGTGGTTTGTAAAACATTCGTAGTAAAACATCATCCATTTTTATCATTTCATAAAACATATCTTGTGTCTGAAAACCCAAAACATGAAAATAATAATAATAATGTCAGAGTACAATCCCAGAACATCTCACAAATGCGGAAAACCAATGTGTGTGTGTATGATGTGCCGCTACCGCGCCATCTCCTTCCCCTTCGCTGAAGAGGTACCTGAAAACCAAAACTGAAAACTATAAGCACGAAACTTAGTAAGTTCCACCATCGTGCCACATACCATACAATCATATCACATACATACTGCCAGTCATTTATGGGGTGCCCGACCTACCCGGTACGACCATTCTGGGGTGCCGTCCTTCCCATGTCAAGCCATTTTGGGGCGCTGACCTACCCATGTCGATCCATTCTGCGGTGTTGACTACCCTTTGGTCCTAACAACCGAACCTCAGGGACTATTTCACCCCCTACTACTACTATCACATATAACATAACATAAACATATTATCAGACATATCTGGGGTGCCTGAACTACCCTTCGGTCCTAACAACCGAACTCGGGGACTGGTCCCCTCCTACTACCTCTATCGCATATAACATAACACGCCAGCATGCAAACATATCATCACATACTGTCAGACGTATCTGGGGTGTCTGACTACCCTACGGTTCTAACAACCGAACTCTACTACTATCACATAAAACATATCATGCTAGCATATAACATATCAGGTAGTAGCTATCCTATATGATATCACAAAGACAATCATCTATCATACGAACCCTACTGGTGGGCCGACATTATGGCCGTAGACCCACCGCTACTGGAAGGTAACTTACCTCGTAGTAGCTGCTGAACTGTGTGGGAATCCTCTGACTGCTGCCGCTGCTGCTCCGGAAATCCTGCGGGTATAATTCCCACAAAAAACTTAGTCATAAACTGACATCTACTCTTAGGGTAAAATGACCGTTTTACCCCTAACCAAAGTCAAAGTCAAAGTCAACTTCTAGTTGACCTGACTCGCCGAGTTGGCTCACCAACTCGCCGAGTCCCTATCCTTCCATTAGAACTCATACCCATCTTACTCGTCGAGTTAGGCGATAACTCGACGAGTTTTCCTTCTAAATGAACACCGACTGAATCCTCATCCGACTCGCCGAGTTGTATGAACAACTCGTCGGTCACATCCCCTCCTTAAAACTTTGATTTCTGATGTACAACACTTGACCAAAAGATAGATCCAGGCCCATAAACTCGATCTAGCACGTAAAGTTACAAACTTTACGTGCATGCATGGGACTTTTGAGCTTAAAAGGCTCTAAAATGGTTCTTTTGTTGCATGAGGCCTTCCTTGAGTGCAAAAGCAACCCAAATTTGTCTTGTGACTCCAATAAGGACTTGATCCAGAAGCTCAAACCCCCAACCATATTTGCTAACATGGTTGACCACCGAAAATGGCTTATAAAAGCCGTAAATCACCCTAAAGAGGGGTCTAGCAAATGAATGAGCAAGGTTCAGACTTTATACCTTCTGTAGACTGCAAATGGTGAACCAAACTCGAATCCTTCAGTCTCCGCTTGATCCTTCTATGCTCTTCCTTCTACCTTGAGGTCAAAACTCACAAGAATCACTCAAAAGCCTTGGATTTTCTCAAAAACAGCTACGGTTCGCTATGAGAAGTGTTTGGGAGCATATAGGGGGAATGGAGGTTGCATAAGGTTGTTTAAATAGGGTGCAAACCCCTAGGGTTTTTGTCCAGACAGCGGCTACTCGCCGAGTCCGCAACATAAACTCCACGTCTCATCCCGCTTCTACTCGGCGAGTTAGTCCTTTGACTCGCCGATTCCAAGGCTAAAAATGCTAAAATAAATGAAGATTTAACAACAGAATACGTACTAAGAACCAGGTGCTACAATGTGGACTTGATAAGATTGTAATATTAGAAGTTATGAAATGTAGTAAACAAAGAAACATGTATCTACAATCATCGTTATTGGATACGAGTGAAACTCAAATAGAATAAATATAAATATTCACAAATCCATAGCCTTTTGGTCTTCCGCTATGCTTATCAGTTATAGCAACGGCCTCCGAAATTTCCCCAAATTGTTCAAAATAACATTATAGCATCTCGATCTATGTCTCCCATGCAAGCCTTCCAACGAACACCTTTGTATATGTAGTGTCCCCAAACGGATGATTCAAGAACCGTAAACTTGATCTGCTTCCTCTAATCGGCTGATAAGCAACCATATAATTACAATTGTGTAGATATATAAATTGTATCTGTATACTCGGAATCAGAAGATAATTTCAATTCACATAGTGATTTAATTGATGAAGAATTTAGAGAGAAACCCTTTAATAAACCTAAGAATTATGCCAGCGATGGAGAGAGAAAGTGAATGATGGGGCTGAACACGCCGACATAAAAGCCCTAGTTTGTGGGTGTGCACTTGTGACATCCAGAGCATAAAAGACCTAGTCCTTCTTTGATACTTGGGATAAAAAACCTTAAAATCACCGCCGTTTTGAGTGTGAGCCCTAATCGTCGACTCCATGAGTTCAGCTCCCTGATTGCAAAATGCGTATGAGTCAATGAGTAAAGAAAATGCATAACACCACTCCTTATAGTGGCTTACAACACTGAGAAAAAGATTGGAAACATCAAAACAATCGTCATTGCGAGGCATTTGATCACGAAAGCAAGAGCAATTCTGCTATGAAGACGAAGGACCTAGGGCTTTTTCTTGCTAATTGGAAGAGGCGGGGGGGGGGGGGGGGGGGTTAATTTTTGGGATCCAATAGGCGGATGAAATCCCACTTAAAACGCGTGCTTCGTTAAAAAATTATAAAGCGACACATTTAGATGACACACATTTTATGAAAGGCACCCTCTGCATTTCCATTTTTTTTCTTTTCTGACACTAATTTTAAGGCACGTAAAAATGTGTGTCCTCTATCCTTCATATTTTGAAAAACTGCCGTTATTTTTTAGGGCGCACACAAATGCATGTACTCTATCAGCGCATGTCTTTGTTTGTGCGTCATTAAAGGGCTGTTTTCTAGTAGTGATATATGTATAAGATCAAGTCGTCTTACCATTAGTAGGCCTCATTCACGAAGCCGGTCTATAAGGGCGTATAAGGTTACTGCCTATAAAATGGTAGTTTAATGGGTGTCTACTCTCACCCACCGCTTCCTTGACCGGTGGAGGGTCGTTAGCCGAACGGGTAGGACAATGACTATAATTCTCCTTTCATTAAAAGTATTAATGATAAATACTAAGTAACTAAACATTTATAAATTCCCAATCTTAGTTACTTAGGAAAATGTGAATAAGGTGCTAATCCATGAAATTATACTTTGCACTTTGCTTAAGTCAGTTAGTGGAGCGTGTGTGATTAACCGGCACACTAGCTTGATTTAACAAGGTAGGCAAAGGGTAACTTAATGTTTATCATAGTATCGGTGGAGCATGTGTGGTTAACCAGCACATCGATTGAGTGGTAAATATTAAGGGTACCAAGTATATATGCATGGTTATTCACACCTTGTTTTGTGATCCTCGGCATCTTAGTCACAAAACCTGAAGGGCACACTCGAGATTGAAACATGCCTTTGAAAAGTTCAATGAATCTCAAAAGAATCTAGGAGTTTCGAAACCAATTAAAACCTAATAATACATTTTGTTTATCTTGGTGGAAATTGGTGAATCGTCATTCACCTACCTTCAAATCTTTTATAGCTTGGATTACGGCATCCCTCTTCCAAGTTATAAAATAGTTTGTTGGGTCCTAGCCTTAATATTTCATATTGGGTGTTATATTAAGGACTTTAGATCAACTATCTTGAATATCTCCCAAAAAGATGTTTGGTTCAGACATCTATAATCCTCCCAAATCTCTTGGAAGTTCAATTCTTCCACCTCCTCTAACTATTCTCCCTAACCCACAAGTTCAAGGTCACTCAAGCCCTATTGGCAAGCAAGGTCTATGTGTGATCGCATCTTGGAGATAAAGTCTGATATTGACAAGCAGGGAGAGTTGGGTGCAAACTCTTGAGAAAGTTGGTGGTTCAATCACTTTCTAAGTCACATAGTGAATTCCTTTGGGACTAATATGAAACAGACTATGACATGACCCTTAATGATCTTATCTATTTGCTTGGTGCTGCTGAATCAACAATAATTTGGAGCACTGGGAGAGCAAATTTGATTAGGAGATCAACTTCCCAAACTACCATGGACATTGACAATTGTAACATTGGATATCTAGAAAAGCCTTCTCTTCCCAAGGAAAGGGATTGACCATAGTCAACTAGGTTGACCAAATGGTAAAGAGAAAGGCTAAGTCTGCGATAGTCCCATGTACCATTCCCAAAGAGTCCATATGTTTCTCTTGCCAAGCGAAGGGGCATTGATTGCGAAGCAGCCTATTTACCTGAAAGATCATAAGGTTGATCAAGTCAAGAAGATTGACTCTACTTCAGGTAAAGTCCACTATCAAACTCTGTTAAGTTTCTATTCTGAGATTCTTGTTACATGATGTGACTGGGTCACATGTTGATGTTTTAAGAATCAAAGAAAAGTGAAGAAACTTAAAGGAAGTAAATGTTGATTCTGATCGCATGGGTCTGTAATCAGAATTTTGAGCTGTTGCTTAGAAGTTATGATATATTGCTTAGGAATAGATAACAACAAAGTTTTTCATGTGCTTTTGCACTGTAAAGATAGTTTTTCTGCAATGTTTTTAATATAAAAGAAAAAAAATTGATTTTATTTATTTTAAAACATCCTTACAATGGCATTTGTGAAAAGAAAAAAAATTGTTGATTATATGATTCCATTAATAGCAAGAGTGGAAATATGAATTTGATTCTTTCATCTGTGGTAGTGTCTAAATTTTCCAAATATGGAAATATTCACATCACCCAAGTTTCAGTTGGATAGAAACTTGGAATCATGCAAGTTGTATAGTATGATGAATGAGAACTTTCAAGCATTGGAAAATTAAGACTAATTACTTGTTCACATGGATGTGTGAGTCAAGTAAAGGACTAAGGGATCGAGTACACATTCTTGTGCACTGATCAAGCCCACCAAAAATGTAACTTGAGTGACACATCTTAAAGAAGGTTTATTAACACTAGTGAAATGTAAGAGTAAAAGGTTTTCTACTCTTGTACATTTGAATTTGGTAAGTTGTGATGTTTTGGATAAAATAGAGACCAACTTAGGCCAATTGTGTTAAGTGTTTGTCTTGATTAGAATCCACACTATCTCTTGAATATTTGGCATGAAAGTCTTATAGGTCAAGGAGACAGTGGGAGTCTAAACGATCCTGAAAGGGTTTCAAGAAGTAATCAATAATAAAACCTGTATTTCAGTACTAGCACAAACTTAGAGTTTTATAACCTATCGTGTTGACATTTCTGTGCCCATTCCAGTTAAGTTGGCTATATATATTTGAGTTCTACATGTTCTCAATTGTTTGCATAAATACTTGGAAGCAATGGCAGGCCCTTGTGCTGCCAGGTGGCAAGTGGTTAAGATTGTACAAGCTCAACCCATATGAGTTAGGATTTGTCACCAACCTAGTCTTGTGATTATGGTTTGAGAAATTCACATTGATAGGAACACATACACCATAAAATCTAAGTGTCATAAGTTTTCTCTCCGATTCATGAAAATGATGGTGAGGAAACACTTTCACTAAGTAGATTTTAACTAGATAGCAATTGTGATATTTGCATCCTCAAAGTTGTTAGTGGAGCATGTGTGGTTAACCGGCACACTAACAAGGAGTTGTGAGAAATGACAAAGGTCTAAACAATTGAGACTATGATTATGACATCGCTTTTCATAGTTCTGAAATTGTTTAGACACACATGTGTGCTATCTTAGGAAAAGTGTATGAATTTGATAAAGTTCTATCCAATCATTTCGTTTCAGAAGTCTGAACTTTGGTAATAAAGTCAATAAAGTATTGATTTCTAGAAGTCCAGCTGATTTCTGAGTACATGTCAAAGCTAGTGGGAGTATGTGTGTATTGCTAATAATCATCATGTTAGTGGGAGCATGATAATTATGATAAAGGTTGCAAGTTAGCAATATTAATTATAGAAAACAAAAGGTTTCAATTGGGAAAAAGCTGTTTTGCTATAATTAAGGGAGATGAAATTATACTTCATCTCAAATCTATAAGCTTAGATCGTGAGATTTTAATCATATTTAGAAAAGTATATATATGAATGTTATGTTGGAATGGCTCAACATAAGGAAATTCTATATATGGGTCCATTATTTGCATTCTAAAATTCGATTATGATGACGACATCCCTTTACATAATTTGAGTTATGAGAACTTGGCAAATTGAAATGGAAATACTATAGCAATGGATTGGTCTAGTATCATGTCTTTATGTGAGACATCATGAATCGTGTCCCATATGATTCAGATATAGGATCGATTGCATGTGCTATAATATTCATCCTTTCTAAAATTTTCCAAATGCCTAGGGCATTAAGAAGGGAAAAGGTCTAGAATTGGATATGACTAAAAGGATTAAGCAATTGTCGAGGACAATCTAAGGTTTACCAAAGATTGGTTGCTCAAGGACAGTTGGAAGTATACTGTTAACTTTGGAAGGACCATATTGACATATTCTGAAAAGAGGCAACTCTTGTTCGGGAGTGATAGTCAAAATGGGAGTATGGAGTTGTCTCCATAGATGGAAGCAATCTGTGCAAGATTAGGAAAAACTTAGTGCAAGAAGCATGTTAAAAGCAATGCATACTTTGATCATAAGGCTTTGTGTCCATGGAGTAGGTCTTCATTGGAATACCCTGTAATGGTTGTTGAGAAGTCTTTGTGAGTTTGTACACATTCATTGCAAGAGGGTAGTGCATTTAAGTTTAAAATCTAACAGATTTCGATTTGGGAGTGTGAAAAGAGAATCATTGAAATTATGTTCAATTGATATAGTTCACAAAGAAAAGGATCATATACAAACATAGATTGCATATTTGGTGTATGGCAAAGCTATTATTTAGAAAAACATAGTGTACATGCATGAAGCAAGGGACAAATAGTGTTTTTAATTCAGGTTTAAGTTGATAAAACCAAAACAATGAATAATGAGTAATCAGTATGGTGATAAATAAAAGTGGTCTATTTATATTCATAGGGTTTGATACCATATTTGATTCCTTTATTCTTGTGTTTCACTTTGCATGTTTTGACTTCCATAATAACTAGGTTATTCTTCCGGAATGACTGAGGGGTTGTTTGATATGCGTCTGACTGAGTCGGGTCAGACGTTTTTTGCTGACTCCGTCAACTAAATATGTTTGGTAAATTAATTTTGGTCATCTGACTCGGAAAGAAAGCTCTGGCTCGGTAAGAAGAAATCCAATGAATGACTGAGAAAGGAGGAAGCGTTACCAATTGTGCCCTTCCTTACATTCTTCTTTCACGCCTCTACGCCTCTTCCCCCCATCGATCGACTCCTTCTCCTCTTCTTATCAGGTACGTCTTCTTGTCATCCATCGCCTCCATTCTTCTTCTTTAATTGATTCATAAAACCAATTTCATGAAATCGATTTTGAAATTGATCCATGAATTCTTGAAACCGGTTCATGAAACCATCTCGTTCATGAAAATTGTTTTTTAAATTGATTCATGAAACCAATTCATGAAACCATCTCGTTACCAATTGTGCTTTTCTTGTTGCGTCTTTTTTTTGTTCTTTAAAAACAAATGAACTTGGTTAATTTTGAGAAATTGGAATTTTAAACAACCTAATCGTGTATTGAATCCTTAATTGATCAAATATGCTTTTAATTTTCACATACTCCCAGTCTCCCACTGTCAATTAAAATCACATTGCAATTATCGATCATACCCCACTACAAAGTATTTGATTGTAACCCTTTATTATGGGTGTCAAGCATTAATTAACATTTTATTTTCCATCGAATTCATTTTTCATCCCCTACTCATCTCTTTTTGCTATTTGGATAGTAGATTTCATTACCTACTCATCTCTTTTTGCTATTTGGATAGTAGACTGTAAATTTAACAAGACAATTGTTGATTAGATTTATATTTATTTCCATCAAAATAAACTTTTTGCTTACTGTACCATTTCTTTTCTAACTCTTGATGTTTCCTTAAAGATTTCAACTAGTTGATGAATGCCACCCTTATTGAACCTCAAATTAGGCACCCTTATTGAACCTCAAATTAGTAGCCTTCAACTGTATCATCATTAGTAAACCAAATTCAACTACCTTTGACCGGATTGGTTGAATGCTTCTAGCGTCACTAGTTTTTTGTTTGCATTTTTGTTTTCTAAGAGGTAAAAGTGGTCACCGGCACCGATAAGTTTTGTTCTTCCATATCAGTTAAGTAGCTTTCTACTTACATAACAATATTATGTATGTTTTCATCTTCACCCTGTTTTTAATCTACTAGTTTTAGAATCATAGTTGTGTCTAGCTAAATGGTTCTTGCTTCCCTTTGATAAGTTACCTTTTTGATATATTTATGCTTTGGTCAAATAATTTGTTTTTGTTTTGGTGATATTTTTCACAATTAAGGATGTTGAAAAATTTGGATGGGTAAAGGATTTGCTTGATGTTATTTATATGGATAATTTTTTTTTCTTCTGAAATTGTAATTTTTTTAAGTTATGAATATTATGATCAAATAATTTTTTGATAATGTTGGAAAGACATTGATATGTTTTTGATAATGTTAGTTAGATGTTGATTGTTAAGTGTTTTCAATCCTTTTCTTTCTCTTCTTATACATACCAAACAACATGGATACAAGTTTCGATTTTCTCTTTTTATACATACCAAACAACATGGATACAAGTTTCGATTTTTAGGTTGCTGTGGTTGATATTTATCTCATAGATAGAGTTATGGATGACAAATTTTATTTGGATTTTAAATGATTTGTGTGTAATGTTTAGGATATTTGTTTGGAACGAGGGTAAAATGGTCATTTGTCATCAGTCAGCACATCCAGTCAGATGTACAATCAAACAACATGATTTCTTACTCAGTCAAGATTTCTTACCCAAACAGACATTTCCCAGTCAGCACTTTCTCAGCCAACAATTATCAAATGAGGCCTAAGTTATTCAAACCATCCACAGTCGGTCATATGTTGGAAGTAGATATGAATCAAGACTGTCATGGGTTGGCTTGTATAGGTCCAAGTTGGTGGACAAAGTTATGCTACAACACTCATGAGTGCTCATAAGTTTTGAGTATTGTATTCAACCCGCGCTCATTCGAATCACTTCATGGATTTTATCACGAGTGATCATGAGACTATAATAACTTATATTCTTCAAACCTAGAGATATGAGTTGTTACTATGAGTTGGTTGTACATTGATTGCACGAAACCGCATTGGTAACTCGATGTTATAAAACGTGCCTTTGTGTATGATTCAACAAGTAGTAGAACAAGCCATATGAGTCAAAGTTTATCCATTCCTTTTACCTTCGGGATAAAAGCGATATCTATGGGCCCCTCGATGATTTAATGATGTCACATGTGAGTGCTTGGCCAAGCCAGGACTAATGTGATATGTTCAATTAGTCAGTCATTATAAATCAGAAATCGGGAAACAACAAACGGACAGAGAGAATGATTTATAATCCATGTCTCAATACATATGATATCTAGAATGGAGGAATATATGATCCCTTATCTAATGGACATGTCATTGACAAAGGTTAGAGTTCATCGGCAAGTTCAGAGTTCGACAGAAGTTTTTCAGAGCTACGATTGATAGTCGGGTTATGAAGTCATATTTGCAATAATAGTTTTAGACTTATCCAAGTGGGAGACTGTTGGATTAATGTCTAAGTCCATAACTATAATTGGTAAGACTTGAATCAACCCGACATGGTCCATTTGGGTTGCATGGCATCGGGACAATTGGATTGACAAGATGAGGAAAAAGGATACTAGTGATTTATATTAATATATTATAAGTTCTAATATATTAATATAATCATATTATTTAATTAGTATTGATCAAGAATTAATTTTTAATTAATTAAGTGATCAAAAGGAACTAATTAAATATGGACTCTAATATGTATGTGTTTGATGGGCCAAGTTCATTTAGGTTCGGCTAAGCTTTCACGGATAGTCCATGGAGTGTTTAACCCATGGATCATATGAAATGAAAGGTCATGGGTATTGGTGTTTAACCCTAATCTCCACACTATATAAAGATGTCCTCGGTTGGTGAAATGGCACTAGTGTGTGTACACAAAAGGGCAAGGCTGATTTCACTAGAGAGAACCAAAGTATCCTTATTCTCAAGGTTATTCCAAGTGTTCATGGTGTTGTGTGAACCATTTGAGGTGCCACACTTGGGGCACTAGGCACTCAAGCTTCATGATGACAAGTTACATCAAAAAGGTATGTATTCTATCTATTTTATTACCCAAGTATATGATATTAGTATGCTAGTATAGGGTAATATCTTGGAAACTTCATACTTGCATGTATAATAGAGAAAACATAGATCCAAGTCATTTAGGGTTGTATGTTCACCATAGCATGTTGTAGTATACTAAAACGCAACACCACATCGATGACATATTGAAAGGTCGTGTATGGATAATATTGAAAGGTCTACTCAATGACATATTGAAAGGTCGTGTATGGTTCAAGTGGGGTAGAATTGTAACGCCACAACTCTCAGGTACTAATTTTACAGTTTTATGTTTCATATTGAAAGGTCTACTCGACGTTGGAGGCCCTAACTCGTCAAGTAGGAACGAGGCTGGCCGCATGTTTAACTGACCAACTCGTCGATTCGGAGGCATGATTCGACGAGATGGAGTTGGAGGATGAAAACCTAATTTTTGGGGTTGTGCACCCTATTTAAAGGGTCATCGACCTCCCTTACAGCCCCTTGTGAGTCCAGAAACCCTAAATTGCCGTTTTATCTTCATACTTGTGTGTTTTAAGCTTGGAAGGTGGACCTTGGTGAGAGGAGCTTGAAAATTAAGAAGTTTGAGGCAAGAAATGTGTATGGATCAGAAGTCTACCCTAGTTTAGCATCATTTGAATATATCAAGTCATTACCTTGATCTCTTTCTACCCAGATCTTTCTATATTTGAGTTTTAGGGCCATTTTAGCATGTTGGTGTTCATTTCGGGTGATGAACCAAGATCTGAAGTTGAAACATCAGATCTAGGCACATCTTGTCCTTATAATCATAAAGTTTTAGCCTTTAGCCTGTTACTGCATTTTCCTTGCCTAGAATCTCTTCTTTAGCTTGATTTGAGTCATTATCACCTTGCATGTACGTAAAGTTTGCAACTTTACGTAAAAAGTATGCCTTAAGGATCTTAGATCTGCATTATGGAGCTTTGGAATGGCTTAAAAATCATCTAAATGGATAATGGACTAAAGGGACTCGACGAGTTGCATAGTCAACTCAGCGAGTCCGATGAAGATTGTCGTGCAAGGATTTCTCCATGGACTCGGCGAGTCAGATAGGGTTTTCCCGACATTTAGACATGCATGAACTCAACGAGTTGCAGAGAAACTCGACAAGTCAATGGGGGATTTCACGACTTCTTGAGTTCAGGAAGGAATCGACGAGTCGGTTAACTGCACTCGATGAGTCAGGTCAACATGGACTGTTGACCTTGATCATTGACTTGGACTTTGACCAAGGGTTTACCATTTGACTTCTTGGGTATTTTTGTAAATTGGAAAATTATGAATATGGTCCTATGGTAAATATAGGCGGTGGAGTATGTGGCGGTGATTTGAGAGTTTGAGCTTATCACTTCAATTCGACAATTATGAGTTGAGTTTTCCTCACTATACTCAAGGTTTAAGGCACCACGGCCGGTCCTTTTGGATTGTTATCCTGTTATGCTATATGCTTGAGTATTTTATGATCTGTTAGATCTGTATCTCGGTAGATAGGATGGTATATGCTATTATGATCCGTTAGATTAGTATCCTAGTAGATACGGTATTATATGCGGTTATGATCTTTTAGATCGGTTTGATTGTTTATGGATTGTTACATGGATATCTGTTATACGTACACATGTTTGATTAGTGGTTGAGGCTTATCTTCATTGTGCAAAATCCAACAGACATGGGCACTCCAAGCCGATGGTTGTGGGCCGTGAGTATTCCATCCCAAGGATTATTGGACTCGTAGTATGTGGGCATTCCAACCTGTTAGTTGAGGGCCTGGGGTATTCCATCCTGAGGATAATTGACCTATAGTATGTTGGCATTCCAACAAGATGGTTGAGGGCTCGGGGTATTCCAACCCGACGATTGATTGGAACCATAGTATGTTGTTCCTGATTATATGTATAATGTTGTGTGTATGAGTATTTTGGGGAAACTCACTAAGCTTTGGGCTTACAATTTCAATTTTGGTTTCAGGTACCTTAGATGATCACGAGAAGGCAAATGCGTGATCGTACAACTCCTTACATTTTATGACTTTGTTTCTCGGATACTCTGATATGGAACTATTTTGAAAACAGATTTGTAATGATTAATGGTTTTGCAATGTTTTAAAAAGTTTCAAATTGGCTTGAATTTTATGGTTGTTACAACAAAGTTTGGATAATTTTCTTAACTGATTGATATTTTTCATGAATTTATATCTACCTAGAAAATAAAATATTGGAAAAATGGTTATACATATCAAAAATCCATGAAAACTTATCTGGAAACCCTTTAATATTGTTAGAACCATAATCCGAAGTTTGGTAATTTTTATTAATTGTTTAGTATTTTTCATGACTTTATGATTATTCAAGAAATTAAAATGGTGAAAAATAGTTAGACAAATAGAAAATTCAAGAAAATTTATATTGGGTTCTTTGACTTCATTTATAACTAAAGTACAATGTTTGGAAAATTTTGGAACTAAATTGATTTAGTTTTTGAGTAATTAGTCATTGAAACACCACCTAAAATGTTAATTTTAACATTTCAGTAATGGGGATTTTCACTTGAATTTGTTATACAACAAATTGATTCATTGAAATCTAAATTTCATAGAAAAATGTTTGTAACTTATCAATATCAAAATTTTGACCCAATATTAGCGTAATTATATTGTAAAAGTTAAGTATGCTAGTGTTAGATTTCGATTAATGACTCACTAGTGTATACCACTATGGCAGGAATCGGTAGTAGTACAAGTGGAACTTAGATTAAGGCATCATTTGCATCATCTCGATGCATTGTGAGTATTCACGTATCCCCCTATTTTCGGTTTCTATGTTTTGGGGTGGAGAAGCATGTCTGAAAAACTATTTATTATTCGTTGTATTTAAATTGATTTGTATCAAACTTGATTGCTATATTTTGCTATGTATGTCTATGCAACTTGAAACATGAGCTGTTATCGTCTTAAGTCCCTTCCCTTACACTTTACTCCAACTATTAACTCTTTGAGCCAATGGTCATTATGGCTAGCACTATTAGGAATTGATAGCTCCTCGCTCACCCAATTGCTTGAGTGCATGATACCATATTCATCTATGGAAAGATAAGCATAGATCTTGATAGGGCATCAATCATAGGCTTGGTTGTGAACTCATTGTTTGCTCATATACATACAAACTGGTTTATTAATTATAGCAATGAACTTTGTTTCTCAATATAGCAATAAACTTTGTCTCTGATTATAACAACGAACTTTTATTTTTAGAAACTTATTTACTTGTCATAGCAATGAACTTCTTTGCTTCTTGTAGCAATGACCTTGTTCGCTCCTTGTAGCAGCGACTTGATTGCTCATTATAGCAATGAAACTTGTTTACTGATTTTATTAACGAACTTTATTTCCCATGAGAATATGAATATCACATCGAATTTGGGCAACAAACTTTACCTCTCATGATGGCAATGAACTTTGTTTATGCGACCTTACTTACTCATTTTTGCAATATATGTTAATTTATGGAAACTTTTATCAAGCCTTTGATTTCGATTCATGAAACCAATATTATTTTTAATTTGTGAACTCACCAACTATTTCGGTAGTTGACCACTCATTTTATATGCTTTTTTTAGGAATCATCGAGTAAGTGACACATAGAGACATATCACTTTTTGGAGCATTCGCATATGTTGTATTTCAATTGCATTGTAATTTATTTTAAAAAGTTGTTCAAAGTCATTGCAAATTGTAATATTTTTAATACTACGGTTGGTGTTGTCTTTTAACTTTTGCAATGAAACTCTTTGTACTCCCACACAATGTATTTACGCTTTAGCGGGGTGTGACAAAAATGGTATCAAAGCCGAAGGTTATAGAGAAGCCCGATTTTCCTTTGGAAAACCACAACTATAGCAAAAAAAATGAAAATGATTTTCAAAATATTGAACAAGCCACTGGTATAACTAAGTTGAGTACACATTATTGGACTTTAATTAAGTATATAGCCTGGGCAACTATGCTTAATTAAGTAAAATTAATGCGAGGATGGAAACGGTTATAGTATAATTATGTTCAAGACGATTTTCAACTCAAACTTTTGATAAACAAAGTTTTTCGGTATGCGTATGGGCATTGCATATTGTAGGCATTCATTTAGTTACACTTAGAAAATAAGTACACTTCTATCATGATGTCTCTACTTAGAAATATTCTTATACTTATCAAGTGCAAGGCTAACCAGTTAGGTTGTCTTACTAGCCACTATAGGAGCAATCCACTTATTAGTAAGAATGAGTATTCCTCGGTAGCTATTGACTTTAGATATAAGGTTAGTAGATAGATAGACACTAGTAATAATCATAAGTCAAAACTAAAATGATACCTCAATACCTCTTCATCGTCTCCGTACTAGAGTTACAACTAGGAAAAGCATTCTAATACTGACACGGATAACAATTGGAGCATCATCTTAGAAGGTAGATGAGTCGCCACGAGTAGTCACTTGGATACAATTGGTGAGCATCCCTAATATGACTCACGAGTATTTACATAAGTTTAGCCCATTGCTACCAATACATGAGACTTCTAAACTATGGTACGAGTTTAGCTTTAGGTTGTTTCCACCTTGAGCTTAAAACTTAACATAGGATATCTCTTTAAACCAAAACCTTAACTTTGGTGATTCTTACCTTACCATCTTTACTTTGTATTAAATTACAAACCATCCCCATTACGAAAAAATTTACAAGTGTTTGTTCAAGACCCCTATGTGTAGTGATCTTCTCAAGTATTCCATCATCTCATACTTTTCAAAATTACTAACATGCTTCCTAACCAACATTGCACTACTTCGTTGTATGAATCCTTCCTATAAATTTTGAATCCTCCTTTGAACCTTATTATTTTCATACATTTGTTTGAGCCTTAGCGACATTCCTAACATTTCTATAGTTATCAAGGATTACATCCTCTTACGTCGTGAGCAAGACGCCAAACCTATAACTTAACCTTTGACTTCTATAAAAGGTCGTGAAACTACATTGACACCATAAAACATTTTACAAATAATTTTTCTTGTCCTTTATCTTGAGGAAAAGACATCGGTACTCGCCTTATACTCGCATTAGTATTAGGTTCGACTAGTTACACTAATCCGCTTAGCCATTGCTTCTTAAACTTTCACCAAGCCTATTTCACCTCACCAGTTTTATTTACCATCAGTGCAATACTTTATAACCACTTCATACAGCTTACTAGACCATTCCTAACAATGTAGGCCATAGTTCTCGTTAAAAACAACAAACTTTACTTTTGACAACTTGCTTTAACTTAACACTTTTCTTCAAAACTCAATTTAACCAATGTTGGTTTTAACCTTGCTATTTCAATTTCATTTCAAAACCATTTCAATGGATATATATGCTTTTAAAGGGCATATACACCATTTAAAACCTTGGTTATCATTTTGGCACATTTTCGAAAAACTTAGAAACATTTTCTTTTAAAATAATGTTTAAACTCTATGCTATAAAACTTAAACATATGACATTGAAGTTCATATTATGTGTAAAAGCTTCATCAGATCTTTAAACCACTTTTGCTTTAACACTTTTGACTACTTTCTTTTTTAGGCATTATACTTTACTTAAATCTGTTTTCATGAAACCCATCATGATATTTTTACAAATTTCTACTCCAAACGTGTTTACAAGGCATCACCTATACGTACATTTCAAAACATACATCATTTGTTTAGTTTATTTCACATTAGTTTTATAATCTATAAAGCTTCTAAAATTTACAGCATTTCAAAACTTAGTGTTCACTTTTTAATTTCCAGTGATGCACTTTTAACAAAATGTAATTATTCTTGTAAATATATTGAGTTTTTACTTTATCCGTTTTAACCATTGTTGGACTCTAGTCTAAAAAGTCAAAACTATCAGATTTTCAATTATCAGTTGTAGTGCTTCTTCTTTTTTCACAAATGAAATTTAACTTAATAGATAACTCATGAATTTTTAGCAAACCTTAACAAACACTTTAGAACTTCTTCATTTCCATGTAAGCATCAACATACATCAAAGGGTAAAGTTTGAAATATATCTTGACCTGGTTTTAAATCTACCAACATATATTGCTCTTAAAATTTTATGAATAGCAATCATTGCTATACCTTCCTTTTCTTTCCCCCAAACTTGATTTATTGCTCTCTCCTTCTGATTTGAGATATCGCAAACTCATAATAATAACACAATGCATGGTCTAAATTTGTTTTTGTCTATTTTGCTTCTTTTGATACCATGTTTGTACACATACAGACTAGAAGTCTACCCTTATCAACCTGAGTGATTAATACATGTATATTCATGAGACATAATTTTAACTTGTTCAACTTTGATATATTCCATTACGTCTTTTATCATATACATTTTGTTTTTATTTTGAAATCTACTTTAAACAAGTGATCCTTATTTATATTTACTCTTTCGTTCTAAATTCGGAAATTTGATTTAAAATGTAATTTTCATTTTATTTTCCTTACAATTAATACACAAGATTAATATCCTTGTGCTTATCATTTTTCTAAAAACCGGAAAGCATATGTGAAGAATATATTTTCTTAGGTTTCTTCTTCTTAAAAATATAAAAAGATTTTAATATTACGATTACCTATCCTTAAAATGATTCTTTTTGTTAGAATCGCTGAATTAAGAAAGCACGATTTTCAATGATCAACACTTTTACATATTTCTTAAAATAGCATTATACTTTGCAATTTCTTGTGAGTTCCTAAGCTTTCCAACTTGTTTTCATAAATATTCTGACTACTAGTAAACTTGAATTTGTCCTGACTTAAACAATTTAACAATTCTTCAAAAATTGTAATATGTATATTTCTATATAAATTCCCTCAATGACGACTAAAACCTTTAACATTAATAAATATCTTTATTTTTTTTACTTCTTCGTTTGATTGCCTCACATGTATCTTCATTTTCTTGGAATTATTACACATTTTGATAACAGTGAGATTAATTACCATTTCTAAACACCCAAAATGTTGTCTACACAATGTCATTTAATTTATCATAAACCTTTATCGCTTCCATTTTCCACCATGAATCTTTAAATATGTATATTCTTCGAATATGGTTTTGTTTTAGCAAGAGTAACAGTGGTAGTAAATATAGCTTCAGAAATCCTTGGCGGTTTTATTCTTTTATTTAGTAGACGACAATTAAATAGTCCTTACACTTGCAATGTACCAGAACTGCATTGCCTATCCTTAGTATGTATCATTAGGAACTTACCCTCAATTGCTTCTCTTTCATTCGTGCTACCCCTTTTTATTTTGGAACATACCTTTTCCAGACATAGTAGCTAGTCCGAAAAGTGAACATATGGTTTCTAATCTCTTCTTTATTAGATAGCGAATTTACACTTAGTGTTGATTCGGAACACGAATTTAAAATCGATGCAGACTTATCACTTAATGCATTTGGTGCTTCAAAAAAAACTTATAAGGCTCTTTAATTTAGGTGATATTTAACTAGATAATCTTTTTTTGCTAGGTCGCCATGGTTGGATCTGGATTCCCATGATCCGAATTTCCCACAATCTTGACTGTAGAACTCGAATTAGGGAAACACTAATTTGATTATAGCTAAAAAGTTGGGCTCTTCCCTTGAGGAATTAACCCAAAATAATCAAAGTGCTCTTCAGGTCACCACCTCTCCAACTATATAATTGTATTCGGCTAAATTCTAATAGAATACGTCACAAATTAAATTTCGAGACAAAATTCTTTCAATCCAGGAGAATGTGACAACCGTCAAAATTTGAGATAGTTCTAGATTTGAATAAACTTAGTTGCACGTATAAGCACGACTCATACTAGACTTAGTAACTAGCAGCTAATTTATAACCTACTAGAAACTTAGAACCAAGTAGAATCAAAGGATAGTGTACTTAGATTTCACTTTGATATGTGAATTCTACCACTACTTAACTGTAATAAATATATGTATTTGTGTCATTCCTTGACTCGAACATCTTTGTATGAATCGTTTAGACACATCATTCACTTGACCTAGTAGTAGAAATTAGGTCCGAGTCTGGTAGGAACTTAAGTTAAAGTTGAAAACTAGGGCTAGTATACTGGATTCCTCAATTTCACTTGAATCTCAAAACCACTACATAGAATACCAAAACACCGATAAAAATAAATTACAAATGTTATTTCTGACTTGAATAAGAGTTAGGAAACAAAAAAATAATTTGAAGTCTCAAAGATTCAATTTATTTTTATATCCAAAGATTTTTTAAACTCCAAAACCCTAAAAGCCTTAAAAACTCATATTTATAAACTTTAACCTTGAAAATTCTATAAAAATAATTATGAACCTTATACTATTATCTTATAACAACTAAAATTATAAAAATGCATCCAATGAAATTAAAATTTAACTCATAAACATTTACCTTTAATTTATAAATCAAAAATCATGGTTTTATGAATAAAAACTTTATTAGCGTACACATTTTATAAAAAAAATTGATATTTTTATAAAAGAGTTGTATTTTTTAAAAATGGAAGAAAATGAAACCCTCTCTCATCTCCTCAATTTCTCTCTCTCTCTCTCTCTCTCTCTCTACCACTAACACTCTTTCCAAACTAGTGATCATTTGAGCCATTCTCACACTCCATCTTCACTTTTCTTACACTCTTTATCTCTTATACTCCATCACTCCTTTTCTATCTTATTCTCTCTCAAAATCACGAAAATTCTAGCAAAGTGCAACCATTGTTACTCAAAAACTTCTCCTTTTTGAGGTGTTCATCAAGGTAAAACTGAAAACCCCTTATTCTCCTTTCAATGTTACCCCATTTCAGGCACATTTTTCTACTTCTACACCATTCTATGGATGGATTATGAATCATATATTCATAACCACAATTTTTATGATGATGGTGGTAGTATTTCACCAAAAAACCAACATGCATGTGATGATCTTCAAACTTTGATTCTTGATGATCAATATAAGTTGTTAAAAGCTTTCAAATATGTCATAAAAGATTTATTCACAAATAAATATATAAACCTACTTTTCTGATCAAATCCGATTTTTCCCAGAATCCAGATAGCAAAGCAAGATGATTTGGAAATGTTCAGAAAATAAATCAGTTTTCTCGATTTATTGTTATTTTTGTAAGAAAATAGAGCAATAATTCATATAAAATACTTTTGATGGTCAATAACTTCTGGTAAACTTCGGATATCACCTATGCACTGATTAAAGACATTTCATGAAGTTGCATACATTTCTATGATAATTTTCTATTGATTTCAAATTTATTTTTATTGAAGAGAAATAAATTGTAAAATGCAGTTATGAATGTCCAAAACCATATTTGATAATTTACACATGTTCTAGACATCATAAAGACTCCGTGAAATATTTTAAAAAAGTTTTCAAGATAATTTATTATTTTTCCCGATTTAATGAATGTTTAAATGATTAAATTGAGGAAAAATAGCTACACTTAACCAAAAATCATGAAACTCTACCCGAAGATCTTATATTACATTAGGATGCTATATAAAATGTTGGATGATTTTTTTGTTCTGTATGTTATTTTGTTTCTATTTTCCTA
This sequence comes from Lactuca sativa, assembly GCF_002870075.4. NCBI lineage: Eukaryota > Viridiplantae > Streptophyta > Magnoliopsida > Asterales > Asteraceae > Lactuca > Lactuca sativa. The sequence goes on from NC_056629.2 coordinate 146,898,616, forward strand.
AGATTAAATACACATTAATCCAAATATCCGACTCCAGTATATTTAAGTCACATTTAGAATTTTTCCCAGCTTATGTACATTGTATATGAAGTTTACAATAAGTTTGGTAATTTCCCTTAACTGTTTAACAATTATTAACGAATTAATACTTATTTAAGTGAATAAAACAAAGAAAATGTCTAAACTGTTTGGAAACCAGCTTTTATATTTTTCCAATATTTATATATGTAATAACAGTAGAATAAATAGTTTGGAGAATTTTTGAAACTGTTTTCTATTTATCTCTATTTTAAAAGAATAAATACACAAAAATAAGAAAATTGTGTTAAATTGTTTGAAAATACATTTTATTACTTTTCCCAAATTATATATGTTTCATATAAGTGGTTCACAAAGTTTGGGGAATTTTCTTAACTGATTGATATTTTTCATGAATTTATATCTATCTAGAGAATTAAATATTAGAAAAATGGTTATACATATCAAATATCCATGAAAACTTATGTGGAAACCCTTTAGTACTGTTAGAACCATAATCCGAAGTTTGGTAATTTTTAGTAATTGTTTAGTGTTTTTCATGATTTTATGATTATTCAAGAAATTAAAATGGTGGATAATAGTTAGACAAATCAAAAATTCAAGAAAATTTATATTGGGATCTTTGACTTCTGTTTGAATTAAAATACAAAGTTTGGAAATTTTTGGAACTAAATTGATTTAGTTTTTGAATAATTAATCATTTAAACACCACCTAAAATGTTAAAATTTAACATTTCAATAATGGGAATTTCCACTTGAATTTGTTATACAACAAATTGATTCACAGAATTCTAAATTTCAAAGAAAAATGTTTGTAACTTATCAATATCAAAATTTTGACCCAATATTGGTGTAACTCTATTGTAGTAGTTAAGTATGCTAGTGTTAGATTCTGATTAGAGACTCACTAGTGTATACCATTATGGTAGGAATCGGTAGTGATACAAGTGGAACTTAGATCAAGGGATCATTTGCATCATCTCAATGTTTTGGGGTGGAAAAACATGTCTGAAAAACTATTTATTGTTCGTTGTATTTAAATTGATTTGTATTAAACCTGAATGTTATATATTCCTATGTATGTCTATGCAACTTGAAACATGAGGCCTCATGGTCATAAGTTCCTTGCCTTACACTTTACTCCAACCATTAACTCTTTGAGACAATGGTCATTATGGATACCGCTATTAGGAATTGACAAATCCTCACTTGCCTGATTGCTTGAGTGCATGATACCATATTCATATATGGAACGATAAGCAAAGATCTTGATAGGGCATCAGTCATAGGCTTGGTTATGAACTCATTGTTTGCTCGTATACTTACAAACTTGTTTATTAATTATAGAAATGAACTTTTTTTTCTCATTATAGCAATAAACTTTGTTTCTCATTATAACAGCAAACTTTTATTATTACAAACTTAATTACTTGTCTTAGCAACAAACTTGTTTGCTCCTTGTAGCAATGACTTGATTGCTCATTATAGAAATGAAACTTGTTTATTGGTTTTAGTAATGAACTTTATTTCCCATGAGAATATGAACGTTGCATCTCATTTGGGTAACATACTTTACCTCTCATGATGACAACGAACTTTGTTTATGCTAACTTATTTACTCATCTTTGCAATATATCTTTATTTATGGAAAGTTTTATCAAAACATTGATTTCGATTCATGAAACCAATATTATTTTTAATCTGTGAACTCACCAACTATTTCGGTAGTTAAACGCTCATTTTACATGCTTTTTCAGGAATGATCAAGTAAGTGGCACATAGAGACACATCACTTTTAGGAGCATTCATATGTGTTGTATTTCAATTACATTGTAATTTATTTTAAAAAGTTGTTAAAAGTCGTTGTAAATTGTAATAATTTTAATACTATGGTTGGTGTTGTCTTTTAACTTTTTCTATGAAACCCTTTGTACTGCTAGAACCTCTGTTTCCGTTTTAGTGGGGTGTGACAGTTTTGCTCCAGAGTGTAATTTCCCTCGATTTTATGCAATACCACCATTCGGAAATGAGAGAACAATTTTTCAATTTTAGTTGTGAAACGCCTAAACGACCCTTGCTTTTTGGTGCTAAGATAATATGTCATGCGACACATAATGAATATTTGGCTTTTCCTTACAACCGTCCCAAAGGAATTTGCATCTAAACTTTTGCAGCTAGTCAATAATACATTTAGGGGCTTTAAACAAAGAGAAACAAACATAAGAAGGAAGAATACTCAAAACAACCATGATTAGGGAAAATTAGTCACCAAAAGAATGGGATTTGGATTTCCAGATTGATAATTTGTTTTGAACTTTCTCCATTACATGCTTCTAGTGTTACTTTAACATCATATTGGCGCCAACAGGAACACCAATGATATGAATGGAAAGGTACTTGTGATACATCCAAGTGTATTTGCACATCTGTTGGTTACATCAGCAACAGAACAGAAGCCACATACACTTGATTTTTGAAAATTCACTTAAAGACCCGATGTTACATAAGAACATTATAGATTCTAATCATGGTTTTCTATGTTTTGACGACCCAATTAACGATCAAAGAGCACGTCATACACATAAAAGATGTCAGAGATAGAGGGGACGTCATTAGGAAGCTTAATGTCATGGAATAAGGAAGGTTAACGTCATTAGGAAAATAGGCAAAACTAAAATCACACAAGACATGTTAACATATATAAGTGCCAAATGAACGATCGTCGAATAGGGGGTATGGAGCACCTAGAAGAAGTTTGGATCACTTTGGCATGGAATGGTAAAATTTGATGCATAGTTGCGCCATTTGATTAGGTGTTGTGCCAACTAGAAAAGATATTGTGCCGCTAGGCAACCATGTTGCTCCATTCTGATATATGTTGCGCCAAAGTAGAAGACGTTGCGCAAACGTGGAAGATCTTGCGTCATGTTGGATGGAAGGTGCGTAACTTCGAAGGAAGTTGAACCATGATTGAAAGATGGTGTGCCATCCATGCATAATATCGTCCATTATCATGCAAAATGTGCAAGGTGCTCAATTTTTGTTAGTTGATGAGCCATAGTATCCCTAATGAACCACGTATGGTATCATGTCCTCTATCATGCTCAAGATTGTTGAAGGATGCTCAGAAGTTGGTAATGCTCAATAAATAAACCATGTCATGCAACCAAGATCGATGTTGGCCTACTGGTGTTCATGATGTACCACTTATCCATCACGATGCTCCCCTATAGCTCAAGGTATCCATCATGTGCGTTGCTGATTCTCATGGGTTGTATGTTATAGATGAACATTCCAGAAGCTACTACATGGTGGAATGTATTTGGTTGACACCATTCATGGGACTATAGGCCAATAGGCTTGACCCATTAGTCTTTTAGGTCTGATCCCTCAAGTACAAATAGGGATTGATATTAAGCCATTTGGAAGTGTCTGGTCTTTGTAACCTTAGTGAGTAGGACAAATCTTTTTTGAATTGTATTGTAATCTCTGTTTGAGAAATCTATGAATAAAGAATACTGCCCTCCTACCCGTGGAAGTAGATCACCTTGACCGGACCACGTAAATACTGTGTCTTGTGTGATTTTCGTTTTGCATGTTTTCCTATTTACTTCCTAACATGTGGTATCATAGTTTAGCAAGTGGCATCAGTTTTTCTTTTGATTCTTCAAAAGTATCATCTGGATTTCTCTAATCATATAAGAAGTGTAAGGATATATGATGGCCCAAAGTTACCCAAAGAAAAAGAAAAGGAGTTAGTGATAGAAGAGGAGCCAATAAAAATTGACAAGAAAGAAAAAATGGGGGCCAAAAAAAGTCATAAGAGAAAGAAGAAAAGATCACACCATCACCTTTGCCATCAAGATTAAGCAACAACAAAAAAGATAAGATAGTGAGATCATGGCAGTGTTCTGGATAGTTAAAGTCAACATTCTTCTCTTAGATATGATAAAATAGGCAACCAATTATGCTAAGTTCCTTAAGTAGCTTTTCACATCTAAAAAGAAGTTGCGAGGTAATGAAACAGTGAAAGTAAGTGAAAATGCTTCTGTAGTTTTGCTAGTGTTAGATCCTGTTGTTTTCACTGTTCCTTGTTAATTGAGAAATCTTCATATCCCCCGTGCTATGCTAGATTTAGGAGCTTCAATTAATGTTTTACCATATTCTGTTTACAAAGCAAAACCAGGGTGATTATCCAACTTGTAGATCAGTCTATAGTATTCCTAAAAGGCATATTAGATGATGTTCTAGTACAAGTTAATGAACTTGTCTTCCTGAATATTTTGATTTTCTTGATACTGGAGATGATGACAACCTGACCTTGAGTTCCATACTTTTAGGTAGACCATTATTAAAAAGCACCAAGAACAAAAATTGATGTGGAGGTCATCAACTTCAATATCTATCAAGCAATGAGGTACCAAAGTGATGTTTATTCTCCAAAATTTGTTGATAACAATTCAGTATGTAAGGTCACACCTTATGATCTAATGAGTTAAACACTCTTACACACTATTTATCAACGTTAGGGTCTACTATGCTGACAACGACAACATATCAAGCCTATCAACGACAACGCTTAGTATAGTTATTCGATGTAATCTTTTGTATCTTAGGTAATGATATACATAAGTATAAAATATATAGTAGATCAAATATCTTTGTTATGAAGATCGGTTCTTAGTATAAATAAGTTACTATCCCCTCAATAAAGGGATATACTTGTATAGATTAGTATACATTAAACATTACGGTGAAACCCTAATGTTAAAACAACTTGGTGTATGACAACCCGAAACTTTTTCCGTTACCATTAGCCGATTTCCATTGATAAAATTTGAATTTTATATATATGAGACGGAACCAAAATCATGCGAAAAACCCGAGTTTCCTTTGAAAAATCAAAAGTTTCGGCCTGAGTGATATTCACGGCCGTAAACCCGTTTACGGTCAGCGACAAGTGGCCCCGATCACCGACTATACACCCAGCCTATAAATACGGGACTCCCATCTTCATTTGAACGTTTCTGCCCGAAAACTCTCTCATTCTCTCTCTCTAACCCCTCAATCGTAAACACCGAAAACATCCTCTTTTCTTCCGAAAATCATCAAGAATCACCTTTGGAAGTTGTTTTGGAGCATCTAAAACACGTTTTTCATCAAAACCAAGATCATTGTTTTTGAGTTTACGGTCGTACACCCTTCAAACCTTCAAATCTTCAAAAGCCACAAACCCGTTTACGGCCGTAAACCCATCAAAGATTCATAAATCCTTCAAGGGGTTGTTCTGATGGGGTTTGAGCATTCTAACACTCCTATGGTGTTCATGCAACCATTATAAACCTTGGATCTATGTTTCCTCTAATATACATGCAAATTTGATTTTTCCAATGTTTACTTCCTAACTACCATGGCATGGGGAACATGTAATATAAAACTAGTAGAAGTACATACTTTTGTTGTTGCTTGAATTCCTTGATGACTTTGCGAGCCTAGCTCCCTAAATGTTGTGCCTCAAATGCTTCACACAACATCAACAGACTTGGAATAACTTGAGAGAATGTTACTAACACTCAAAACCAGTTATGCCCTCTTAGAATCAACTAGTATCCGATTTTGCTAGCCATAGGGTCCCTTTTATAGTGTTGTCACAATTAGGGTTTACACATGATTGTCATGACTCTTCATTTCTAATGATTCATGGGTTTGTAACTCCCATGGACTATCCATGGAGCTCCTAATGGGTTATAGCCCAACTTCATAAACCATGGATCATTAGCCCACTATAAAAGAATAGATGATTGACATAATCAACCCTATATATTTAATTAGTCTCATATTGATCACCAAATTAACTCTAAATTAATTCTTGATCAACACTAATTAAATAATAGTATTATTAACATATTAGAACTTATAATATATTAATAACTATAAGTTTCCTTTCTCTCATTTTGTATCCAAGTATTGCAATGCCATGCAACCCAAATGGACCATGCCAGGTCGGGTTAAGTACATAGCAAATACAATTATGGACTTAGACACTTATCCAACAGTTTCCCACTTGGATAAGTCTAACAGCTATATTTGAAGATATGACATTGGAATCCAACTAGCAATCTTAGCTCTTTCAAAGTCTCTGGGAACTGAGATGATAATGATACGCCATTTAAGATAAGTGATCATATAATCCTCTGCTCTCAAGATATCAGCTGGACAAATACATGGAACATGGTCTTACTTATTGTCCAACATTTGTTTCTCGATCTCTGATTTGTTTCGACATAGAACTAAATTGAACACATCAATTAGTTCTGATCGGGCCCAGTACATAAGTCAAAACCAGATCATCGAGGGGCCCATATATCGCTTCTATTTCTAGAAGGAATAGAAAAACTTCGACTCATATGCTTATACTGACCACTTGTTGAATTATGCACAAAATCACGTTTTATAATATCGAGTTACCAATGTGTTTTCGTACAATCAATGGATAACCAACTCATAGTCAACAACTCATATCTCTAGGTTTGAAGATTTATATGATATTACCATCTCATGATCACTCGAGATAAATTCCATGAAGTGATGCAAGTGAGCGTGGGTTGAATCCAATACTCAAGCCTTATGAGTACTCATGAACGTTGCAACAACCATTGCTATGTCTAATGCACATTAGACAAATCATACAAGCCAAATTCATGAAAGTCTTAAATTGATACCTACTTCCAAAGTATAACTGGCTGTGGAGAGTTCGAATAATAACATAATTATTCAGGAAGTCAAAACATGCAAAATTGAAACCATAGTAAACGATTAGCATAAGATAGTAACACTTTACTCATAAATAAATATCAAATTTTATTTATTCATCAAATGTCAATTACATTTTACAAGTTTCAGAAAAATATCTAATTATTAAAACTAATATCATCTTTCAGCCCTATGCGCCTCGCATGCTGTAGATGCTTAACCCTACTCAATCCCTTCGTGAGGGGATCTGTTGGGTTCTTATCCGATGATACCCTCTTTACCACGAGGAGTCCTTATTCTATTCGATGTCTGATGAAATGGTATTTTCTATCAGTGTGCCTAGATCTTCCGTGATCTCTTGGTTCCTTAGCTAAAGCAACCGCACTTTCGTTATCACAGAAAATTTCCATTGGCTCCTTTATAGCTGGTACAACTTCAAGGTCTCTGATGAAGTTCTTCAGCCATATCGCCTCCTTTGTTGCCTCGCTTGCTGCTATATACTCTGATTCGCAAGTTGAATCAACTACTATCTCCTGCATGGAACATTTCCATGTAATTGCCCCACCATTTAGGATAAAGACCCAGCATGACTGAGAGCGGAAATTATCCCTATCAGTATTAAAACTAGCATCGCTTTATCCTTCCACTCTCAAGTCATCACTGCCACCGAGGGTAAGGACCCAGACCTTAGTCCTCCACAGATACTTGAGAATGTTCTTTACCGCAGTCCAGTGAGCCTTGCCAGGGTTCCCTTGATATCTACTGACCATGCTCAAAGCAAAGGCCACATCAGACCGAGTACAAGTCATAGCATACATGATGGAGCCCACAGCAGAAGCATATGGTATATGAATCATCTCAGCTATCTCAGCCTCTGTACTCGGACTATGAGTCATACTCGGCTTGTCATTACTCTGGATAGGTAATTCCCCTTTCTGGATTCTTGCATGCTGAAGCTCTTCAGCACCTTATCCAAGTAGGTACTTTGACTAAGTCCAATTAGTCTCTTACTCCTGTCTCTCAATATCCTTATCCCTAGGATATATGTAGCTTCTCCAAGGTCCTTCATAGCGAAAAAAGCTAACTAGGTTCCCACTAGCCCTAACATATACACTGGACTTATACTTGCTCCTCGAAAAGCCAAACTCTTTAACTTTCTCATCAAAGCAATGATTCCATCTGCGAGATGCTCGCTTTAATCCATAAATGGATTTCTCAAGCTTACACACTCTATTAGGATATTTGAATTGACAAAACCCACTGGCTGAGCCATGTAAACATCCTCAGCCAACTTTCCATTAAGGAAAGCGGTTTTGACATCCATCTGCCATATTTCATAATCATGAAATGCAACTATGGCCAACAACACCCTAATAGACTCAATCTTCGCTACCGGTGAGAAGGTCTCATCATAGTCAACTCCTGGAGTTTGAGTAAAGCCCTTCGCTACCAGTCGCTTTTTTAAGTGTGTACCTTCCCATCCATATCGGTCTTCTTCTTGAAGATCCATTTGCACCCAACTGTCTTACGATCTGGTACATTGTCAACGAAGTTCCAAAGTTGATTGCCATACCTAGACTGAAGCTCGCTGCCCATAGCCTCCTTCCATTTTTTAGACTTAGGGCCTGTCATGGTTTCCTTATAATTATTAGGTTCATCCAAATCTATCAAAGTACTATCACTGATAAATGTATCACCTTCAGTAGTGATGTGATAACCATAATGAAAATCAGGTGTGGTCCTAACTCTTGTGGAACGCCTTAGAGGTACAAACTCATCTATCGACTCAACAGGAGTTTCCTCCTCAAGTTGTCCGATAGTATTTGAGGTTCCTTCACCACTTGACTCTTGAAGCTCTTCAAGGTCAATTTGCCTCCCACTATCTTCTTGGATTATAAATTCTCTCTCACTAAAGACTCCTCTTCTTGCTACAAAGTCCATATTATCACTGGCTCGGTAAAATAGGTAACCAAAGGATCTCTGTGGGTAGCCGATCAAAATACACCTCTCACTTCGAGGTTAAAGCTTGTCGTGAGTCTCATGCCTCACGAAAGCTTCACAACCCCAAATCTTGATGTGGTTGAGATTGGGAACTTTCCCAGTCCACATCTTGTGAGGTGTTTTGGCAACGTTTTTAGTAGGGAATAGATTAAGAATATGGGTGGCAGTCTCTAAGGCATACCCCCAGAATGAGATTGGTAACGAAGCTCAACTCATCATGGAACGAACCATGTCTAAAAAGGTTCAATTGCGCCTCTCAACCACACCATTCAACTGTGGTGTCCTAGGAGGTGTCAATTGTGAGACAATCCCACATTCCTTAAGATAGTCAAGGAACTCAATGCTATGATACTCTCCTCCCTGAAAGGATCGGAGCATCTTGATGTTCCTACCCAATTGTTTCTCAACTTCCTGCTTAAACTCTTTGAACTTTTTCAAAGGTTTCTGACTTATGCTTGATTAAGTAGATATATCCATATCTGCTGTAATCATCAGTAAAAGTCACATAATAGCGATTAGCATCCCTTGTAGCAACTTTGAAGGGCCCACACACATCTGTGTGTACTAGGTCCAACAAACCTTCACTCCCATCACAAGTACCTATGAAGGGTGATTTTTTCATTTTTCCAAGTAAACAAGACTCGCAACTATCATCCGACTTTAGGTCAAATGATTCCAAGACTCCAGCCTTTTGGAGTTAGCCTATGCGCTTCTTGTTGACATGTCCAAGATGACAATGCAATAAAAGCTATTTGAAGAATCAATATACAACTCATTATTTCCTAGATTGTCTACAACATTTAGAGCTTCGTATACACCATCACAAGGTAATGCTTTAAAGTAAAATACATCATTGTAAAAAACATTAATAGCACGATTATTATTATCAAACGAAAATGTAAACCCTTGTTTGTACAACCCATGAAAGTAAATAGTATTTCTCGCCATTTCAAACGAGTAACAAAATTTATTCAAATCTAACATTAACCCATTATTTAGCAATAAAGAATAAACTCCTATATTGGTAATAGGTGATGTTTTCCTGTTGCCCATGACTAAGTTTATTTTCTCGTGCTCCACTTGCTCACTTCTTCTTAGGCTCTGCAAATCAATACAAATTTGAATAGCACAACCTGTATCAAGCACCCAAGAATTAGCATTCGATGAGTTATTAGACAATATTGTATAAATACATGAATGGGTGGGTTTAACTTTCCCATCCTTTATATCTTGCAAGTATTTGGGGCAGCTTCGCTTCTAGTGCCCCTTTTCCTGGCAATAGAAACATTGTGCTTCCTTTGGGTTTAAAGAAGGAGTGATGGGACCTTTATTTGTCCTACTTGAAGAGGAGCCATCGAGGGACTTTCCCTTGGTACCCTTCAAAGGGGTTTTCCTCTTCTTCCCCTTTCCCTACCCAATTGCCAGAACAGGAGTTGTTGAAGGAGTAGATGTAACAACCGCTTTACCCTTAAGGCCATTTTAAGTTGTCCTTAAGATTCCTTGAAGTTTGCTAAGAGCGACTTCCTCCTTGTTCATATGATAAGTCATATGAAACTGATCATAACTTGGAGGTAAGGAATGGAGAATGATATCAATCGCCATGTCTTCAGGGAAGTCAACATTGAGCTTTAGCAACCGGTCAACGACCCTTTGCATCTCCTGCAAGTGACCGGTGATGGGTTCACCATCCTTCATTCTGGATATTATCATGGAGGAGATAATCTCATACCTCTCTTAATGCAGACTTTGATGGTACCTATCCATCAGATCCTAGTGCATCTCATAGGGGTAGAAATCTTCATAGGATTTTTGATATTCGGGAGTCATGGTGGCCGACATGATGCAGGACACTTTAGTAGCATCCTTCTCATGTGCAACAAACTCCGCAAACTCTTCAGGAGTAGAAGTGGCTTCATTTACAACCTTAAGCTACCTATCGAGGACATACTCCTTGTCTTCATAGCGGGTAATCATCCTGATGTTTCTGATCCACTCATTGATGTTGGATCCATGAAAAGTGACTGTACCACACAAGTTCATAAGGGAAAAGGAGCTTGTAGGGTTTGAGCCAACAACATTGTTGGAAGACATCAGAAAGAAAGAAAGACAAGTTTTATTAGATAAAGAGTCCTTAATAAGTCACCCAAATGAAATATTAAGGCTAGGATCCGTCAAACTATTTATAGTTGGAAGAGGGATGCCGTAGTCTAAGCTATAAAATATTTGAAGGTAGCTAAATGACGATTTACCAATTTCCATCATAAAAACAAAATTTATTATTAGGTTTTATTGGATTTGAAACTCCTAGATCTTTTGAGATACATTGAACTTTTCAATGGCATATTTGAATCTCGATTGTGCCTTCTCAAGTTTGTGAGTGGGATGCCGAGGATCAGAAACAAGGTGTGAATAACCATGCTAATTGACTTGGTACCCTTAACTATATTACATAATCGATGTGCCGGTTAACCACATACGCTCCACCGATCTATAATAAAGTCAAGTTACCCTTTGCTACTTTTACTAGTCCTTATTAGTGTGTCAGTTAACCACACACGCTCCACTAATGACTTGGTAAGGTACAAAGTGTAATTTCATAGGTTAGCACCTATTTCACATTTTCCTAAAGTAACTAAGATTGGGAATTTATAATGTATAGTTAATTTATAATTTCATTATACTTTTAATGAGTATTAAGGTCCTATTCTACCTTTTTCGGCTAATGACCCTCCACCAGTCAAGGAAGCGGTGGGTGAGAGTGGACACCCATTAAATCACCATTTTATAGGCAGTAACCTTATACCCCCTTATAGACTGGCTTCTTGATAGAGGCCTACTAATGGTAAGAATGACATATTCTTATACATATTTATATATTAAAATTACAATAATAGTATAAGGGTTGAATTTTAAAGTTTTAAAATTCTAAGGTTTAATTTTGGAATTAAAGTATTAAAGTGTAAGTCATTACAAATTCCAAAACTTGAGGGCAAGTTTTGAAATTATTCCAAGACTTTTTAATTTGTAACTTATGAGTTTAATGGTTCATAAAAATGAAGACTCTTCATTTTATAAAAACCTCTTATTCTTTAATGACAATTTTAAAGAAGTGACTTTTGGTTATCCATAACTTGAGGACAAGTTATGGACACCATCATTAAGCATTAAGATCATGAATTAAGCAACCAAGCAAGTTACAAACAATTCCTATGATCTTTTAAAATTCATAAGAACAAATATTCATATCAAACTAAGAAATCATATTAACATATATAAAACTTGAAATTTGCTAATACTCATTTGAAATGGATTAACATAATCATTACCACATTGAAAACAGATTTTAAAAGTCCAAAACAATTTGGGGTAGTGATTCTAGCCCATTTCCAGCAACAAAACTCAGAAAACTGCACATCACGACCTACTCGTCGAGTGCATGATCCTACTCGACGAGTAGGATGAATTTTGCCTTTGACTTGTCGAGTTCCCCCATGAACTCGGCAAGTCCAAACAAACAGTGAGCGTTTTTTCGATTTTTCAAGCAATTTATATCAAGTATACAGAAAACAATCCTAGGCCCTGATACCATTGATGGGTTTTAAGCATTCTAACACTCCTATGGTGTACATGCAACCCTAGAAACCTTGGATCTATGTTTTCTCTAATATGCATGAAAATTTTATTTTGCCAAGGTTTACTTCCTAACTAGCATGGCATGGGGAACATGTAATATACAACTAGTATAAGTACATACCTTTGTTGTTGCTTAAATTCCTTGATGACTTTGCGAGCCTAGCACCCCAAATGTTGTGCCTCAAATGCTTCACACAACATCACAAGACTTGGAATAACTTGAGAGAATGTCATTAACACTTAAAATCGGTTATGCCCTCTTAGAATCAACTAGTATCCGATTTTGCTAGCCATAGGGTCCCTTTTATATTATTGTCACAATTAGGCTTTACACATGAGTGCCCTTATTTGTCATGACTCTTCATTTCTAATGATCCATAGGTTTGTAACTCCCATGGACTATCCATGGAGCTCTTAATTGGTTATACCCCACTTTCATAAACCATGGATCATTATCCCACTATAAAAGAATAGATGATTGACATAATCAACCCTATATATTTAATTAGTCTCATATTGATCACCAAATTAACTCTTAATTAATTCTTGATCAACACTACTTAAATAATACTGTTATTAATATATTAGAACTTACAATATATTAATAACCATAAGTGTCCTTTCTTTCATTTTGTCTATCCAAGTATTGGAATGCCTTGCAACCCAAATGGACCATGGTGGGTCGGGTCAAGTACATACCAAATACAAATATGGACTTAGACACTATATCCAACGTGTTCATGGTCATAAACCCTTCAAGTGGTTGTTCACGGTCGCAAAGCCTTCACGACCGCAAACTCCTTCACACCATGAACCTTGAACGAAAACCCACTTTTCCACATCGATCGAGTCTTGGTAATATTCCTAAACCAATAACAAGTGTTTTTTAACACTATAAACAATGGTTTCACTGATAAAATACAATTATGTATTTAATTGTTGATTAGGATCCCGTGGAGTACTGCGTCCATCCAACCAAGGGTTTCCACTCCCTATCTCGCTTCCGACTAATCACACGACCAACAGTGAGTTCATACCGCTAATCTTTTACTGTTTTAATGTTTTCAAGGGGAGTTCAAGCCAAACACAAATGATTTTTGTGAACTTATACAAAAGAATTTCAACATGTTTAAAACTTATGCAATTGATACAACCAAAAGATTTCCATGTTTTAATAAATATTTAAATATTTTATCCCTTTTGTGACATGCTGAGCATAAGTGACGTTTTCAACTTACAGCCAAAATTGCATAGTTTTCAGATCAATACATGAACCAAGTACAATATGTTCATGCAAACTATAATATGTATAGTTGGGAATTCAATACACAGTTTTACAAACTCAGAGCTTATACATTATCAAATAGATAAAGTATGGCAGACTTAGTTTTTGATATACATTACTACTTTCGGATTTCAAGGGTATATCATTAGACAATTATTTAAGTATAATTATTGTTACATTACAAGTATACAAATGAATTCAAATACAAGAGAACAATTCAGAACGACATGTAAACTAGTTAATATAGAGTTGTGAGACATCACTTCAATTGTACCCTTCATGGTGTCGTTTAAATCTTATCATAGTATAACGAGAGTCTCCTGGAGGGAGAGCGTGAGATTTATGAATAGATCTCTTATGGACTGACAATCCCACACCTGAACCGCTAGCTATGGTTAGACAGGCATGCCTGGGGTGACAAATGTCTTAACATCCGACGCATGAAGAACGTCGTAGAGGTCACTAGGTCATATCGAGCATGGTTATACGAACTCACAACAGTATAAACTAACCATTTGTTTATGGGATTTCAATTTCTTCAAATAGTTTTATTTTGATTAATAAAACTATCATACATTAAATGGAAGATTGCAGGGATACAAACACATGGTTTTATTTTAAGTAATAAAACAACTATTCATACTTTTGTTGGCCAGGGTTTTCTTATACAATATAATATTTACATTACTTGTGACATCCAGAGATTTTCATATACAATTAAATAATTTAGTAACAATCATACACTTTGGTCTTAAGGTTTGAGACTACTTTTCACTACTAAGAAAATATTGGATTTTCTTGAGGACATACGAACATTTTCACTAATTCATTAACATATTTCCATTACAAAAACATGCTTATGAACTCACCAACTTTTATGCTAATACTCTCTTTTCAAAACTGCTTGTATTCTCAGGAAATCAGTAGACAGGTACCTCGGCAGACTTTTGAGAAGACGGAGCGTATAGAATCACGTCTTTTATATTTTGTTATACTTTTGATGTATAAAAACTATGTATCAAACAAATGTAAATATTCATATCTTAATGTAATGGTTATGTTTATTTTGGTTACTATGATGCATTTGTTGTGATACTACATATGATGTCCTCCACCGCCGAACGTTTCCGCCATTTTTGTTTAGGTGTGTGAGAGATTGGTATCAGAGCTATTGTTTATAGTGAACTAATTATACCGAACCTTACATGGTATACACCTATAAACACTAAAGGGGACGAAGCGTTCTGAAACTAAAAGTATTTTACAAAAGTATACAAGTATACATATGTACAAGAAGATTTAAAATTTTAAGAACTACATAAAAGTATTTACGGCGAGTTGGACACTGTAGTTAAACCTGAATAGTTATGTAGTCATATGTAGGCCCAAGATAACCTGATCAACAATATTTGTCCGAGATATGAGTAACATGTGTTTGGCAGTGACTGTGGTGTTGCGACAAGTCTAAAACTCACTAAGTCATATATATATAAAGCACATAGTTAAAATACTATAGGAGTATTTTATGGTTCTGTAACACTACACAAAATTATCACAAGTAGTACAAATCCTCGTAAATGAAAGACCTGCAATTCATTGTTTATGTTAGTAAACCTTTATTGTAGATCTCTACTATTGCTATAGGATTTAGAAATATCCTGCTCGAAATATCCAATTGATGATCAATATAGAAGACTTATAGTTGTTTTCCCCTTGTATCTTTTAGAGAAAGATGCCTCCCAGGAAGATACCCAACAGAAAGAACAACAACCCTCCGACAGACCCTCAACCACCACTTCCTCAGTTCGATCCTACCATGTTCCAGGAGGCAGTTAAAGTCGTTGTGGCTGCCGCGATGTCGCAGATTAATTCTAGCGGCTCTAGCGGATCGGGGAGTGGTACCCATCCCCAAAGTCCTGAGGGTGGTCAGGGACACCAGAAGGAGTGTTTCTACAAAGATTTCATGAACGCGAAGCCCAAGTCTTTCGACGGTAATGGACCAGTCAATGCCCTAACCCGTTGGTTCAAGAAGATCGACTCGATTTTCGAGATTTGTGTATGTTCTGAGGCCATCAAAGTGACGTTTGTCGCCTGCACCTTCACCGATAGAGCATTGACTTGGTGGAATAGTTGGGTCAAATCCCTAACTCTGCCGGTAGTAAATTATAAGGTCCTGAGAATGGATCTTACCAGTGATCAATATCAAACACAATCACAGAAACGAGAATAATAGTAGAAACGAAAAGAAATCAAGCTTGCACACGTTCTATTGCTGAAAACGTCTGCTACAACTCGATACACGACTGTGAACAATTAGGCATCAACAACAAAACACGACTGGCTAACCCTGTATATATAGGGAACTACGACTGAAAAGAGTTTACGGCCGTACGGTGTTTACGGCCGTAAACTCATTACAGACTCGTAAACAACCACCAAGCCAACCAAAATACTCTATCTATACAAAACCACTATTACAATGCAAAGCCTAGATGAAACCACTAATTGAGCCTTTCAATCTCCCCCTTGGTTTGGTGTTAGCTTCAAGTTAATCCTTGTTGACTACCATAACGTCTGCTTGCCCCATTGCCCCGTTCTACATACGCTTATTAAGAATCTCAGCAACCATGGTCGTATATAACTTCACAGCATCCTCAAAAATATCCTCCGCAACTAATATCTGAAAGTTGCTTAGGTGATGAATGTCCCACTTTCGGAATTGTAACAAATCTCTTCGATCATAGAGTCGAATGCATCCATTCTTGAGCTTGATTACCGCAGCTGAAGTAGTCTCATCGAAAACCCAACACTCCATTGAGCTTAGAGATCTATCTTGATAATTCTGAAGCACAAGGAACTGTTTAACTTGTTTAGTTGCAGGCCACTTCACAACTTCCAGAGGTTTGTCATTTTTTGGATCAATAATATCAGGATGCTCCAACATAACGGACTCAGTAGTTTTCATGACAGGAAACCCCTTTTTAACCTCATCTTCAAGGAAGTGCTTGAACTGGGTCGCCTGTGGATTGTTTATGAGATTTGAAAAAGGAGCTCGTGACAATTTTATCAAATCTACCCTAGTCCATGAGTTGAAATCATGACTATCTCTGTAAAGCTCAGAATTGCAACTATTTCTTAGCACGATCCACATCTTGAGAGGATCATGAAATCCCCAAGAAACAATTCCCGATCTATCGCCGAATGTATCTCTAAATCAAACAACCTCAAGATCAGTCACAATAATTTCAGGTTCATCCCAAGAAGCATTCTGGTTATAGCTCCTTTTAAACAACAGTTGTCCCTTCTTAGCTGCTTCTTCCTGAGCATCACGTATTATTGTTGAGACATGAGGGGCTTGGGGAGCCTCATTCTCAACGCGAGCAACATCCCCTGATGTCTGACTAGTTGGCATGGTAATTAGAAAGGCTTGAACATGAATATTGATTTTGTATTCATCAGCAGACGTTGGATATTTATCACTGAGGTCTTCCTCAAGCTTCTTCTTTAGCTCAAAATAGCTTGAAGTCAAAAGATTGAAATGATCTTGAAGATCAGAAATCTGCTTTGACTTTAGTGCTTTGTCCTTAAGAAGATCAGCTACTTGCACACCGAGCATTGAATTATCAGATTGAAGTTCAGATATTAAGCTTTGTATTTTCAACTTGAAGATCCGAAACACAGATGTCAAGCTCAATGTTCTTTTGTAGCCCAATTGTAAGTCCCTAATTTGCCTGTGTATCAATCAGATCCGTTTGATAATGTGGAATCCCAATCAAATGGATGATGTTAGATCAAATAGAAGAGAAGGAGAAGAAGAATAATATGGATCTTGTTTGAATTGATAAGAATGAAGTTCCTTTACACAAGATTCACATAGTTACACACATAAGCTCCTTTCTCTCTCTCTCTCTCTGGCCGTAAACTCTCTTTTGTTCATCAATCTCTACTCCTCACCCCTAACACCTATATATTTACAAGGGGAACATGGGCTGGAGAACATGGGCCGTAAATGCGTTTATGGCCGTTAACCTATTTACGGCCGTAAACACTGACCATAAACCCCACCTGACCGTAAACTAGACTATAAGCTCATAAAATATTACATAAAAAGATAATTTCCCAGAAAAGCAAAGTATAAACCATATTTTGACCCAACAATCTCCCCCTTGGTTTATAGCTTTCTTTTCTTAATTAACCTAACAAGCTCCCCTAAAAAGTAGCTAGCTCTTCTTGTCAATCTTCAATGGGAGCCTGGCATCAACTTTAACCTTCGATTTCTTCACAGCATCAGGATGAACATATGAATCTTCAATGAATGACTTCATCTTGAGCACTTGAGCTTTTCTTCAAGATTTGACATTGAACGCACATTGGGTGAGGATGCTTCTTATACTGATTCTTGAAACATGGCGCTTCCAGCTTGCGAATCTTCAGAGAAAACATCAGAGAGAAATAATCTTCTGGATCGCTTCAGCATGTTTAAGATAGCAGCAGACTGATTGTGGAGGCTTCAATGCAATCCTTCACATAATCTTCAATTTCAGCTTCACCTTGCTTCTGGGGTTGAAAGATTGAATTTGAATGAATAATCTTCATTTCTTGCTCCTTCGAATGAAAATTCATCGATGCTCACGGACGAAGCCTTTAGCTCAGAAATTTTCGACACAAACTCCATGAGTTTCATCTTCACTGGAATTCACATTTCAAGACAAAACAAAACTAAAAGAAAATTTAGCGCACAATATTTTTGGGTTTTTCATATTTTCTGAACAAAAAATAAAATAGAAATAACACTATTTTGATTTTGAATTTTCTGATTTTTTTTTTGTTTTTTCTTTTATTTTTAATTCTCCCCCTTATATTAAAATTAGAAGAACACTATGAACACACTTAACAAAAACAAAAATAATAGCTAACTTTAAGAGTGATTTGGGATCAAAGTTTTCAGACAGCCTTTATCCGTTTATTAGTACCTCTCCCTTCATGAATAGATCGGGTCAATCAACAGTATTGTGGTCCACTTAAACACGAGAGATTGTGAGAAAATTAGGACATACTATAAGTGACAAGACAATGTGATCCTAAGTTCCTACATAATATTCCATAAGGACCATTCAGTTGACGACGACCAAAGATATTGTTGTCCACCTAAATTGAGCAGCGAGATCTACAGACAACCTGTATGTGTTCATTTTTAATTGTACTAGAACGTGTTTCCCGCTTCTTGGCATGCCCCAGCTATCAAGGACTTCCAAAATACTCCTTACACCAGGCGAGCAGACAATTATTAAGAGAGAAGATAGATTTAGAATGCATATGCTGTACATCCAGGTCTGATCTCTTCCAATCACACAAAGGATGAAACATATGACTAACTGAAGTTTTTTAGAGGGATTGAGAAGAGAATGGTGCATATACTGTGTACCGGGTTCGATTTTGAGTCATGCAAAGGAGACAGTATATGGCTAACAGATAGAAAGAATTGCATACAGGGAAGATGCAGAGAGATAAAGTTGCATGTGTTACAGTCCAGGTCGAATCTCTCGATCATGCAGAGGAGGCAACATATGACTAATAGATAGATAAAAGAAAATAACCTTCTATAGACCTAGTTTATCGGAATTCCCCAGTCACCCCATCCAACCGGAATTAAGGACATAATCCGCACATTGAGGAAAAGTGAATCCACTGTTCTAGATACGGGTTATTTAATGTGACCGGTAGATTCCCATGTATATCTCCCTGCTCAACCTATCCGAGCGTCGTGATGTCATGCTAAACGGATCTAATTAGGTCAACGTTTATCAAGTCCTTAAATTCATTAGATTCAACTTTCCCTAGTCA
The DNA here is from genome assembly GCF_002870075.4 of Lactuca sativa. Taxonomy (NCBI): domain Eukaryota; kingdom Viridiplantae; phylum Streptophyta; class Magnoliopsida; order Asterales; family Asteraceae; genus Lactuca; species Lactuca sativa. Next base: position 146,918,171 of record NC_056629.2, read on the forward strand.
AGTCCATTTAAAATCTTTCGTGCCTACCAACGCATCGAGCACAGAGCGTAGACGATTCAATTTAGGTACGTTACGCATATTCAGATTGCCCTTTATCACTTGCTAATTTCATTTCCCATCACAACACCTACAAACACATTCCATTAACACCATATTTTTGATTTTCTGATTTTCTAATGTTTTTGGATTTTTATTATTTTTTATTGTTTTTGGATTTTTGTTTTTATTTCTCCCCCTAAATTTGTGCATGGATGAGAATTAAATAAAAGAAAAATAAAATAAAAGAATAACATGTGCAAATTTAATCTATCCTAAAAAAATAAAAAATAAAAAACTGAAGAATTAAGAAAAAGAAAAAGAAAAAATAAAAAACTTAATCCTCAAAACGAATGATTTTCAGAAAACCCACAAGCAGATTGAAGCGAGCTTTGTTAAATGGCTTTGTGAACAGATCCACTACATTATTTGCAATAGGGACCTGTTCTAGTCGGATTAGTGAACGCTCGTAACAGTCTCTGATAAAGTGAATTTTAATGTCGATGTGCTTGGTTTTAGAGTGTTGGACTGGATTTTTGGCAATTTGAATAGCGACCTCATTATCACAGTAAATAGGGGTTTCTAAATAATTCAAACCGTAATCCAACAACTGTTGTTGGATCCAAATGACTTGTGAATAGCAGGCCGATGCAGCAACGTATTCCGCCTCCATTGTGGAGGTTGAGATAGTATGTTGCTTCTTGCATTGCCACGAAACTAGTCTGTCACCTAGGTATTGACATCCTCCTGAGGTTGATTTCCTGTCAAGCTCATAGCCTCCATAATTACTGTCAGCAAAAGCATAAAGATCAAATTCATAATTCTTCGGATACCAAAGACCCAATTTCGGGCTCCCTTTGATATACTGAAATATTCTTTTGACAGCAATAAGATGTGAAAGTTTAGGATTAGCCTGATAACGTGTGCATTGACAAACTGCAAACATGATGTCAGGTCGGCTTGCAGTAAGATACATCACCGATCCGATCATCAATCGATAGTGGGTCTGATCTATGGATTCGCCGTCAGGATCTGAAGTCAGAAGAGGTCGTTCAGCGATTGGTGTTGAAGCAGATTTAGCGTCGTGAAACCCGAACTTCTCAAGAATATCCTCCACATACTTGGCTTGATGTAGCAGGATTCCGGTTGAATTTTGTTTAACCTGAAGCCCCAAAAACATGTTCATTTCTCCCAACGAACTCATTTCGAACCACTTCTTCATTACACCTTCGAAGTCATAGCAGAGCTGTGGACTAGTCGATCCAAAGATAATGTCGTCAACATAGATTTGCAAAAGAATTTGATCATTGCCGACATGCTTGATAAACAAATTCTGATCGATAGTGCCACGAGAGTATCCATGCTCGAGCAAATGCTTTGTTAGAGTTGCATACCACGCTCGAGGAGCTTGATGTAACCCATACAATGCCTTGTCCAACTTGTTGACATGATTTGGAAATTTTGAGTCAATGAACCCAAGAGGTTGATCAACGTAGATTTTTTTCCTTCACCTTGCCATACAAGAAGGCAGTCTTGACTTCCATTTGATACACGGTAAAGTTCATGTAAGAAGCATATGCTAGGAAGATCTGAATAGCCTCCAGGCGAGCTACTAGACCATAAACTTCAGTGTAATCAAGACCCTCGACTTGTCGAAACCCGCAAACCACCAATAGAGCTTTATTTCGCACAATAACCCCTGAATCGTCCTGCTTATTGTGATAAACCCATCTTGTGTCAAGAGACTTCTTGCCCATTGGTAATTCAACTAACTTCCAAACGCCGAGTTTTTCAAATTGATGCAGTTCCTCATGCATTGCGTCTACCCTGATGGGCTCATGCAGAGCCATTTCAACATTCTTAGGCTCTATTTGAGAGATAAAGCAAGAGTAGTGACAAGTATTAACATCTCCACTCTAACTTCTTGTTTTAACATCGTCGCTCAGCTGACCAATGATGTTATCGATCGGATGATCGCGTTGACTTCTTGAAGGTATCTCTTGGCTGATGTCATTGAGAGAGACAGGAAGAGTGTGAATGTTGATACCTCCTTCATTTGTTCATTGAGCCGCTCCAGAAGGCTCTGCTACAAACTCATTTGAGATAAGTTCAGGAAAGAGTAGTTCCATAAAGGTTGAAGAGGCTGTGGAAGCGTCATTAGACATGAATTCTCTTTCCATAGGAGCAAGATGGCGTAGCTTCAGCATCAGAAGTATCATTTTGGGCTGGAGATTTAGGACTATCATGTTGTACAGATGACTCCCCCTCTCGTATAGCATAGGACTCCCCCTCGAACGAAGCCAGGGACTTCCCCTTGGATGAAGAAGAGGATGCAGATGGAGGTCTGTAGACAACTTCTTCGTCTTCATCTTCAAAAATCTTCTTCGAACCAGAAACATATCCAGACGAGCCACTCGACGACACATTTATTGATTTGAACAACGATGTGTAATCAAACAGCTAATCCAGACCCACTCTAGCGTCCATCACATTTTCTTCCAACCAACGCACATCATAAGAATCCACAATTCGTTTTGTCTTCTTATTGTAAACTCTATAAGTAGTGCAAGCAGCATACCCTACGAAGTAACAGTCATCGGCCTTGGCATTAAACTTCGGGTTGGTATCTAAGTAAAGAAGGGTGCAAGGACAACCAAATACATAGAAATGACTGACTGATGGCTTGTGATTATATAAAATTTCATACGGGTTCTTCATCTGAGCTTTGGTGATCAACACGCGATTCTGAACATAGCAGGCTGTGTTTATCACCTCGGCCCAAAAGAAGACTGGTAGCTTTGAATCACACAACATCATCCTTGCAGCATCTTTTAACGTTCTCTTTCTCCTTTCAGCAACACAATTCTGTTGGGGTGTGTGAGCAGAGCTGTATTGACGCATGATACCCTTTTCTGCACAAAAGTGATCGAGTACAGAGTTCTTGAACTCTGTTCCGTTTTCCGTCCGTGTCACACCCCAAAACCATAAATGGTGGAAACATTCTGGGGCGGGGGACGTCATGTACATTATCACAAACAATGAATAAAAGCAAACAAGCAACAACATCATCCATTGCATTAATAGTATAATTTCATACATGTGTGTTCTGACAAAGTTATAGACACCAAAATATACATATCAAAATAAAAGATGAGTCTTGAACGAACTCCATCTTCTTAAAAGCCTGACACCTGTACCTGTCTAGTGGTGACCTGAGAATACAAGTTATTTTGAAAGCGAGTATCAACTTAATGCTGGTGAGATAATAAGTATACTAATGCCTGTCTTTGTATGAAAACGTTTGTAAAATGTTTCTGTAAGATGTTTTGTACAATGTTTTGTATAATGTTTGAACTATCCTAGAAAACCCTATGTTTCCTACTAACTGTAGCCTTCTACCAAGGCATCTAGTGTCTGTGTGTATGTCTCTTGATAGAGTGTGTGTTTTCCCAAGTCTGACTATCATTAACCAAATATAGTTTCTACATTACCGTGCCTCGTGTGAATATTCACGAAGTGAATGCAACTGGGAAAATATTATTGTACCGTAGTATTTTTAATAAGTGACTACCGTAGTACTAACTACCTTAAAACAAAAGGTGTTCCAAATAACATGTGATCGACCTGTATCCTGCTACCGAATCTAGTAAAACGATGATGTAAGATGCCATAAGAAATGACATTTGGCACCCATAGACTTGCAAGTCCTACTGTAGCGAGTAGCAAGGTGTAGGATAGTCAATCCAATATAGATATGTACGTGAACTCATACACTCTCTAATTAAGGAGATTCGGGATACAAGAGCGGTCATGGCAGGAAGTGCCATGACCCACTCAACGGTTCACATAACTGCATGAATGTATATGAAATGAATGTGCTAACTGAAAGTGTAATCTTTCTCTGTCTAGCATGTATGTACTGAAATGTTCTGCGTGTGCTAGCTGTAATGTATGTTCTCTCTATCTAGCATGTATAGTAATGTATTGTGCGTACTAGCTGTAATCTACTGTCTGTGTTACTCGTACTGACTCATGAACGAACTGACTCATTGTATGTTTCATTGTTCTAGTAATAGTAATAGTATCCTCCTGTGCTACCCCTATGGTAACTTACTAGTGATGTAACTGGTACGTATGAATATGGAAGTATACCCTTGCTACCCAAGGGTACCAAATGAACTGGAAGGACCTTTATGACTATATATGTACACATGATATATAACTAATATTTAAATGGCCTTCGGATGGGTACCCGATATCCCACCAGACCACATCTCAAGCGCGAAAAGGAAATAGGGTGGATAGCCTTCCTAAGTCCTTTAAACATTTCTTATATAACTATACATACATAGACATGCAATTGATAATAAGTAAAACAGAGTTTAAGCAAATGTATTTGATAAGTATATGAACTTTGTAAAACAGTTTGAAGCAAAACAGTTTGATAAACAATTTGAACAATAAGGAAATCACTGGTTTTGTAGTTATTAATCACATGTGATTGATGTAATAACTATAAGTATTTGACTTGTATTCCCCCCCCCCCCATATAAGCATTTAAAAACATTTAAACCATTTATTAAGGGGTATGAACTCACTTGTGGTGAGTGGATTTGATTGGAGTGACGGGTACGATGCTAGGTGACAAACAGAGACTTGTTCGCACGCACGAGCCTAGTTATCATATAATAAACATATATATAACTAATTAGCCAATTTATAACTAATAAATTAATTTGGGACACTCTAGAACATGAAAACACTTTGCTTCAAGTGTTAAAGATCACAAGGATTGCATCCAAGTGTTGGTAGGGCAAAGCTAGTGTGTTTAGAGTCCAAGGGTAAACTCCCTTGGAGTTGACGGTTTTGATGGTCAAGACCTAGGGAGTTTACGGCAGTAAACAATAGAGTTTACGGTCGTAAACTCTATTCTTAAGGTCCAAGTGTTGCTTTGTGGTTTCACAAGCCTTTTGAAGCAATTCTACTAAGTGGTTTGGCCTTTGGTAGGGACTAGGGCAACAAAACACGTCTTTTGAGGAGTTTACGGCCTAATGACATTTTCCTTTGGGTTTACTACCGTAAACCCTTATGGAGAAGTGTATTGCCATGTTTTCAAGTCCCTAACACAATTAGGTAAGTGTATGTGCTAGTTTCTAAGCCTAAGGAAGGAAAATAACCCATTTAGACACACTTTAGGGTGTCTACGGTTTTGGGAGATCCCCAAACCGTAAACACCTATATATGTTGGAGTTTGGTGTTTTTCAAGGCTTAGATACATCAAAGGAAGGTTTAATCAATTCATGGAAGGCTTAAACATCGAACTAGGGCTTAGATAAGGACTTAGGCACACTTTGGTGCTCTTTTTGGTGTTTACGGTCCAAGCATCTCCTTGGACCATGAACACCTATATCCTTCTGTTCCTGACAAACTTCCTTGATATTCAAATGTAATACTAGCTTAAAATCACTCAAGGATGAAAGCACTTACTATTAGAAGGCTTGATTTGAGCTAAAAGGCCAAGAACACTTAGTGTGTGTTCTTGGTGTTTTGGAAATCTAGCCAAAATACAAATATGGTTGGATGATTAGATGTATAAACACTAGATTAAGTGTTTTACTAATTTAAAAATGTTAGATATCTTACAAGATTGAAGATTTGGAATTAAATCTTGGATGGTATTTGAGAGAATATTTGGAGTTTACTCTTTTGACATTTAGGGAGTAAATACCAATGACTAACTTCTTGGGGAGTAAACTCATACACAGGTATGAGTTTACGGTTTTGGGTATTTCCCAACCCAAAACATAAAAGTTTGGTCGGGTGATTCTAATACGCGAAGTGTTTGCGTTTTTTCAAATTCAAAACCGGAGACGGTACTTTCATTCACCCGTTCATTTAAAAATAATAATAAAATAATCAAATGAACTTTATATTTCTTAAAAATAAGAAATAATTACATTAACTTATGATGCAAAGTGGTTGACTTTTAGGGTTTGACCGAATGGAAATTTCAGGTTGTCATATTCCGAAGCGCCTTCACCCGATTGTTAGTCTGGTTCTCAATTAATACAATGAATTTGTTAATCAAATCAGCAACTCCAGCTTTGTTGGATAGAAAGAAGACCCACATAAACCGAGAGAAATCATCAATCACAACCAGGCAGTAAGAATTTATGTTGATGTTGAGAACATTTACTAGTCCAAACAAATCCATATGTAGCAATTGAAGCACCTGGCTAATTGAGTTCACCTGTTTTGGCAGGTGTGGTTTTCTATGATGCTTTCCTTGGGCACACGACACACATTTTTCGAACAAAATGAAGTCTTTGACAGGCAATCCACAGACCATCTCATTTTTCGCAAGACGATTCAAGTTCTTGGCATTCTCATGACCTACTCTTCTATGCCACAGCATTGCAGTTTGTTCGGATATCTTGGAGAAAAGGCACATAAATTCTGGAAGGTTGCTATTAATATCAATGATATAGGCATTCCCATCCCTTTTAGAATTTACAAGAATCCACTCTTCTGGGATGCAAAGTCCTGGCTTGAGAATCATGCATTCCTTATCAGTGAAATGCGTAGAATAGCCCTTGTCCCAGATCTGAGATACAGTTAACAGACTATGCTTCAGTTCGGGAGCAAAACTAACATTCTCGAAACTTAAAACCCCGTTTGTGACAGTTCCTCTTTGAGTAATCTTGCCACCTTCTCCACCCGCAAAGGAGATGTATCCCCTATTAAATGATTGAATGTTGTGCAGTTGGGCGATATTGATGGGTTTTGGTCATAAGACATCCTATGTGCTCATATAAACCCTAATGCTTGGATCTAGGTTTCTCTATTGTACATGCTTTGAATCCAAGACTATAAACCCTAATTCTAGCATATGGAAATCAATATTAACATATAATTAGGTTTAAGATATTACCTTGATTGTTATGTAGCAATAACAATCCCAATTCCTCCTTGAATTGACTTTGGAAGGCTTAGAGTCACAAGTGTCACTCCTCTAATGGATCACAAACACCATAAGCAAGAGGATGAAGAGGAGAGAGGATGGAGGCTGCCCAAAACGTTTGAAAACCCTAGAAGGTTGCTTGTCCACGTTTTTGAGGCATAAGGGGTCTTTATATAGTGAGGCTATTAGGGTTATCTAACAAGGAAACCCTAATTTGGTTGCTTAAGCCCTAAGCAACCCATGGAGCCCTTTCCATAAGGCCTTGGACGATTTCATATGGGCTTCCCCCATAGAATTCGTCCACCTTATAATAAAAGGCAATCCATGGCCCAAATTGCAATTATCTTATAATTACAATTCAAGTCCCTTAAGTTTAATTAATCTCTTTTAGTCACAAAACTAATTACCAATTAATTATTGACTAATATTAATTAAACAATATGATTTCTCCTTTAATATATTATTCCCATAATATAGTAATAAATCATATTTCATCCTTTCTCTCCATAATTCATCCTATCAAGTTGCTTCGGTGAAGGCAACCCAAAAGGACCATGCACCATCGAGTCAAGTACATACCAAAATAGTTATGGACTTAGACACTAATCCAACAGTCTCCCACTTGGATAAGTCTAATAACTATTCTGCGTATGACTTCAGATCCAGATCTGCAATCGTAGCTTTCCAAAGCCGCTGTCAACTCTGATCCTATCAGATACGCGTGTCCTTAGATAAGGGATCATATATTCCTACATTCTAGATATCATATGAGATATTATTTGAAATCATTCTCTTTGTACTATATCTTGATTCCCGATTTATGACGACTGACTAATTGAACAAATCAAATTAGCCCTGGCCCGGCTGAGCATTTACGTTTGTCATCACTAAACCATCGAGGGGCCCAAAAGATATCGCCTTTATCCTACTTTGAATAAAAGGAATGGATAAACTTTGATACAATGCTCGCTTGCACTCACGCACCGAATCACACACAACAATATGTTTTATAACACCAAGTTACTAGTGCGTTTACATATTATCAATGTGCAACTGATTCGCAAGATACAACTCACACATCTCGGTTTCAAGAATATAAGATGTTATCGCCTCACTAATCACTCGTGATACAATTTCATGGAGTGATCCAAGTGAGCGTTGGTTTAATCCAATGCTCAAATTCATATTCATAAGCACTCATGAACGTTGCAGCAAACATTTGCTTATGTCTAATGCTCTTTAGACAATCCACACACCAATTCACGACAGTCTTCATTCATATCTACTTCCAACATATGAACGACTGTGGCCCGTTTGAATAATTCGATTATTCTTAATAAACTCAATTATTCTGGAAGTCAAAACATGCAAATGTGAAACACAAGAATAATACTAATCCCATATGGCCTCAACCCTTTGAGCATAAATAAAACACCTTTTATTTATCACCATATTGATTACTCATTATTTGTAGTTTCGGGTAATCAACTTCTTACTTGAATTACAACACATGTCCCATGCTCCTAGCATGCACACAATGTTTACCTATGGTTCTTACTTTGTGAAATAGATCACATTGAACACATTTCCAATCATTCTCATTTCACAACTCCAAATCCTTTTCATAAGTGAAAGAATATCAAATTCTTGCTACTTATAGAATATGCTAGATTCTAACATTTTATGTAATGATCTCTTTTGTAATGTCACTGCACCAAAGTCACAAAGACTATTGCCAATGATATTACAAAGTCTTCTATCGGAGATTGTTACAAGACAATTCCATAGATGTGATGTCTCTCACTCAAAGTACTTTCTTTGAACATCCTTTTGCATAGAAGTTTCTAATCTAGTCATAGATTTCTCAATATTCAATTCCCAATATGGACACACTTCCATATGTTCCATATGACAACTCATTCTTAATAGAATGTTATCTATTCGTAATGATGTTGATATGGTCCATCCAATATGGAAACATTTCCATATTTTCCAATACTATACTTCCAACTACTCACAATCGACCAATCCTCTTCGAACTTTGGATTGTCCTTTGATAGTTGTTTAATTGTTTTAGTCGAAACCAATTCTAGTCCCTTTTCCCTCTAAATGCACTTGACATTTGGAAAATTTTAGAATGGTCAAACATTAAAGCATTTGCAATCGATCCTATACCCGAAGCGTATGGGACACGACGCATAATGTTTTATTTGCTATGTTCTCAAAATTCGAATAGTGAAGAGGGATGCCGTAATCATAATCGAAATTTTAAGAACACACTTTGTACCTTTGACTAAATTTGATTAACATTTCTCAACGTAAACCTTTAGATTTGAAATGAAGCATAATATTCTCTCCCTTAATTATAGCAAAACAACTCTTCAACTATTGCGACTTTGCAAAGTATGACTCTTGTTTTCTATAATTAATATTGCTAACCTTGCAATACTTTCCTTAATAATCATACAATCATAACTTTTATGCTCCCACTATCTTGATGATTATTATAAAGCATAACACTTATGCTCCCACTAGCTTCGACATGTATTCATAAACATCTTAACTTTCAGAAAACAATGCTTATTGAATTTCTTAAGTTCATGTTTCTAATACTTAGTGCTTTGATAATCTTTTATCATGGTTTCTTGAACTTATACACCTTTGCCTTCGATAGTTCATATGTGTGTTTAAACAATTGCCAAATCTCACAATTCAAATTATGGAAAGGGATGCCGTAACCATAATCGAATTTGAGAATGCAATTTTACAATCACTATCTTCTTAAAATATTTCTTAGTGAAAGCATTTCCTCACAATCATTTTCATGAAGGAGGAAATCTTATGACACTTAGATTTAAATAGTGTATTTGTTCCTATCCATGTGAATTTGTCAAAACCAAAGTTTACGACAAATTCAAACTCTTATGGATCGAACTTTCTTGATCTCGATTTCTTGCCTTTATGGTAGCACAGCTGCCCACCATGTCTTCCAAGTAGTTAAGCAGCTCACCCTTTCCTATCAATGTACCTTTCATTGATTAAGGTGCTTTGCCTTTTATGCGTTCAAAATGAGAACTCACAGAACTCACATGCATAATTAACTCGATTGGATTGGCACATAATCAAAATAATGTCAACACGATAGGTTGTAAACCTCAACTCGTGTGCTAGTGATGATCGATAAGGTTTATTTGATTTGTTCTTGAAACCTTTCAAGACCAGTAAGACTCCCACTAACTCCTTGACATATAAGATTCTCTTGACAATAACCATTTCTTGACAAACAAATATTCAAGAGTTAGTGTAGCTTTTATCAAAACACTTCATAAATTGGTCCTAGTTTGTCTTTGTCTTATCCAAGACATCACAACTTTCCACATTTAATGAAAGTTACAAACCTTCTTAATACCTTTCACTCAATGTCACAATCTTAACTTTAAGACTTGTTATTGGAACGAAGTATGATTGACTTATTGATTTAACCATTTCTTCAATTCTTGATTCCTCTTCTTAGACATAAAATTGTACTAAGACTTCACTTAGAGGATCAATTGAGATATGGTTCTTAATCGTTAAGACCTATCATAAAGCATAAACAGTACTCTCCCATCTTCTTAGAATGGAGAAACTTTTATCTTTCTGCCTACTTGATTCTTCTTATTCATTCTGCTATTGATCTAAACCCTTTAATCAATTCAGAATTATACTTAATCTTGTAAGTCTAATCATATTTACTAAACCTTTAGTAAATCATGACGAATATCATTGTTACTCTTATGGTGGACTTGATCAACACACAACATTGTGTGCTCGATCTCTTAGTCCTTCACTTGACACTTTGTCAATGAATTAGTCTAATTTCCAAATATGAAATTTCTTATTCATCGTGTAACTAAGTTCCATGATTCCAAGTTTCCGTCCAATTGAAACTTGGGTGATGAGAAACTCTCCCTATTTGGTAAATTCTCGACACTTCCATAAACAACATTATTAAGAATCAACTCCATTATTGCTAATAGAAACATTCAAACATCAATTTTTCATATACGCCATTGCAAGGATAAATAAATAATATAAAATCAAAATTTTTTTATTGCGGAAAAATTTGTCCTTACAATGCAATTCATTGAAAAACTATGCTAATACATCTCTCTTAGCAATCTAATTCTAACTCTAAGTAGTAGCTCAAGAATCTAATCTTCGAGAAATGCGATCGAAATCCATTCTTTCACGGTTAGATTTTGCTCACTTCTCCCCTTAAGCTTCCTTTCTTTTCTTCGATCTTACAAAACATCAATTGTAATCTTATCACATTATGTATTAAGAATCTAGAATAGAAGCTTAAAAGAGTTAGTTAATGGATTTTACCTATATTAAAGCCATACGTTTCGACTCTCCCATTTCTTAGATTTCTTAGGTAAATAGGGCATCTTCGTCTCCAATGCCCTTTCTCTTGGCAATAAAAGCAAATTGACTCTTTTGGAACATGACATGGAACTACTTCAGACATTGCCTTTCTCTTATGATCAAACTTTTCGATCATAACATGTCTTTCGTTGCCATTGTCTATATCCATAGAGGTCTCGAACGCAGATTCACCAATCAACTTTGCTTTTCTATTGCGCCAAATCATTGTTGATTCAGCAGCAATAAGCATGTAGGTGAGATCTATAAGGGTCACGTCGTAGTTCATCATATAGTACTCTCTTACGAACTCACTGTATGAGTTAGGAAGTGACTGAAGAACCCAATCAACAGCTATTTCCTCACAAACAACGGATCCCAACATTCTTAACCTATCAATGTGTGACTTCATCCCTAGGACGTGTGCACACATCGGCTTTCCTTCTTTATGCTTACTTGCCAAAAAGGGTTTGAGTAATTTTGAACTTTTCAAGCCTTTGAACTTGTGGGTTAGGGAGAATAATTGGAGGAGGAGGAGGAAGTGAAGCATGATCTCTTGTTCCTTGATCGAATCGTGGAATATCATCTTCATGTGGAATGCTTGTTCCACGGGATTTGAGAAGACCATAGTTGTCAAACTTTGAAATCTACAATACGGGAGAAAACGAATTCAAGTAAGTTGATTGATTGAGTCCTTAGTAAATCACCCAAATGAGATACTAAGGCTAGGACCCAACACAATATTCTACAACTCGGGAGAGGGATGTCGTAACCCTAATTGCAGAATATTTGAAGGTAAGTGAATAACGATTCACTAATTTCCACCACTAAAAAGCGAAAAAGAAAATTAACTTTTAAATCTATGAAAACTCCTAGATCCTTTGAGATTCATTGAACTTTCAATGGCATGTTTAAATCTCGATATGCCCCTCTAGTTTGTGACTGGGATGCCGAGGATCACAAAGCGGGTGTGAATAACCATGCAAACTTACATGGTGCCTTCACATGTTACAGTCACCTATTCGATGTGCCGGTAAACCACACACGCTCCACCGAACTATGACAAACATTGACTCACCCTTTGCTACCTTTGCTTAGACCCATTTAGTGTGCCGGTTAACCACACACGCTCCACTAACGTCTTCGCAAGGGCACAAAGTGTAATTTCATGGAATTGCATCAATTCACTTTTGCCTAAGTAACTAAGATTGGGAATTTTATGAAAACATTTAGTTACTTTTATATTTCATTATACTTATAATGGAAGGTTTTGTCCTATCCTACCCGTCCGGCTAATGACCCTCCACTAGTCAAGAGTGCGGTGGGTAAGAGTGGATACCCATTCAATCGCCATTTTATAGGCAATTTCCTTAAACACCCCTTATAGACTAGCTTCATGAATGAGGCCTACTATCGGTAAGACTGACTTTTACACATACATATATATAATGTTAAACTTTTAATGTTATATATATAGTATAGGGTGTATTTTACACTTTTAAAATATTAGGTGGTTCAATTTAACAATTATACTTTTAATTCAATTAAATTGTAAACCTAAACTTTTATGGATTTATTAAATCTCTATTAATTATACACCTTAATTAATTAATAAAACCATAAGGGTGTGATTTGAACTTTTTCAAAACTATACTAGTTTTAGAATTTAACATTCCTAATTAAACTTTTAATCAACTTTTAAATTCCAAAACTTGAGGGCAAGTTTTGAAACATTTCAACACATTAGAGTTTAGAATTTAAATATACATCAAAATTAAACCATTTAATCAAAATTTAAATTCCAAAACTTGAGGGCAAGTTTTGAAACCTTTTTCAAAACATTAGGGTTTCAACTATTTAAATTTCAAAAATAACAAAACTTTTGGGTTCAAATTTAAACTATAAAACCTAAGGGGAAAATATGAAACTTTTCATAACATAAGGATCAAATAACAAATAATCTAAATTAACATTTAATCACATAATTATCCATATTTGATTTGTTTAATGATTTCTTGCAAAACAATTTATCAATTTAGTCAAAATAATTAATCAATTATCATATAAGGAAACAATTATCTTATTAATTGATAAATATCTTCAATTAGATCAAAATTATAGTCAAATATATCATATAATCGAATTAATATTGATCTAATATGATAAGGTAACTATCCCAATGCAAAAACAGCAAGAAATCCCGAGATAAGCTCCATCTGACGAGTTGACTCGTCGAGTCAAGCCTGGACTCGTCGAGTCACCTTGGACTCAGCGAGTTCAGCTATGGACTCGGCGAGTCCAGCCTCCAGAAACCCAAAAATCGAATTTTTTGAACATGTAATGCATCAATACAATTGAAACCAAGCTAGGCTCTGATACCACTGATGGGTTTTGGTCATAAGACATCATATGTGCTCATACAAACCCTTATGCTTGGATCTAGGTTTCTCTATTGTACATGCTTTGAATCCAAGACTATAAACCCTAATTCTAGCATATGGAAATCAATATTAACATATAATTAGGTTTAAGATATTACCTTGATTGTTATGTAGCAATAACAATCCCAATTCCTCCTTGAATTGACTTTGGAAGGCTTAGAGTCACAAGTGTCACTCCTCTAATGGCTCACAAACACCATAAGCAAGAGGATGAAGAGGAGAGAGGATGGAGGCTGCCCAAAACGTGTGAAAACCCTAGAAGGTTGCTTGTCCACGTTTTTGAGGCATAAGGGGTCTTTATATAGTGAGGCTATTAGGGTTATCTAACAAGGAAACCCTGATTTGGTTGCTTAAGCCCTAGGCAACCCATGGAGCCCTTTCCATAAGGCCTTGGACGATTTCATTTGGGCTTCCCCCATAGAATTCGTCCACCTTATAATAAAAGGCAATCCATGGCCCAAATTGCAATTATCTTATAATTACAATTCCAGTCCCGTAAGTTTAATTAATCTCTTTTAGTCACAAAACTAATTACCAATTAATTATTGACTAATATTAATTAAACAATATGATTTCTCCTTTAATATATTATTCCCATAATATATTAATAAATCATATTTAATCCTTTCTCTCCATAATTCATCCTATCAAGTTGCTTCGGTGAAGGCAACCCAAAAGGACCATGCACCATCGGGTCAAGTACATACCAAAATAGTTATGGACTTAGACACTAATCCAACAGATATCTCCTGTCATATGCCGGGAACAGCCGTTGTCGATGAACCAGGGTCTGACGACATTTCCCCGCAACTGTCCCTCGGTTAAATTAGGTTCATGAGAAGAAGATACCATCAACGCAAACTGCAGCTCCATCATTTTGTCTTCAGCCGCCACAATCTATGTCGGAGCATCATCACAGACCTGCGCCAGGTGGGAATTTTCAGGTCCAGACAAGTTCAGTGCCTGCATCTGATCATCCCAGTCGAATGACTGTGCAACCATAGCTTTCTCGTTGTTTATCTGAGCACCACTTTGATTTTTCCCAACTACAACTATTGTCCTACCGTTATTTAATCTTTTGTCTGGCTGTAGACACTCATGAGCAAAATGCCTTGGCTTGTGGCAGTTGAAACATCGCAGCTTTCCCTTGCTAAACCCAACTTTCTTGTCAACACTCATCCCCCAGTTGTTGTTACCGGTCTTTTTAGAAAACTGTTTCGCCCTAAAAACTACCATGGCAATTTGCCGTGTAATATCAATCTCCTCAACGCCTTCAGGGTGAGTCTGATCAAGATCGGATAATGATAGTTGGGGTGGAAGATCCCCAGCTATGAGTGCATTGTAGCAATTGACAAGCCCTGAAGCAGGTGTAAGATTTTCATCACCCTCCTTTCCCTTTGAAGCAGAAGCCCCAGTTGAGGATGAAGGAGCTTGAGAAGCCACGAACGATTGATTATGTTAGAAAGGCATGGCTGATGCAGAGGAAGCTGATGAAGTGGGAAAAGTCTGAATCTGAGCTTGCGGAGTAGTAAGTGAGTGAGCTGCAGAAGGAAGAGAAAAAGAAAAGGATGAAAGAGTATTGTTAGTAGAGATGCCAAAGTCTGAATCTCTCGCGGCTTGTCATCAATATCACAAGCTTTGATGACAGCTATCACTTCAGCAAGAGTGAGACGGCTAAGGTCCTTAGTCTTCTTGATGACAGCTACATTCATGTCCCAAGATTTTGGGAGAGCATTTAGTAGCTTCTTGTTTATCTATGACTTTGTGTAGAAAATCCCAGCTACAGTCATTTTAGTATTGAGAGATGTGAAACGTTGCAGCTGTGCTTCAAGAGCCTCTCCAGGAACATAGTTGAACACATTGAATCGTTGTCGCAACAGATCTTGGCGACTCTCATGCATGTCTTCGTTCCCTTCATAGACCTCAATTAGGACTTCCCACAAAGCCTTAGCAGAGGTATACTCCCTGAAACCTTTAGCAATATCTGGAGACAGGGCCATGGTCAAAGTGGCCAAAGCCTTCTCCTGCTCTTCAACTTTCTCGAAGTCTTCATCAATGTAGGTTTCTATCTTCTTGTCAACCACTTTCCCTGCAACTGTAGTGGTTATTCTGACTGGATCCTTGATTATGCATTTCCAGATTTTGAAGTTTTTCATTTTTATGTATTTCTCAATTCTGTACTTCCATTCTGGGAAGCGTTCAGCGGATAAAAGTCTAGGAATTCGGGTGGTCGTCCCCATTACTTAATCCAGATCGTGATGATTTGTTTGACTTAGAGAATCCATTAAATTTTTTATTTAATCAATATGAGACAGAAATTTAAATTATTTATGATTAATTAGGCTTCTGGTCAAGGACAGTTTACTGCCGTAAACGATGTCTATGATCAAGTTGTAGATTACGGCCGTAAACTCTGAGTTTATGGTCGAAAGAGGTTCACGGTCTGAAGCATACGGTCCAAGAGTAAACAGTTTTTGGTTGATGAATATTCCTTATTCATGGCTCAAGAATTCCATTTTACGGTTCAAGAATTTTCAAGAGTTTGCCGCCGTAAACAGTGATTACGACCGTAAGCTCAGGCCGAAAACTTGAATATTGCAGCTTTTCGACTAGACTAAAAACCCTTTTTGCAGCAATTACGAAATTTAGTCTCAAATCAATGAAAACTCGCTCCAAGATCGATTGTAGAGTGCCTTCGATGCTGATTTTGCTCTGATACCAATTATAAGGTCCTGAGAATGGATCTTACCAGTGATCAATAGCAAACACAATCACAGAAATGAGAATAATAGTAGAAAAGAAAAAAGAAATCAAGCTTGCACACGTTCTATTGCTGAAAATGTCTGGCACAACTCGATACACGACCGTGAACAATTAGGCATCAACAACAAAACACGAATGGCTAACCCTCTATATATAGGGAACTACGACCGAAAAGAGTTTACGACCGTAAGGTGTTTACGGCCGTAAAGTCATTACAGACTCGTAAACAACCACCAAGCCTACAAAAATAATCTATCTATACAAAACCACTATTACAATTCAAAGCCTAGACCAAACCACTAACTGAGCCTTTCACAAATGCCATGGGTTGGGAGAGTTTAAAAGAACTCATGCTTGCTGAGTACCGCCCAAGGGGCAAGATGCAAAAATTGTAACACGAGCTTTGGAACTTGAAGATGAAGGGTTCCGACATTTCCACTTATACAACTAGATTCTATGATCTGGATCTTCTCTGTCTGGGGATGGTCACCCCAGAAAGCAACAAAATAGAGAGGTACATTTGGGGATTGACACCTCTAACTCAAGGAAATGTCTTGGCTGTTAAGCCTTTCACGTTTGACAGCACCAAGTGCCTGACGCAGACCCTAATAGATCACGAGGTTGCTCTTGATGAAGTGGCAACCGCTCTCAAACCACCAAAGGCGAGTGCTGGGAAGAAAAGGTTCTGGAACAAACGAAGGGGCCAGTCTTCGTCGGAACACTCCAAGAAACAACAGGTAGTAGCAGTTCATGCATTACTACTACTAACGTTGTTCCTACAACTCAAGCACCAGTCAGTAGATATACTGGTACCCTTCCGAGGTGTGACAAGTGCAACTTTGATCATCATGGGTAGTGCCAAGATGTTATGCAAAAGCCGTGGCAAGAAGGGGCACACAACTCGATTTTGCAAAACACCAGTCAATCCAACCTATCAAGCTCCTGGAGCAGGCGTTGGTCAAGCCTGTTATGGCTATGGTGAGATTGGGCACTTTAAGAAGAATTGCCCTAAGGCAACAATAGCTGGCAACACAGGGAGAGTGCTAGCGATGGGCCAAGAGGAGGCAGTTGTTGATCCCACCGTTGTTACGGGTACGTTCCTCCTCGAAAACTCTTATGCATGCATTCTTTTCGATTCTGGTGCGGAGAGAAGTTTTGTTAGTCACGCATTCAAGCATATTCTTAAACATAAATCCCAAACTTTAACCGAAACATTTTCCGTGGAGATGGCTAACGGAATGAAAGAGAGCACTAACGACATACACATAGGTTGTACCCTTACCGTAAACGGCCATTCCTTCCCAATCGACTTTATGCTAGTTCCCATAAAAACCTTCGACGTCATCATTGGCAAGGATTAGTTGAGCCCCAATCGTGCTGATATTTGTTGCTATGAAAAATCCATTCGTCTCAATTTTCCCTCGGGCGAAGCCCTCATAGTATACGGTGACAAACTTAGCTTAAACCTTCATATCAGTTCATGCATCCAAGGCCATAAATATTTGCAAAAGGAGTTCCATGCATTCCTAGCCCATGTCGTTGATGAAAAGCAGGAAGATAAAGGCCTCGAGAGCATCCCCGAAGTCTGCAACATTCCAGTTGTTTTCCCCGAAGATCTTCCCAAAATCCCTCCCGAGCGCCAAGTCGAGTTCCATATCGACTTAATTCCCGGAGCTACGCTAGTATCTAAATCCTCATACCGTCTAGCGCCAGCAGAAATGCAAGAGTTATCCAGCCAGCTCAATGAACTACTCAGCAAGGGCTTCATCAGACCAAGTTCCTCACCCTAGGGAGCCCCGGTCTTGTTTGTGAAGAAAAAAGATGGATCCTTTCGGATGTGCCTAGATTATCGTGAACTGAACAAGCTTACCATCAAGAACGATTATCCCCTACCCAGAATCGACAACCTCTTTGATCAACTTCAATGAGCCGACTACTTCTCGAAGATAGACCTAAGATCAGGGTACCATCAACTACGAGTCCATGAGAGTGATGTTCCTAAGACAACATTTCGGGCTCGGTATGGTCACTACGAGTTTGTAGTAATGCCTTTTGGTCTAACCAAAGCACCGACAGTATTCATGGAGCTGATGAATCGGTTGTGCCACCCTTTCCTAGACAAGTTTGTAATCATGTTCATTGATGATATACGTGTCTACTCTCGGAGTGAAGAAAATCATAGGCAACACTTGAGGCTAGTGTTAGAAACACTAAGGACGGAGAAACATCATGCAAAGTTTTCAAAGTGCGAATTCTGGATCAGAAAAGTAACTTTCCTTGGTCATGTGGTTAGAAAGGAAGGCATACAGGTTGACACTTCCAAAATCAAAGCGCTTGAGAATTAGTCAGCACCGAAGACGCCCACAAAAATCCATAAATTCTTGGGTCTTGTTGGCTACTATTGCAGATTTATCCAGAATTTCTCCAGGATTGCTAAACCTTTAACCAACCTGACTCAGAAAGGTGTACCCTTTTGTTGGGGAGAAAAGCAAGACATTGTGTTTCAAACATTAAAACAGGCCCTATGCAGCACACTTATCTTGTCTCTGCCTGAAGGGACGGAGGACTTCGTAGTCTACTGTGATGCATCCAATAAGGGCCTAGGTTGTGTGCTCATGCAATGAGGAAAGGTTATTGCCTATGCCTCGACACAGCTGAAGGCACACAACATTAATTATACAACTCACAATTTGGAGTTGGGAGCAATGGTCTTTCCGATAAAGATTTGGAGACATTATCTATATGGAACCAAGTGTATTGTCTTCACTGAACATAAAAGCCTACAACATATATTCAATCAGAAAGAGTTAAACATGAGGCAACAATGATGGGTAGAACTACTCAATGATTATGAATGCGAAATACGCTACCATCCTAGCAAGGCCAATGTGGTAGCAAATGCCCTCAACGGGAAAGAGTATTCAGGTCGTAGAATGAAGGCACTGACTATGACTATCCATTTGTATCTGTCCACCCAAATCAGAGAGGCTGAGCTGGAAGCCTTAAAACCAGAGATCATGTCAGATGAAGCCTTTAGGAGGATGGAAAAGAACTTAGAGATCAAAGGAGACATAGTTTACTATTTCATGGACCGGATCTGGACCCTAATGTTCGACGGTTACAGGGAGGTTATCATGAACGAAGCTCACAAGACTAGATACTCCATTCACCTAGGTTCAGATAAGATGTATCTGGATCTAAAAAAGCTCTATTGGTGGTCGAACATGAAAGTAGAAGTCGGTACCTTCATGGGCAAGTGCCTGACTTCGCCAAGGTGAAAGTGGAATATCAAAAGCCTTTAGGTCTACTTCAGCAGTCATAAATACCTGAGTGGAAATGGGAAATGATTACCATGGATTTCATCACAATGTTTCCCAAGTCTTCGAGTGGGTACGATGTCATCTGGGTAATTGTCGACCAATTGACTAAATCCGCCTACTTCCTGCCAATCAAAGAGTCACTCAAGATGGAGAAACTTACACGAATCTATATCCAAGAGATAGTTCGTTTGCATGGTGTACCTGTGTCCATTATCTCCGATCGGAATAGCAGATTCTCCTCGAGATTTTGGTAGTCACTGTAAAAGGCTCTTGGAACTAAGATAGATATGAGCACAACTTACCATCAACAAACAAAAAGACAGTGTGAGAGAACCATTCAGATATTGGAAGACATGTTGAGAGCATGTGTCATAGATTTTGGTAAATCTTGGAACACCCATTTAGCCTTGGTCGAATTCTGCAACCACAACAGCTATCACACTAGCATCAAAGTTGCACCGTTTGAAGCCCTACATGGCCGTAAATGCAGATCCCCTCTATGCTAGGCTGAGGTGGGTGACACGTAGTTAGCTAGAGGTCAGACTCCCGATAGCTCTCTCACTGGCCTAGAGATCATCCGAGAAACTACCGAAAAGATCGTACAAATTCGAGAACGACTAAAAGCTTCAAAAGATACAGAAAAGATCTACACCGATAAGAGATTAAAACCTTTAGAATTAAAGGTTGGTGACCGTTTCCTTTTGAAGGTATCACCATGGAAAGTCATGATACGCTCTGGAAAGCATGGAAAGCTGAATCAGAGAAACATAGGACCATTCGAGGTCCTCGCTAGGATCGGTCCCGTAGCATACAAACTTCATTTACCTCGAGAACCTAGCAACATTCACGCTGTTGTCCATGTGTCGAAACTTAAAAAGTGCCAATCCGATGAAACCCTTGTGATCCCTCTTGATGAGATCGAGATCAATGAGAACCTCAATTTCGTGGAAGAACCAATCGAAATCAGGGATCGGGGAGTCAAAGAACAAAACAAAGTAGCATACCGATAGTGAAGATCTGCTGGAATGCTAAGAGGGGAGTTGAATTCACTTGGGAGAGAGAAGATTCCATGTAATAGAAGTATCCTCATCTCTTTCCGAGCCCATGATTTGTACTCTATGTTTGAATTTCGGGACGAAATTGCCTCTAGCGGGGGGATGATGTGACAACTTGAACCTTTTTCCATTACCGTTAACCGTTTTCCGTTGATAAAAATTGAATGTTATATTATGAGTCGAAACCAAAATAACACCAAAAACCCATGTTTCCTTTGAAAAAAAATGTTTTCGGCCTGAGTGATGTTCACGACCGTAAACCCATTTACAGCTGTAAACCCATTTACGGTCAGCGACAGGTGGCCCCCACCACCGACTATACACCCAACCTATAAATTGAGACTCCCAACTTCATTTGAACGTTTCTGAAAACTCTCTCATACTCTCTCTAACCCTATAAGTCCCTAATTTTGCCTGTGTATCAATCAAATCCGTTTGATGGTGCGGAATCCCAATCAAACGGATGATGTCAGATCAAATAGAAGAGAAGGAGAAGAAGAATAATTTGAATCTCTGTATGAATTGATTAGAATTAAAGTTCCAACTAAAAAAGATTCAAACACACAGAATGCTCTCTGGCCGTAGACTCTCTTCTCTCATTCAACAATCTGTACTCCTCACCCTAACACCTATATATATACATGGAGAATATGGGTCGTATAACATGGGCCGTAAATGGGTTTACGACTGTAAGGTGTTTACGGCCGTAAACTCAACCGTAAACATGACTGTAAACTCCAAAAATATTATAGAAAAATATAATTGCCCAGAAAAGCAAAGTATAAACCATATTTTGACCCAACAATCTCCCGCTTGGTTTATAGCTTTCTTTTCTTAATGTCCCAACAAGCTCCCCCTAAAAAGTAGCTGGCTCTTCTTGTCAATCTTCAATGGGAGCTAGGCTTCAGCTTTAACCTTCGATTTCTTCACAGCATCAGGATGAACATATGAATCTTCAATAATTGACTTCATCTTGAGATGTTGGGCATTTCTTCAGAATTTGGCATTGATTGCACATTGAGTGAGGAGGCTTGACGTACTGACTCTTGAAAGATAACGCTGCTTGAGAATCTTCAGAGAGAATAACAGAGAGAACAAATATTCTTGATCACTTCAGCAGGTACAACGATAGCAACAGACTGATTGAGGAGGCTTCAATGCAATCCGTCACATAATCTTCAATTTATGCTTCACCTTGCTTCTGGGGTTGAAAGATTGAATGTCGAAAGAATAATCTTCATTTCTTGCTCCTTCGAATGTGAGTACTTCGATGTTCATGGACGAAGCCTTTGGCTCAGAAATCTTCAACACAAACTCCATGAGTTTCATCTTCACTTGAAATCACTTTTCAAGACAAAACAGAACTAAAAGAAAACTTAGAACAAAAGTAAAACAGAAATAACATTTTTTTTTATTTTGATTTTTTTTGATTTTTGTTTGTTTTTTTTTTATTTTTAATGCTCCCCTTTTATTTAAATTAGAAGAAAACTATGAACAAACTTAACAAAAATAGCATGATATCTAGCTTTAAGAGTGATTTGGAATCAAAGTTGTTGGACAGCCTTATTCCACTTGTCGGTACCCTTATCTTCACATCTTCTTCTGATCGATCGCCAGTATTTTGGTCCACTTAAACACAAAAAATTTGTGATAATTTTGGACAATTTACAAATGACACTATACATGTATATATCTAATTGTAACTTTATTATCATGATTGACCCTAATTCATAAATAGATTTTTCTTATGACCATTTAACTGACTACAACCAGGGATATTGTTGTCCACCTAAATCGAGCAGCGAGATCTACAGACAATCTGCATGTGTTCAATTTTAAGTGTACTAGAACGTGTTTCTCGCTTCCTGATATGCCCTAGCCATCAAAAACTTCTAGAGTACTCCTTACACCGGGTGAGCAGACAATCATTCAGACAGAGAACAGATTCAGATTTCTATTACTTATTGTTTAAGAGGGTTTGAGAAGTAGAAGGTTGCATATGTTGTGTACCAGGGCTGATTAGAAGTCACGCAAATGAGGCTGCATATGGCTAACAGATAAGAGGAATTTCATATATATAACATGCAGAGAAATAGAATTGCATATGTTGTGTACCAGGTCGGATTGGAGGTCACGTAAAGGAGACAACATATGACTAACAGACAGCAAGAAAGAAAACAATTTTCTACAGACCTAATTTATCGGAATTTACCAGTCGCCCCATCCAACCGGAATTAAGGACAGAATCCGCACATCGAGGAAAAGTGAAACCACAGTTCTAGATACGGGTTATTTAATGTGAATGGTAGATTCCGATGTATATCTCTCTGCTCAACCTATCCAAGCGCCGTGAAATCAGGTTAAACGGATCTAACTAGGTCAAAGTTTTTCAAGTCCTTAAATTCATTAGATTCAACTCTCCTTAGTCAAGTCCATTTAAAATCTTTCGTGCCTACAGCGCATCGAACACAGAGCGTAGATGATTCAACTTTGGTACGTTACGCCGATTCAGATTGTCCGTTATCACTTGCTAATTTCATTTCCCAAAACATCTCCCTCAAGCACATTCCATTAACACCATATTTTTGATTATCTGATTTTCTAATGTTTTTGGATTTTTTTTTAAATTAAAATTTTCTAATTTTTGTTTAGTTTTTATTTCTCCCCCTAAATTTGTGCATAGGAGAGAAACGAAAGTAAATGCGCAAATTTATACTATCTTGAAACAAAAATTAGTCTTTAAAACGAATCAGCTTAAGAAAAACTCAGGAGTATAGAGAAGAAAGCACAAACCGTAATTCACCCATTGAATTTGCATTCAGAAGGTCTGAGAATAGCAAGCATAATCTTAGAACAGATCCGAAAATACTTCATATCATTAAGCACTAACCCCATTTGTGATCTCTTCCTTTCTTCCTTTCCCGCAAAAGGACACATACTCTCAACAAAGGTCTGAATGTTGTACAGTTGAGAGATGTCCCCAATCATATGCCAGGAGCAGCCACTACCAACAAACCGAAGTCTGATGATATACCTCCATAGCTACTCCAGCACAGAGCGTGATCAGTTGGTCTTTGAAACCCAGTCCATTTTGAAACTGGGTCGACCTTTGTCATCAACGCAAGGTACTTTCTCCCATGACAAGTCCTGTTTATCACAAACAGAAGATATAGAAATATTAGAATCGTTAGAAAATTTGGGAGATTGAGCCTTCGGATCCTATTTGTAGTTGGGTTTAACCCATTTCTTTTTCAATCTGATGGGTAGCTCAGTGCTTGATTTTGATCTTGATGTCGGCCGTTGAGATTACTTTGACCTAACCAGTCTTTATTTTACTGGATCATCTCTTGCATTGGGCTTTTTGGCTGACATTTCCTTCTTGCCCTTGGGATTCGGATGGTTGGCCTTGTGAGTTCAATTCTTGGCCTTCATGGCATTCCAGACGACGTCATCTGAACGTGACCTTGAGGGTTTTTTTTTGAAAAATCTCCCTCTTGGCACGTTCTGCCATCCTTGTGCGCGGTAGGGAACATATGCACGATTAGGACAATTTCTGGCAATGTGTCCAGGTGTTCCATAGTGGAAGCATGTCTTTTTCTTCACTGTAAAGTTATTTCTTCCTTCCCCTGGTAGCGTATCTTTGCCTTGTCTCTTGCTTTTCCAACACGCACAGTTACAATAGGCACTCTACTTTACTACAATTGGTGGCCTGTATTTCTCAACGGCAGGTTTGTTAGGAGTAATAGAATTCGAAGCAACAGATTCTGAGTTCAAGGAGTCATCGGTTTGCTCAATAGTGTTCTCCTTGTTCTCATCTTCTGCTACTTTACCTGCACATGAAGTAGCAACATTAGTATCTTCAATATTAATAACTCCTCCTGATACAAATCCCGCTGGTTTGCCATAAACCATCAATGATTCGTTGGCAGTCTCCTCTTTGGTCAACGGTGATACTGATATGCATGATTGAAAGGAGGAGGTACATTATCGTATCCTAAACCCTTTTGTTGGTTTTGTTTGAACTTTAATTGGATTTCAAATAATGACTCGACTATCTAACTTGACACAACATAATTTTTGAAACTAACGTCTGTTTTTCCACACTTAATTTTCAAAGTGTCAAGTTCTTCAGTTACAGCAGCAAGTTGTCTCTTAATATAGTCATAATTTTCACACTTGTTGCTATACTCTTCCTGAAGCTTCCTAAAGTCCTTGGTTTTTGCTTCTAATTCAGCCTTCAGGGGTTTCTGTCCTTTCCTGAGTTGATATCCTTCATATCTCATGTCCTCAACTTCTCTTTTTAATAAATCAATTTGTTCTCGAAGAAATTTAATCGTAGCTTCACAAGCTGGAGTACATGTAACTTCAGCGACCAGAATGTTTTCAGAACTCATTGTTTCTCTACACTTTAAAGCATCAAGTTCTTGAATTACATCGGCAAGACTAAGATGATTGAGATCTTTTGTCTTCTTGATGATAGCGACGTTCATATCCCACGATTTCGGAAGTGAATTCAGTAGCTTTTTGGTTATCTCAAACTTAGATAAGAAGATCCCAGCTATATTCATCTCAGTAGTAAGTGTAGTAAATCGCTGCAACTGAGTTTCGAGGGTTTCTCCAGGGATATAATCGAAAATGTTGAAACTTTGTCTTAACATATCCTGACGACTCTCTTTCATCTTTTCAACTCCCTCGTAGACCTTAAAATCAATTAAAAGTTCAACTAGAAGCTAAAATAAAACTTAAAAGTCAAACCCTTTGATTATAAACCTCAAAAATCAAATTTAAAAAGTTAAACTCAAAAGTCAAACTTGAAAAAGTCAAACCGAAAAGCTAAGTTTGAAAATTTGAAAGTCAAACGAGAAAGTCAAAGTTTAAAATCAAAGGTCAAATCTGAAAGTCAAAGTCAAAATTTTAAATAAAAAGTCAAAAAATAAAAGTCAAAAAATAAAATTTATTAATTATAATTTAATTATTTATTTATTTATTTATTATTATTTTATTTTATTTTATTATTTTTTTTTCAAATTTTGGATGAAAATATAATTTAAAACTAAAAGAAATTGAATTTTGGGATAAAAGTGTAAACAATGCGAAAGAAGGTGCGACAGGGAGTGTTTAAGAATTAAATCCGACAATAATAGAACATCAGGGGTGCTAGAGCAATTGGTAAAGCGTGTGGCTGTGTTTGGAGGAGACCCAAGTTCGAATCCTTGGAGCCTTGAAAATTCCTCCCTTTTTTTAAGTATAGGCCGCACTCTATGGGCTAATGTGTTGCTGGGCCGCAAACTCTCGTGGGCCGTGAACTTCGAGGCCGCAAACTCCAGGCCGTGAACTTCGAAACCCTAGCCGCCGTCCGTGAACAGTTTCCGGCCGTAAACCCTTCCCAGATTACGTGAAAAACAATGTTTTCACCTCTTTTTGCTCCAAAACTCGATCAAAAAACATCTTTTATGAAAAACACGAAGAACAAACCCCCCTTATTTTTCAGAGATCTATCTAAAAATGCAAGAATATTTTGAAAATAAGATCAAAGTATGCCCCAAATCTGACAAAATTGACTGATACAACCAAGCTCTGATACCAATTGTAAGTCCCTAATTTTGCCTGTGTATCAATCAGATCTGTTTGATGGTGCGAAATCTCAATCAAACGGATGATGTCAGATCAAATAGAAGAGAAGGAGAAGAAGAATAATATGAATATCTGTATGAATTGATTAGAATTAAAGTTCCAGATACAAAAAATTCACACACACAAAACGCTCTCTGGCCGTAAACTCTCTTCTCTCGTTCATCAATCTGTACTCCTCACCCAAATACCTATATATATATATATATATATATATATATATATATATATATATATATATATATATATATATATATATATATATATATATATATATATATACATGAAGAATATGGGCCGTATAACATGGGCAGTAAATGGGTTTACGACCTTAAGGTGTTTACAGTCGTAAACTCAACCGTAAACATGACCGTAAACTTCAAAAATATTACATAAAAATATAATTGCCCAGAAAAGCAAAGTATAAACCATATTTTGACCCAACAAACCCCTCAACCGTAAACACCAAAACACCCTCTTTTCTTTCGAAAATTATCAAGAATTACCTTTGGAGGTTGTTTTGGAGCATCTAAAATGCGTTTTTCATCGAAACTAGCATCATTTTTTTTAAGTTTACGGCCGTACACCCTTCAAACCTTCAAATCTTCAAAGGTCGTAAACCGGTTTATGGCCGTAAACCCATTTACGACCGTAAACCCTTCAAAGATTCATAAATCCTTCAAGGGGTTGTTCACGGCCGTAAACCCTTCAAGGGCTGTTCACTGCCGGAAACCCTTCATGACCGCAAACTCCTTCACACCGTGAACCTTGACCGCAAACCCACTTTTCCACCCCAATTGAGTCTCGGTAACATTCCTAAATCAATAACAAGTGTTTTTCCAACACTATAAATAATGGTTTCATCGATAAAATAAAATTATGTATTTAATTGTTGATTAGGATCTCGTTGAGTACCGCGCGCATCCAACCAAGGGTTCCACTCTCAGTCTTGCTATCCGACTAATCACACGACCAACAGTGAGTTCAAACCCCTATGCTTTTACTATTTTAATGTTTTTAGGGGGGGGGGGAATACAAGCCAAACACAAATGATTTTTGTGAACTTATACAATAGAATTTCAATAGGTTTAAAACTGGGGGGGGGGGGAATACAAGCCAAACACAAATGATTTTTGTGAACTTATACAATAGAATTTCAATAGGTTTAAAACTTGTGCAATTGATACCACCAAAAGATTTCCATGTTTTAATAAATATTTAGATATTTTATGCCTTTTGTAACATGCCGAGCATAAGGGATCTTTTCAACTTACAGCCAAAATTGCATATTTTTCAGATCAAAACATGAACCAAGTACAATACATACACGCAAACTATAATAGGTATAGTTGGGAATTCAATACATAGTTTTACAAACTCAGAGCTTATACAATATCAAATAGATAAACTATGACAGACTTAGTTTATGATATACATTACTACTTTCGGATTTGAAGGGTATATTATTAGATAATTATTTAAGTATAATTATTGTTACTTTACAAGTATACAAATGAATTCAAAAACAACAGAACAATTCAGAACAAAATGTAAACTAGTTAATACAGGGTTGTGAGACATCACTTCAACTATACCCTTATGGTCCCGTTTAAATCCTATCATAGTATAACCGGAGTCTCCTGGAAGGAGAGCATGAGATTTGTGAATAGATCTATTCAGGACTGACAATCCCACACCCGAACCGCCAGCTACTGTTAGGCAGGCATGCATGGGGTGACATATGTCATAACATCCATTGCCTGAAGAATGTCATAGAGGTCACTAGGTCATATCAAGCATGGTTAGACGAACTCACAACAATATAAACTAACCATCTGTTTACGGGATTTCAATTCTTCAAATAGTTTTATTTTAATTAATATAACTATCATACACTACACTAGAAGATTTCAGGGATACAAATACATTGTTTTATTTTAAGTAATAAAACAACTATACATACTAGTGTTAGCCAGTGTTTTCATATACAATACATCACTTTACATTACTGGTGGCATCTAGAGATTTTCATATACAATTAAAGAATTTAGTAACAATCATACACTTTGGTCTTAGGGTTTGAGACTACTTTTCACTACTAAGAAAATATTGGATTTTCTTGAGGACATATGAACATTTTCACTAATTCATTAACAGATTTCCATTACAAAAACATGCTTATGAACTCACCAACTTTTATGCTAATACTCTCTTTTCAAAACCACTTGTATTCTCAGGAAATCAGTAGACAGGTACCTCGGCAGACTTTTGAGATGACGAAGCGTATAGAGTCACGTATTTTATATTTTGTTATACTTTTGATGTATACAAACTATGTATCAAATATATGTAAATATTCATATCTTAATGTAATGGTTGTGTTTACTTTGATTACTATGATGCAATTGTTGTGATACTACATATGACGCCCTTCACCCCCGAACGTTTCCGCCTTTTGGTTTGGGGGTGTGACATGGTGTCCTAATCGTCTTTGACAAACTATATTCTATGTTATTTACTTTCCCTTCTTTGCTTTTATTATATTAAGTTTGCTTTCATTCTTTATAGTTGAAGTGTATCCTATGAATAAAAAACTTTAATTGGTATCAGAGCACGTTTTTGATACACTCATGTAATCATGTCGAATTTCAATAATCCCAAACCCTTTGGTCTCAACAAAATCCTCCCTTCGATGAACACACTTTCACGATGTGGAAAACAAAGGCCATGATTGTTCTTGAAACCATGGACTATGATATGCATTAGATTGTAGAAAAAGATCCACATGTTCCTGTTAGATAAGGTGTCTAAGTCCGTAACTATATTAGGTATGTACTTGACCCGACCCGACATGGTCCATTTGGGTTACACTTCACCAAAAAAATTTGTATGGATAATCTTTTGAAAGTAGCACATTTATGACTTATTAATATATTATAAGTTATAATATATTAATATGAAATAATATTATTTAATTAGTATTAATTAAGAATTAATTTGGAATTAATTTAGTGATCAAAAGAAACAAATTAAATATGGACTCTTATAAATATAAAAAATGGACCAAAGTTCATTTAGGATGGCCTAAGCTTGCATGGATAGTCCATGGAGTTTTTAACCCATGGATCCTACGGAAATGAAAGGTCATGGGTATTAGGGTTTACATGGATGTAACCCTAATCCACCATACTATATAAAGATGTCTTTGGCACATGAAATGGAACTAGTGTATGTGATAGAGAAGGTGAGTCGATTTCTAGTGTACATTACTATTCTCTCAAGTTTTCCAAGTTTTGTGGTAATTTGTGATTCCACTTGAGGCATTCACATTATTGGTGCTAGACTCTTAAAAATCCAAGTAATCAACCACAACAAAAAGGTATGTCATTCTACTATATTTTTATGTTACAAGTACCCAATAACATGCTAGTTAGGATGAGATCCTTGGAAAAATCAAAGTTGCATGTATATTAGAGAAAATATAGATCCAAGGTTTCTAGGGTTGCATGTACACCATAGGATGTTAGAATGCTCAAAACCCTTCAGTGGTATCAGAGCCTAGGCTTGTTTTCACTATACTTGATGGAAATTGTTGGAAAAGTCGAAATTGTGCTCACTGTTCAGTGAACTCCCTGATTCCATGGAGAGGCTAGACGAGTCCAAGTGAAATCTCATCCTACTCGTCGAGTAGTTTCTTGCATTCGGAGGGTAAGAGGCCATGTGAGTAGAATTTTGAGTTTTGTTGCTTGAATTGGACTAGGATCATTACCCTAAAGTGTATTTAGATTGTCAAACCTATTTTTAATGTGGTAATCATTGTGCTGATCCAATTTCAATGATAATTATCAAAGTTTCAAGTTTTATATTATGTTTATATGATTCTTGAAATTTGTTCGTATTGATGCTTATGCTTATGAGTTTTTCTAGATTATAAGAGTTATTTGCAAATTGTTTGTTAGTGTAATTCTTGATCTTAATGCCAATTA
This sequence comes from Lactuca sativa, assembly GCF_002870075.4. Lineage (NCBI taxonomy): Eukaryota > Viridiplantae > Streptophyta > Magnoliopsida > Asterales > Asteraceae > Lactuca > Lactuca sativa. Next base: position 146,948,768 of record NC_056629.2, read on the forward strand.
ATGGGCTCTATAACTTGTCCTCAAGTTATGGAATTCCCAAAGTCTTTTCTTTAAAACCATTAAAACTCATAAGTTATAGAAATGAAAAGTTTTGAATAGTTTCAAAACTTGCCCTCAAGTTTTGGAATTTTTAAAGTCTCACACACACTTTAATTCCAATCCCTAGAATTTTAAAAGTTTAAAATTAAACCCTTACACTTTATAATATTATAATTTAATATATATATATATATATATATATATATATATATATATATATATATATATATATATATATATATATATATATATGTATAAGATCAAGTCAGTCTTACCGTTAGTAGGCCTCATTCATGAAGTCGGTCTGTAAGGGGGTGGGGGGGTATAAGGTTGTTGCCTAGAAAATGGCAGCTTAGTGGGTGTCCACTCTCACCCACCGCTTCCTTTACTGGTGGCGGGTCGTTAGCCGAACGGGTAGGACAAGGACTATAATTATCATTAAAAGTATAAAGATAAATATCAAGTAAGTAAACATTTTATAAATTCCCAATCTTAGTTACTTTAGGAAAATGTGAATTTGGTGCTAATCCATGAGATTACACTCTGTACTTTACCAAGTCGTTACTGGAGCGTGTGTGGTTAACCGACACACTAACATGGACAAGTAAGAGTGGCAAGAGGTAACTTAATGTTTATCATAGATTGGTGGAGCGTGTGTGGTTAACTGACACATCGATTAGGTGATAAAAATTAAGGTACCAAGTTAATTTGCATGGTTATTCACACCTTCTTTGTGATCCTTAGCATCCAAGTCATAAACTTGAGAGGGCACAATCGAGATTTAAACATGCCATTCAAAAGTTCAATGAATCTTAAAATATCTAGGAGTTTCAATTCAATTAAAACCAAATACCTATTTCGTTTTTTCATGGTGGAAATTGGTGAATCGTCATTCACCTACCTTCAAATATTTCATAGCTTGCATTACGACATCCCTCTTCTAAGTTATGAAGTATTGTGTTGGGTCCTAGGCTTAATATTACATTTGGGTGTCCTATTAAGGACTCTTTATCTAATCTAAACTTGTCGTTCTTCTTTTCAGATGTCTTCCAACAATGCTTCTGGCTCAAAACTTACTGGCTCTTTCTCTCTCAGGAACCTTTGTGGGAGATTCATCTTTGATGGTTCCAACTTTAATGATTGGATCAAGAACATCAGGATGGTGACATGTTATGAGGAAAAGGAATATGTCATCGACAAGGAGTTGAAGGAGATTGATGAGTCTACTGCTACTCCACAGGAGATCACTGACTTTAGGACTCATGAGAGAGATGCCACCAAGGTGTCATGCATCATGTTGGCCACAATGACTGCTGAACTCCAAAAGTCCTATGAGGACTTTTACCTTTTTGAGATGCACATGAACCTGATAGACATATACTATCAGAGTGCTCGTCAAAAGAGGTATGAAATCATCTCTTCCATGATAACAACCATAATGAAGGATGGTTAACCCATCACAAGCCATATGTAGAAAATGCAAAGGTTTGTGGACCATTTGCTGAAGTTGACTGTGAACTTCCCTGAGGAGTTGGCTATTTACATCATATTACACTCCTTACCTACTTGTTTTGATCAGTTCCCAATGACCTATCATATGAACAAGGAGGAGGTCACACTCAGCAAGCTTCAAGGACTTTTGAAGACCACCGAAAGTGATCTCAAAGGTAAATCGGTTGTTACCACTCCTGCTCCTAACACCACCCCTGTTCTGGCAATCGGACAAGGTAAAGGGAAAAATAGGAAGACCCCTTCGATGGGTACCAAGGGAAGGCCTCTTGATGGCTTCTCTTCGAGTGGAACCAAAGTTTGTTCTGTCACTCCCTCTTACAACCAAAAAGATGTTGAATGCTTCTAATGTTATGATAAGGTGCACTGGAAACGAAACTGTCCCAAGTACCTGCAAGATGTTAAGGATGGGAAGTTTAAACCTACCCACGCAGGTATTTACACTATATTATCTAATAACTCACTGCATACTAATTCTTGGGTCCTTGATATAGGTTATGGTATTCACATATGTTCTGATTTGCAGGGCCCAAGAAGAAGTGAGGATGTGGAGCACTTGAAGATAAACTTGATCATGGGGAATAAGAAAGCTTCACCTGTCACCAAGATTGGAGTTTATTCTTTATTGTTGAGTAGTGGGTTAATGTTAGATTTGAATAAATGTTGTTACTCATCTGAAATGGCGAGAAATATTATTTCTTTTCACGGTTTGTACAAGCTAGGATTTACTTTTTCATTTGATAATGAATGTGGTGGTATGAATACTTTTTATAATGGTGTTCTTTATTTTAAAGCATTACCTTGTGATGGTGTGTATGAAACTGTTTCGGTTGTAGAAAACTTAGGAAATAGTGTATTGCATATTGATTCTTCCACTAGTTTGGACAAAGCATCCTTGTGGCACTGTCATCTTAGACATGTTAACCAGAAGTGCATAGGTCAACTCCAAAAGGCTGGAGTCTTGGAATCATTTGACTTAAGGTCAGATGAAAGTTGTCAGTCTTGTTTACTTGGAATAATGACTAAGTCACCTTTCATTGGTACTTGTGCTAGGGTGAAGGTTTATTGGACCACATACAAACAACTGTGCGTGGACGATAGCCGTTTCTATGTGACTTTTACTGATGATTACACTAGATATGGTTATGTCTACTTAATCAAGCATAAGTAAGAAACCTTTAAAACGTTCAAAGAGTTTAAACATGAAGTGGAGAATCAGCTGGGCATCAACATTAAGATTCTTCGATCCGATCGAGGTGGAGAATATCTGAATACATAATTCCTTGACTATCTTAAAGGAATGTGGAATTGTTTCACAATTGACACTGCCCAGGACACCACATCATAATGGTATGGCTAAGAGGCGCAATCGAACCTTGTTGGACATGGTTCATTCCATGATGAGTCGAGCTTCATTACCAATCTCATTTTGGGGGTATGCCTTAGAGACTGCCGCCCATATCCTTAATCTAGTCCCTATCAAGAAGGTTGCGAAAACACCTAACGAGATGTGGACTGGGAAAGTTCCCACTTTAGACCACATCAAGATTTGGGGTTGCGAGGCTTTCGTGAGACGTGAGACTCACGACAAGCTCGAAGCTCGTAGTGAGTGGTGTATTTTCATCGGCTAGCCACATAAATCTTTTGGTTACCTCTTCTACAGATCAAGTGAGAATGTGTTCTTTGTGGCAATGAGAGGGGTCTTTCGTGAGAGAGAATTTATAAGTCTAGGAAATAGTGGGAGGAAAATTGACCTTGAAGAGCTTCAAGATTCAAGTGGTGAAGGAACCTCAAACCCTAGCAATCAACCTGAGGATGAAACTCCTGTTGAACCAACTGACGAGTCTGTACCGCTGAGGCGTTCCACTAGAGTTAGGAATCCGCATGAGCATCATTATGGTTTTCATATTACTGCGAAAGGTGATACTTTATTAGTAATAGTACACTTGTAAATTTGGATGAACCTAACAGCTATAGGGAAGCTATGGCAGACACTGAGTCTGCTAAATGGAAAGATACTATAGACAGTGAGATTCAATTCATGTATGAAAATCAAGTTTGGAACTTTGTTGACAATGTAGCAGGTCGTAAGACGGTTGGGTGCAAATGTATCTTCAAGAAGAAGACCAAAATAAAGGGGAAAGTGCACACTTATAATGCGCGACTGGTTGCGAAGGGCTTCACCCAAACTTAGAGACTTGACTATGATGAAACCTTTTTACCAATAGCGAAAATAAGTCTATTAGGGTGATGCTAGCCATTGTTGCATTTCATGATTATGAAATATGTCAAATGGATCTCAAAACTGCTTTCCTTAATGGAAAGTTGGCTGAAGATGTTTACATGAGTCAGCCAGAGGGTTCTGTCAATGCAACCTACCCTGATAGAGTGTGTAAGCTTGAGAAATCCATTTATGGATTGAAACAAACATCCCGCAGTTGGAATCTTTTTTTGATGAGAAAGTCAAAGTGTTTGGTTTTTCAAGAAGCGAGGATGAGTCCTGTGTATATGTCAAAGCTAGTAGGAGTGTAGTTAGCTTTTTGGTACTGTATGTGGATGACATACTACTCATAGGAAATGACATGCCAACTTTGTAGGAGATTAAATCCTGGCTTGGGAAGTGTTTCACTATGAAGGACCTTGGAGAAGTTGCCTATATCCTAGGGATAAGGATATTGAGAGATAGGAGTAAAAGACTAATCGGAATTAGTTAGAGCACCTACCTGTACAAGGTGTTGAAGCGGTTCAACATGCTGAATTCCAAGAAAGGTGATTTACCGATCCAATGCAATGCCAAACTGAGTAAGGCTCAGAGCCCGAGCACAAAGGCTGAGATGAGTCAATTACCATATGCTTCCGTTGTTGGATCGATCATGTATGCTATGACTTGTACCCGCCATGATGTGTCCTTTGCTTTGAGCATGGTCATCTGATATATGGGGAACCCTGGCAAGGATCACTGGACTGCGGTAAAGAACATTATCAAGTACCTATGAAGGACTAAGGATTGGATTCTTACCCTTGGTGGGAGTGATGACTTGAGAGTAGTAGGGTATAGCGACGCTAGTTTTCAGACCAACAAGGATAATTTCCGCTCTCAGTTAGGTTGGGTGTTTACCCTGAATGGGGGAGCAATTACTTGGAAAAGTTCCAAACAGGAGACGGTAGCTGATTCGACGTGTGAATCAGAGTACGTAGCAGCGAGTGAAGCAGCGAAGGAGGCGATATGGCTAAAAAACTTCATCAGAGACCTTGGGGTTGTACCAGCTATAATGGAGCCTATGGAGATTTTTTGTGATAGCAATAGTGCGGTTGCCTTAGCCAATTAACCGAGAAATCATGGAAGATCTAGAGACATTGAACGAAAATATCACTTCATTAGACACAAGATAGAAGAAGGACTCCTCGTTGCAAAGAGGGTATCGTCAGAAGAGATCCCAACAGATCCCCTCACGAAGGGACTGACTAGGGTTAGGCATTTGTAGCATGCAAGGCGCATCGGGCTAAAGGACGATATTAGTTTTACTGATTAGATAGTTATTTTTTAAACTTGTAAAATGTAATTGACATTTGATGATTAAATAAAAGTTGTTGTTTATTTATAAGTGGTAGGGTATAGCGACGATAGCTTTCAGACCGATAGGGATAACTTCCGCTCTCAGTCTGGTTGGGTGTTTACCGTGAATGGAGGAGCGATTACTTGGAAAAGTCCAAAGCAAGAGACGGTAGCTGATTCGACATGTAAATCAGATCACATTGCATCGAGTGAAGCGGCGAAGGAGGCGATATGGCTGAAGAACTTCATCAGAGACTTTGAAGTTGTACCACCTATAAAGGAGCCTATGGATATTTTCTGTGACAACAATAGTGCGGTTGCCTTAGCCAAGGAACCGAGAGATCATGGCAGATCCAGACACATTGACAAAAAATATCACTTCACAAGACCCAAGATAGAAGAAGGACTCCTCGTGGCAAAGAGGGTATTGTCAGAAGAGAACCTATCAAATCCTCTCACGAAGGGACATACTAGGGTTAGGCATTTGCAGCATGTGAGGTGCGTCGGGCTGAAGGGCGATATTAGTTTTACAGATTAGATAGCTATTTTTGAAACTTGAAAACGTAATTGACATTTGATGATTTAATAAAAGTTGTTGTTTATTTATAAGTAAGGTGTTGTTATTTTGTGTCAATCGTTTACTATTGTTTCAACTTTGCATGTTTTGACTTCCAGAATAATTACTATATTCAAACTCTCCACATTCAATCGTACTTTGGAAGTAGGTACGAATCAAGACTGTCATGCATTGGGATTGTAGAGGTCTAAGGCGTTAGACAGAGCAACAGTTGCTACAACATTCATGAGTGCTCATAAGTTCTGAGTATTAGATTAAACCCACGCTCACTTGTATCACTTCATGTAATTTATCTCGAGTGATTGTGAGACGGTAATATCATATAAGTCTTCAAACCTAGAGATATGAGTTGTTGACTATGAGTTGGTTGTGCATTGATTGTATGAAAATGCATCAGTAACTTGATGTTATAAAACGTGCCTTTGTGTATGATTCAACAAGTAGTAGTACAAGCATACGACTCGAAGTTTATATGTTCCTTTTAATCATTAGAGGATTAGAAGCGATATTTGGACCCCTCGATGATTTTGTTTTGACCTATGTGTCGGGCCCGATCAGAACCAAATTGATGTGTTCAATTTAGTTCTATGTCAAACAAATCGGAAATCGGGAAACAAACTATAGGACAATAATTACGATGTTGTTCCACATATTTGACTGACTGATATCTAGAGAATAGAGGATTATATGATCACTTATCTAAAATGGCACTTGATAGTTCAACAGAGTTTTAATAGCTACGATTGTTAGTCGGTTCCTGAAGTCGTACTTGCAACTATAGTTATCAGACTTATCCAAGTGGGAGACTGTTGGATTAGGTGTCTAAGTCCGTAACTATATTTGGTATGTACGTGACCTGACCCGACATGGTCCATTTGGGTTGCACTTCACCGAAACTATTTATATGGATAATCTTTTGCGAATAGTATATTTATGATTTTGTTAATATATTATAAGTTATAATATGTTAATATGAAATCATATTATTTAATAAGTATTGATAAGGAATTAAGTTGGTGATCATAAGAAACTAACTGAATATGGACTCTTATATATATTGAATGGGCCAAAGTTCATTAGGATAGGCTAAGCTTGCATGGATACTCCATGGAGTTTTTTACCCATGGATCCTATGGAAATGAAAGGTCATGGGTATTAGGGTTTACATGGATGTAACCCTAATCCACCATAGTATATAAAGAGGTCCTTAGTACAAGAAATGGCACTAATGTGTGTGATAGAGAAGGTGGGCCGATTTCTAGTGTGCATTACAATTCTCTCAAGTTTTCCAAGTTGTGTGGTGATTTGTGATTCCACTTCATGTATTCACATTATTGGTGCTAGGCTCTCAAAACTCCAAGAAAACAACCACAAGAAAAAGGTATGTCATTCTACTAGATTTTTATGTTACAAGTACCCCATAACATGCTAGTTAGGATGAGATCCTTGGAAAAATCAAATTTGCATGTATATTAGAGAAAACATAGATCCAAGGTTTCTAGGGTTGCTTGTACAACATAGGATTGTTAGAATGCTCAAAACCCTCCAGTTCCTATGTATCAACCCATGGTATATAATGCTCCCTTTGGATCTTTGAAGAAAAATCTAGAAACAATTTATGATGATAATGACAAGAGATTGCTCAGTATTGATGCGAAAGCCAGGGCTGCCATTGCAAACTCTCTTCCCTACCATATGTATCACCTCATACAGAACTGTGATTCAGATAAAGAGATGATGGATATGCTGACAGTGGCCTATGAAGGAACCGTAGAACTTTAGGCCACAACCATTAATGACCTTAATCGGAGATATGAGTATTTATTTGCTCAACAAGGTGAGTCTCTTACTCAAACATTTAAGATGTTTAGTTTATTGGTTAATGATATGCGTAGGATGTTAGTTCTGAAGTTTTTTCACTCTCTTGGGAAAACCTCTTAACATCACACTGATGTCCTTAATAATGGTGAGAAGATCGATCCCATGGATCTGAACTCCTTGTTCGGTAATCTACGAAATTATGAAGAGATTAAAGCTCTTTGTAAAGAAATCATGAAGGACTCGAGAAAGGAAAAGTATGTTTCCATGTTGTCTTGAAAGGAAGCACTGATGCATATCAGCGACTCAGATAACTCTGATAAGGGTGGAGATAACGATGAAGATCTCACTGATGAACTTGTTGCCAACGATGCTCTTATTGGGGAACGTTATGAAAATATCAGATCAAACAGGGCTTAAAGAACTCATTTTAGAGTAAGCAGTCAAGCAAGGAGATCCATTTCAGAGATGTAAAACGTAGGTAATTGCTTTAGTTGTGGAAGCCCTGATCATTTTCCAGAGACTGCAAGGAGAAGAAACAAGCTCAAAGTCTAGAGAATCATGAGGTCTTGTACAAAAAGTTGGTGGCCCATATGAAGAAAGAAAACATATCTTTGCCAAAAGCTTTCAATAAAAAAGAAGAGGATAATGAAGAATGTGTGGAAGAAGAGGAAAATTCTGAAGATGAGGGGCTTAATGTTAAGGGTCTAATTGCTATTATCATTGATTCCCCTAATGGCATGTGTAAATCCGATGATTCTCACACTGTCAAAGGATCAAGTCTAAATCTAGGAAAAACTTTCTACTTAGACAATGGAAGCTCTAGACACATGACTGGTTTCAAGTCCCCCTTAACAAACTTTGCAGAAAAGGATGGTCCAATGTGTTGGGTTCTACGTTTTCTCTAATTATACAAGCAATATTCATTTTTCCAAAGCATTAAGCCTAATTAGCATGATAATGTGATATTTGAATCATAAAAACCTAGTTAGAATATTACCTTTTGATGTAGTTTGTAGAACTTGGACTTAAAAGAGCTTAGTACCCCAAGTGTGATGCCTCAAACAAGTGACAAACACCAATAAACAATTAGAGGACAATGAGAGAGGTTTAGGAGACACAAAATCGGCTAGCCTTTCTTGGAATGCAAGTGGTAACCGATTTTAGAGCAAAGGGTACACATTTATAGTGTAGAATTCCAAGAGTCATTTGTAACCCTATTTCTTAGACTTAAGCTTATGATCCAACAATTGATTTCGGTTAAAACTTCATGGACTAACTCATAAGATTATCCATCACAAATCAATCATGGTTCATTACCCAAAACCATATGTATCACTGATTTACATAATCAGTCCCTGTTAATTTAATTAGTCTCTTTTGATCACTAGATTAATTCTTGATCAATACTAATTAAATAATATGATTTCTCAATTTATATATTATTCTTAAAATACATTAATAAATCACAAATAACATCTTTCTCAAATATCCAACCTATGAAACTGTTTTGGTGAAGGCAACCTGAAATGGACCATGCTATTAATAAATCACAAATAACATCTTTCTCCAATATCCAACCTATGAAACTGTTTTGGTGAAGGCAACCCGAAATGGACCATGCTACTATCGGGTCAAGTACATAACAATTATAGTTATGGGCTGAGACACGTAATCTAACAGTCTCCCACTTTGATAAGTCTAATAACTATAACTGCCAATGAAACTTCAAAATCTGATTAGTAATCGTAGCCCTTAAAAACCGTTGTCGGACTCTAATGCGTCCATTAGATAAGGTATCATATAATCCTCTGCTCTTCAAGATATCGTGTGGAAAAATACATGGAACATAGTCATAATCATTGTCCTACAGTTTCTTTCCTGATTTCTGATTTGTTTGACATAGAACTTAATTGAACACATCAATTAAGTCTTGACTGGGCCCGACACATAAGTCAAAACAAAATCATCGAGAGGCCCAAGATATCGCTATTAATCCTCTTAGGATAAAAGGAACATATAAATTTCGACTTATATGCTTGCACTAACTTCTCGTTAAATCATACACAATAATACGTTTTATAACAACAACTTACTGATGTGGTTTCGTACTATCAATGCACAACCAACTCATAATCAACAACTCATATATCTTGGTTTGAAGATTATACAATATTATCGTCTCACAATCACTCGTGATAGCTTCCATGAAGTGATTCATGTGAGCGTGGGTTTAGTCCAATACTCAAATCTTATTTCAATACCACTCATGAATGTTTGTGGCAAACTTTTACTACATCTAACACATTAAGTCTCGACCTTATAATCATTAAATCTTAAATGAATGGGAGAGTTGTGAATATATCTATATGGGATTGACAACCCCCACCTATGGTTGGTAGTTACGACCACAATCGATGGGCAAAGGGTGTCAATTGTCTTAACAGTTTCATAGAGTCCGAAGAAGTGTTGTGTCGGGCAGCATTACAGGCGATAGCTCGATTATAATGGCTCACTATAACGTCAAGTAGTGAAATTATAGTACACTACATTTATAAGTATGGTTATTTACTTATACACTGCATTTATAAGTATGGTTATTTAATTATACACTTGATATTATGATAATAAAATCACTTGAGAAGCCACACTTTTTTTTTTTAAATTTAGAAGTTATAGGAACTTCTATTTTATACATATATTTGAATACATACGACACACATACATTCTTCTTTTACGTTGAAGGAGTACAAATACAAAAATTTTTACAAGGTAGACAAAAGGAAAAACATCAATTTTTTCTACAACTAAATTCTTATGAAGTCACCAACTTTATGTTGACTTTTAAAACGACATGTAATATGCGGAAACAATTAGGCTCGAATCATTGCTTGAACTTTGTGTTATTTGGGGAACTACTCTATTTGAAAACATATAAAATTTGCAATGTATTTTGATATCAATGAGCATTTGCATCATGTAACTTATCTAATCAAATGGTATGATGGTTGTTGATGTACTTGCGTTTCAATGTATTCAGTTATTGTGAGATTGTGTTCTCGTTCCGCCCTCAGACGTTTTTGTCATCTGGTTTGGGGTGTGACAGATTGGTATCAGAGCAATTTTCTATAGCAAACTAAGTATATTCTTCCATGTAAGAAATTCAACTATAGATACAGGGACTAATACCTCTAGCTAAAAATTCAATCTTACAATTATAGTTTAGAATTAGAAAATAACAACAATTATATAAAAGAATAAATATACAACCAAAGGAAGTGTCACAATAAAACAAACAAAGAACATCAAAGTTTAGGTTGGACACTATGAATAGAATTAGTATAACATGTTGTCAAATCGTGGGCTGACGTAGTCTGATCAACTAAGCCTAATCAGGGTTTGACCGACCCGTAACTAAGTGTGTACATAGTAGATAGCCATAGAAAACTCAAGTAATCTACATAACAATACTTAATAACCCCATTAATAGTCTGCAATAATAAATTAGTAGTATTAGTTACTATATTAAGAATCACATAGTGCACACACTTATGCGCAATTTTCTTTCCGATGAAATGTCTAGTATGCTCGAGATTCATATTAAAGTGATATTGCTAATTAACATATGATATTAACGGGTCACACTAACTACAACTTGATACAATTGATTATTTATTAAAAATTAGTTTAAATAAATATTCATTAAACTATTATAGTTAAATTGGAAATTATTTATTTCTAGGAAATAATAATTTTCATTAGTAAGTAACATTATACGTAATTCATATGGTATGAATTAATAAGTCGTGCACAACATTTTCGACGAGATAAATTATTTTGTCTTTTACCAAAAAGTTAACGTTTATATTTTATAAACTTGGTTTATAAAATTTAGAGCTTTTGTCTTCTTCCTTTTATAATTTTTATAAAACAGGAGTCAAAAGACAAGAGTATGGTTTTCATGTTTGTTTAATCAAAAGTAATAAGAAGCTTAAAACACATGTAAGCTTTATAGACATGCTTGTCTAAAGTGGAAGGACCTAATGATTAAAGACTTCACTTTAAGACAATATAAATATGAGGTTTCTACTCTTGAATTGGAAGTTTCATTCTTGCTTCCCAAAACCGTAACCTCCTTAGAGGAGGTCCCTCTTTCTATTTTCTTCATCTGTTCTTGAAGACTACTTACATTTTCATGCCCTCTTTAAGTTCATATTGTTAATGACCTTAAAGCTTAAGAAATTAAGATTTGATGGACTAGTATCTACATCACGTTGATTCATTGCTGGTGTCTCAAAGGTTCCACATTCTTTATTAACTTCCAAGCTTCACAAGAGGACCCAAAGAACTACAAAGGTTGTCATTTCTTCACATCTTCTATGGTTGGTGTTCAAATATTTTTACAACTTGCAAGAAGATCATTGGTGGGTATAAATTGTTTATGTTATTTCAAAAATGATAGTCTTCCGTTTGCCATCTTTTTCTAGTTTGTGAAACTAATTTTGAATTAAAACCCAACAATTGGTATCAGAGCCACCTTGCAGGTCTGGTTAAATCTTTTGATTTTTGGACATCTTAGTTTTTGGAGAATATGGATAACTTGTTTTTGTATAAAAATAAGTTCATACATATTTTCTATGACAACTTTTTTTGTTATTTTATGTGACAAAAGTTTCATGCATCATTAGTCATTTAAAGTTGTCTTAGAAAAACAAAGGTTATTTTATGTGTATGTTGATGTATATGATATGCATAAACTAGCCAAGAACCACTGTGTTTGTTGTGTTGTTCTGTTTGTTGTTTTATAAAAATGGTTGTAATAATTTATTTATTCATATGGTATGTAATAAATTAAATAGATTATTTTATTGGTTTATTTTTTGAAGTAATAGATTAGTTTTAGAATTAATTTATTTGTACAAAAATCTAACAAGAGATGAAGTTGGAACCATTTTTAAAGACAAAAGAGCAATTTTCGAGTCTAAAAGGTGTGCACAATTTTCAGCGACATTTTCTGAAAAGTGTCACTAATGTTGTTTACAAAGGGCTATTGGACTTTTAGCGACAATTGCTGAATTTTAGCCTTCACGAAGTTTTCCCAATCCTTGGCAAACAATTGGTGTTTCCACAAGTGGGGGCTTCTTCAACAACATTACAAGAAGTTTTTCGGTCCCTTTAAATGTCCCTTTAGGAATGGACTTGGCATCTTTTGTGTTGACTCACAAAAAATGTCATTGATTGACTACGTTTATGCACATATCTTTTAAAGTGTGGTTGCGTTGTTTATATTATGCAATTATTATGTGTGGTTGATAAACTAGTTTTTCACATGCTTAAATAATTTTGGACAAAATGAACATGATATGATGTTTGGGTTTTCAAAATTGGACATAAGATGTAACAAGTTATTATTTATAAAAAATAAAACCCGGTTTTATAAAATTATTAATTATGACAATTTTTGAAGTACTTCATTATAAGTTTTAAAATGGTGATTTTTGTAAATTATATAGACTCCATATATATAAGTAATAAAATGAAGTTTTATTAAACATATATATATATATATATATATATATATATATATATATATATATATATATATATATATATATATATATATATATATATATATATAGCTTCAAATGCTCTCAAAATTAATACTGGTTGTTTAGATTGAATTACGTCAAATTATATAAAAAAATAGCTTTGTAAATAGAAGCTTTCAAAAGTTGAGACCATGGTTTATTATATGCATGTAATAACCATGATATCATATGTTATTAAACCAGAATTATCAAACATATAAAGACCATTATTTTACAAACCTAAAATGTATTCAATCCTTTTGAAAAACACCCACACATCTCTTGTATGCACTAGTAGGATAAAGGATACCTAACCGCTTGGTGTTGTCTTTTCATGTCGAGGTGTCTTCACGATTTCTATAACCAAGTTATAGGCCGATTACACAAGTTTTTCAAATTGGATGATTTGATCGGAAATCTTTTGTGATAAAGGATACCTAAGCAAGAGAGATCAAACATGTCTAATTAAATTTGTTATTAGCGATCCCATAAATCTAGGAATTATATAGAAAGATATAATTGATAATCGATATTTATCGGGTTGAATTCAAATTGGTGGGATAAAAACCATTTATTTGTTTTTCATCTTGGATCCTAGACTTTCATAATTAATATTTTTGGAAACTAAAAGGGTATTAATTATTGAAGATTAAATATTGAAAATACAAAATGAATTTTGTTAAAATTTTGTAGTTATATAATCCATTCTCATTATCATGAATTTTCATTTTCTTTATTGACTTAATGAAACAATAACATTCAATAGAAACAACTTCAATGAATGAGTTATTGTCTTAAGAACAATCATGTGAGAGATATGAAGTTGTATACACTTATAGGTCTTGGGCCTAAACTATTTGTTTTAAGCAATGAACCTGAACATAATACCTAATAAAGGCATCACTATGATGCTAAAGATGCTTCAAACATCAAGCTAGGAATTGTTATTCATGACTTCTAGGAAGTCTTGGATAATTTAAACATATATTTGATGATATATCAGGTCAAGCAATATTCCAGTAAATACATTGATATTTTATTTAAAGCTAGTTTAAACAGTGGAATAAAGAAAGGCTAAAAGAATCACATTGTGTGATCCAGAAGACTCATGTTTTATGGATTGAACACCTTTAAGCCCAAGAAATCTACTAAAGTCCAGATAGATGGATTTTGTTTCTTTTTAAAGAAACTGGACACTAGAAGAGGATTTACTCCTCTTATTTGGAAAGAAAGTTTGGAAGAGACTAGTACTTCTAGTATCTACAAGATAGAACTCATACTTTTCATATAACATATAGGTACTTGGTACTTAAATGTCAATTTCATATTTATAAATGGCTTGCAAATATTTATTTAAGAGTAACCAGTTGAGCACAATCAAGTAGGAACTACACTCTTGGAGTTTAGTTTATTATTTATGCTTAGAACATAAATTACTTGTAATGCAAAATAATATTTGTTTTGGAACAATGTATGTGTAAATTTAGCATGTATAAATTTATGTCTCAGTTATTTTATTCAAATGTTTGATCATTTACTTAATCATTTTTCATAACGATAATATTCATATTCTGAAATGATTAACTTCTATTTATGAGACTAGATATCTTAATGGAATTATGAAGTAAATATCAAAATTTCATAAATAAAATTAAGTTCTATATGTAAACATTTTTGACATAAACTTGTTTTAAATCAAACTCATCTTTGACTTTAATATAGTTATTATATAAATGGCATTCACATATTCTAACATCAAGAAAGAGATCTTTGAAGGCAAATAATGTAGTTTATTTGATATATGTGAAGCTTATTTATATGAAAAGGGTATTTCTAATGATATTTTAACTAAAGTGTAGATAAAATAATTAACGAACTATACACCTTGGTGTATGACTTTTCTTTTCTGATGAATGTCTGATATTAAGCACAAGATACCAAGTCAACTTTATTAACAACTATAGTAGTTTTAATTATATTTTACGTGGTAAATCATAATTGTGAAATCTTTGTTTAAGATTTCAAAAGTTGAGATACAAACACGTAAGAACCGTGAAAGGCCTTAGTGGTAATAAAGGTTGAATTAAATCTTATGTGGTATGATTTACTTTCTAATCGGTAGAAATATCATTCTTTAATCTTTTTGGGATAATAATTTAATCACTATTAATATGTATCATGAATACAAATACCAACTAATAAGTAGATTACACGCCTTATAAGATTTAGTATGGAAGGGCCCCATCCTCATCTTACTTAATGTTTTATGGATTTGAAGTCAATGTTGGACTAATGCTTCAAAACCTAAAATCCACTAACTACATATTTGTATATATAATTCTCTAAATATGGGTTAGATTGTTATTTGCAAACCCACCAAGAATAGGCTCTTTTATTCTTGTGAAAGTTGTGTTAGTAGAAAGCAAGCTTCTAATGACAAAGCAAGTGGGAGGTGCATGGAACTTGAAGCAACTCAAGAACCATAACCTTATATAGTAATAGTTGGCACTAGTTTTAACAAGGATCATTAAACGTGAATAATAGATATTCAAAAACACATATTGTTCGCATTAATGCTAGAATTCATCTATGACTTGAGAAATGTGGAATCTCTCATTGATGAGCTTTTATTAATGGTTTCTGGAAAACCCATCAAGTACCAAGATGTTATGTCAGATATTAAATATGATAAATGACTTATGTAATCCATATATGAGAATCAACTACGGGCTTGATTAAAATTTATCCTTATAGCATGTCTAGAAGGAGTAGACACTTCTTCTAGAAAGAATAAATTACATGGGTAACCATACACATTTAAAGAAACACTTATAGTAAAATGATTTTCGCATACTCATGTCATTGACTATGGTCCTCATCATACTCATGACATTGACTGTGATCAAACCTTTTTGACAGGTAGCTATGACTAGATCTACAAGGATATTATTTGCTATAAATTCATATTCTTAATATGAGATATGGTAAATAGATTTCAAAAAAGACCATTTTTCTTAATATAAATCTACTAGAAAATATATATATAGATTAGCCTGGTGGTTTTCTTAATACAAGTTATCCTAACAAAATGTGTAGAGCTTGAATCCACTTGTGGATATCAAGAAAACATCTAAATGTTATGATCATCATTTTATGTAAAACTACAAGGTGTATTTTTATATCAAAAATGAATAGAACATGTGTGTTTACTAAGAACTAGTGGGAGCATAGTGAAATTCATAATCTTGTATGAATAAGACACACTTAATCATTTGAAATCACATTCTGAAAATCAATGTCATTTTCACCCTTACTCGGAAAGTGTTTCTAAAATGAAAGACTTAGGAAGCAGAAGATACATTCTTGGAATATAAAATCTATAAGGGATAGATAAAATGAACGTTAAAGGTTTCATGTCCTTATACATATATTGGCAATATCTTGAAAGGGATCAAGACACAAGATTCTTTTGGAGAATTCTTTGTATTGTCATATGGCACCATTTTGAGCTAGCCCCAAAAGTACATAGCTCATAGGTTTGAACTAGATGAAATGATTTATATTCTATTTGCTTGGAAAATGAAATCATCATTAACGCGATATTATACATAGGACATGGTATTTGATCATGCTATAAGCATGTTACAAGATGACTAAGAGAGCATTCTAAGATTACTTTAGAAGAACTAAGAGAATGTATATAAGGCAATCAGTTTAGAAAGGATCTTTATGGAATGATATACACAAGATGTTAATTTCTAAACAAATATAAATCATTATGAATTATAATTGGATTTTGACTTCATTATGGAAGGAAGGGTAAGTTTTGTTGAAATGAGGTCCAAGAAAAACATAATGACACAATTTACTACGAAATAAGAATACAATACTTTAGAAGTTGAATTAAAATATGATTGGATGAATGGGATCATTGAAAACCTGTGTTAATTTCTGCCATTCAAGGATCACATAGAAATCTTTGCGACATTGAGAGTATACTTAATCTAGCTAAGAGACTCTATGTCATGAAAGAACACCAATCATATTCTCCAAGTTATTTAACTATACATAGAGTAAAGTTAAGTAAGGAGATGATAGTATTCAAATAATTCACACAAATTAAATTTTGTCAGCTTCATTGATAAAGTCATGCTTTTGAGCTAAGTATGAATGGTCACACATTAGCTATAAGACTTTATTATTCTAGAAATGCGTTTTTGATTTGGAATTAATATTTGGATACTAGAAAATTATAACAACAACTACCTGATAATATTATGATACAGTCATCACATTAATACATGTTGTGCCCTATATCAACATTTTTAATCCATGAATAATGTTATTATTCTAAAAGTTCCTATTCGGTTATAATTGTGGGAGCAATTATGAAGTAAGACTAATATGAATTGGATTGGTTGACTCTCACTAGATGAATGTAGGCAAGTGGTTGTAACCAAGTTTCATAGGTACTTATCAGAGAATTAGTATTGAACTAACCTGCATCAACATCATCTCATGGATCGCTATCATGAATGATAATTGATTAAAAAGATACTATATTTGTATCCTTAACAACTAATATACATAGTGGGACTTGAGTGTTGGGAGTACTATGCTTTGATATGGTAAAATGTTGCTCCTTAACCGGGCAGTTATAAAATCCATTTTCTATGCAAGAAGCTTATGTAGTCAAGATGGGATTTGTTCCTCTTACGTGTTGAGAGTTAGATATCTAAGACGCCTTACCAAAATTTGAACAACTAATGAGATTGATCGCGATTTGTATCTCATGTTCAACATGATGTCTGTAGCAAAGGAATAACTAATAAACTTACCTTATACACCAATTGAAGCTTTGAGCTTTTTAGGAATTGGGCATTGATAGAATGGCACAAATTCGTATGTTGGTATGGGCAGTAAAATGTTGCTAGACGTTCACCACTATCTACATCAGTCTAATATGAGTATGCCACAAGTGGGAGATTGAAAGGTCTAGTATGCTCAAGACTCATATTAAAGTGATATTTCTAATTAACATATGATACTAATGTTGGATTAGTGTCTAAGTCCATAACTATTTTGGTATGTACTTGACCCGATGGTGCATGGTCCTTTTGGGTTGCCTTCACCAAAGCAACTTGATAGGATGAATTATGGAGAGAAAGGATTAATTATGATTTATTAATATATTATGTGAATGATATATTAAAGGAGAAATCATATTGTTAAATTAATATTAGTCAATAATTAATTTGGAATTAATTTTGTGGCTAAAAGACAATAATTGAACTTAAGGGACTAGAACTGTCAATTGTATGATAGTTGAATATTGAGCTAATGGACTCCATATTAAAGGGGTGGACGAATTCTATAGGGAAACCCATTAGAAATCGTCCAAGGCCTTTAAGAAAGGATTCCATGGGTTACTTAGGGCCTAAGCATCCAAATTAGGGTTTCCTTGTTAGATAACCCTAATAGCCTCACTATTTAAAGAAACCTTAAGCCCCAAAAACGTGGTGAACTTGTTCTCTAGGGTTTTCACACGTTTTGGGCAGCCTCCACTCTCCTTATTCTTCATCCTCTTGCTCTTGGTGTTTGTGAGCCATTAGAGGAGTGACATTTGTGACTCTAAGCTTTCTAAAGTCATTACAAGGACGATTTGTGATTGTTATTGCTACATAACAATCAAGGTAATATCTTAAACCCATTATTATATATAATATTGATTATTATATGCTAGATCTAGGGTGTAAAGTCTTAGATGCATTGCATGTACAATAGAGAAACCTAGATCCAAGCATTAGGGTTTTTTTGAGCACATAGGATGTTTTTATGGCTAAAACCCATCAGTAGTATCAGAGCCTAGATTGGTTTCTATTGTATTGATGCCTTGGTTATTTGTTTTTCGTTTTTTCATGGTGGAAATTTAGTGAATCGTCATTCACTTACCTTCAAATGTTCTATAATTTGGGTTACGGCATCCCTTTCCCAAGTTTTGGAATATTGTGTTGGGTCCTAGCCTTAATATCTCATTTGGGTGATTTATTAAGGACTCAATCAATCAACTAACTTGAATTTATTTTCTCCTGTTTTCTAGATATCAAAGTACGACAACTATGGTTTTCCCAAATCCTGTGGAACAAGCATTCCACATGAAGATGATATTCCACGATTCAATCGAGGAACAAGAGATCATGCTTCACTTCCTCCACCTCCTCCAATTATTCTCCCTAACCCACAAGATCGAAGAATTGAATGGTTCAATGTCACTAAAGCCCTATTAGAAATGAAACATGAAGATGGTAAACCCTTGTGTGCCCACGTTCTAGGAATGAAATCACACATTGATAGGTTGATAATGTTTGGTGTGTCATTCCCTGCTAAGTTGGTTGTGGACTGGGTTCTGCAGTCACTCCCTGAATCATATAATGAGTTCAAAAGAAAGTATCATATGATGGATCATGATGCAAGCCTCATTGACTTAACTTACATGCTCATTGTTGCTGAATCAGAAATGATTTGGCAAGGCAATGGAGCATATTTGTTGGGAAAGTCAACCAACCATGCTTCCAAGGACATTCTAGGAGAACCAACCTGCGTTTGCTGCCAAGAGAAAGGGCGTTGGATACAAGTCTGCCCTAATAGCCTGAAGAGTCCAGAAGATGGGAGAGTCAAAGAGTATGGCTGTGCTTCAGGTAAAATACTCTATCTAACTCCATTAAATTCCTATTCATTGATTCTTAATACATGATGTGATAAGATTGCATTTAAATGTTTTGCAGGATCAATGAAAAGAGAAGAAGCTTGAGCAAGATGAGTCTAGTCACGAAGAAATGGATCTCGATCGCATGGATTTGAAGATTAGATTTTGAGCTTAGAAAGTTATGATAGAGTTGTTAGGAATTTTTTTTTACTACATAGTTTTCAATTTATTTTGCATTGTAAGGACAAATGTTTTCCACTACTTTTATGAATAAAATAAATTTTGGTTTGACTCATTTATTTAATTATTTCCTTGCAATGAAATCGTTATGAAAAATTGATGTTTGCGTATTTCTACAACAAATAGATGTGATTCTTAATTATGTTATTTATGGAAATTTCAAGAATTTACCAAATAGGGAGAGTTTCTCATCGCCCAAGTTTCAATTGGATAGAAACTTGGAATCATGCAACTTGGTTGCACGATGAAGAAGAAATTTCATATTTGGAAATTAGACTAATTCACTGACAAAGTGTCAAGTGAAGGACTAGGAGATCGAGTACACAAAGTTGTGTGTTGATCAAGTCCACCACAAGAGTAACAAAGATATTCGTCATGATTTACTAAAGGTTTAGTAAATATGAGTAAACTTATAAGAGTAAGTGTAATTCTGGATTGATTGAAAAAGTTTAAATCAATAGCAAAACGGATAAGAAGAATCAAGTAGGCAGAAAGATAAAAGTTTCTCTATTCTAAGAAGAAGGGAGAGTACCTTTTATTATGTTTTATTATAGGTCTTAACGATTAAGAGCCATATCTCAATTGATCCTCTAAGTGATTCTTAGTACGATTGTATGTCTGAGAAGAGAAATCAAGAATTGAAGAAATGGTTAAATCAAGAAGTTAATCATACTTCGTTCCAAAACAAGTCTTAAAGTTAAGATTGTGACATTTAGTGAAAAGTATTAAGAAGGTTTATAACATTCATCTAATGTAGAATTTGCAAAAAGGTTTTCTTATTCTTGCACGTTTGAAATTGGAAAGTTGTAATGTCTTGGATAAGACAAAGACCAACTAAGACCAATTTATGAAGTGCTTTGTCTTGATAAAAGCTACACTAACTCTTGAATATTTGTTTGTCAAGAAATGCTTATTGACAAGAGAACCTTATATGTCAAGGAGTCTGTGGGAGTCTAAATGGTCTTGAGAGGTTTCAAGAATAAATCAAAATAAACCTTATCGATCATCACTAGCGCACGAGTTGAGGTTTACAACCTATCGTGTTGAAATCATCTTGTTTTCTGTACCGTTCCAATTGAGTTAATTATGCATGTGAGCCCTATGAGTTCTCATTTGAATGCATAAAAGGCAAGGACCTTGATCAATGAAAAGTACAATGATAAGAAAGGGTGAATGGCTTAACTACTTGGAAGACATGGTGGGCAGCCGTGTTACCATAAGACAAGAGTTCAAGGGTAAGAAAAGTTCGGTCCATAAGGGTTTGGATTTGTCGCAAACTTTGGTTTTGACAAATTCGCATGGATAAGAAAAAATAAACCATTAAAATCGAAGTGTCATAAGATTTCCTCCTTCATTAAAATGATTGTGAGGAAATGCTTTCACTAAGAAAGATTTTAAGAAGATTGTATTCTCGAATTCGATTATGGTTACGGTATCCCTTTCCATAATTCGAATTGTGAGATTTGGCAATTAGTCTGTATTCTGTAGACACACATATGAGCTATCTAATGCAATGGTGTATAAGACTAAGAGGCTTGATAAAAGGTTATCAAAGCATTAAGTATTAGAAATATGAACTTAAGAAATTCAATAGTTATTGTTTTTCTGAAAGTTAAGCTGTTATGCTTGTATGATTATTAAGGCAAGTATTGCAAGTTAGCAATATTAATCATAGAAAACAAGAGTCATACTTTGCAAAGTTGCAAGTGTTGAATAGTTGTTTTTCTATAATTAAGGGAGAGAATATTATGCTTCATTTCAAAACTAAAGGCTTAGGTTATGGAATGCTAATAAACTTTGTCAAGGATACATAGTGAGTTATTAAATTTTGATTATGATTACGACATTCCTCTTCATAATTCGAATCATAAGAACGTGACACATAAGATATTATGGCAGAAGATTGATAAAGTATCAAATCTTTATGTAAGACATTATGCATCGTGTCCCATACGCTTCGGGTATAGGATCGATTGCAAATGCTATAATATTTGACCATTCTAAAATTTTCCAAATGTCTAGCGCATTTAGAGGGAAAAAGGACAAGAATCGGCTTTGACTAAGATAATTAAACAACTATCAAAGGACGATCCAAAGCTCGCTGAGGATTGGTTGCTTGTGGGTAGTTGGAAGTATGATATTAGAAGGAGCATATCGACATTATTATGAATAGATAAGATTCTATTAGGAATGAGTTATCATATGGAAAATATGGTAATGTTTCGATATTGGGAGTTGGATATTGAGAATCTATGTCTAGATTAGAAACTTTTATGCAAAAGGATGTTCAAAGGAATGTACTTTGAGTGAGAGACATCAAATCTATGGAATTTTCTTGTAACAATCTCCGATATAGGACTTTGTAATTTCATTGGAAATAGTCATTGTGACTTTTGTGCTATGACGTTATGAAAGGATCATTGCATAAAATGTTAGAATCTAGCATATTTTATAAGTGGCAAGAAATTGATATTCTTTCACTTGTGAAAAGGATTAGGAGTTGTGAAATGAGTATGATTGGAAATGTGTTCATTTGATCTATTTCACAAAGTAAGAACCATAGGTAAACATTGTGTGCATTCTAAGAGCATGGGACAAGTATTGTAATAATTCAAGTAAGAAGTTGATTACCCGAAACAACAAATAATGAGTAATCGATATAGTGATAAATAAAAGGTGTTTTATTTATACTTAAAGGTTTGAGGCCATATGGGATTACTATTATTCTTGTGATTTACTTTACATGTTTTGACTTCCTGAATAATTTAATTGGTTCAGAACAGTCAAATTATTCAAACGGACCACAGTCGTTCATATGTTGGAAGTACATATGAATGAAGACTATAATGAATTGGTGTATGGATTGTCTAAAGAGTGTTGGACCTAAGCAAATGTTTGTTGCAACGTTCATGAGTGCTTATATGATTTGAGCATTGGATTAAACCCACGCTCACTTGGATCACTTCATGAATTATATCACGAATGATTGGTGAGACGATAACATCTTATATTCTTGAAACCGAGATGTGTGAGTTGTATCTTGCGAGTCGGTTGCACATTGATAATATGTAAACACACCGGTAACTTTGTGTTATAAAACGTATTGTTGTGTGTAATTCAGTAAGTGAGTGCAACCAAGCATTGAATCAAAGTTTATCCGTTCCTTTTATCCAAAGTAGGATAAAAGCGATATCTTTGGGCCCCTCGATGATTTAGTGATGGCACCTAAGCGCTTGGCCAAACCGGGACTAATTTGATGTGTTCAAATTGTAGTCTGTTATCAGTCATCATAAATCAGCAATCGGGAAACAAGTATAGAGAGAATGACTAAGTTCGTGTCTCATATCTATACGATATCTAGAATGGAGGAATATATAATCCCTTATCTAAAGGACAAGCGTATCTGATAAGATCAGAGTTGACAGCGACTTTAGAAAGCTACGTTTGTAGATCAGGATCTGAAGTCATACACATAATAGTTATTAGACTTATCCAAGTGGGAGACTGTCGGATTAGTGTCTAAGTCCATAACTATTTTGGTATGTACTTGACCCGATGGTGCATGGTCCTTTTGGGTTGCCTTCACCAAAGCAACTTGATAGGATGAATTATGGAGAGAAAGGATTAATTATAATTTATTAATATATTATGTGAATGATATATTAAAGGAGAAATCATATTGTTAAATTAATATTAGTGAGTTTTAGCGACATGCTTGTATAAATAAGAGGCTTCCACTCCTGAATTTGAAGTTTCACTCTTGCTTCCCAAAACCGTAACCTCCATAGAGGAGGTTACTTTCTCTCTTTTCTTCATTTCTTCGTAAAGATTACTTGCATTTTCATGCCCTCTTTAAGTTCATTTTGGTTATGAACCTAAAGCTTAAGGGATAAATAGTTTATGGACTTGTATCTAAATCAAGTTAAGTCGTTGTTAGTGTCTCAAAGGTTCCACATTCTTCATCAACTTCCAAGCCTCCCAAGAGGACCCAAAGAACTACAAAGGTTGTCATTTCTTCACCTCTTCTTTGGTTGGTGTTCAAATATTTTTACAACTTGCAAGAAGATCATTGGTGGGTATAAATTGTTTATGTTATCTAAAAAAATAAATTGTTCCGTTTGCCATATTTTTATAGTTTATGAAACTAATTTCGAACTAAAACCCAGCATCTGATGCGTGGTAGGATTCCACCACGGAGACCCCTATTATCCCTTAAATGGAATCTAGGGGCTGGATCGAGGAGGAGTCAGACGAGGAGATTCATGAGAGGGACCCTGAGGAGGATCCGGAAGGGGATTCCGAGGAGGAGCCGGATGAGGAGATAAGCATCAGGGAGATTGTTGATGAGCCTCATCCCATCAGGGGTTGAGATAAGCCCCTTCCACCTTCCTTTTATCATGTATATGGGCACCCAATTGGAGGCCCTCTTTGGATGAACACTCCTTGCAAGAGGGTGTTGCCCATCCAGATACTAACTTCTTCACTAATATCTTCTCCTGTTAAGGATGCACATCCATGATGGGCAACATAGCTAATACCATGGGAGAGAGAGAGGATGGTCTACGATCCACATTTGACATGCATCCATTGCACCACTCCTAGGGCCCTAACACCCCTGAAGACCGTGCACTACCCATCATGGTAGCACGAGTGTCTCGTATGGACGCCCGAGTTCAGGCCCTCGGCTATGAGGTGATGGAGGTCGGAGGTGACGCCCGGATAACGATGGTACGAGTTCGATGCATCGATGTTAAGCATGACAACCATAGGGAGACGATAATAGTTGTACAGGATGTGCAGGTGGAGACTACCACCCAAGTACACTATCAGAGGAGAGGGTCAATGGTTTGGAGTAATGAGTTCTAGTAGCTGAGACTAGGGCAGCAACCTCGGAGAAAATGGTAGAATAAGCTACTCGTGAGATGAACAAGATAGCAGGACACCTTGTACACTATTTTCACATCTTATAGATAGGATAGCCTATTGAGTAAGTGATTACACCACTTGTGTAGGTCTTGTTTTATTTTTCTTGTGTCTAGTAGTAGTAAGACAAACTATGTATGATCTCTCCAAAAATTAACTCAAATCAATTAATTGTTATGAAGTTTATGTTTTTATTTAAAACTATGAGGTTTGAGCATTGTGTGTGAAATACTTACTTACTACTAATACTTTTTATCTTAAGTAAATTAGGATAATATTGGTCAAAACACTGGAAAGCATACAATAAACACATGTCATACCCATGGAATACGACTAGTAACGACTCGAATCACATATGAACTTGTTTCAAACCTTGATCCATGAAACAAGTTCGCCAATCAGACGTAGCTCAAGGATCCATACATGACCAACACCAACCCCAATACCGAAATCTATGGACGCGGCCGCAATCAAACAAATGGTTGCACTAAGGATAGAAACTGCGGCAGCGAACTACCACACTAATAGGCATGAAGGATTACGACATGTTAACAACAATCCCCATAACAACAACAGGGGAAATTCCCGAGTTGGATCCTAAAAATACTTTTTCAACTGCAAATCCAAGAACTACTATGGCGATGGAAGAGTAATTGAACTAACACACTGGATTGAAAATACTAAATTAATATTCGAGATATGCTCCTGCGTAAGCAAGTGCAAGGTTAAGTTTTCTGCAAGCACCTTCATGGATTCCACCCAGTCATGGTGGAAAGGCCATGTAAAGACTATTAGACTCACTAATTCCAATGCCATGACATGGGAGGGGTTGTTACATAAAGTGACCCTCTAAACTAATTCGCAATTAGTTTGTCTACCAGAACCAATCTTCTCACTGCAATAGAGTTTTCCCTATCGCAGTTAAAGCTTAATTTTTTACCACAATATACCGAGTGCAGTGAAGATTTGTTTTACATCAACTGACTTTTCTTATTAGCATTGTTTTGTCCAGTGAACCTTGCATGGTCACGTAGAATTCAATAGTTTATTATAGTTTATTTATGATGTAACTTTATAGAACTTTATAAATAGAGTCTCCATTTTCACATTTCAGTACACATCTTTTTATCTCATCTCCTTATCATATATCTTATTGATCTTTCTAGAATTTCAGTCTTAAACCATTAGATCATCTCTATCTTTGATGATCCTCTTCACTTTAAACTGATCACACATACTAACTTGTATTTGATTGCAAACCTCGCTATGAATTTGTTTGGTGTATACTAGATATAACTTGTTGTCATTTACGTTTCCTTTACTTTTCTACAATTCATAATTCTGCAACTAACTATCTAACAAATCTGACTTATTATTGTTGAGATTTTATGATCGTTTGCGATAATCTTATTCCGCAACTATAATCTTGTAATAATGTTTGTTCAAGTGTTTCTCCTGAAGTTTTTTACTCAATAATTGGTATCAGAGCCTAAGTGGTTGTCTTTTAAACAAAAATATGAGTGTGAAAAGCCTTCTATGCCACTAAAGCTCATTCTTGAAAAAAACAAAAAATAAAGGAAATATGGCACAAGATTTATCATTGAATGTTTCCAACAGTGTTGGAGGCTCGAACACAACACCAATACTTGTTGCATATGAATATCACCATTGGTCACAAAGGATGGAGAGGTATCTTAAGAGGCTAGGATGAGATGTGTGGAGATCTGTGGAAGAAGGACCACATGTCCCTGTTCTTACTCCTGTTCAAGAAGATGATGCACAAGCACGACTGGGTGGAGGTCAAGCTGCAATGAATCGACCAACCAAAGATGATCTTGACAAAATGAAAAATGATGTTATAGCCTTCTATGAAACTCTTGCGGGGTAGCTCAAGATAACATTGACATCATCATCAACTGCAAATCTGCTAAGGAGATTTGGGATGTGCTCAAAACCGTTTATCAAGGGTCTGAACTAGCCCATGATAATAAACTCACCACGACTCTCAATGAGTTTAACAACTTCAAATCTCTTCTTGGTGAAAGTATTAATGACTTGTTCAAATAGTTCAACCTCATCATCACGAAGCTATAACATGTTGGTACAGTACGAAGCAACCATGAAACAAATCTACAATTTCTCAATGGTTTGGGAAGACATTGGTCCACAGCAAACATGATTGTGCAAGGAGATACAAAAATTAACACTTTGTCATTAATCAATTTGTACGGAGAACTTTAGGCACATGAATCAACAGTTCTCAAATATTGTGCTGATCTTGGTGGTCCACTTGCCCTGATAACTCAATCTCCATAAGTCAAAACTCAATAGTTCTCATATCCTACTGAACCATATTATCCACTTTCATATGACAACACATCACACTCATATGAAGCTGATGTTGAAATGGATGACGAAGAAGAAATCCAAAATGCCATAGCTTTGGTTAGCCAACAATTCAACAGGCTACCACCATCATCATTTCCTAAGAACCAGCAGTTCACAAAACCACCTTTCAACCATAACATCAATCAGCAGTCTAACCACTCATGATATCCTAGAAACCCACACCATCCACCGCAACCACAAAATACACATCATTCCAATGAGGGGCCGCAGTCAAACAAAACATCAGACTCGGTACTTCAACTGAAGAGAAAAATGAAGTCATCATCCGCCACAAATGTCATAAAGAGAATCACTTTGCCAAAGATTGTAAAGAAAATGTGGTTAAGGATAAAGCATTCTATCTTAGAATGGCCCATAAATGGAAGAAAAGAAAAATGCAAGAGCATATGTTGCTCATGTAAACAGAGATCATCAAGTGTGGTCATCCGTAGATGAGGATGAAAATCTCAACAGCAACAAGGGAAAAGGGAAGATATGCATGCTTATGGCTGCTAAAGAGGATGGATTGACAAAGCTGGAAAGAAACTACTACTACATGGATAAATATAGCACCCTGAGCATCGTCGATCAAGTAAAAATCATTATCCATTCTAATAATTTAAGCATGCATGATTGTGAACCATACTTACATAGACTTAATGACATGTGTGTTGCCATCCTTTCAAACTACAACAAGGCTCTAGATGAAAAGAATATATCGTCCCAAGAGCTATATCATGTGAGAGGAAGACTTGAGGATAAGATATTTAAGGTTTCCATGCTAGAAAAAATATTTGTTGATAGAAAAGGATGCTAGGATGTTGAATGAAACTCAGTTAGATATTGCTTTTAATCAAACGGATTTAGCCCAAAAATAAATTATATGTCTCAATCAATTAGTAAAAAAAAACTTTTTAATGAATCCAAAGCAATTGAAAACTTAGTTAACAATGGGACTGTGGACAACACGTATAATTGGGGATGTTCCAATAGGTACTTAACCAATAAGGACTCAACTCCCCGTTTTAATGTTGATCGACCATATGTCCCACCAGATCGTGAGTTTCATTATCCAGTTAATGATAAAACATTTCCTAAAGACATAAGATGCCACTTCGGTCGACTTCATGAATTGAGTAACAATTGTGTCATCGAGGAAATTCTTCTTGAATCTTCTGATTATCCAAGTAATCAAATACCCATCATTGACACAAATTGTTCCAATTCTCAATTTTCTTCGGACATTGATGAAGAAATTGTTGTGGAAGGGCCAAAAATAGTTGTAAATGGTTCACCTTTACCTTCCATAAAATGTCCCAATCGTGAACCATCTTTGACATACTCTGCGGTTGTCCAATCATCTGCACCATAAACCACAATCAAAAGCACAGTGATTATTCAGCCCATCCTTCACGAATTACCAATTGAAAACTTTGAATATGCTCAATGTTCACAAAGTCTTGAACCGTCTAGTTCAGACGAATCAAGTCCATGTTTTTCAAAATAGTCAAATTTTTTCAAGAAACCACAGCTGATCATTATTGATTATGGTTCTTAAAAAAACCAAGCAAAACAAGCATTCAAAGAAGAACTCAGGTCCTGAGGCAAAAAGCGGTATACATAATGCCAAAACAATTTCAAAAATGTCAAGGTTTCAAAACAAAAGGACTTAGAAAAATTTACTACTACAAAAAATCTTTCAAAAATCATGACAGTCAAAGGATCTAACAAAAAGAAGTGTGCAACAACAAAAGTATTTTCAAACACTCATACGCAATCTCAAAATGAAGTCATGTCTTATCAAAGATATTGTTTTCAAACATATTCCTTAAACGATCCAAAGTGGAAAGGTATTTTACCAACTCCAGAACCTTCAAAATCATTTCAATCAGTTGTCAGATCAAAACCTAGGAACAATTCACGTGCAAAACCTTTTTCAAATTCCAAAGGCACTACAGCCAACCATCACTCATGGACCTGACATAAGCCTCAAACAACATCCTCCATACCGTTGAATATGGTGTCTGGATAAACGAGAAAAATATCACTTTTAGATTTTATCCACTGAAAACGATGTTTCCCATCCAACCTCGTAACATACCAAAAGTTACCAAACACCCACAACTAGGTGTACGAACTAACACAAAAACTATTCCTACAACTCACATGCATGCATCTAGTAAGAAAGTCTCTCATGTGACTCCGGGCTCAAAACATGTTTAGGTGCCCAAACTAACCGTTTAGTTTCTCAGGCAATTGGCAAGGTGGAACAAGAAGAGGAGTGGTTGATTAATAGTGCTTGCTCCTTGCACATGACTTGAAGGTTAGAATACCTTCGAGACTTTAGGCTTATTTGTAACAGTGGAAATGTCATGTTTGGGAACGTCAATGGAATCATCAGGGGGCATGGTGTATTGACCACAGGAAATTTCTCAATTAAAAAGGTTGCTTATGTAGAAGGTATCAAACACAAGTTAATTAGTGTGGACCAACTATTTAAAGTAGGTCATCGGGTTGAATTTGATATGGAATATTGCTACATAATGACGAGTGATAGAAACACTTGCTTCATCAAATCCAATTCCAAAGGAACAATGCACCCCTTGGATGTCTCACTGATCATTGGCAAACTACGGTTGTGTTTTCTATCCAAAGCAATATCCAAAGTTAGCTGGTTATGCATTTGAACTTCCGATATATCAACAATCGGGTCACTGAAGAACTCATCTATGGTCCCCCGTTCTAAAGTACAACAATGATACACGTTGCCCAGTCTGTGAGTGTGGAAAGCAAACCAAGGGAGGTCTACCAATAGTCATTCATTCATCATTTGGTGAGCCACTAGAGCTACTTCACGTTGAACTCTACGGTCTATCTATTGTAGCCAGTCTTCATCACAAAAAGTATATACTAGTTAGAGTTGTTGACTTCACACGTTTCACTTGGCTCTTCTTCCTGAGACTCAAATCAGACACACCGTAGCTCATGATCAACTTCATAAAGGAATCTGAGCTTCAAATCAAGTTACCAGTGAGAAGAATAAGAAGTGACAATGGAACTGAATTTACTAATCATCCTTTGAATAGTTTTTTGGTTTCTAAGGGCATCAATCACAACTTTTCAGCTCCTTACACACCGCAACAAAATGGAGTAGTAGAGCGAAGAAACCGTATATTGATCGAAGCAGCTAGATCAATGTTAAAATTTGCCAACCTGCCTATATACTTCTAGGCAGAAGCAGTAGCAAATGCATGCTTTCTTCAAAACCAAACCATCATTTGCAAGAACTTTAATAAAACACCAAATGAGGTTCTCAACAACTACAAACCCAATTTCAGATTCTTCTATATTTTTGGATGCAGACGTTTTGCAATCAACAACAAGGACCACCTTAACAAATTTGCACTGAAATCAGATGAAGGCATTTTCCATGGCTACTCAACCAATAAAGTGGCTTACCGGGTTCTCATTAGATGCACAAGACTGATAGCAGAAAGCTTCGATGTCAAATTTGGTGACTACTATGTCCACAACACAGCTCCATCTAGTGAAACAAAAGAAATCCTGGAAAGTGATATCCCAACCTCTTTGAGTCCCTTAAACATAGTTGAAATCAACTATGATGATCTCTTTTACCCCGTTGAGATAAATCATCTCTCTAGAATTCTTGTGTCTCCGGTAGCTCAACAACAACATGCTGAAGTATCTGGTCCCACCCTATCTGAAGATATGTCACTTAATACTTCCACCTTGCCGGTTGAGGGGGGAAGTTCAAATCCGGTTCCAATGACAACCATCGAGGTTCCAGTACTAGAAGATGTTGCTACGGTATCCATCCACAAAGTCAATAATCAATCAAATGTTTCCTCAGACTCTAAAGATGAAAAGGTTCAGAACATAGACACAAGATCAGATCCAATGGTTATCACTTAATCACCAATCCATGGGGAACCATCTCTGGGTCAAGGGGAACTCCCATCCTTAACAGTGGGGGAACCTCAATCAACTTCTATTGTTCAAATTTCTTCAGTCCAAGATAATTCTATAGGTTGCTCCCATATTGAGTGAGAACTACCTTCTCCTACCGCAAAGTCATCTGACGTTGAAGATATTCCCTCCACCGCATCTGCTGATCACTAACAAACTCTTCTTCACATCTGGACGAAGAATCACCCACCAGGTCAAATCATTAGAAACCCATTTGCAGGTATACAAACTCGATCTTCTAGTGATTTAACGGATCACTGCCACTATGTGGCCTTCATGTCCTAATTCGAGCCTCAAACCATAAAAGAAGCACTCATGGATCACAACTGGATCACCGCAATGCAAGAGGAGTTAATAGAGTTTGAAAGAAACAAAGTATGGAAACTAGTACCAAAGCCAAAAGGTCACATAATTGTTGATACTAGATGGATATACAAAAACAAACTTGATGAGTCTGGTGCGGTAGAAAGAAACAAAGCAAGGATAGTATCTAAAGGGTATAATCAACTTGAAGGCATTGACTATGATGAAACTTATGCCCCCGTAGCCAGAATGGAAGCAATACACATTTTCTTGGCGTATGCGGCATAGAATAATATTAAAGTACATCAAATGGATGTGAAAAGTTCATTTCTGAACAGAGAACTAAGGAAGAAGTTTACTTGCAACAACCTCCAGGTTTCGAGAGTCAAGGATTTCCAAATCACTACTACAAGCTAGAAAAAGTAGTATACGGTCTTAAAAAAGCTCCAAGGGCATGGTATGAGACTCTTTCTGAGTTTCTTGTCACGTCTGGATACAAAGGAGGTGTGATTGATCCCACTTTGTTTAGAATAGAAAATGGTAATCACTTGATGCTCGTCCAAATATATGTGGATGTTATCATCTTTGGATCCAAGAATCGTGGTATACTGAATGACTTTGCAAAGCTCATGACAAGTAAATTCCAGATGAGCATGAATAGAGAGATTAATTTTTTTCTAGGACTTCAAGTCAAACAAGTCCCTCAAGGGATATTCATTTATCAATAGAAATATACCTCGAAGTTGCTGATGAATTCTCAATGGATAATTGTTTCTCATACAAGGTCCCAATGGCCTTCGGTTACAAGATTTCAGCTGATCCTACCGGAGAACCAGTTTACCACAAATCTTATCGTGGAATGATTGGATCGTTGATGTACCTCACCGCAAGCAAACCAGATATTGTCTTTGCAACAGGATTATGTACTAGGTACCAAGTGGATCCCAAAGTATATCACTTGACCACAGTCAAGCAAATTCTCAGATATTTAAAGGAAACAAAGGATTAGGCCTCTAGTACCCCGTGGGAAATGACTTTAACCTTCAGGCTTTCACGGATGCGGATCATGGTGGATGTATATTACATCGAAAGAGTACTTCAGGTGGATGCCAATTCCTAGGAGGAAGACTAGTCAACTAGTCTTCAAGGAAGCAAAATTGTGTCTCACTATCTACCGCTGAAGCAAAGTATGTGGTCGCAACCAGTTGTTCCCAAGTTCTATGGATGAAGACTCAACTCATGGATTATCGAAACAGAATGTTGCAGGTACCAATTTACTGTGATTCAGAGAATGCTATAGCAATTTTTCATAATCCTATCCAACACTCAAAGAAGAAGCAAATTGAACTACGGTACCACTTCATTAAGGATCACATCCTCAAAGGTAACCTCGAATTAATTTTTATTCCCACCCATGAGGAAATCGCAGATGCTTTTACCAACGCACTTGATGCTACAAAACTAAATAACTTTCTAGAAATGCTAGGAATGATGTATCTCGACCCACAATTCTTTTTGAATTAATCAGGACCACAGGCCGCATTTGTTCTTTAGTTGTGAAGGATTCGCTTCGTTTCTTTTCAAAGTAAAAATCATGAAGCATTCGCCTCACTGCGGTTCAAGAATAATATATTTATTATATATATCCTTTCAGTATACTCAGTATACCGCAATCATATATAATATCTATATATTCTTTGGGTCTTTTATTTCTTTTATCTCTAAATTCCTGTCAAGTGTTCCTCCAGTTCAAGCTACCATAGTCATCTGAATCCATCCGTAGTCCATCCCCAGTATCAAAATCTGAATCCATCCGCGGTCCATCCGTACTATTAAAACCTGGATTCATTCGCAATATCAACATAGGACACCGCAGTCGTCTTACCTCAATCGCAGTTGCAATAAATGATTCCTCAATCACTTAAAAAAAAGGAGAGTTTTGTGTGCTACTTAATTTTTTTCATTAAATACAAACATTCTCTTCAAACCATTCTTTTTGTCGCATGCAACTTTTTAGTCTCTTTCAAATTTCTCTCCTTAGTCAGGCCTATTTTAGGCTAATAAACAAATAAATCATTTTTCCATAAAATGCAATATTTTAAGAAATCTTTTTCCTCAACTGGTCATGTCTCACAGCCGTTTAGGGTCTAATCCGTTTCAACTTCTGCTTTTTCCACAACGGATAAAAACACCCACCACACATTTTATCGGCATGTAATCATGGACCTGACACACATTAAATGCTCTGACTTTCAAGGAAATTAATTCATTTTTCTTTTCTTTATTTGTGGCTGATAATGGTAAAAACCCAAAGGCTTTTGTCTATAACAGTTGTGAATACATTAACTACAATAAAATTTTAAATTCGGAGGTATAAAAACCCCCTAATTTCTCCCAAGATTGCTTTACGCTTTCTGAATCCCTAAAGACGATCATCATCTTCCTCACCCTCTTGCTTAAACACTTTCATGCATGTTCTAAGCTTTTTCTTACTATAAACACGGTGAAATCGGGTATCTCCAAGAAACAGTCAAAAGCTTTTGGGTCTGCTCGTCCCACTGGCTCAGAAACAACCATCAGAGATCACACTCCGTCCATAGCATCAAGCCACTTCAGAGCAATTTTTGAACATCATCCTTCATACAATGAGGCACTCCGACTGATGATCAAATTTCTCCCAAAGTACCCTCTCTTTGATGCTTTTAAATCATTCATTGAAATTGTTCCTGTTCCAACTCTGTTCAAATGCGCCTTCTTTGCATTCCATCCAAGCCACAATCTTCAAAAGTGTATCTCAACCTGATTGATGACTCTCTAGTTCTTCTAACCAAAGCCAATTTTTTAGAAGCAATCAATCTTCGAGTTCTTCCGCCAAAAAAGTTCTACTCTCCCAACCTTAACGATGTAATTAGAAACCTGTATCAGATGGGTTATCAGAAGAAGTTGAAGGGAGTCGGGGAATTGAAGAAGAATTAGCTCCCAGCGGTGTGGCAGTTCATATGTCACTTTGTGATCAGAAGTCTTTCCGGTAGGACCGGAGGTACTGCCAATATGGGGATCAAATTAATAAAGATTATGTGGAGTTTCTTCACTGGAAATGTAGTTAAATACGGACAAATCGTATGGGATGATTTCTTGCAGTATATCCTTAAGGAGGTTCCTCGAGAAGATGCAACTGAGCTCACTTTTTCTCGATTGTGGTCTCTATGCATCTCGGAACTACACAAGGATGCAAGGCTCGATATGGGTGATGACTCGACACTATTTTTCACTTGCGATTTAAAAAGGTACACTCTCTCAAAAGATCAAAAAATTTTTTTACCAATTAGGAGATTGCCAAGATATATTTTGGAGCCCATTCGGCTCACCACGGTCGAGGTAGATGAGGTCTGATTACCGCAGTCCCTATTGCAAATCAAGTTCCACCCAACACTGAAAATCTCCTACTACTACAATCCAAGTCCCTCCTACTACAAATCAGGTTGTTTAACCCAAATTCAAAAGGGTTAAGAAAAATGTAACATCTAAGAAAGCTCCCCGCAACACCATCAAAAAGAGGGATGTTCCATCGAGAAAACTTAAGACCACAGAATCCTCTGATGTGGTTCATCACTCAACATCTACCTCACAATATTCTCCAGTAAACATTTATGAAACTCATCATGAGTCCTCACTTTCAAGTGATGTATTCGGACGCAAGAAACTGACATTTTCCTCAAGCCAAAGCCAAATGCGGACCAAGATTCATGTTGTAGTCTCTCAAAAGACTTTGGTAATTATAGGAGCTACCGCAAGCTCACTTATTCATACCCCATCTCACCACTCAGATACAATAAGTGTATCTGTTTCATCTCAAGATGGAGACAGACCACCAGTTGAATTCTATGTGGATCCCATTGGTTCGAGTCGCCCTAAGGTCTCCTGGGCATCACACTTACACTTTTTTGAGCATGATGAGTTGCACTCCATTTTCTTCGAGTCTCACAAACACTTCAAACACCAGTTGCACAACAAGGTAATTTTTCCGCCTTAGCCAAAACTGAGCCGAGGCCAAACTTGACATCAGGTCAAGGAGATCGAGGAAGCATAGGAAATCATATTTCACCAACATTTCATACAAGTGGTCTAGGCGTGGAAAGCACAATTGTGCAACGAACCACGAACCCGAGGGACAACTCAGTATGATTTAAAGAAATTGAGAATGTATGTTCAGGAGATTCTTGGTCTTAGTGTCGTACAACAACTGAGTCCGAAATCAGGTAATTTGAAGCGTTTCAGAGATCAGTCCAAGCATGAAGAGCCTAAAAGAAACAACAACAACAACATAGAGATGAAGCTCTTCAAACAGTGGCCAAGTACTGGGTAGACACTTTCAATAATCCCAAGACAGTTCATGATATCTTGCAAATTCAAGATTGGGTATTTCAGATGGAAACTACTATACAACAAGCTCAAAACCTTCAAGGTGGTGCAGGACGATTAAAACCTCCCCCAACTTCTGAGATTCATGATTCTAATGATGATGGAACCGTATTTGAGATCAGCTCAGGTTCATTGTTTGGATTTGATGATATTGATCTCGATGATGTTCAGTAGCCCCCCTACTCTGATGAATTTTTAATGGTCTTTGACGATGAAGAATCCAGCGGATCCCAAAACTCCACTTCAAAACCCAAAGTCCAAGAAGAAGAAGAAATTAGTTGTTACAATAAAAGAATTCCTCTCTCTTCAATCAAAACTCGACCAAACTCTAACCACAGTCACAACTAGCCAACCGCAGAACACAGAGACCCCTACCCCGTAGTCTCTAGCTTAAAGAATGGAAAGATTGGAGACAAGAGAATGATTAGCCAGAAAACGCATCCTTTTGAAACTAGAAATGAGTATTTGAACCCTAGATAACAGTCGCACAGCTGATCACATGGCGTTCCTAACAACTGCTGAAAACCTCATCAAATAGGTCACAACTTTGAAAGACGAATTCAAGACTTCTCTTGAAAAACAGGCGGCCCATTCCAAACAACTAGTAGAAGAAACCCATAACTCATATGAATCTACCATTGCGGTTCTTCAGTCAAAAATAAATGGTTTAAGGCGTTCCCTCACTGCTAACTTAACTGTTGATGAGATTCTTCGACTGACCAAGGAAATTTACAAGCTGTTGTTCAACACTGACATTCCCAACAATCTTCATATCTCTGAATTAATCAAGTCTCAGTTCAACAACACTTTCTCATAAATTGATGGACTTAAACAGTAGTTTGAGGAACAACAGATAGATTTTTCCTCAAAAGGGGGAAGTGAGTCCCCACTACACTCTCATCAACATCTCAATCAAAGTCTCTCAAATCAGTCCCCTCCAAGAATCCCAAGTCATGGTCTAATTCATCAAAGGGTTGTACCTCCACAACCTTCTCCAAGGCAACCAAATTCGGTACCTTCACCAAAAAAAACACCACCGCAACAGGATCCACATCAACCTTCAAATGAAACTCCCCCGCAATTCAAAAACTTGGAACCTACCATGTCCTCGGATCATACAAATGACTCCCCAGCTACTCGTCAATGGAAAAAGGAGTGGAAAGCTGATAAGTTCATTGAATAGATATGGAAGGAACATTGTTTCGACACAACCATGGACATAACCATAATAAGCTTATGCATCAATCCTTCCAATAGACTTCTTGACGGTGACTATAGACCAATCCTTACATATGTTGAGCCTCCATCCGATGGATATTGGGATATTCCTATCTCACCCAATTCCAAATTCTTCACAATCTTCGAGCCTTTTGATCTAAGTCTTCCTGAGGATCAAAGACTCCCTCTCGGATTTGAACGCATGAACCAGTTCCATGCTACAAGTATGCTTTCGAAAGCATTTGGTCGAATGACAGACCATCAGCAGTGAAAATTTTCAAAGTGAGGAGATTCATGAAGACTGGCTTTGTTTAGTACACACTTACAAGGAGAGGTGATGACTACATCAGGACGCATGCTGACATTCCATGCATGAATCCTGAAGAAGTGTTCCTGATTGCCAGAGATTTCCAAATCAAGTCCAAAAAGCACCCAAAGATGAAAA
The DNA here is from genome assembly GCF_002870075.4 of Lactuca sativa. Classification (NCBI taxonomy): domain Eukaryota; kingdom Viridiplantae; phylum Streptophyta; class Magnoliopsida; order Asterales; family Asteraceae; genus Lactuca; species Lactuca sativa. The sequence goes on from NC_056629.2 coordinate 146,986,487, forward strand.
TTGCTTATGAGAAAACTTGTGTGTTTCTCAAACAACTTGTTTGTGACTTTGGAAGTATTGATGTCGATATCCACCCAACGTTTTCCAAGAAGCTTAACATTCCACCACTTGAAGCTGCACCAAGCATCATTGAAAGCTATCAAGAAATGTCTCTCAGTGCAACCAACTTTCCTAAGTTAGTCGTTGTGTTCAAGAAAGCCAATAATGGCATGAAATACTTCATTCATGTTACTGCTATGCATTAACTGACCCAAATGCAACGGGAAGTAACTTTGACTTCGGTTCAATGGTCCAAACACACAACGGATGAAGTGAAGTATGAAATCACAAGAAGCATCAATTGGTTGGATGAAGTGAGGAAGTTCTGGTGGATCCTCATCAAATGCTTGAAATTGGATAAGTGAAGAAGAATGTTGTAGAGGTCACTTTTGGAGAAAATGTTGTTACATAAAGTAACCCTCTAAACTAATCCACAATTATTCTATCTATAGCAACCAATCTTCTCACCACAACGGAGTTTTCCCTACCACAGTTGAAGCTTAGTTTTGGATCGCAATCTACCTACCGCAGTTAAGATTTTTGTTACATCAACTAACTTGTATTATTAACATTGTTTTGTCCAGTGAACCTTGTTATAGTTTATTTATTATGTAACTTTGTGGAACTATATAAATAGAGTCTCCATCTTCACGTTTCAACACACATCTCTTTATCTCATCTCCTTATCATATATATTATTGATCTTTCTGAACCTTCACTCTTAAAAGATTAGATCATCTCTATCTTTGATGATCCTCTTCACTTTAAACTGATCACATATACTAACTTATGTTTCATTGCAAACTATGTTATGAATCAGTTTGGTGTATACTTGATATAACTTATTGTCATTTACGTCTCCTTTACATTTCAATACTTTATAATTCCGCAGCTAGCTATCTAAGAAATCTAATTTATTATTGTTCAGCTTTTATGATCCTTTGAGATAAAATTATTCCGCAACTATAATCTTGTACTAACGTTTGTGTAAGTGTTTATCCCAAAGTTTTTCTCTCAACAGGACGAGTTAAAGGTCATTTTGATAGAAGAATACTGCCCGAGGAGTGAAATGTTAGGCCTTGAACAAGAATTTTGGAATCTCACCATGAAAGATTATGAGACATCAGCTTACACCAATCGCATCAATGATCTAGTTGTCTTCTGCATAGGGATTGTTACTCCTGAGTACAAGAAGATAAAGAGGTACATCTAGGGCCTACCTCCATAGATTCAAGGGATGGTCATTTTCTCCTGACCAACCACCTTCGACAGTGCGAAGTGCATTGCTCAATAACTGACTGCCCAGGGAATCCGACAAGGCATCATGGTTCAAAAAGCCGAACCTCCTAAGAAAATGAACAAAAAGAGGAAATTTTGGACTAAGAAGAAATAAATACCCCAAGAAGGCCCCCAGAAGAAACAAGGAATTGTGGCAGTCCTCGCAGCTACCGCCCCTTCAACCACCAACCAACGAAAGCAATATGTCGGAAATTTTCCGAGGGGTGAAAATTGTACTTATCATCATGTTAAAGCATATAGGGAGATGTATTTCTTTAACTGCAAACAAAAGGAGCACACTGCCAAATTCCGTAACACCCCGACACAGGGGACCAATCATGCTTCAAACTCAGTGGTGACCCATGCTTGTTATGAATATAGGAAAACTAGACATTTCAAGATGGATTGTCCAAAAGCTAAGAGTTGAAATGGAGGAGGCCAAGGTAAAGTCATGGCCATGGGAGCAAAACAAGCAACGCAGGATCCTACCGCTATGATAGGTGCGTTCCTCGTCAATAACTCTTTTGCCTACATACTTTATGATAGTGCTGTCAAAAGAAGCTTTGTTAGTCATAAATTCAAACAATTACTAAAACAAAATTCCCAACCACTTAAAGAAATCTATACATTTGAAATGGATAATGGGAGAACCGAAAACACCATGAAAATTTACCTAAACTGCACACTAACGCTAAACGACGACACCATCCAAATCATCCTCATGCCTATGACTATTGGGAGTTTTGATATAAAAGTCAGTATGGATTAGTTTGACCTTCATCGCGCTGAAATCGTGTGTCATGAGAAAGTCGTCTAACTTCATCTATCCAACATCAAAACTGTCATTGTGTATGGTGACAAACCAGGAAAGGTCCTTCAAATCATGCCATGTATGAATGTGTAGGGTCGAAATATGTTGTAAACAGTCGAAGTTTGTTTAATTGTTCTCTTCGTATGTTTTGTTCTCTTCGTATGTTTTGTAATGTATTTGCTAAGGTGTCTCATGTTCGAAGTTTAATGTCTACGCCTTAGTATTTTTTTGTACTTACTGTTTCCTATAAATAGGAGCTGAGGATTAAGTTGATAGTAGGAGTTTTGAGAGTGATTGTAAGAGTTCACCCTTTTTACTATCGTTTTGTACTTGTGTTCATCGGAAGTAATAGAGCTGAAACCAGATTATATTTACTTCTTGTGTTCAAATTACATTTTATTTACTCTGATTTGTTACATACTCGATTATCACTTCATCAATTGGTATCAAAGCAGGAATCATTATTGTGATCTGATTTTCAGTTGAATCTCTAGTTCTTGAGTCGCACATTTGTCTCAAAATTTTCCGCACTGTTTGATTCAGAAAATCATCTCTGAACTACAGTTTTGATTTGATTTTGCATTTGGTTTGCATAATCGAGTAATCGATTTTGAATTTCTGATCGACTTGTTCATTCAAATTCAAATTTCTTCAATTTTTTCTGAAAAATCTCATCCGTACATTCATGGAGAATTTCAACATGAACACGATGACTTCATTCTCTCATCTGTTAGGATCTTCTTCAAAGATTCCTATGCTAATTCCGGAGTACTGGGATCAGTGGGTTGATCGAATGGATGATTATTTGAATGGTTTGGACATGGAGCTCTGGAGCTGCATTATTGGAAATGTTCAACCTCCACCAAATGGTCAACAAATTGGATCATCTGGAACAGCATCTGCAGTCGGCGATCAATTCACCAGGCTGAAGAACAACGAAAAGCGTTGTTTGAGAGAATTGCGAGGTGCATTGCCACCTGTTGTTTACAATTACGTCTGTGGTTGTAAAACTGCAAAAGATATTTGGAATACTCCTAAGGAAACGAATCAGGGAAGAGAGAAAACGAAGATAAACTCTGTTAAGTAATGTCTTGTAGAGCTGAAAGAATTCAGAAAAAAAAGGAGAGCGAAACGATTGAAGTTTACTATGATCTTCTTAATGAACTCATCTATCAAAGCAATCGTTATGGAATCATAAGGTTTGCTATGGAGGTCAATCTCACCTTCATGATGGGACTTCGTAAGGATTTGAGGAGTATAAGCATGATGGTGAAGAATCAACAAAGTTTTGATACATCATCTCTAAATGATTTGTATAATCAGCAGAAAACTCATAAAAGTGAAGTAAATGAGATGGAAGAAGAGTCGAAGCTAAATATGGGAGGTCCATTAACTCTTGTTTCAAAAGTATCTGAAATAGAAGTTGTTGAAAAAGGTGATTCTGATGGTGAAGATGGGTTTTTAATGAATTCGGATGATGAGGCAATAACTTTCTACTAGAACAATAGAGTTAAAAAGTTTTTCAAGAAACAGTTTAATCCGAAGATGAAGCAGAGTGAGGGAAAAGGATGTTTCGTGAACAAGTCTGCAGGAGAAAAGAAGAAGAAGTTTGAAAAGAATGATGAGAAGGTTACTGAGGTCAAGAATGAGAAGAAACTGAGAGGAGATTCGGGTGTTGATTGTCATTAATGTAATGGAGCAAATCATTTGGCAAATGATTGCATGCTTCGTAAGAAAGAGGAGCAAAAGAATAGGGTCACGGATGAAGCATATTATGTGGAGAGATTGGAAGAGGTGCGTACGAAGGCGAAAAATTTGTCATTGGTGGCTAGAGGTGAACAGGAGGAAGATGGTACGTATCAAATCTGGTCATCAGGTTTCGATGACGAAGAGATGAGTAATCCAACGCATGGTGTTATGTTCGTAAAGATGGAGGAAGATTCTGACGAAGAGGTGACTGGACATTGCTTCATGACCAAAAGTGCTGATAAATCTCCAATGACAACGAAGGTACGTGCGATTCTTCAGTCTTTTAACATTCCTTTACAAGCTTATGATTCTGAAATAATTGCATTTGATGATATTATTGCTTACTTTGATTCAATTGTTGTGTCCGCTAGTAACGAAGCTAAGAAACTAAACATCTAATTGCAAGAGACACAAAAATTGTTAGATTCAAAACACAACAGAGTAGAGTATTTGGAATTACAGATGAAAAATATCATGTGTGATAGGGATTCGTTAGGCAGTGATGTTAAAATGGTTTTAGCACAAAGAAACATTTACTATAACTCTACAAAATGTTTATCTGCTAAATTGACTGCTTTGCATCATTCGTTTGACATTAGCAAAGAACAACATAGGAAGTTATTAGCTTTTCTTTATTTCGAAAGAGAGAAAATTGATAGCATGTCTTTTGATTGTGAGAATACCATAGCAGAATTTGATAAAGTGCCTGATAATCGATTTGCTTATGGCATTGTTAAGATAGATGAATACTTGAATGTTGATGAACTTGTTGAGACTGTGAATGATACCTTAACAAAAAATGAAAAAATCAAAATTTTGAAAAGAATTGAGAATTCGGAACTTACCTCTCAATCCAATTTTGCAGATGTCATTGATAATTTTGATAGTTTTAGCGAAATCAGTGAAATTGAGGAAGAGGAAAGTGTCGATTGTTCACAATTGTCTATTATTAATGTGACATCAAAGTCTAAAGGAAAAGAAAAATGTAATGTTTCTTTGGTTAAGATTGAAACTAACAAACCCTCAACTTTGAAAGTTTTTGATTTTGACAATGTGAGTGTCAGAGATAGTCAAACAGATAGTAGTGATGATAAGGATGAAGTCCACGTTTCGAGTGAATCTAAGCCTGAAAAATTTGTTTCAAACAAACCAATCATTCCATGCATTGTTGGTTATCAAGTGTTTGGGGACACTGAAAATTTGGACAAAGTTTTGTCGAAAAAAGGAACCCATTATTTGGAAACAAATCAAGTGGTGTATCCGAATTTCAAGTGTTCAGATGATGTTGTATTTGTAAGTCCCTGATTTGCTTGTGTATCAATCAGATCCGTTTGATGGTGCGGAATCCCAATCAAACGGATGATGCCAGATCAAAATAGAAGAGAAGGAGAAGAAGAAGATGGTGAATCTTGAATGTATTAATGATGAGAATGAAGTTCCTTATAATAGATTCACACACACTCTCTTCTTCTCTCTTGTTTCTCTCTCTAGAACACACCTTAGAATACACACACTTAAGCTCGTTTCTCTCTCTAATATTCCATATGTTCCTCACACCCCTCACTCATATATATATATATATATATATATATATATATATATATATATATATATATATATATATATATATATATGAGAAACATGGGCCATAAATCGGTTTACGGCCGTAAACACCCCACCTGGCCGTAAACTTGACCGTAAACTCATAAAACATTACAGAAAAATACAGTTGCCTAGAAAAGCAAAGTATAAACCATAATTTTGACCCAACAATCTCCCCCTTCGTTTATAGCTTTCTTTTCTTAATTGACCCAACAAGCTCCCCCTAAAAAGTAGCTGGTTTTACTTGTCAATCTTCATCGAGAGCTTGGCTTCAGCATTTATCTTTAAATTCTTTACAACTTCAAGATGAACTTGATGAATCTTCAAAGAATGACTTCATCTTGAGCAGTAGGGATTTTCTGTAGAATTTGACATTAAACGCACATTGGGTGAGGAGGCTTCTTGTACTATGTCTCGAAAGATAGCGCTTTCAGCTTGAGTATCTTCACAGAGAATATCAGAGAGAACTAATCTTCTGGATCACTTCAGCAGGTTTAAGATAGCAGCATACTAATTGAGGAGGCTTCAATGCAATCTGTCACATAATCTTCAAGTGCGACTTCACCTTGCTTTTGGAGTTGAATGATTGAATGTTGAAAGAATAATCTTCATTTTTTGCTCCTTCGAATGAGAATTCTTCGATGATCACGGATGAAACTTTGGATCAGAAATCTTGATACAGTCTCCATGAGTCTCATCTACACCTGAATTCATTTTTCAAGACAAAACTAAAAGAAAACCTAGCACACAAATTAAAATAGAAACAAAAATATTTTTGGGTTTTTCATATTTTCTAAACAAGAAATAAAACAGAAATAAAAATATTTTTTGATTTTGAATTTTCAGATTTTTGTTTGATTTTTGAAATTTTCTGATTTTTCTTTGATTTTTGAATTTTTTTGATTTTTTTTAAAAATTTTTTATTCTCCCCTAAATTTGTGCATAGAGGAAAACTATGAATCAATTTAACAAAAAAAAAAAATGGGATCAAAGTTGTGAGACAGCCTGAACTTGTTTATCAATACCTTCACCTTCATGAATAGATCTGGTCAATTGTCAGTATTGTGGTCCACTTAAACACAGAGGATATCGACAAACTTTTCTAAATAAACCATTTAGCTGATGACGACCACGAGTATTGTTGTCCACCTAAATCATGTAATGAGATCTATAGACAACCTCTAAGTGGTTCGATTTTAGTTGCACTAGAATGTGTTCCCCACTTTCCGATATACCCTGGTTATCAAGAACTTCCTAAGGACTCCTTAACAGGTGAGTAAAGAATTATGAAGGAAGAAGTCGGATTTAGAGATAGATGCATCTGTTGTGTCCCAGGTCGGATCTAATTCAATCACGCAGAGGGGACAACATATGACTAACAGGGATAGAGGGTTATAGAGATAGTAGGGTGCATATGTTGTGTTCCATGTCGGATCTTCCGACCACGTAGAGGAGACAGCATATCGATAACAGATAAGAAAAATTTTATAGATAAGGAGATGCATAGAAATAGAGTTGCATATGTTGCATTCCAGGTCAGATATCTTCCAATCACATAGAGGAAGCAACATATGACTGATAGATAGAAAGCAAGAAAATAATGTCCTACATACCTACTTTATCAGAACCCCCCAGTCGCCCTATCAGAACTAGAATTAAGGACATAAGTTCGTACATCAAGGAAAAGTTAAGCCACAGTTCTAGATGCGTATTAATTTAGAGTATCCTGTATGTTCCCGTGTTTATCTCACTGCTCAATCTACTCGAGCATCGTATGGTCAGTCCAAACAATTCTATCTAATTCCACATTGTCAAATCATTCATGCTTACCAGCAAATTGAACATAAAGTCTAGACAATTCAGATTCAGTCCTTTACACATGTTTTAGACTACCCGGTATCACTTTATCTTTATATCACTTCCTAAACAATACCTACTAACAAAAAACTATGAAAAATTGTCTTTGAAATGAATCAATGTAAGATAAACTCAGGAGTATAGAGAAGAAAACTCAAACCATAATTCACTGTTTGAATTTGCATCAAGAAGGTCTCAGAACAGCACGCATAATCTCAGAACAAATCCGAAAATTCTTCATGTCTTTAAGCACTAACTCCTTTTGTGATCTCTTCCTTTCTTCCCTTCTTTCCCGCAAAAGGACACATACTCTCAAACAAAGGTCTGAATGTTCTACAGTTGAGATATGCCTTCTATCATGTGCTTGGAACAACCACTACCAACAAACCGAAGTCCGATGATATGCCTATATAGTTGCTTCAGCACAGAGCGGGATCAGTTGGTATTTGGAACCCAGTCCATTTTGAAACTGGGTCGACCTTTTTCATCATTGCAGGGTACTCTCTCCCATGACATATCCTGTTTATCACAAAGAGAAGATGATGAAATATTAGAATCGTTAGAAGATTTGGGAGAGTGAGCCTTTGGAACCCATTTGTAGTTGGGTTTAACCCATTTCTTTTTTGATCTGATGGGTGCCTCGGTACTTGATTTTGAGCTCGAAGTAGGCTTCAGAGATGATTTTGACCAAACCGGTCTTTGTTTCACTGGAGCATCTCTTGGATTGGGCTTCTTGGCCAACATTCCCATCTTGCCCATGGGATTCGGATTCTTGGCCTTGTGGGTTTGATTCTTGGCCTTCTGCGTGTTCCAGTCACCATTGTCTGAACGTGACCTTGAGGGGTTTCTTTTGGAGTATCTCCCACTTGGCGCGTTCTGCCAGACTTGTGCATAGTAGGGAACGTATGCGCGATTTGGAAAATTTCTAGCAATGTTTCCAGGTGTTCTGTAGTGGAAACATGTCTTTTTCTTCACTGTGAAGTTATTTCTTCTTGCCCCTGGTGGCATATCCTTGCCTTGTCTCTTATTGTTCCCACAAGCACAATTACAATAGGCAATCTGTTTCATTGGAATTGTTGGCTTGTATTTCTCAACAACAGGTTAATCAGAAGCAGCTGAGTTCGAAGCAACAGATTCAAAGTTCAAGGAAATGTTGGTTTGTTCAATGGTGTTCTCCATGTTCTCATCCTCTGCCACATTACCTCCTAACACAAATCCAGCTGGTTTGCGATATAGAAGATGTTCCTAATTTCTTCCTGTATCATAGGGATTGATGTGTAGTTATTATTGAAAGGTGGAGGAACACTATCATACCCTAGACCTTTTTGCAGTTTATTTTTTAATTGCAAACAATGGTCTATCATGTTCGCAACTACTTCTCTTGACACATCAAATTTTCTAAAATCAAAATCTGCATTTTCAAATTTGCTTTTTAATGTGTCAAGCTCAGCATTTAATTCAGCAAGTTGTCTCTTAAGATAGTCATAATATTCACATTTATTACTATAGTCTTCCTGAAGCCTCCTAAAGTCTTTGGTTTTAGCTTCTAATTCTGCCTTTGGGGGTTTCTGTCCTTTCGTGAGTTGATATCCTTCTTATTTTAGGTCCTCGACTTCCCTTTTTAGCAAATCATTATGTTCACGAAGAAGTTTAATCGTAGCTTCACATGATTGAGAGCATGAAACTTCATTGATCGGGATGTTTGCGGAACTCATTGTTTTTCCACACTTAAAAGCGTCAAGTTCTTCAGTTACAACAGCAAGACAAAGACGATTGAGATATTTTGTCTTCTTGATGATGGCCACGTTCATATTCCATGACTTCGGAAGTGAATTCAGCTGCTCTTTGTTTATCTTAGATTTAGTCAAGAAGATCCCAGCTATATTAATCTCAGTAGTAAGCGTAGTAAATCGTTGCAACTGAGCTTCCAGGGTTTCTCCAGGGATATAATTGAACATGTTGAAGTTTTGTCTTAACATATTCTGATGGTTCTCTTTTGTGTCCTCAATTCCCATTAAAAGCTCAAAATAGAAGCCAAAATCAAACTTAAAAGTCAAACTTAAATTTAAAAATGCCCTTTGACAATAAACCTCAAAAGTCAACCTTAAAACTCAAATTTAAAAGATCAAAGTCAAAAGTCAAACTTAAAAGTCAAACCGAAAAGCTAAATTTGAAAATTTAAAAGTCAAACGAGAAAGTGAAAGTTTAAAGTCAAAGGTCAAACTTAAAAGTCAAAGTTAAAATTTTAAGTAAAAAGTCAAAAATAAAAGTCAAAATTTAAAAACTAAAATTTTGGGTTGAAAATATAATTTAAAAATTAAAGGATTTTGAATTTTTGGCTAAAAATGACAAAGTTGCGAAACTGGGTTCGAAAAAGAATGTTTTTCAATTAAAATCGGAAGGAATGGAACAAGAGGCTTGGTAGATCAACTGGTTTGATGCGTGTGATGATAACTCAAGGGACCCTGGTTCGATCCCCGGCACCCCCAATTCGCTTCTCAAATTTTTTATTTGATGCGCGAGTAAGCCACTGAGACGTCCAAACCAACCGCTGCTAAGCCGAACCAAGCCGCAATCCACCAAGCCGCACATGTCCGAGCTGCACACCGAGTCACAACCGTTGCTGTAAACTCTGGCGACCATATACTCCGGCCGTAAACCGCCGGGCCGCACACTCTGGTAGGCCGCAAACACCGACCACAAACTCACCGGCCGTAACTACGGCCGTAAACCCTTCAAAGGCCGTAAACACTGCTTCAGATCGCGAAAAAAACAACGTTTTTCACCATTTTTGCTCCAACACTCGATCCATAACTCGCTTTTACGAAAAAACACGAAGAACAAACCCCCCCTAATTTTCAGAGATCGATCCAAAAATGCAAGAATCCTTCCAAAATAAGATCAAATAAGCTCTAGATCTGACAAAATTGATTGATAGAATCCATGCTCTAATACCAATTGTAAGTCCCTGATCTGCTTGTGTATAATTCAGATCCGTTTGATGGTGTGGAATCCCAATCAAATGGATGATGCCAGATCAAAATAGAAGAGAAAGAGAAGAAGATGATGATGAATCTTGAATGTATTAATGATGAGAACGAAGTTCCTTACAATAGATTCACACACACTCTCTTCTTCTATCTTGTTTCTCTCTCTAGAACACACCTTAGAATACACACACTTAAGCTCCTTTCTCTTTCTACTATTCCATACGTTCCTCACACCCTCACCCTATATATATACATGAGAAAAATGGGCCGTAAATCAGTTTACGGCCTTCAATGGGTTTACGGCCGTAAACCTGTTTACGGCCGTAAATGGGTTTATGGTCGTAAACCTGTTTGCGGCCGTAAACTTGACCATAAACTCATAAAACATTACAGAGAAATACAGTTTCCTAGAAAAGCAAAGTATAAACCATAATTTTGACCCAACAGTATTTCCAAATCAAGTGTTTGTCACTACTGGAAATGTTGAAAACTTTAAACCAAAATTCAACAAAATGATCAAAGATGATAACAAGAAAATAACAGACGAAGGATTTGTTTTAAATCAAAGCACTGTCGAAAATAATCTAACAAAGAATTCGTATGTTTTTCAAAGACAAAAACCTCAACGAAAATGGATTTTAAAACAAGAAAATCCAAAAGAAAGTTTGAAACATGACTCTAAAGAAACAATTGAGAATGTGAAACTTAATTCAAACGAATTTAAGGATCGTGTTGAAAATTTTTCAAAGGAAAACGAAATTTCAAAAAGAAAGGCACGAAAGAAATTCTTTTGGCAAGTTGTGTCAAATGAAAAGGAATCCAAAATGTTTGAAAATAAGTTATCCAAATCTGAATAAACAAAGTTTTCAAAACATTCAGATAAAAAGGAATATCCAACTCAACCAATTTTGTCTAATTCTAAAAATAAGTCTGTGAAGTTTTCAAATTCAAAAACATTTAAATAAAATGATTCACAAAAGACTTGTTATTCAAAAAGCCAACAAAAGTTTACAACTTCCAATTTGTCCTTTTCAAAACAAACAAAAAATCAAAATCGATTTTCTTTAAATTGAACAAATCGACCTTTTGACAATGTTCTAAAATTTGAGAATGAACGAAAATTAGACAATGTTCAAAAATTTGAGAATGGTCGAAAAGTCGAAAATGTTCAAAAGTTTGAAAACAATGAAACAAATGTTAATGATAAATTCAAGCAATCTGCAAAGTTTACTCCACAAAAACCGAATTTTCCAAATCCTTCTGGAAAGCAGAACTTGAAAGTGTCATACACAAAGGGTTCGTCAAATATGAAGAATATCAATCATTGGCTTGAAGGACAAGGGAAGATATTTCAATCTCATCAGTATTGCCAACTACAGATTCACGAAGAATATGAGAAATATTTGTATGATTCTTCAAATGGAAGTTCCTCTTCAAAAGAATCAAATATTCTTGTGAAAACATGGAAACCAATTTCGAAAGATAAAATTGAGAACAAAAAGTGATGTTGACTTAATTCACTCTTTCAAATCCAAAGTTTGTAATTGGGTTTTAGGTTCTTCATTTCATTCGGTTTTCAAAGCTAATAACCAAGGACCCATACAGCCTTGGGTACCTAAATTCTTTCATTAATTATAGTTTTTATGTGACGAGCAATATGATGCGAAATGGTATATCGATAGTGGTTGATCACGCCACATGACTGGACGAAAGGAGAATTTACGAGATTATCGAAGTTTGGAAAATTTTGGGGTTGTGAAGTTCAAGAACAATCACAAATGTCAAGTAAAAGGATATTGGAAAGTAACAAATGGACAGTTCACTATAAATCGTGTTGCTTATGTCGAAGGTCTTCCACATAACTTAATAAGTGTTTCAAAACTTGTTGCGGGCACTAGAAATCAATTGGTGTTTAACGAAGCAGCAAGCATCATTTCGAATGTTGAAACTAACGAAGTTTTGATCAAGTCCAAATGACATGGTGACATTTTTACTCTCTATATCAAACCTATCATCGGCAAACCCTCAGTTTGTTTACTTTCGAAAGCTTCCTCTGACGTCAGTTGGCAATGGCATCGACGTTTCTCACATTTAAACTTTCAAATCTTGAATAAATTGGTCATTGATGATCTTGTTCGAGGTTTACCTGTACTAAAGTTTGATAATGATACTTTGTGTGCAACATGTGAACAAGGAAAACAGCATCGCAAAGGACATCCAATTGTCATTGATTTGAAAATTGTTGAACCGTTGGAACTACTTCATATTAATCTTTGTGGACCATCAACTGTTGAAAAACTCAACAAGACGAGAGGAGAATTTACGAGATTATCGAAGTTTGGAAAATGTTGGGGTTGTGAAGTTCGAGAACAGTCACAAATGTCAAGTAAAAGGATATTGGAAAGTAACAAATGGACAGTTCACTATAAATCGTGTTTCTTATGTCGAAGGTCTTCCAGATAACTTAATAGTGTTTCAAAACTTGTTGTGGGCACTAGAAATCAATTGGTGTTTAACGAAGCAGGAAGCATCATTTCGAATGTTGAAACTAACAAAGTTTTGCTCAAGCCCAAATGACATGGTGACATGTTTACTCTTGATATCAAACCTATCATCGGCAAACCCTCAGTTTGTTTACTTTCGAAAGCTTCCTCTTACGTCAGCTGGCAATGGCATCGACGTTTCTCACATTTAAACATTCAAATATTTAATAAATTGGTCATTGATGATCTTGTTCAAGGTTTACCTGTACTAATGTTTGACAATGATACTTTGTGTGCAGCATGTAAACAAGGAAAACAACATCGCAAAGGACATCCAATTGTCATTGATTGGAAAATTTTTGAACCGTTGGAACTACTTCATATTGATCTTTGTGGACCATCAACTGTTGAAAAACTCAACAAGAAATGGTACATTTTGGTTATTGTTGATGATTTTTCACGATTCACTTGGGTGTATTTTCTCAGGTTAAAATCTGACGTTGCACAAACAATGATCAAATTTATCAAGAAAATTGAGACCAGTTTGAAAAAGAAGGTTCGCAAAATCAAAAGTGATAATGGTTCGGAGTTTAAAAATAATGTGCTCGATCCATTCTTAACTGATAAAGGAATTTCGCTTAATTTCTCATTGCCATATACACCACAACAAAATGGTGTGGTTGAATTGAGAAATAGGTCACTTTGCGAAGCAGCAAGAACAATGTTGACATATGCGAATCTTCCTCAATATCTTCGGGCAGAAGCAGTTTCGACAGCATGTTTCACTTAGAATCGATCTTTTATTCATCGTCGATTTAATATAACTCCAAATGAAATCATCAATAACCGAATACCAAATCAAATTCTTTCATGTTTTTGGTTGCAGGTGTTTTATCATGAATCTCAAAGATAATCTTTCGAAATTTCAAGCTAAGGCTGATGGAGGAATATTTTTAGGATATTCAAATAATTCGGTGGCATACAAAGTGTTGAATAAACCAACTCGAAAAGTTGAAGACACATTTAATCTCACTTTTGATGATTACTTTGTGAAACAAGTAGAAAAACATTTCAACCAAAAACCAATTCTTAAAGAATCGAATGATGAGTCTGAAAGTTCTAATTCATCATATTTTGATTATGATTTAATTTTTGGTGTTCCAGACAGGGCTGCTGATGCTGAAGTAAATACTGTTGATAATCAAACTCCTGAATCTTCGAAACATACTGATGATTCAACAATAACAACCAACACAACTGCTAATGGCAAAAGTATGCGTGAAGCTCAAGTGGAGGGGGGGCACTTGAATATACCTTCAACTGTTGAGGGGGAGCATCCTTTCGATGGGGGGGAAGAGCAGTTTGAATGATGTTGTTGAGGGGGAGCATCAAAATAACAATTATTTCGAGGGGAGCATGATGATACTGAAATAATAAATCTTGATCTAAATGAAAATATTTCTGTTATAGGATCTGAAAATGAAGAGATGTACGAAGATGCACCTTTGGATTTTGATCCAGCGTATCCACCATTAGCGGAATGGACAAGGAATCATCCGAAAGAACAAGTCATTAGGAATCCACAAGATGGAGTTTTGACTAGAGCTCAAATTCGTGCAAAGAATGAGGTATTAAATACTCATCAAGAATTTTGCATGTTTAATGTTTTCATCTCGAAAATTAAACCAAAGACAATTAAGGTTGCAATGGAGCAGTCAAATTGGGTTGTAGCAATGCAATCTGAACTGGCTAAATTCGATAGAAACAAGGTTTGGAGATTAATTCCTAAACCTGAAAATGTTTTGATTGTCAGATTAAAGTGGATTTTCAAAAACAAAACTGATAAGGCTGGAGATATTGTACGAAATAAAGTACGATTAGTCGTAAAAGGGTATTCATAACAAGAAAGTATCGATTATGAAAAAACCTTTGTCCTTGTCGTAAGACTCAAGGCTGTTCGAATATTTTTGGCTTATGCAGCTCACAAATATTTTGATGTCTATCAAATGCCTGTGAAGTGTGCTTTCCTCAATGGTGAACTCGAAGAAACAGTGTATGTTAAACAACCTCTAGGTTTCGTAAATGAAAAGTATAGATCATGTTCACCATTTAGATAAAGTAGTTTATGGGTTAAAACAAGCACCAAGAGCATGGTATGCAACTCTTACCAGTTTGTTAAAACAATCGAAATTTAAACAAGGATCAGTTGACGCCACATTGTTTCTAAAGAAAGTTGGGAATCATCTAATCCTTGTTCAAATTTATGTCGATGATATTATTTTTGGCTCTACTGACCCTGCTTTGTCTAGTAAGTTCGAAAATTTGATGAAAAGCCAATTCGAAATGATCATGATGGGTAAAATAAATAATTTTCTTGGTTTAAACATTTATCAAAGCAGAGAAGGAATTTTTATCAATCAAGAAAAATATACAAGGAATTTGCTCGAAAATTTTGGAATGATAAATAGCACGAAGTTAAGAGTACCAATGGCGGTTGGAACAAGGCTAACACCTTCGTTAGAAACACCTGAGGTTGTCTTACCTTATACAAGAGTATGATAGGTTCATTGCTTTATCATACTGCTAGTCGACCTGATATCATGTTTTCTGTATGTAATTGTGCTAGGTATCAAGCAAATCCACGTGAACCACACTTTACTGCTGTGAAAAATATATTTCGTTGTCTCAAAGGAACAATTTCGTTAGGATTGTGGTATCATTCGAAATCAGGATTTTTTATTCAAGCTTTTTTGGAGTCGGATCTGGGAGGATGTACTCTTGATAGAAAGAGCACAAGTGGAGGATGTCAATTTTTGGATGGGAAGCTTGTAAGTTGGCAATCGAAAAAGCAAACATGTGTTGCAATTTCAACTGTTAAAGCTGAGTATGTTGCAGCTGCCGCTTGCACTTCGCAAATCATATGGATCCACAGCCAATTGCGTGATTATGCAATTAACATGAAGAAGATTCCATTGTATTGTGATTCACAAAGTGCTATACGTATTTTTCATAATCCAGTACAACATTCAAAAACCAAACATATTTCTCTTCGTTATCATTTTATTAAAGATCATGTGGAAGATGGCAACATTGAAGTTCATTTTGTAACACCAACTGATCAGCTTGCTGAAATTTTTACAAAAGCTTTAGATGAAAAATCATTTGTTCGAATTTTGACAGGTTTGGGAATGATGGAAGCAAGTTCAGTACCAGGGATGATTCCGAATGTATGATAAAGAAGTGTTGTACAAATTTGTCGATTCAGAAGCAATAATACTTCATTCAGAGGCTGCTAATATTAACCATTTAGATGTTACTGTTCACATTCAGCAATTCGTTTTGAAGTACAAATTTCGTTAGTTTGTCAAATTTCCGTTAGTTTGTCAAATTTTCGTTAGTTTATCAAATTTCCGTTAGTTTGTCAAAAACAAAAAGATTCTTCAGTCGGTCACATATTTTTCGTAAGTTAGTATCTTAGTTTTATTTTCGAAAAATCATAAACTCCAAAAAGATTTTATTTTTGTTTTGTCATTTTATTTTCGAAAAATCCAAATTTGCAAAAATATTTTTTTGTTTGTTTGTTTTCTTTTTCGAAAATCTTGAAAACACAAAAATATTTTCTTTCTTTTCAAAAATCAAAAATATCAAAAAGATTTTTGTTATTTTGTTCTTTGTCTTTTATTCGTACAGATTTCACGAAAGGTTTACAAAGGTCATGCTTGAGTTTCTATGGGAAGGTAAAATTTCGACAACTTTGTGCTAGTTAGACTGTCCCTAGAAGCATGTTGTAGTATGTCGACCCAAGCCTCTATTGACTCTATGTGTGATTTCGAAAGCCTTATTGAAATTTTCTTTCCAATCAGGCTACCATTCCATTAGTCTCCTGAGCTACCTTACTCTTCTCAAATGAGTTAGGAGTTGTCTGTTGGTCCAATCATAATAGAGGTACAATTGATTTCGTGAACCAATCTTTTCATCTCAAAATTCTAACACATTTCACACACAATGACATATGTTCGAGAGGTCATCGATCAAACCAATCATGACTTAGGAATATCAAACTTCTGTGTTAATGATCTAACATCATGAGACCGTGATGAAAGTGAAACCCAAATATACAAACTTACTTAAGGAATTGATGGGGAACTATGTTCTAGTTTTAACGAAACAATTGTTTCGGTACCAATTTTCGATGCTTCAAATCATATTCAATTCTTTTGAGTGGTTTTGGTTAAATGGTCGAAACCCACGACATTTGTTTCCCAACCGGATCTAGTTGAATCTAATTTTTCTTTGAATATGATTTTCGTTGCAGTATCAACTATTTCACTTGTCACATTCAAAATAATTCAAAGCATACTTGTCACTAACTACACTGGTCAAACATTTAATTTTGGTTACAATTACTCACCTTATGTTGAGGTTGATATGTAACGAAATTTTTAAGCCACACATGAAGCCTTGAAAAAGAAGCCCTTCGATACTTCTCTACAAGTATTCGATTGAAATTCACGGGAACATACACAAACAGTTGATTATCTCTCTTGATAATTAACGAAACAACCTTTGCCCGAGGTTTAACTGCATTTGTGTCGAAATTTTATATTTCGACATCACCATTCCAAAAATTTTGTTAATTTTCTTCTCATCTTATTCTTTTGGAATACTGCACTCACGAAAAACTTGAGGTTCTGAGTATTACCAACTCAGGCTGGTGATTTCAAAAATCTGGTAAATGACTTTCTCTCTAAAACCCAAAGACGAAAGAGCCTTACCTCAATATCGAAGGTTCTTGACGGTTACAATTCTATTGCGATAAACGAACAAGTTGTTTGACAAGACATTTTGTACTTAGTCCAGTTTTCAAGGAGGTGTGGCAGTTACTTTTTCAGATGTGGCTACTTTATTGGAATAGTGGTGCGATTTTCAAGGTGCCACGTTGGATCTCATTTAAATGCTTATCCTGCATTAAATTAAAATTCTAGTGTTACATATAAAAGCAGATTCAAGGGTTCTTTATCAGTTTACGCTCACAAAAGAAAAATCCCCAATTTGTCTCAGATGATGTCTCTTCTCAACCAATTGTGACAGTTACTTTTTCAGATGTGGCTACTTTATCGGAATATGGCGACTCATGTTGCTGTTGTTGCTCCATCCCATTCTACTGATGATGTCTCTTCTCAACCAATTGTGAAGTTTCAAAGCACTAACTATCGAGTCGAGGGGGTGTTTCACTATATCCAACAAAGTTGAAGATGTTGGTTGTCGCTTTGAAAAGCTCTGTTCTTTCTACTGCAATGTTCAATTCAATTGTTGTTCCTCTATCTTGGCTTTCCATAGTAGGATCTACTGCATCATACAGCAAAGCTTTGGATGCTATCATGTTTAATCTAGTAAACAATAAGAAGATTCATATATCAAAGAAGATGTTCTACCAGATTCTTGAAATTCCTAACTCTCCACTAAACACTGATCATTTGTTTGCTCAAATCATCTATATGTTCAATGAGATGGTTCATCAACCCCCACTCACCAAGATTAGTGATTTCAAGATGTCTGGACTTCCAAGTATTTGGAATATTTTATTTGGTATTTTTCTATGCGGCTTGACTAGTCGTAGTTTTGTATTGGATAAAGGAAGAATGGAGGTGTATGTCATGGTTGTTGGCCTTTACTATGATATTCCGGTTGATTATTATACTCAGATGTGGAAGGAACTTTAGAAAAGTGTGGAGAAGACCAATGTGGTTCAAGGAATATCATGTGCAAGATACTGGTGTTTGATTCTTCATTATGTTTATGAAAAAGAAAGGATTGAAGTGCCAGCTGATGAAGAAAAAGATGAATTCTTGAAGTATCACTTTCCAAAGGAGGTTACAGATGATGCTGAGGTGTTTTCAAACATTTCTAAAATTCCTGATGCAATGTTAAAACGTGTTGATCAAAACAACCCGGTATTAGTTGAGTATTTGAAGTCTATTAATCCTAATGAAGAAACATGAAAGTTGTTATCAAAAGAGGATGCTGGTCCTTCTAAGAAATCAAGACGGTTGAAGAATGAAGCAAAGGCCACTCCTAAGAAGCCTGTGCAAGAACCCAAGACAAAGTAGTCTGTAAAGGATCAGTCTACGACAGAGGAGCAAGTTTCGAATGTTTTGATAACGCCTGTTGATCCTGTTATTGATGAACAAGCTAAGGAAACAATTCCATCAAAGTCTGGTGTTTTTAGAAGAATAAAACAGCTGGCTCGTGGTTCACGAAAGTCTACAGACGGGTCTGCTAGGTTTTCTCCAACCATGATTTGTAAACCACATTTAATCATCAAAGGGTTCATATTCGTGAGGTTCCAGCTCCTGTTTCTCCTTCGTCAAATAAACAAAGAGCTGAAGATGTGGCAAAGCATATTTCCAAGAACAAGTTTAAGAAATGAAAGTTGGTGATTCAAGAGGATCATCCTAAGGTGACAAAGTTCCTGAAACACCTGAAGATACTATCTCCAAATTAACATCGACTCATGAGCAAACTGAGGTCTTAACACTCGAAGTTTCGTTAACCAAGTCAGTTCCTGAGGAGTTTCAAACTTAAGACATCACTACAAACGTATCTGATATGGTGGTAAATGTCAATATGGGTGAAGGAGATTCGCATATAGAGCTTCCATTATCAACCCAAGGTATTCCTGCCTTATCTCACATGGATACTTCCGTTTCTCTACCTCCTTATATCATCCGTGTTTCAAACACAACAAACTCACCTACTTTTGATCATGTTATTTAAAATCCATTTACCACACTTTTCTCATCTCAATCCACTGATCCACCCAAATCTATCGATGAACCTAAACTGATCCTGTCGAAGGAGGTTTTGGAGGTACTTTTGATGATTTGGAATTTGATGATGAGGAAGAAAATTTTCTAGATCATATGTTAATGTCTATGAAGCAGTTCAAGATTCTTAACAAGAAGTTGAATTCGATTATTCAATCTCAAGATGATATGGGGGGAAGTAATTCGGTGTCAAGTATGGAGAATGATGGTCTGCTAAAAGTTGTTGAAGCTAGAATGATTACTAAATGTTCTGGATTGATTCAAGAATCTGAATCACACATCATGGAGAAGTTGGACCAGAATGGTAAGACTAATGAGTTACGTGTGAAGTCTCAATCTTCGAATTTTCTAGGAGAAGTTAAAGATTTTAGACAATTGGCTAACGAACGAAATGTATTGTTCGTTCAAGATGTGAAGAAGGTAAGGGAGGATGTAAATTTGCAAATTCGAGAAATTCGTGAAGACATGGTGAAAGAGATTGCTAGCGTTCAGAAAGACTATGTGTCTCTCAATCAGAAGATGGATATTATTTGTGATGCAGTCACAAAGTTTGTTAAATTGTACGAAAGTTTGAGTCCTCAAATTACTCAACTTTCTACGAATGATAGTCAAAGCTTTGTGGAAGTTATGAGTTTGTTAAGGGAGTTTAAATCACTTATTGTCAATCCTGCTACATCTTTGCTCATTACTCCTGAGTTCTTGTCCTAGAAATTTATTCAGTTTGAAATTGTTCTGCATAAAAAATTGGCTCCATTATCTAGAATTTCGAATATATTACCAACAGATGCCCCACCTGTTGTCACAGGGGTCCAAGGGGGAGAATGGAAGGTTGCTGATGGTGTTTCGCATGAAGAGGTCAAGGTTGTTGGAAAAGTTTTCTCAATGAAAATTCCAACAACAAAACCAATTATCTCAACTGCTGGCCCGGTGAGTTAGACAGTGATAACTTCAAAGCCAATTGCCAAAGGCATTGTGATTGGTTCTTCAGATGAAGGTGATAGTAGCTCGAAAGCAAATAAAGTTGTTGATAATTCTGCGAAACAAGACAAAGGGAAAACGATTGTTGTGGAGAAATCAAAAGAAGAGAAGAAAGCCAAAGTTGAAGCTGAAATGGAGAAACAAAGGGTGATTCAGAGTATTTTGAGACTTCGTGCGAGTGATCCACCTGGAATGGATAAGGGTGATCCAAGCAAGCATTACAATTATGAAACAATCAAAGCAAAAGTTGCATATAATCATATGTATGCTTTTCTGAAGAAGCCAAAACAAAGCTATGGTGTTGCTAACTCAGATATGAACCAACTTGATTTCCCTGTGAATGAGATAATTTTCAACATGGCTCAATACAGAATTGTTGAAAAGTTTGATAACGATGATGACTATACCTATATGAAACTTAGGTTTCATGTTATTCTTGGGAAAGTTCCAGAGGAGATATGGTCTTTAGTAAAGATAAAGAAGGTGATCAGTATTACAAAGGATGTTCTGTTCGAAAATATGATGCATAATTTTCATTTTCATGTTGCAAGGTCGAATGGTCAAATCTGTAATTTCTCTATTGTTGATTTTCCTTTAATGAACTTATATGATCTTATACAAGTTGCATTGCTTTTGAAAGACAAGACTGCTTCGCATCTTCAAGGAACAGATCCAGAAGTGTTTAGACTTGGTCTTTCCCAAATCAAAATATTCATAGATAATTACTATGAGTGTTTGGCCCTTACTGATGTGGAGTTGGCTACTATGAAGGGGTTGGACGTGAAAGTTCCTATGGAAGTCACGAAGACTCAAGTTGAGTTGAAGAAATATGCAAATGAAGAGATTTGCTTAAAACCATTTGGATTAGTCTTCACGGGAAAGGATAAGAATGGGAAGGCTAAAAGATTTTTGTTCCAAGCGTGCGAAGTAGAGAGGTACACTACATCCCAGTATACGAACTTTTTTTCGTATGAATAATTGTTTGAAAAACAACCAAGGGGATAAGAAGGAGTTAAAGAAGATTATTTCATGGTATATGGAGATACGAAGAGTGATGTTGTTTGCTGCATAGATTCTCTCAAATTGAGAACTATGACTTGTTTATAATGGGGGAGATTGTATGCTCGAAATATGTTGTAAACAGTCAAAGTCTGTTTATTTGTTCTCTTCATATCTTTTGTTCTCTTCATATGTTTTGTAATGTATTTGCTACGGTGTCTCATGTTCGAAGCTTAACGTCTAAGCCTTAGTATTTTTTGTACTTCCTATTTCCTATAAATAGGAGCTGAGCATTAAGTTGATAGTAGAAGTTTTGTGAGTGATTGTAAGAGTTCACCCTTGTTACTATCGTTTCGTACTTGTGTTCATCCGAAGTAATAGCGCTAAAACTAGATTATATTTACTTCTCGTGTTCAAATTACATTTGATATACACTGATTTGTTACATACTCGGTTATCACTTCTTCAGAAAGCATAAAAGTACTTGCACAATAAGTATTACGCCTTCCTAGCCCACATTGTAGACAAAAAGAAAGAGACATACCAGAAGTCCGTGACTTTCCTAACATATTTCCAGAAGACCTCCCAGGGTTACCGCCTATTAGCCAAGTCAAGTAAAGAATCGATATAATCCGAGGAGCAGCCCCCATAGCATAGTCTGTTGGATTAGGTGTCTAAGTTCATAACTATTTCTGCAATGTACTTGACCCGATTAGCATGGTCCATTTGGATTGCATCGCATTGAAACATTTAGATAGACTAAATGAGAGAAAGGATACTTAAGGATTATTATTATATTATAAGTTATAATATATTAATAATATTATTTAATTAGTATTGATCAAAGAGTTAATTTGGAATTAATAAAGTGATCAAAAATAGGCTAATTAAATATATGGGGTTGATTGTGTAAATCATCTATTCTTGTATAATGGGCTAATGATGCATGGTTTGTATGGATTGGGCTGAAACCCATAAGGTGCTCAATGGATAGTCCATAGAGGTTACAAACCCATGGATCATGGAATATGGAAAACCATGACAATTAGGGTTTACATGGTGTAACCCTACTTGTGCCGCAACTATATAAAGACCCCTAGACTAGCAAAATCAAACTACTATTACAAGCAAGTAAAGTGGACTAGCCGATTTCCAGGTGTTAGTGAACTTCTCTCAAGTTGATTCCAAGTGTTGTGGTGCTGTGTGAGACATTTGAGGCATCACAATTTTGGTGCTAGGCTCACAAGGTTCTCAAGGAATCCAAACAATAAAAAGGTATGTTCATCTTCTAGCATTTATGTTTAAAAGTTCCCCATGCTATGGTAGATAGGTTAAGAACCTTGGAAAACATTTTTGCATGTGTCTTAGTAAAACATAGATCCAAGGTTTCTAGGGTTGCATGTACACCTTAGGAGTGTTAGAATGCTCAAAACCCTTCAATGGTATCAGAGCCTAGGCTTGTTTACTTGATACTTGATGCAAACTTGTTTTTCAAAAGCCAAAAACTGCCCAGACAGGAAAAATTGACGAGTTCTGCCCACAAACTCACTGAGTTCATGTCTAATTGCATGAACTCGACGAGTTCCCTGATTAACTCGACGAGTTTGTCATCCAGTGAGCAGTTTTTGGAGCTTTGCTGCTGGCAATGGACTAGAAACATTACTCTCAACTGTTTTGGTCTTATAAAACTTGTTTTAGATGGTGTAATGGTTATGCTAATCCATTTTCAATGGCTATTAAAATTTCATGTTTTGTATGGATTATTTATGATTTTTGAAATTGTTGATATGCATGTTCATGAACATATCAGTTTAGAAGATCATAGGAATTATTTGTAACTTGCTTGTTAGTTTAATTCTTTATCATTATGTGTTTTAATGGAATCCATAACTTATCCTCAAGTTATGGATTACCAAAGGTCACTCTTATAAAGTCCATTACAGAAACACATAGGTTACATAAAATGAAAAGTCTCTCATTTTAATAAACCATTAACTCATAGGTTATGAAAGATGAAAAGTTTTGAAGGTTACAATACTTGCCCTCAAGTTTTGGAACATGTAAAGTCACTTTAAAAACTTTAGTTCCAACCCCAAGTATTTTAAAAATTAAAATTCAACCCTTATACATTATAATATTATAAGTTTAATAATATTTATATATGTGTAAGAACAATTTGTTTTACCGTTAGTAGGCCTCATTCACGAAGCCGGTCTATAAGGGGGTATAAGGTTGCTGCCTATAAAATGGCAGCTTAATGGGTGTCCACTCTCACCGACCGCTTCCTTGACCGGTGGATGGTCATTAGCTGAACGGGTAAGCCAAGGACTTTAAATCTTCATTAATAGTATGATGAATGTAAAGTAAATAAAAAAATTTTTATAAATTTCCAATCTTAGTTACTTTAGGAAAATGTGAATAAGGTGCTAACCCATGAAATTACACTTTGCACTTTGTTTAAGTCGATAGTGGAGAGTGTGTGGTTAACCGGCACACTAACCTGGACTTAACAAGGTAGGAAAAGGGTGGCTTAAGGTTTATTATAGTTCGGTGGAGCGCGTGTGGTTAACTGGCACATCGATTGAGTGATAAACATTAAGGGTACCAAGTAATTTGCATGGTTACTTCACACCTTGTTTTGTGATCCTCGGCATCCCAGTCACAAAACCTGAAGGGGACACTTGAGATTGAAACATGCCATTGAAAAGTTCAATGAATCTCAAAGAATCTAGGAGTTTCAATACCAATTAAAACCTAATAATTTATTTCGTTTTTCATGGTGGAAATTGGTGAATCGTCATTCACCTACCTTCAAATATTTTATAGCTTGGATTATGGCATCCCTCTTCTAAGTTATAAAATATTGTATTGGGTCCTAGCCTTAATATTACATTTGGATGTATTATTAAGGACTACCTTTATATCTAATCTAAACTTGTCTTTCTTCTTTTCAGATGTCTTCCAACAATGCTGCTTCTGGCTCAAACCCTACCGACTTCTTATCTCTCATGAACCATTGTGGGAGAGTCATCTTTGACGGATCCAACTTTATGGATTGGATCAGGAACATCAGGATGGTTACTCGGTATAAGGATAAGGAATATGTCCTCGACAAGGAGCTTAAGGAACTTGAGTCGTCTGCTACTCCTGAGCAGATCACTGAATACCAGGCACATGAGAGAGATGCTACCAAAGTGGCATGTATCATGTTGGCCACAATGACAACCAAGCTCCAATAGTCCTATGAGGTCTACTATCCTTTTGATATGCACCAGGATTTGATGGACCGCTACCATCAGAGTGCTCGTCAAGAGCGATATGAAATCATCTCCTCTATGATAACAACCCGGATGAAGGATGGTGAACCCATCACGGACCACATGCAGAAATTGCAAAGGTATGTGGACCATTTGCTGAAATTGAATGTGAACTTCTCCGAGGAGTTGGCAATTGACGTCATTTTTCCCTCCTTAACTTCGTGTTATGATCAATTCAGTATGACATACCACATGAACAAGGAAGAAGTTACACTTAGCAAACTTCAAGGAATCTTGAAGACCGCAGAAACTGGTCTTAAGAGTAAATCGGTTGTTACCACTCCTACTCCTACCGTGGCCCCTGTCTTGGCAATCGGGCAAGGCAAAGGAAAGAATAGGAAGAGCCCTTCGAAGGGTACCAAGGGAAATTCCCTTGATGGCTCTTCTTCAAGTGGAACCAAGAAAGGTTTCGTCACTCCTTCTGCTAACCCTAAAGAGGATGAATGCTTCTATTGTCCTGAAAAGTCGCACTGGAAGCAAAACTACCCAAAGTACCAACAAGATGTGAAGGATGGGAAAGTTAAACCCAACCATGCAAGTGAATACACTATATTGTCTAATAATTCACCCCATTCTAATTATTGGGTCTTTGATATAGGGTGTGGTATTCACATATGTATTGATTTGCTGGGACTAAGAAGAAGTGAGAATGTGGAGCATGGGAAGATAAACTTGATCATGGGGAATAGGAAAGCTTCATCTATCACCAAGATTGGAGTTTATGCTTTGTTGCTAAGTAGTGGATTAGTGTTAGATTTGAATAAGTGTTGTTACTCGTCTAAAATGGCAAGAAATATTATTTCCTTTCGAGGTTTGTACAAGCAAGGTTTTACCTTTTCGTTTGATAATGAAAGTGGTGGTATTAATGCTTTCTTCAATAATGTTCTTTATTTTAAAGCATTACCTTGTGAAGGTGCGTATGAAACTGTGTCGGTTGTAGATAACCTAGGAAATAATGTATTATGTATCGATTCTTCCACTAGTTTGGATAAAGCATCATTATGGCATTGTCGTCTTGGACATGTAAACAAGAAATGCATAGGCTAACTCCAAAAGGATGGAGTCTTGGAGTCATTTGACCTAAAATCATATGAGGGTTTGTTGTGCTAGGGGTGAGGGTTTGTTGGACATCATACATACTGATGTGTTTGGACCCTTCAGAACCACCACAAGAGACGATAACCGCTTTTATGTGACTTTTACTAATGATTTTAGTAGATATGGATATGTCTACTTAATCAAGCATAAGTCAGAGACCTTTAAAAGATTCAAAGAGTTCAAACAGGAAGTGGAGAATTAGTTGGCCAGGAACATTAAGATGATTCGATCCGATCGAGGTAGTGAGTATCTTAGTACAGAGTTCCTTAACTATCTTAAGGAATGTGGGATTATCTCACAATTGACAGCTCCCAGGACACGAAAGCTTAATGGTGTGGCTGAGAGGCGCAATCGAACCTAGCTGCATATGGTTCTTTCCATGATGATTTGAGCTTCGCTACCAATCTCATTCTGGGGGTATGCCTAAGAGACTGCCACCCATATCCTTAATCTAATCCCTACAAAGAAGGTTGCCAAAACACCTCATGAGATGTGGACCGAAAAAGTTCCCAGTCCAGACCACATCAAGAGTTGGGGTTGCGAGGCTTTCGTGAGGCGTGAGTCTCAGGATAAGCTCGAACCTCGAAGTGAGAGGTGTATTTTCATCGGGTACCCACAAAGATCCTTCGGTTACCTCTTCTATAGACCTAGTGATAATGTGGTCTCTGTAGCAAGGAAAGGATTCTTTCACGAGAGAGAATTCATTAGCCAAGGAAACAGTGGGAGGAAAATTGACCTTGAAGAAATTCAAGAGTCAAGTGGTGAAGGAACCTGAAACCCTAGCAATCAACCTGAGGAGAAAACTCCCGTTGATCCAACAGAAGAGCCTGTACCTCTGATCTGTTCGACGAGAGTTAGGAATGCACCTGAGCATTATTATGGTTTCCATATTACTGTGGAAGGTGATACACTTATCACTGATAGCACACTGGTAAGTCTTGATGAAACTAACAGCTACACGGAAGCCATGGCACGCCCTAAGGTTGCTAAATGGAAAGACGCTATGGACAGCGAGATACAATCCATATATGACAATCAAGTTTGGAACTTTGTTGACAATGTACCAGGTCGTAAGACAATTGGGTGCAAATGGATCTTCAAGAAGAAGACTGGCATGGATGGTAATGTACACACTTATAAGGTACGACTGGTTGCAAAGGGCTTTTCCCAAACTCCGGGAGTTGATTATGATGAGACCTTTTCACCAGTAGCGAAGATCAAGTCTATTAGGGTTATGTTAGTCATTTCTGCATTTCATGATTATGAAATATGGCAAATGGATGTCAAAACTGGTTTCCTTAATGGGAAGTTGGCTAAGGATGTTTACATGAGTCAGCCAGAGGGTTTTGTCAGTACATAGTACCCTAACAGAGTATGTAAGCTTGAAAAATCCATCTATGGATTAAATCAAGCACCTCGCAGATGGAATCTTTGTTTCAATGAGAGAGTCAAAGAGTTTGGCTTTTCAAGGAGTGAAGATGAATCTTGTGTATATGTCAAGGCTAGTGGTAGTATAGTTAGCTTTTTGGTACTGTATGTGGATGACATACTAATAATAGGAAATGACATCCCAACTCTGCAAGAAGTGAAGTCCTGGCTTGGGAAGTGTTTCACTATGAAGGACCTTGGAGAAGCTTCCTATATCCTAGGGATAAGGATTTTGAGAGACATGAGTAAAAGACTAATTGGACATAGTCAGCGTACCTACTAGGAGAAGGTGATGAATAGGTTCAACATGCAGAATTCCAAGAAAGGAGAGTTACCGATCCAGAGTAATGCCAGACTGACTAAGAATCAGAGCCTGAGTATAGAGGCTGAGATATCAGAGATGAGTCGAGTACCGTATGCTTCCGCTGTAGGCTCGATCATATATTCTATGACTTGTACTCGTCCTAATGTGGTCTATGCATTGAGCATGGTCAGTAGATATCAAGGGAACCCCGACAAGGCTCACTGCAGTGTGGTAATGAACATTCTCAAGAACCTGCGGAGGACTAAGGAATGGGTCCTTACCCTCGGTGGGAGTGATGATGAATCAAAACTGTCATGTAGTTGGTTGTAGATGTCTAAGATTTTGGACATTGCAAAGTGTTGCTACAACACTAATGAGTGCTCAGAAGTTCTGAGTATTGGATTCAACCCACGCTTACTGGTATCACTTCATGGAATTTATCTCGGGTGATCGTGAGATGGTAATATCATATAAGTCCTCAAACCCAGAGATATGACTTGTTGCCTATGAGTTGGTTATACATTGATTGTACGAAAATGCATTCGTAACTCATTGTTATAAAACGTGCCATTGTGTATAATTCAATAAGTAGTAAAGCAAGCATATGAGTCGAAGTTTATTTGTTCCTTCTTGGATTAGAAGCGATATCTGGGCCCCTCGATAATTTTGTGTTGACCCATGTACCAGGCCCGGTCAGAACTAAGTTGATGTGCTCAATTAAGGTCTATGTCAAACAAATTGGAAATCAGGAAACAAACTTCTAGACAATTAGTAAGACATTGTTCCATGTATTAGTATGGCTGATATCTAGAACAGAGGATTATATGATCACTTATCTTAAATGGCGTATTGTCATCATCTCAGTTCTGCGAGACCTTGAAAGAGCTACGATTGTTGATCGGTTCCTGAAGTCAGTCTTGCAGTTATAGTTATTAGACTTATCTAAGTGGGAGACTGTTGCATTAGGTGTCTAATTTCATAACTATTTCTAGAATGTCTTGACCCGATTAGCATGGTCCATTTGGGTTCTATGGCATTGCAACATTTAGATAGACTAAATGAGAGAAAGGACACTTAAGGATTATTAATATATTATAATTTCTAATATATTAATAATATTATTTAATTAGTATTGATCAAAGAATTAATTTGGAATTAAGTAAGCGATCAAAAAGAGACTAATTAAATATATGGGGTTGATTGTGTAAATCATCTATTCTTGTATAGTGGGCTAATGATCCATGGTTTGTATGGATTGGGCTAAAACCCATAAGGTGCTCCATGGATAGTCCATGGAGGTTACAAACCCATGGATCATGGAATATAGAAAGCCATGAAAATTAGGGTTTACATGGTGTAACCCTACTTGTGCCACAACTGTATAAATACCACTAGACTATCAAAATAGGACTATTATTACAAGAAAGTAAAGAGGGCTGGCCGATTTTAAGGTGTTAGTGAACTTCTCTCAAGGTTGTTCCAAGTGTTGTGGTGTTGTGTGAGACATTTGAGGCATCACACTTGAGGTGCTAGGCTCATAAGGTTCTCAAGGAATCCAAAGAACAAAAAGGTATGTTCTTCTTCTAGCATTTATGTTTAAAAGTTCCCCATGCTATGCTAGATAGGTTAAGAACCTTGGAAAACAATTTTTTATGTATCTTAGTAAAACATAGATCCAAGGTTTCTAGGGTTTCATGTATAACTTAGGAGTGTTAGAATGCTCAAAGCCCTTCATATTCCTCATATGGACTAGCCCCAGTAGAGATCCAAGAATTGTCTAGTTAACTAGACAAATCATTATATAAAGGGTTTATCAAACCGAGCTTCTCACCTTGGGGAGCAACGATCCTATTTTTAAGAAGAAGGATGGAACCTTTAGAATGTGTATTGACTACCGAGAACTGAACAAGTTAACCATCAAAAATCGATACCCAATCTGCATAATTCATGACCTGTTCAACCAATTACAGGTATCCAGCTACTTCTCAAAGATCGATTTGAGATCAAGGTACCACCAGCTTAGAGTTTAGGAAGAAGATATTCCATAGACAATGTTCAAAACTTGATATGGTCACTATGAGTTTTTCGTAATGCCATTCAGACTAACCAATGCTCTATCGGTGTTCATAGACCTCATGAACCGCATATGCAGACTGAGTAAGACTCAGAGCCCGAGTAAAGAGGCTGAGATAGCAGAGATGAGTCGACTACCATATGCTTCTGTTATAGGCTGGATCGTATATTTTATGACTTGTGCTCGTCCTGATGTCGTCTATGCATTGAGCATGGTCAGCAGATATCAGGGGAACCCCGACAAGGCTCAATGGACTGCAGTAAAGAACATTCTCAATAACCTGCGGAGGACTAAGGAACGGGTCCTTACCCTCAATGGGAGTGATGAATTGAGAGTATTAGTGTATAGTGATGCTAGCTTTCTGACTGATAGGGATAATTTCCGCTCTCAGTCAGGCCGGGTCTTTACCTTAAATGGAGGAGCAATTTCTTGGTAAAGTTCCAAGCAGGAGGCAGTGGCTGATTCAACTTGCGAATCAGAGTATATAGCGGCAAGCGAGGCAGCAAAGGATGCTATATGGATAAAGAACTTCATTGGAGACCTTGGAGTTGTACCAGCTATAAAGCAGCATATAGAGATTTTCTGTGAGAGTGAAAGTGCAGTTGCCTTAGCCAAGGAACCAAGGGATCACGGAAGATCCAGACACATCGGCAGAAACTACCATTTCATCAGACATCGAATAGAAGAAGGACTCCTCGTGGAAAAGAGGGTATCATCGGATGAGAACCTGGCAGATCCCCTGACGAAGGGACAGGTTAGGGTTAAGCATCTCCAGCATGCGAGGCGCATAGGTCTGAAGGATGACGAGTTTTAGTAGTTAGATAGCTTTGAAATGTGTAAAGTGTAATTGACATTTGTTGACGAATAAAAGTTGTTGTTTATTTATGAGTATGGTGTTACTATCTTTTATCAATCGTTTACTATCGTTTCATTTTATATGTTTTGACTTCCAGAATAATTATGTTATTGTATCTCATATTATTCAAATTCTCCACATCCGGTCATATGTTGGAAGTAGATATGAATCAAGACTGTCATGTAGTTAGTTGTAGATGTCTAAGATGTTGGACTTTGCAAAGTGTTGCTACAACACTCATGAGTGCTCAAAGTTCTGAGTATTGGATTCAACCCATGCTCACTGGTATCACTTCATGGAATTTATCTCGAGTGATCGTGAGATGGTAATATCATATAAGTCTTCAAACCCAGAGATATGACTTGTTGCCTATGAGTTGGTTATACATTGATTGTACGAAAATGCATTGGTAACTTGATATTATAAAAGGTGCCTTTGTGTATGATTCAATAAATAGTAGAACAAGCATATGAGTTGAAGTTTATCTATCCCTTCTTGGATTAGAAGCGATATCTGGGACCTCGATGATTTTGTGTTGACCCATGTACCGGGCCCGGTCAGAACTAAGTTGATGTGTTCAATTAAGGTCTATGTCAAACAAATTGGAAATCAGGAAACAAACTTCTAGACAATTAGTACGACATCGTTCCATGTATTTTTCTGGCTGATATCTAGAACAGAGGATTATATGATCACTTATCTTAAATGGCGTATCGTCATCATCTTAGTTCTGCGAGACCTTGAAAGAACTATGATTGTTGATCGGTTCCTGAAGTCATTCTTGCAGTTATAGTTATTAGACTTATCCAAGTGGGAGACTGTTGGATTAGGTGTCCGATTTCATACCTATTTCTGGAATGTACTTGACCCGATTAGCATGGTCCATTTGGGTTGCATGGCATTGCAACATTTGGATAGACGAAATGAGAGAAAGGACACTTAAGGATTATTAATATATTATAAGTTCTAATATATTAATAATATTATTTAATTAGTATTGATCAAAGAATTAATTTGGAATTAAGAAAGCGATCCAAAAGAGACTAATTAAATATATGGGGTTGATTGTGTAAATCTTTTATTCTTGTATAGTGGGCTAATGATCCATGGTTTGTATGGATTAGGCTAAAACCCATAAGGTTTTCCATGGATAGTCCATGAAGGTTACAAACCCATGGATCATGGAATATGGAAAGCCATGACAATTAGGGTTGACATGGTGTAACAATACTTGTGCCACAACTATATAAAGACCCCTAGACTAGCAAAATCGGACTACTATTACAAGCAAGTAAAGAGGGCTAGCCGATTTTAAGGTGTTAGTGAACTTCTCTCAAGTTTATTCCAAGTGTTGTGGTGTTGTGTAAGACATTTGAGGCATCACACTTGAGGTGCTAGGCTCACATGGTTCTCAAGGAATCCAAATGACAAAAAGGTATGTTCTTCTAGCATTTATATTTAAAAGCTCCCCATGCTATGGTAGATAGGTTAAGAACCTTGGAAAACAATTTTGCAGGTATCTTAGTAAAACATAGATCCAAGGTTTCTATGGCTGCATGTACAACTTAGGAGTGTTAGAATGCTCAAAAACGCTTCATCGTCCCCATATAGACTAGCCCCGGTAGAGATGCTAGAATTGTCTAGTCAACTATACAAATAATTATATAAAGGGTTTATCAAACAGAGCTTCTCACCTTGGGGAGCACCGATCATGTTTGTAAAGAAGAAGCATGGAACCTTTAGAATGTGTATTGACTACTGAGAACTGAATAAGTTAACCATCAAAAATCGGTACCCAATCTGCATAATTCATGCCCTGTTCAACCAATTACAGGGATCCAGCTACTTCTCAAAGATCGATTTGAGATGAAGGTACCACCAGCTTAAAATTTAGGAAGAAGATATTCCACAGATAGTGTTCAAAACTGGATATGGTCACTATGAGTTTGTCGTAATGCCATTCAGACTAACCAATGCTCCATCGGTGTTCATAGACCTCATGAACCGCATATACAGACCGTACCTAGATAAATTCTTGATCGTATTAATGGATGATATATTGATATACTCATGATGTGATGAGGAGCATGGTCAGCACTTGCAATCGACACTGGAGTTGATACGAAAGCAGAAATTGTATGCAAAATCTTATATGTGTGAGTTTTAGTTATGAAAGGTAGACTTCTTGGGGCATCCGGCTAGTAGGAATGGGATACATGTTGACCTATCCAAAATAAAGGCAATAGAGAATTGGGAAGCACCAATGACGCCAACAAAGATATGCTAGTTCTTAGGTCTTGTTGGCTACTATGAGAGATTCATAAAGAACTTCTCCAAAATAGCTAAACCCCTCACAATTTTAACCTAAAAAGAGGTGAGTTTTGATTGGGAAAAAACCAAGAGGATGCCTTTCAGAAATTGAAGAAATCATTGTGTAATGCACTGATCATATCCCTCCTGGAAGGCAAATAGGACTTTAATTTGTATTGCGGCGCTTCAAAAAAGGGTTGGTATGCGTGCTCATGCAAAGAGGAAAGGTCATCGCATATGCTTCTAGGCTACTCAAGACCCATGAGGTCTACCACACCATCGACGATCTTGATCTTGGGGCTATAGTATTCGCATTGAAGATTTGGAGACATTATCTGTACGATACCAAGTGTACGGTATTTACTGATCACAAGAGCCTTCATAATATCCTCAACCAGAAAGAGCCTAACATGAGACAACGAAGATGGGTTGAGTTGTTGAATGATTATCAATGTGATATTCGTTTCCATCCCGCCAAGGTGAACGTAGTGGCAGATGATTTGAGCCGAAAAGAACACACACGGCGTCGAGTAAGATCGTTAACAATGGCCATACGCTGATATCATTTCGCGCAAATAAAAAATGCTTAACTCGAGGCCCAGAAAATAGAGTATGCCACAAGTGAAGCGCATCGAGGAATGAATAAGATAACTCAGAGATGACGGGATTCAGTACTTCATGAATCAAATATAGATGCCAAAGTTCGGTGGCCTTAGAGAATTGATTATGGACGAAGCATACAAGACTAAATATTTCGTCCATCCTAGTTCAAACAAAATGAATCAGACCTCAAAAAGATGTATTGGTGGCCAAACATGAAAGCTGAGATTGCCACTTATGTGGGCAAGTTCTTGACATGTGCCAAGGTCAAATTAGAATACCAAACGCCCTCGGGATTATTGCAACAACCGGAAATACCCGAGTGGAAGTGAGATCGAATTAGCATAGATTTCATAAAAAAATTACCCAAGAGTTTTGGTGGACTCGACACCATTTGTGTGATTGTTGATAGATTAACCAAGCCCGCTCACTTCATACCAATCAAGGAGACTAACAAAATAAAAAAGCTGAAAAAGACATATCTCATGGTGATTGTGAGACTACACGGTGTGCCATTATCCATCATCTCAAATAGGGATAGTTGATTCACTTCGTGCTTTTGGCAGTCGTTACAGAGATCCTTGGGAACCTA
This sequence comes from Lactuca sativa, assembly GCF_002870075.4. Classification (NCBI taxonomy): domain Eukaryota; kingdom Viridiplantae; phylum Streptophyta; class Magnoliopsida; order Asterales; family Asteraceae; genus Lactuca; species Lactuca sativa. The sequence continues at coordinate 147,020,679 of NC_056629.2, forward strand.
ACTCGACATGAGTACAACTTACTATCTCCAAACAGACGGTCAAAGTGAGTGAAATATTCAAGCACTAGAAGAAATGCTTCGTGCACAGGTGATAGACTTCATAAAAGCATGGGACGCTCACATGCCCTTAATCAAATTCTCATACAACAACAACCACTCCAGCATCAAAGTCGCTCCATTCGAAGCTCTTTATGGATGTAAGTGCAGGTCAACCTTATGTTGGGCTGAAGTTGGCGATACCCAACTGGCGAGGGGTCAATCGGTGAATAGCACACTCATCGGCCCCAAAATTATATGGGAAACAATGGAGAAGATTGTTTGGATACGAGAACGACTGAAAGCGTCTTAATATTGGCAAAAGAGTTATGCTGAGAGGAGACACAAACCCTTAGAGTTTCATGTTGGAGATCGAGTACTGTTACAAGTCTCTCCATGGAAAGGAATTATACGATTTGGCAAACGAGGTAAACTAATCCACGATATATGAGACCTTCTAAAATCCTTGTCGTGATAGGTCTCATAGCCTACAAGCTTCAATTGTCACAAGAACATAGCAATATACATCCCACCTTTCACGTGTCAAACCTTAAGAAATGTATATCTGACAAAACCCTTGTCATTCTGTTAGACGAGATCGAGGTCAACGAAGGTCTAAATTTCAGCAAATAAAAAATCAAAATGATGGATAAGGAAGTCAAGAAAGCGAAACAAAGTTGCATTCCAATAGTAAAGGTTCGTTGGAATGGTAAGCGGGAGACCTATGTTTCCTTACGATTGAGAGGTTCAAATGAAACAGAAATATCACCAACTATTTCAAAGTCCCTAGGATCTCAGTACCTAAATCAAATTTCAAGAAGAAATCGTTTACAACGGGGGCATGATGTGACACCCGTAAATTTGGTTAAACAGAATTCAACCATAATTAAGGTAAAAATAATATATCCCTCACAACTATTATTATATATTAGAAAATATTTCAATGAAAGTACATTGCCCTTTCAAACTTCAAACGGTATGTAGGTCGGTACATTTAACACTACAATACATACATGACAAAATAGATGATCGTTGAATGATTTACTGGGTTATATGAATACAACGACATACAAGGTATATGGAAATACAAAAAACAAATGACCTTTAGTGTTTAAGTTCCTAATAAGTATAAATGAACTATCTTAACTTCCATATCAACAACCACTAATAATCTTATGAAAAACTATTATGGTAACCAACTTTTACAACACTTTTTCTAAGAATAAGAATAGGTGTATTTTTATAAAATCTATTATTGTTATAAATAAATGAATACACTTTTATATATATATATATATATATATATATATATATATATACACACACACACACACATAACCAACCATCCTTATATTAATATAAAAGAGTTAAACCCATTAAAATAATGCAAAATCATTATAAGACCTCATGATTATGTCTTCTTACACCTTTTTAATAAAAAAATACCTCCTCACATACCATTAAAATCCCCCCCCCCCACCCCCATTCCCCATGCAATCTATGATACTTTTTGTATTATAAATACCTTTAGCTCCTTCACAACTTAAGACAAACCGAGAAATTCCTCTCATCTTCTCTTCCTCTTCTCTTGGCCGAAAATCTCGCCGCCACCACCATCACTCTCAAAATTCTTCATTCCAAGCTTAATCTTTTAGCCACATAACCCTCACAACCCAAGATCTTGGAAGGAACGCTCAACAGCACCAAGATCTAAACCAAGGACCACCATCTTCAAGTTCGTTTAACCTTTGGACAATAACATAACAAGTAAGTTAATACCCTATATTCTACTAGTTTTACTCATTTCATTCTTTTGGGGGAGATTACATGTCATGCTAACAAATTATATTTTGGTCAATGACTTTACACAAAAGTCCTAGATCTAATATATGTAGGATAAAACTTTTAACCTTTGGGTAATACTACATCATACATGGTTATTTCATAGTTACAAACGTATATATATATATATATATATATATATATATATATATATATATATATATATGTATATGGTTATTTCAAGTGCGGTACACAAGTTTTACTCTTCTATATGCATGTTAACTAAGATTTAAGTCTAGATCTAATATATGTTGGATGAAACCTTTAACATTTGGGTAATACTACATTATACATGCTTATTTCATATATATATATATATATATATATATATATATATATATATATATATATATATATATATATATATATATATATATATATATATATATATATATGCGAATTACAAATGAAGTACACAAGAATCTAGATTTGAATGACTAAAACTTTGTGATTGCACATTGGATAAAACCATTATCCCTTCGATAATACCATTATCCGTTCGATAGTACTATTACATATTGTGTAACCAACACAACACTTTGATCATTTCCCTGGACATGGATAACTTTGATTTCGTTTACAGCTAGAATAATATACTTTCGACGGGTTATGTGAGACATTTCTTCAACCAATGGATTAAGTCTCCGCCTTATAATCATTAAATCTTAAATGAACAGGAGAGTTGTGTATAGATCTATATGGATTGATAACCCCCGCCTATGGTTGCTAGTTACAACCACGATCGACGGACAAAGGGTTCCAATTGTCTTAACGTTTCCACGACATATGAAGAAGCTTTGTGGCGGACAACATTATAGTTGAGAAACCGATTATAACGGCTCACTATAACACCGAATAGTGAAATTATAGTACATTACATTTATAAGTATGGTCATTTACTTATACACTACATTTATAAGTATGGTTATTTACTTATACACTACATTTATAAGTATGGTTATTTACTTATACACTTAATTTTTGGAAAACATAATCATTGACAAGCCACACTTTTTATAAGTTTAGAAGTTATAGGAACTTCTATTTAATAAATACTTTTGAATACATACTACACACATAGATTCTTTTTCTACGTTGAAGGCGTACAAATACAAAACTTTTTACAAGGTAGACATAAGGAAAAACATCATATTTTTCTACAACTAGACTCTTATGAACTCACAAACTTTATGTTGACTCTTAAAACGACATGTAATCTCAGGAAACAATTAAGCTCGGATTAGTGGAACCACTTTTGAAGACAAGACACAAAATATCATTACTTGAACTTTGTGATATTTGTAAGGGAACTACTCTGTTTAATAACATACAACACTTGTAATGTATTTTGATAACAATTAACATTTGGATCATGTAACTTATCTAATAATATGGTATATATATATATATATATATATATATATATATATATATATATATATATATAAGATCATTAGTATTTCGTGAGATATAAAGACGCAATCTAAGTACTCATTTTGAAGATAAAAAATATATATTTTTAAAATGTTAAATAAATGAAAATTTTTGAATTTTTTTAAATATTATTTTCATCATTTAAATTATCCAAATAATAAAAATAAAAAATAAAAAAAAAATATCATTTTTTTAAATATACCTAAAATATTCTAATACAATACTACAGTAAAAATATTAAAACAAAACTCTTAGAATATTCAAATATTCTATTAAAATATTAGACTATAAATATTCAAATAATTATAACAGAATATTAGATTATTCTAACAATTCTAACAAATCTAGTAGAAATCAAAATATTTTAACATATCTAACAATTTTAGTAAAATATTAAAAATTCTAACATTGTAATAGTTTTATTTAAATATTTACAATGTAATATTCTATTAGAATATTTCATGCATATTAAAAAACGGTATTTAATTATTAATTTTAGATTTTGGTTATATAAAATAACGAAAATAATATTTGATAAAAGAATTTCAAATTTTTATTTTAGTTTTGCATTTTAGATTATTTTTTATTTTCTAATCTCTAAGGTAGGTGTTTAAGATCGCATCCTCATATCTTACGAAAGTAAGATGGTCTCAAATATATCAACTATAATAAATAAAGATCTATTTTGCTACATGTCAATTTCTAATGGGTTTTGATACTTGTCATTTTATGATATTTTTGAAATAAATAATATACACATGTCAATTCATAAGTTTTTCAATCTTTAAAATTAAAAAACCACATAGTATTTATATATTTATATATGTAATTATTAAATATAATAAATATGATACTAAATTGCAATTAATACATTTCTTTATTTTGTTATTTGAAAATTTTATTTTAAAAAATATTTATTGTTTACATTTTAATATTTAATCTCTTTTTTAATCAACTCGTGTATTATACGGGTTTTACCCCTAGTATATATATATATATATATATATATATATATATATATATATATATATATATATATATATATATATATATATATATATATATATATATATATATTAAATTGTGGAATTATGCCAAGAATAATAATGTTAAATTTGGGTTACAACTGGATATAGGTATTAAAAAAAATCAAAGGAATAAAATAAGCAAGCGGCATTGTCTACTTCTCTAATGTTTTATTGTAAAAGGCGTGACTCGTGAGTGTTGTGCTTTAAATCTTTTGTATACGGCATTCGTAATTTTGTGGCAGGTAAGATAGTTGCTGACTATTTAAAAGTTTCACACAACTATATATGCTGAATTGTTTATTCACTTCATTACAAAATAATAATAATAATAATAATAATAATAATAATAATAATAATAATAAAACAATTTTTTTAGTTATACTAATAAACGTTATAACTCCATAATTTATAAGGAAGTGACCAATACGGTTGTTAAAAGTCAATTTCAATAAAAAATTGGATACTTTCAATTTAATTACTCTATTTTTATTTGTTTATTTATTTATTTTTTATTTTTTTTAGCTGGCTAACTTAAAGAGAAGAAAATATCAAATTAGTTGCATAGCTAAACAAATTTACTGAACTGTCAAAAATTAGTTTGTTATAAATCCACTTGGGTCAAAAATATGATTAAAGTTCAATCAAGTTTTATGATATTTGTTAAAGATTTTATTTGTTTCATTTGGAATGAGGATGTTTTCTTATTGTCGACAAAGGCTTAAAGTTCGAACATGTAACATTTGATTATAATATTATTAACATAAATAATTAGACTAAACATCTACTTCTTCATGCACAAAACTACATCACACAATCCAAGTTTAAACCAATATGTCTTTGATCACTTTCAGGGATTTTGGTCAAACTAGTTAACTATTCGGTTAAAGGGAATTTATCTTGATTTTTGGTCGAAATCTAATTGCACAATCAGATTTATTTTCTTTTGGTTATAAATAATGAGTTCTTACAATAGTACCAAGGAGGTTAGTGAAGTCTCATGCTCTGAGTCTTGTCAAGGTAAAATAAATTAATATCGTGAACAAAATGAATTATTAGTTAGAGGTTTTTGACCATGAAAATGAAATATATGAAATTAAGAAAGTAAATAAATTGCTTAAAGAAAAACTAGAAGCACAAACTAAGGATTTAAGTAGGATTAAAGAAGAATACAACAGCAAATGTGTTCACTATTGTTTTGCCAAAGACAAAATTGCAAACTTAACTGCCAAACTTGATGCATTAAAGGCTAAATTTAAAGATGCTTAATTTAATTTTAAGAAATTCGATGTGTCAAGTTAGATTGTTGAGTCAATGATACAAAAACAATTAAAGTTGAAAGACAAACAGGGTGAGGGTCTAGGGTACAGTGTACCACCTCCCTTCAATGATAACTATACTCCAACTTCTGAAACCTCAAAGATAGAAAAATCTATTCAACATGGTCAGCCTACTGTCAATGTTTCAGTTAAGACTGGATAATCCGGTAAAACTGAGACTATTGAGGTAAACGATACTAATGCTTCTACTTCATGTGGAGTAAAGTAAATAGTGCAAGACGGGTGCGAGAAAATCAAAGATAATGCTACTTTTAATGAAAACTCTTCAAAAACTAACTCTTGATCTTCTGTTGCTTCAAAGGCCTGTGATAACACTGCTAAAAATCTTAGGCCACATAAAGTTGTGAAACAATGTGCTTGTATTTGTAGAAATTCGGTTGGATGAAGACCAGGTTCTGAGCGTATTCCTCTTGAAAGACAAACATGTTTTAACTGTGGAATTCCTAGTCACATTGCTAGAAATTGTCCAAATCGTGCATCTATCCTATATTATGCCCAAGGTAAGAGGAACATATCACGAGGAAGATCTTTCAAGAGAAACTCATCAATATCACGTGATGGTGATTAGAATACTGCCAAGACCAAAAATCAGACTCTCAAGAGCAAAAAGGTCATGTCTGACAAGAGATCTGATTTGAGTAATAGTTCAGTCAAGCCAATATCAGTAAGGTCAAAGTCATCTCGATGATCGGTCTCAAGCTCCAAAACAAGTGTTGAAGCATCCATCCGATTAAACAAGAGAATGGTTAAACCTGACTATAGATGGGTACCAAAAGTTTCAACTCCCAAATCACCTAAAAATTCTAACATCTCTTCATTTTATGTGTTTGATAAACAGGATATTACTTGGGAATGTGTATCTTGTGTAGATGGCAAAAGTCAACCCAGTTTCAAAATGGAATAGTTTCCCAAAACCAATTAATCCCACAACTTGTGCATGAACAGCTATGAGGGAATATCATCAGACATTTGTATGTTGACAGCGGTTGTTTCAGACACATGACAGGAGACATATCTCAACTGTACGACATTCAAAATAGTAATGGTGGTTATGTTTACTTTGCGGGAGGAGAAAATATAAAGATTACTCAAATGGGGACCGCTACAAATGGTGTGTTGAATTTTGAAAATGTAAACTTCATTCCTGAATTGAAACATAGTCTGTTGAGTGTCTCTCAAATCAGCGATACAGACTTTTCGACTCATTTCACTAAGAAGGAGTGCTTAATTCTAAAGCCTGGTATCTTCATACTAGAAGAATGGATCTTGGTGAGATCAGAACGTTAAAACAACTCCTATATCATCGACATGAATCGGTACATCCTGGAGAACGTTACTTGCATGTTCTCAAAGACTTCTGAACAAAATGCTAAAATATGGCATCGTCATCTAAGTCACGCAAATGCAAAGAATCTAGATCGTCTTGCCAAAAATGATCTTGTTCGAGGGTTTCCTATTAAAGACTTTGTCACCTTTGAGAAATGTGTGTTGTGCACAGGGAAAGCATCATTGAAAACCGCACAAGCTAAAACTGGTCAACTCAATCGACACAATTCTTCAATTGCTTCATATCGATCTCTTTGGACCAGTCAATGTTTTTAGCATCAACAAAAGCTTGTACTGTCTGCTTATAATAGATGATTACTCACTTTTTACCTGGGTATTCTTTTTGAAGAATAAGAGTGAGACAGCAGAGTTGATCAAGAGGTTCATCATCCTGATTGAGAATCAGACTAATGAAAAGGTGAAAGGCATCTAGTGTGACAATGGGACAGAATTCAAGAATGTTATTCTGGACCATTTCTGTGCTGAAAAAGGGATACAACGCCAATACAGTGCTACTCGCACACCTCAGCAAAATGATGTTGCGGAGAGAAGAAATAGAACCTAATTGACACTGCTAGAACAATGATGTGTGACTCAAAATTACCAATGTTCTTTTGGGCTGAGGCTATCAATATGACATGTTCTGTTCAGAACCAGATCCTAATCAACAAACATCAAATGAAGACTCAGTATGAAATCCTTTATGGTCACAAACCAACTGTTGCTCATTTCTGCACTTTTGTATGCCCATGGACTCTTCTTCATCTTGAAGTCACTCCAAAGTTCAATTCAAAGGCTGATGAGTGCTATTTCGCTGGGTATGTTGGATGCACTGCTTATCGGGTCTACAATAAAGCTACCAAGCAGATCTGGTGTTCTTTATTGTCTGTTGGCTAGAAGAAAACGAGACAGTGCTCAAGTCGGCCTGATTGGTTACTTGATTATGTTGAATTGTTTAAACCATTTTATGTGTTTTCTAATAATGTTTCAGGTTCCCATCCAAATTCGTATGGATCACATAGGGATGATGAAGAAGAAGTGATCATTGTTGAACCTATCAAGCAATTGATACTACTGGATGAATCTACAAGCTTGAATGGTGGCACTCCGGAACCCCAACCAACAGATGATGACTCACCTGCTGAATCTTCAAAAAGTGCTGACGGTTTAACAGCTCCAGAAGAAAATGTTGCCTCTACTGAAAATGTTACCTCTGACTCTGTAGAAACTTTTGATTCTACTTGTATGGATTTTCTCTTTCCTAAGTGAATTCCTAATGAGTATGTGGCGAGTACTTCGTACGACTTTCGATCATCGGATAAAAGTGATTCATCCACATGCAGGATAAAGAACATCATGAATCTTCCAATCTCTTCCCAATCGGTGGATCATGAGATTTCTTTAAGGGTTTAGCACAACCATCCCATCGAAAATTTTATAGGTTCCCTGGCAGATGGAGTCAAAACCAGAAGCCAAAGCGGATATGTTAACGAATGTCTATATTGGTGCTTCATATCCCAAATCAAGTCAAAGAATGTTGAGATGGCTCTTAATGAACCAAATTGGGTGGAAGCAATGCATGAAGAGCTGAATCAATTTGAGAAGCTGAAGGTTTGGCAACTGGTAGAGCTTCCTGAAGGAAAGAAGTCCCTTGACACAAGATGGGTTTTTCGCAATATGAAAGATGATAGTGGGGTGATTGTGTGAAACAAGGCGCATTTGGTTGTTCGTGATTTTTGGAAAGTAGAAGGTCTTGATTAAATAGAGGTATGTACTCCCATAGCTCGAATAGAAGCAATTCGTATCTTCTTAGCATACACCTCCTATATGGGCTTCACTATATATCAAATGGATGTCAAAATTGCTTAATTGTATGGAGAAGTAAAAGAGGAAATCTACGCTGATCAACCTCCAGGTTTTGTCAATTCAAAATTTACAAATCATGTGTAAAAGTTGGACAAGTCACTTTAAGGTCTTCATCAAACCCCTCAATCTTGGTCACCACTTTGACCGAACATCTATTGTATCATGGGTACACAAGAGGCACGATTGATCGGACCTTGTTCATCAAAACAGTGAAGAAAGACCTCATTATTGTTCAAATCTATGTGGAGGATATCGTTTTTGGTTCAATAAATGATCAATTATCCAATGATTTTGAAAATTTCTTGAAGATGAGGTTTGAGATGAGTTCTTTAGGCAAAATGACGATGTTTCTAGGATTGCAAGTGCTTCAGGATTCTTCAGGCATTCTACTGCATCAAGGCAAATATGTTGATGACATGTTGGAGAAATTTGGGTTCAAGGAAGCTAAAATTGCTTTTACTCCCATAGATGAATGACCATTGCTGACATCAGATCCGGATGGAAAATCAGTTGATCAAACTTTATATCGATCCATGATTGGCTTTCTGATGTATCCGACCTCTAGTAGACCAGATATACTCTTTGTAGTCTATTAACGCTTGCGCCATCAAGCTAATCCTAAACTTTCTCATTTAATTGTTGTCAAACGAATTTTTAGGTACCTTAAAGGGAGACCTAAATTGGGTCTCTGGTATCCTAAAAATCGTGAATTTGAACTTTATGCTTTTACTAACAGCAACTATGGAGGTTGTGACATTGACAGGAACTCTACAAGTGCTGGTTGTCAATTCTTGGGAGATAGACTAATCACGTGGCAGTGCAAGAAACAATAAATTGTGTCCACTTTGACAGCTGAGGCAGAATATGTTGATGCATCTTCATGCTCTTCTCAATTCCTCTGGATGGAATATCAACTGCAGGATTACGGTTTGAATTTTCTGACTATTCTATTCTATATGACAATAATGCTGATTTTCAATAGTCCAAAAAACCTGTTTCTCTAAAACCAAACACATGTTTGTGGGATTTCTTAAGATCATACGTTTCGAAGACTGAAACTTTTTTTTCAATTTTATTTAGTATTTTCATTTTCTCTCATTTTTTTTTACTTTTAGACAAGGAAATTTTTGTCAATCTTTTGGGAAGTGATACGGGTTAGTGTTAAAGGGCAAACAAAATATGTGTAAAGCACTAACGCTGAGTTGTCTAAACTCTATGTTCAATGTTTTGGTAGGCATAAAGGACTAAGACTAATGGACTAGACAATGTGGACTTATTTGAACTTAGAAAACTTTATTTGGACTGACAATACGACGCTTCAATAGATTTAATAGTAAAATAAACAAGGAGGCTTATGACTTAAATTGAAGCTAACTATCATCTGGATTTGTGGCTCAACACTTCATTGACATATGGACTTGTGTCCTTAATTCTTGTATTGACAGGGGATGAGTAAGGGTTTCAAATTAATTGGGTTTGTTTAAAATAGTTATTCTTTCTTTCTTAGTTAGCCATATGATGTCCCCTCTGCGTGATCCGAAGATCCGACAAGGAACACAACATATGCACTCAGATAATGTTCACCGCTTTTAAGTATGTATACTGTCTTTTACAAATATCCTACTATCTAGTTAGTCATATGTTGTCTCATCTGCGTGATCGGTATGTCCGACTTGGGACATAACATATGCATTCCACAGTGATTATCGATTTACCTAAAGTAAAGGATTCCGAAGAAATTTCCTTGATTACTTAGGTATGTCATGAAGTGGGGAACATGTTCTAGTGTACTAACATTAACTACACCCATAACTAAAGGCTGAATACTTGATTTTACTGGCAAAATTCAAGTGGAAAACAATATCACAGGTCGTCGTCAGAACAAATGGTCTATCTAGGAATATAGTAGCTATATATCGCCACTTATAATCTGTCCTGAAAAATGTCCTTTATGATAAAGTGGATCATAATATCATGAACGTGTGTGTAGATAAACCTCATTAATTTTCTCCATAACGTTTGATCCCAAAAGTTTTTGTTCTAGATTACGTTTTTGTTTTTATTTAAATTTGTACATATTTTCATTGTTATGCAAAAATTTAGGGGAGAAATAACAAAAAAAATAAAAAATAAAAAATAAAAAATAAAAATAGTTAAAAAAAAGGTGTGTTTAATATATTAAAATTTATTTTATTTTATTTTTATTTTCGTTTTGGTTTTTGAAATGTAAAATCGAAAGAAATCATTTTTATTAAAATTTGGGTTATTTTTCATGGGCCAAAATCGGTTAAATGAGCCGCCTAAGATTTTTAGGTCAAATATATACTTCATTTTCGGCTGGTTAGGGTTTTCACCGAAAAACCCCAAATAACCATCATCATCATCGACGTTTTTCTCTTTTCTCTCTTCGAATTTTTCTACTAAAACCTATTTAATCTTTATTTTGATTGAAAATTGTTCGGTGAATCAGGTATTGTTTGGGTTTTCGATCATGGAAATATTGTTTAAAGTTGTTTTTGGTGAACTCGGTTTCATATATTTGCAAGTTTTTGAGTAAATTTCTCAAGGTTTTTCGAAGAACTGAGTTGGAACAGGTTCCAATGAGATTTCGGGTATTCGGTTCAACCTGGATCCAACCGACATCAGATAAAGGCTTGACCGAAAACTGGGTTCTCGGTCGGAATCAAGCAGCGTTAACCGAAATCATTTGGTCAACAAGTATCTTGACCGAAATCGACCAGCTTTGACCGACGTCGATCTGTTTGACCGAAATCGACCGAAATCTTGTCTAACCGAAAACGATTGAAACTTTGTCTTTGACCGAAATCGACTAAAACTTTGACTTTAACCGAAATCAAATTTTAGACTCAATTTGATTTTTTTTAAAATTAATTCTCACTTGGCTAGTTTGGTGCAGATAAATGGCAGAGCAATTAAACTTCGTAAAGTCTCACAACATTGCGGGATATCTCATGGATCCACCTGTTTCTCATCAAGAATTCAAATCCATGATGGTAGGTTTGAACAATTGTAGGATTTCTCAAGCCTTTCGTGCTAATCCAGTCATCCATAGGGACCTGATTACTGAGTTCTGGCAAAATGCTTCAATCAACAAGCTAGGAGCTGATGGAGCTGGTATGGTAGAGTCGATGGTGAAAGGAACACAAGTGATTATTTCTGTACAAGTTATTCGATAGATACTTGAATTTGGTGATGCTTCTACATTCCTAATTAAGTACTCTGCTGATCAAGTTAAGGAAGTTCTGGAAAAGATGTGTTATGAAGGAACCTATCCTCCCACTATTAAGAAGTTACTGCCACCTTATTGGAGGTTCCTGGCACACTCCTTTGTGATTTTCATTTGTAGATGAAAGGGAGGCTCTGATGAAATTAGTCAAACTGTAACCTCAACCATTGTTGATCTGGCTATGGACTCGGATTACAACTTCTCAAAATTTGTTTTTGAAGAGATGAAGAGAAACCTTCTGGGAAAGAAAAAGGACCTATTTTGATGTACCCTAGGTTCCTTCAAATGGTCTTTAATGAAAAATATCCACAAACCGAAAGGTCGTCTGATACTTTGCATATGAAAGCTTTGGCTCCCAGTACTTTTGGACACATGAAGCAATCAAGAAAGGCTGTCAAAGTTGCTTATCATGGTTTGAAGGAGTTAGTCAAATTTGGAAAGTTTGTTGAGGTTGACGACACTCCCGCTGGTAGTTGAATAAATGTTGAGGTTTCCGAGGAACACGCGGTGCCCAAACCAAAGTTTCAATTCGCCTTTGAAGATATTGAAGTATCTGATGATGAAGAAAATCATGAGGATCAAGGAAATGAATTGTCAGAAAATGAGTTTGAAAATTTTATTCAGAAAATTATTTTATTTCTAGAAGAGGATATAGTTGTTACACCTCTAAGCGTGATTGAAAGGGAAAGGGACACAATGGTGCAATCTTCCTCACCTACCCCTGAATAGATGGATGCTCTTATAGCAGCACTTCAGAGAACTGCAAGGAAGCCTCTGTAAATAGTTCCTATTGATACTAAACCTCCATCTAGAAGTGATCTAGAAGATTCCGCCCATGCTTTACTCCCAAGGAAGCGTAAAAGAAGACATCTAAGGTCAGGAGTACTTATCACAGACTCCGTTCAAAAGAAATCTACATCGATTGAGCCTGATTCTATGGCTCAAAACATACCAATCCCATTCACCGAGTTTACTCTAGTGATTCAAGAAATATGAAGCCCGTTCACTGAATCCACTTATATGGATCAGGATTTTCAAAGCCCGGTTGTTGAAGAAGAAGTCTTACCTTCAGAAGGAGCTCAAGCTTCAGGAAGCTCTTTTGAAACCCCAGTGTTGGACATCTCCAAAGGCAAAAGCATGTTGCTTGATTCTGAATTGGTTGATGTCATTCTACTTTAGAACAGAGTCTTTGATCTGGAACAAAGCTCCACCGAAAAAGATTTTATTATTGGAAAGCATGGCATTAGAATCAGTGAGCTTGAGAAAGAGAACTCCGACAAAGCTTCAAAGATCTCAGAAGTTCAAGCAAATCTTGGTGGTCTAACGACTCTATTCTTTGACCTGAAACAACACCTATTTCAAAAGTTTGGTGTTGAATTTCAACATTTGAGCGCTGACGGAAAAACTATCACTACTTCTAGTTCTGGTCCCGCCAATCCAACTTCTTAATCTTCAACTGAAAGAAATACAAGATCTTCTCCAGATGCTAATCTTGATACAGTTTTATCTTCTGGTCCAACTTCTGCTCAAGAAAAAAGAGAGAATCAAATTAGGTCTAAGTAGCTGAAAGGGAAGATGCTTGTGATGAAGCATTCAAACCAAAATGCTACAGGTGATCACCCTGAGTTGTTTTTCAGGGAAATTGGAAAGAAATACACAGATAAATATGGGGATCGCTCTGCCATCATCATGTAGGGGTATGATGTTGATAAAAAGGATGTGGGTCGTGAAGCGGAAAAGTGGAAGAATTGAATACTATGAGAAGAAAGTTGACTTCTTGTCCTGGACAAAATTTAATCTTTCTGAACTCATCCATGCACCTTTCCATAATCCAACCAATTATACCATCTAGTCCTTTAAAAAATTACTTGACACTAAAGCGAAAAATAACTTTGAAGGTTTAAAGACTACTTTGTAGTTTAGTAAGAAGGCCAAGGGTGTCATTGATCCTCGCATAAACAAAACCATGGCGAATTTCATGTGGCCACCCACAAAGCAATCTAAAAGGATTCCTCTTCCCAAATGATTACCTGAAGGTACTTTGGATACAATATAATTTTTGGTTTATGATGAAGCTACTGCAAATGTAGTGATCAAGCTGAAGAAAAACCAGTTTCGTATTGTTGATCCCAAAGATTTGTTAAAGTTTGGAGAATGTAATATCTGCACCATATCAAACTTTTAGATTACTGTAGAGAATGAATTGTTTGAAGTTGCCACAAAAGCTTTCACATGTATGGTAGCTACAATTATTGACAATAAGCTGTGGGCAAGGGCATTTAACCAAGTAGACGTGCATCTCGTAGAGAAACCTTGAAGAGATCAGAAAGCATTAAACCAAGGGGGAAATTGTTAGTCTATATTTAGTGGTTTATGCTTTGTTTTTTAATGTATTATGTTGTTCTCGGTGGGCTTAGTGTGTTTTCGGTGGGCCTTTTATGTTTGGGCTTTAGGTTATCGGTTTAGTATGTATATATATATATATATATATATATATATATATATATATATATATATATATATATATATATATATATATATATAGTCTATGTATAGTCTTTCAAGGCTAATGCATTTTTTGGTGAACACAAGTTATTCACGACTAGAGAGTGATTGAATGTACTTGAAAATTACATAATAAAACTGCATGCATTCATTTGAAACGTGTTCTTGATATATTTTATTGATTGTTTCGTATCATTATTTGATTAAGATTCCGCATTAAATCAAACAATTGCATTGATACTTTAATAGATCCGAGTTCAGGGGCTTACATCACATCGGATTCTTCTTACAAGAAGTTTGACAATAACTTCAATTCCTTTGATGAAATTAATAACTTTCGAGGCTATTCCAGATTTTAGCCTAAGGAAGAAGGCCAATGTGAACCTTGTGTTGTCATAAAGAATGTACTTTTTGTGATGAAGACTTTCTACAGTGAACGGTCCACAAAGATCAGCACACAGAAGTTCTAATGCTTATGAAATTGACTTTTCAATGATAATGGGATGACCATTCTTAGATTGCTTCCCATATTCACATGTAGCACAGAGAAGATAGTTTTCGAACTTGAGGAGTGGCATACCTCGGGCCATTTCACTGGAATCAAGATCATTCGTATATCGTAAGTTTAGATGAGCAAGCCTCCGATGCCATAACCAACTAACACCAGGAATGGCCTTTGAGAGAAGACAAAGTTGAGGCTTTCCAATGATCATGTTGATGTCTAATGGAGACATATTTTTGTTGCGATTCGTTTTGATTAGACATTCCTTCTGGTCTTCTGTTATAATGTAGCTATGGTTTTTGTAGAACTCACTCTTCAGTTTGCATCATTAAGTTGAGCCAAACTAATCAGGTTGTGTTTTAGGTCAGCTACATATGCAACATTGGAGATAGATAAATTTTTTTTGGTGAGGATGCCATAACGTTGGATCTGTTAATCAGAACTGTTTCCATACGTCATGTAACCAGCATTTGGAGCGAGTTGGAGATCACACATCAATTCTTTCTGCCCCGTCTGTGCTTGGAACAAGCACTGTCAATATACCATATTGTTTCTGATGGGTTTTGGTCATAAGACATCCTATGTGCTCATACAAACCCTAATGCTTGGATCTAGGTTTCTCTATTGCATATGCTTTGAATTGAAGACTATAAACCCTAATTATAGCATATGGAAATCGATATTAACATATAATTAGGTTTAAGATATTACCTTGATTGTTATGTAGCAATAACAATCCCAATTCCTCCTTGAATTGACTTTGGAAGGCTTAGAGTCACAAGTGTCACTCCTCTAATGGCTTACAAACACCAAGAGCAAATGGAGAAGGTATAAAGAGAGAGGGGAGGTATAAGAATTCGTCTCTATGACCTCTTGGGAAGGCATGGCCGAATTCATGAGCCTTGGGGTCTTTATATAGGTGTAGAGATTAGGGTTTTAGTCTTTATCCTTATCTAGTTGCTTGCCCACCAAGTAACCATAAGATAAGCCTTGAAAACCCTCATCCTAGTCGAATTCTAAGGCCTTATCACCTTAAATTCGTCCAACCTATTAATAAGATAATCCTTACCTTATTTTGTAACTATCACATAATTACAATTCGGCCCCTCTAGTTTAATTAATTACACTTGATCACAAAATAAATTCTGAATTAATTATTGAGCAATATTAATTAAACAAATATGATTTCTCCTTTAATATATTATTCTTATAACATATTAATAAATCATAATAACCTCTCTCTTTATTTATTTCTCCAATCAAGTTGCTTTGGTGAAGGCAACCCAAAAGGACCATGCACAATCGGGTCAAGTACATACCAAAATAGTTATGGACTTAGACACTAATCCAACAGTCTCCCACTTGGATAAGTCTAATAACTATTATGCGTATGACTTCAGATCCTGATCTGCAATCGTAGCTTTCCAAAGCCGCTGTCTACTCTGATCCTATCAGATGCGCGTGTCCTTAGATAAGGGATCATATATTCCTCCATTCTAGATATCGTATGAGATATGATTTCAAATCATTCTCTTTGTACTATATCTCGATTCCCGATTTATGATGACTTACTAATTGAACAAATCAAATTAGCCCTAGCCCGGCCGAGCATTTACGTTTGTCATCACTAAATCATCGAGGGGCCCAAAGATATCGCTTTTATCCTACTTTGAATAAAAGTAACGGATAAACTTTGATACAATGCTTGCTTGCACTCACCCACCGAATTACACACAACAATATGTTTTATAACACCAAGTTACTAGTGCATTTACATATTATCAATGTGCAACCGATTTGCAAGATACAACTCATACATCTCGGTTTCAAGAATATAAGATGTTATCGTCTCACCAATCACTTGTGATACAATTCATGGAGTGATCCAAGTGAGCGTGAGTTTAATCCAATGCTCAAATCACATTCATAAGCACTCGTGAACGTTGCAATAAACATTTGCTTATGTCTAATGCTCTTTAGACAATCCACACACCAATTCACGACAGTCTTCATTCATATCTACTTCCAACATATGAACGACTGTGGCCCGTTTGAATAATTCGATTATTCTTAATAAACTCAATTATTCTGGAAGTCAGAACATGCAAATGTGAAACACAAGAATAATACTAATCCCATATGGCCTCAAACCTTTGAGTATAAATAAAACGCCTTTTATTTATCATCATATTGATTACTCATTATTTGTCGTTTCGGGTAATCAAATTCTTACTTGAATCACAACACTTGTCCCATGCTCCTAGCATGCACACAATGTTTACCTATGGTTCTTACTTTGTGAAATAGATCACATTGAACACATTTCCAATCATTCTCATTTCACAACTCCAAATCCTTTTTCAATAAGTTAAAGAATATCAAATTCTTGCTACTTATAGAATATGCTAGATTCTAACATTCCATGCAACTATCCTTTCGTAATGTCACTGCACCAAAGTCACAAAGACTATTGCCAATGATATTACAAAGTCCTCTATCGGAGATTGTTACAAGACAATTCCTTAGATATGATGTCTCTCACTCAAAGTACATTCCTTTGAACATCCTTTTGCATAGAGGTTTCTAATCTAGACATAAGTTTTTCAATATTCAATTTCCAATATGGACATGCTTCCATATTTTCCATATGACAAATCATTCTTAATAGAATCTTATCTATTCATAATAATGTCGATATTGTCCATCCAATATGGAAACATTTCCATATTTTCCAATACTATACTTCCAACTACTCACAAGCGACCAATCCTCATCGAACTTTGGATTGTCCATTGATGGTTGTTTAATTATTTTAGTCAAAACCAGTTCTAGTCCCTTTTCCCTCTAAATGCGCTCGACATTTGGAAAATTTTAGAATGGTCAAATATCAAAGCATTTGCAATCGATCCTATACCCGAAGCGTATGGGACACGACGCATAATGTTTTATTTGCTATGTTCTCAAAATTCGAATTGTGAAGAGGAATGCCGTAATCATAATCGGAATTTTAAGAACACACTATGTATCCTTGACTAAATTTATTAACATTTCTCAACCTAAACCTTTAGATTTGAAATGAAGCATAATATTCTCTCCCTTAATTATAGCAAAACAACTTTACAACCCTTACGACTTTGCAAGGTATAACTCTTGTTTTCTATAATTAATATTGCCAACTTGCAATATGTGCCTTAATAATCATACAATCATAACATTTATGCTCCCATTATCATGATGATTATTATAAAACATAACACTTATGCTCCCACTAGCTTCGACATGTATTCATAAACATCTTAACTTTCAGAAGAACAATGCTTATTGAATTTCTTAAGTTCATGTTTCTAATACTTAGTGCTTTGATAATCTTTTATCAAGGCTTCTTGAACTTATACACCTTTGCCTTCGATAGTTCATATGTGTGTCTAAACACTTAAGACTAATTGCCAAACCTCACAATTCAAATTATGGAAAGGGACACCGTAACCATAATCGAATTCTAGAATGCAATTTTACAATCATTATCTTCTTAAAATCTCTCTTAGTGAAATCATTTCCTCACAATCATTTTCATGAAGGAGGAAATCATATGACACTTAGATTTAAACGGTGTACGTGTTCCTATCCATGTGAATTTGTTAAAACTAAAGTTTACGACAAATTCAAACTCATATGGACCGAACTTTCTTAATCTTGATTTCTTGCCTTATGGTAGCACAGCTGCCCACCATGTCTTCCAAGTAGTTAAGCAGCTCACCCTTTCCTATCAATGTACCTTTCATTGATTAAGGTGCTTTGCCTTCTATGCGTTCAAAATGAGAACTCATAGAACTCTCATGCATAATTAACTCGATTGGATTGGCATAGAACCAAAATAATGTCATCACGATAGGTTGTAAACCTCAACTCGTGTGCTAGTGATGATCGATAAGGTTTATTTGATTTGTTCTTGAAACCTTTCAAGACCATTAAGACTCCTACTGACTCCTTGACATATAAGATTCTCTTGTCAATAACCATTTCTTGACAAACAAATATTCAAGAGTTAGTGTAGCTTTTATCAAAACACTTCATAAATTGGTCCTAATTGGTCTTTGTCTTATCCAAGACATCACAACTTACCACATTTAATGAATGTTATAAACCTTCTTAATACTTGTTCACTCAATGTCACAGTCTTAACTTTAAGTCTTGTTTTGGAACGAAGTATGATTGACTTTTTGATTTAACCATTTCTTCAATTCTTGATTCCTCTTCTTAAACATACAATTGTACTTAGAGGATCAATTGAAATATGGTTCTTAATCATTAAGACCTATCATAAAGCATAAAAGGTACTCTCCCATCTTCTTAGAATGGAGAAACTTTTATCTTTCTGCCTACTTGATTCTTATTATTCGTTTTGCTATTGATCTAAACCCTTTTTAATCAATTCCGAATTACACTTAATCTTATAGGTATAATCATAGTTACTAATCCTTTAGTAAATCATGACAAATATCTTGGTTACTCTTATGGTGGACTTGATCAACACATAACTTTGTGTACTCGATCTCCTAGTCCTTCACTTGACACTTTGTCAACGAATTAGTCTAATTTCCAAATATGAAATTTCTCATTCATTGTGCATCCACGTTGCATGATTCCAAGTTTCTGTCCAATTGAAACTTGGGCGATGAGAAACTCTCCCTATTTGGTAAATTCTCGACTTTTCCATAAACACCATAAATAAGAATCATATCTATTTGTTGTAGAAATATGCAAATACCAATTTTCATAACGATTTCATTGCAAGGAAATAAACAAATAAATAAATAAGTCAAACAAAAATTTATTTTATTTATAAAAGAAGCGGAAAACATTTGTCCTTACAATGCAAAATCCATTGAAAACTATGTATTTCAAAAGAAAATTTTCTAACAACTCTATCATAACTATCTAAGCTCAAAATCTAATGTTCAAGTCCATGCGATCAAAATCCATTCCTTGTGATTAGATTCATCTTGCTGTTTCACCAAGCTTCCTTTCTTTTCACCGATCCTGTAAAACATTCAAATGCAATCTTATTACATTATGTATTAAGAATTAATGAATAGGAACTTAATGGAGTTAGATAGTGGATTTTACCTGAAGCGCAGCCATACTCTTTGACTCTCCCATCTTCTGGACTTTTCAGGCTCTTTGGGCAGACTTGTATCCAACGCCCTTTCTTTTGGTAGTAAACGCAGGTCGGTTCTCCTAGAACGTCCTCGGAAGCATGGTCAGTTGACTTTTCCAACAAATACGCTCCATTGCTTCGCCAAATCATTTCTGATTCAGCAACAATGAGCATGTAAGTTAGGTCAATGAGGTTATCGTCATGATCCATCGTATAATACTTTCTTTTGAACTCATTATATGATTTAGGAAGTGACTGCAAAACCCAATTTACAGCCAACTCATCTGGGAATGACACACCCAACATTATCAACCTATTAATGTGTGATTTCATTCCTGGAACATGGGCACACACGGGTTTACCATCTTCTTGTTTCATTTCCAATAGGGCCTTAGTGATTTTGAACCTTTCAATTCTTCGATCTTGTGGGTTGGGGAGAACAATAGGAGGAGGAGGAGAAAGTGAAGCATGATTTCTCATTCCTCGATTGAATCGTGGAATACCATCTTCATGTGGAATGTTTGTTCCACGGTATTTGGGAAGACGATAGTTGTCGAACTTTGACATCTACAAAACGGGAGAAAGCAAATTCAAGTTAGTTGATTGATTGAGTCCTTAGTAAATGTGAGATACTAAGGTTAGGACCCAACACAATATTCTACAACTCGGGAGAGGGATGTTGTAACCCTAATTGAAGAATATTTGAAGGTAAGTGAATGACGATTCACTAATTTCCACCATGAAAAACAAAAAAGAAATTTAAGTTTTAAATCTATGAAAACTCCTAGATCCTTTGAGATTCATTGAACTTTCAATGGCATGTTTAAATCTCGATATGCCCCTCTTGTTTGTGACTGGGATGCCGAGGATCACAAAGCGGGTGTGAATAACCATGCAAACTTACATGGTGCCCTCACATGTTACAGTCACCTATTCGATGTGCCGGTAAACCACACACGCTCCACCGAACTATGACAAACATTGAGTCACCCTTTGCTACCTTTGCTTAAAACCATTTAGAGTGTCGGTTAACCACACACTCTCCACTAACGTCTTCGTAAGGGCACAAAGTGTAATTTCATGGAATTGCATCAATTCACTTTTGCCTAAGTAACTAAGATTGGGAATTTTATGAAAACATTTAGTTACTTTAATAATTCATTATACTTAAAATGGAAGGTTTCGTCCTATCCTACCCGTTCGGCTAACGACCCTTCACTAGTCAAGAGTGTGGTGGGTAAGAGTGGATATCCATTCAATCGCCATTTTATAGGCAATTTCCTTAAACACCCCTTATAGACCAGCTTCGTGAATGAGGCCTACTAACGGCAAGACTGACTTTTACTCATACATATATAATGTTAGACTTTTAATGTTATATATAGTATAGGGTGTATTTTATACTTTCAAAATACTAGGTGGTCTAATTTAACAATTATACCTTTAATTCAATTAAATTGTAAACCTAAACTTTTATAGATTTATTAAACTTCTTTTAATTATACACCTTAATTAATTAATAAAACCATAAGGGTGTGATTTGAACTTTTTCAAAACTATACTAGAGTTTTAGAATTTAACATTCCTAATTAAACTTTTAATCAACTTTTAAATTCCAAAACTTGAGGGCAAGTTTTGAAACATTTCAACACATTAGGGTTTAGAATTTAAATATACATCAAAATTAAACCATTTAATCAAAATTTAAATTCCAAAACTTGAGGGAAAGTTTTGAAACCTTTTTCAAAACATTAGGGTTTTAACTATTTAAATTTCAAAACAACAAAACCTTTGGGTTGAAATTCAAACTATAAAACCTAAAGGGAGAATATGAAACTTTTCATAACAACAAGGATCAAATAACAAATAATCTAACTTAACAATTAATCACATAATTATCCATATTTGATTTATTTAATGATTTCTTGCAAAACAATTTATCAATTTAGTCAAAATAATTAATCAATTATCACATAAGGAAATAAATATTTTATTAATTGATAAATATATTTAATTAGATCAATAATATAGTCAAATATATTATAAAATCGGATTTATATTGATCTAACATGATAAGGCAACCATCCCAAAGCAAAAACAGCAAGAAATCCCGGATATACCTCTGTCTGACGCTCGAACTCGCCGAGTACCACACTGTACTCGCCGAGTGGAGGCATACTCGCCGAGTACACTGTGGTACTCGCCGAGTTCAGGAGGCAGAACCACAAAAATCGAATTTTTTAAACATACAAGGTATCAATACAATAGAAACCAATCATGGCTCTGATACCACTGATGGGTTTTGGTCATAAGACATCCTATGTGCTCATACAAACCCTAATGCTTGGATCTAGGTTTCTCTATTGCACATGCTTTGAATCCAAGACTATAAAACCTAATTCTAGCATATGGAAATCGATATTAACATATAATTAGGTTTAAGATATTACCTTGATTGTTATGTAGCAATAACAATCCCAATTCCTCCTTGAATTGACTTTGGAAGGCTTAGAGTCACAAGTGTCACTCCTCTAATGGCTTACAAACACCAAGAGCAAATGGAGAAGGTATAAAGAGAGAGGGGAGGTATAAGAATTCGTCTCTATGACCTCTTGGGAAGGCATGGCCGAATTCATGAGCCTTGGGGTCTTTATATAGGTGTAGAGATTAGGGTTTTAGTCTTTATCCTTATCTAGTTGCTTGCCCACCAAGTAACCATAAGATAAGCCTTGAAAACCCTTATCGTAGTCGAATTCTAAGGCCTTATCACCTTAAATTCGTCCAACCTATTAATAAGATAATCCTTACCTTATTTTGTAACTATCACATAATTACAATTCGGCCCCTCTAGTTTAATTAATTACACTTGATCACAAAATAAATTCTTAATTAATTATTAAGCAATATTAATTAAACAAATATGATTTCTCCTTTTGATATATTATTCTTATAACATATTAATAAATCATAATAACCTCTCTCTTTATTTATTTCTCCAATCAAGTTGCTTTGGTGAAGGCAACCCAAAAGTACATACCAAAATAGTTATGGACTTAGACACTAATCCAACAGTTTCTTGTTCTGAAACATAGATTGCCTACAAAATAAGTGAGTTTTGGAGTTTTTAGGCTCCGAGTTAGGTTTGGGGACTATGGAACGGGCTTTGGACTTAGACTGTGACTTTTGAACAACTTGTGTCTCGGAGGGTTTGTTACGAGAAACTTTAGGAAAGAAGAAAAATGTCAAGGTTTTTGATTAATCCAAAAATCATATTAAACCAAAGGTTGTTTGGACATTACTTTTCTTAGACCAACAATTTTCTAAGATGTAGGATCCATTGTGTTGACAAAAGTTACAGACGCATTTTCAACCTTTTTACTTTCCACTCAAATTTTTGTTTTGAATCTTTTGAGGATTTTTTAGCAATATTGTTCTTACTAACTTGTTCTTTTCTTGCTACTTTTGATGGTACATTTGGTTTCAGAAATTGTCGTGGTTTGAGAATAGTATCATCAGATTTAGCAATAAATACAGAAGAAACTGTCCAAGGAGAGACAATTTTCAAAGAATGAGCTTCAATATTAACCTTTTTCGGATTAGAATTGACAAACCTGTTTTGAGCGATCGAACTAGGAAGATTTGATGGCCTTTTAAGAATCTTAATAGGTGCAAAGGTATTTTTTTCCTAGTGGTTGGGCTAAATGTTCGATACATTTTCTTTTTGGATCTCTCAATAAATCTAGAATCTTGTATTGACATAATTTCTTTCTTAGGGTAATTTTAGGCTTCAATATTAGGGTTAACAACATCATTCTTATTTAACCAAGGTTTCTTTCGAGAGTCAATGATGACTTGGAAGTTTGTCCAGATGATGGATTGTCAAGCTTAGGCTTAATTGGCACTAGATTTGTTTTCGAGATCACTTCAGAGTTAGAGATACACGAGTTAGATGAATCATCACATACTATTTCTTCATCAACATCACTATCTAATGATGCCCAAACAAAATCTGTTTTATCAGACTTATGTTTATTTTTCTCGGGATTAATTTCCTCAACAACACAATTGTTCGGAGGACGGAAGTTTGGAATTTGAACTCTAATACAGATGCTCTTTGGGAATGAATCCAAAGAATGATTTAGTTCCAAGGGTATTAGAGGCGGAAGAGGTATGGAGTCAGGACATTTGAAAACTATAGGTTGGAACTCAAGAATCAGATATTAGAACTGGTCCGAAGTCTTAGGAATTTGTGGCAATGGTGAGACAGGGGTATCTGAATGTTTGCGGTTTGGAACGTCTTCCATAAAAGTTGGAATTCGCAACCCCTTCAACGAACGAGCAATGGGTTTCGGAAACTCACTTCCAAGGCCTGGTGCTTTGGAGCATGGATGACAAAAATTATGAGTCATCCATTCATTTTTTTCGAGAATTTCAACTGAATGATGTAAAGCATAAATTTTGGCATTTATACGTTTGTTCTCAAAAACTAAAACATTTCTTTCACAAAAGGTGATTTCACATTTCTCTTTTAAAATGATAGATTCATCTTGAGATATTACAAGCTCTCTTTCTAGTGATTCTATCTTAAGATTTCTATCTTCAAAGCGTAATCTAAGGTGAGTCAGTTCACTTTCCAACTTCTCACATACTTCTATGATAGACTCATAGGCTTTATGGATGATGGTCATATCTGATAGGATATGAGTTAGATATGGTTCACAATGAGATAAATCAAAATTATTTTTAGTAATCATAGATTTTACCTCATGAACGATGCTTCTTCCTGGTGGATCATTGGTTTACATGTAGCAAAATTTTGGCTCAGCATCTTTATCGCCTTCTTCTGAACCTAATGACTAATAGTATTCATCATATATAATTGACTGTCTTGCCATAAGACACATATTCCTTCTGATACTCACATCATCCTCGTCTCCAGAAGACGAGTACCCCTCAACATCTCTTCACATAGTAGTAATAAAATCTTTCTCACTTGTTGTCATTTCTTGAGCTCTACGAACATAGTATACAGAATCCTTAACCTTCGGTTTCTGAGTGGTTTCAACCAAGCAATCTTTGGCAAAATTATTACTATGTCCACACTTATAAAAAACTATCTTGGGTTTATCTGACTTCGGATTTTCATGGGATTCCGAGGGGTGACATGATGAGCATATGTTAGGTTTGTAAGCAACTTGGTTCTCTAAAGGTTTAGGAAATGGTTGATGATTATTTTGATAAGAGGTTTGGAATCGGTTTTGATACGGTTGGTGACTGGAATTCCATGGACTCTTGTATTTCATGGACAATAGTGCAAACTCCTGTTGGAAGCGAAGTTCGGACTCAGCTGGATCGAGATCAAGATTTCTTGAATGGTTCGCAACAGGAGGAGTCGGTGGAGTTACCAAGGTAGGTTGAACGGACGAAACAGGTAGGATAGCTCCGAAGGGATTTGAAATGGATGGGTTCGGAATAAGTGGATCAACACAACTAACCAAGGCAATAGGACCTCCAGAAATTTCTCTTAACGTTTGTGGAACATTATATTTGTGGCCTTGTAGTTCATCAAAGAGTTCATAAAGCTTCAGCTTCTTCAGAGATCCATTACTTTGAAGACATGACTTGAGGTTCCCCTATCCTTTTCTGAGGCTATTGATAAACTTCAGATCATACTCAAGAGGATTTTTGATTATACCAAGTATAGTCATGATGTTTACAACAATTCGATACCTATTTGAAGTCGAGGCTACAGATTCACCTAGAGTAGGGGTGACCGTATCAAAATCATTGAAAACCATAGTCAGACGTTTATCTTTCTTATTCCTGGACCCTTCAAACAGATCCCGAAGAGTGTCCCAAATCCCTTTTGCAGATTTTCACAACTTAATGTGCTCAAAGAGATATAGAGGAACACCAAACACCATCTCGGAAAATACAATCTGGTATGCATTCAAAATCTCGATCTCCGTAGCAGTGAGAAGTGTTGGACATTGATCTTCTTGGCCCATGAGAGTTACAGCAACATCTCTTACAGTTTCTCTGACTAAAACATGTGGACCTTCTTTCACAGACCTCCATATTTCTTCACCTTTTTCTTTGCCAAGTAAAAATCTCTCCATTGATCATACTCTTCAACAACTAGCAATGGGGCACCAGAAGGGCAACCCACGTTATTTTCTATGTACATTGAATAGATTTGTTGAGTTTGATTAGGAGTAGCCATTGAAGTTAAGATATTAGAGCAAAAGCGATATATAGAAGATCTTTTATTCTGAACACATAATGATTGAGATACCAAGGTAATCTCAAATCAACTATAATATGTTCTTATGGATTCAAAGGACAACCTCTGATACCAATTATGAGAACGAGAATCTATGCGCGGACAAGGTTTGAAAACTCAAACCCTGAATTAACCTTGAAGATCAATGTATGCTTCTAATTAGTTGGTCCAGTCAAGTCTGGTCAACTAGTCGAGACATGAAGATTATATTCAACAAAGTATTCAAGTAATAAAATGAAGTAAGAGTAAGTATTATCAAAATAAAGACAATTTGCAAGAAGTAGAATGTAAGTGAAAGAAATTGACTTACAAGAGAGTTTTAAATGATATGAAGAGAATATTGATTATTTCTATTCTTGGTGTATTTCCATGAAAACATCTACTCCATAAATAGTAAAGGAGGGACACTGTACAAACCGAAATATATTCTAAGTACTAGTTAATACAAAGAGTTTGACAAATCTGACACTTAAAAAATTTGTTAAAATAGTCCTAAGAACTGTTACACCAATTAAAGAAAAAAGCATTAAATGCTTGTGTAGACTCTAACTTCAGATTCTCTTCTTCTCGGATCAAAAGGAACTTCGGAAAATCTTCACATCTCAAAATTGAGTGACTTCGGATTTGCTTTGGTTTGGATTGCTAGAGGTTCACTTATAATGCATTAACATTGGATGTTATGCATAACGAATTATTCCTTCGTACTGAAATGGAAGGAAAAAAAATCATTTAGTTGGAAAAAAGTATTAGCTCACAAAAAACATGGAGGTTTAGGTGGTATTAGTCTTTTTGATTTGAATATTTCTCCTTTGTTTAAGTGGGTTTGATGGTTTTTTACTAATCCTTTTTCTCGTTCGGTAAGAGTTCTTAAAGCTATCCACGATGATAAGGCCTTTATTGGTCGCCTTTTACCCTCAGGGAGGAGTTCTATTTAGATTAATATGTTGAGAGTCATATACCAGTTAAGAGATAAGGGCTTTGATTTGTTATAGTTTTGTAACAAGAAGCTTGGAAATGGATCCTTAACCTCTTTCTGGGTCGATATATAGATATGAGTGTCTTCTTTAAAAGGTCAATTGCCAAGACTTTTTAATCTAGACTTGGATAAGCAGGTGACAGTTCAAGTTAAAAAAGAGCAAGGGTCTTTTCTTGATTCTTTTTGCAGACCTCTTAGGGGAGCCAAGAGCCTCCAATGGGAGGGATTTTTAGAGTTGCTTTGTTTAGTTTCCTTGTTGTCTGCTTGTGATAGGTGGGTCTGGTCTTTATTAGGAGTGGGGGAGTTTTCTGTGGCGTCGGCAAGGTCCTACAATGATGAGAAGTCTCTCCTGACTTCTATGTCCTCGACTATGTGGTGTAACTTGGTTCTTATCAAGGTTGATGTGTTTGTGTGGAGTGTATCTCTGGATAGGTTTCCTACTCGGTGAAACCTTGATTTTAGGGGTTTGAATGTCCCTTCCCTATAGTGCCCTCTATATGATACGGAGATTGAAAACAACAACCATCTGGATAGGTTTCCTACAGTTATTTAGACGGTGGAGCCTTGATGATCATCTTATTTCTTCTTGTGAAGATTGGTTGCTTTGGTTTTCCTTTCTTCGTTGCTCTGGAATGGTGAAAATTTGGTTGGAAGATGCTTTCTTTTCTCTTTGATGGCACATAGGAACTTCAAAATGCTCAGGTTTTTTCTTATTTTAATCTGATGGCGGCAGATTAGAATTTCAATAATTTGTTGCTCAGACATTCTTTTGGTGTAATTCTATGGGTTAGGTGGCTTCAAAACCACACATTAGCTATTACTATATGTTTGTTTGTGTTGGCTAGTCTTTTTTATTCGTTCTTATAATAAAATTTCATCCTTCTCAAAAATGAGATCTTTTTGTTATATATTTGGAGGTTTAAAAGATAAAACCTAGCAAACTTATTTGAAATTAATTTCATTATTTTTAACATCTATTTCAATAAAAAAATGAAAATTTAAAGTCACCACTCTATTGGTAGGTTCCAGCAATATTATTAATAAATATAAAGTTTAACATTTTTATCACATTATTGCAATTTGTAAAATTTAAAAGCATAACTATATTATTATAAAAATATGACAAATATTGTTCGTTTTAGATAATATTATTTTAGAATATTTCATGGTTATTTTTATTATATTTTTTATGTCAAAAATGAGAGATATGAATGTTAAATTATTTTTTGAATTTATGTGAAATTTGAAAATTTTTTTTTAAATATTTTACCTCTCAAAATATGCGGCTAAAAACACCACTTCATATATAACAAAATAGTCTCATCTATCTGAATCCTTTCCTTAGTAGTTAGTATACGTGAGAAATTAGGGAAAAAAAAAAGTTGAACCAATAAGATTACATTAATTACCACCAGAATGATAATTCAGACATCCTTTTCAACAATAATTGGATTAGACTCCTAATCTTAGTCACCTCACTACTTGCAATCAGTCCCATACAATAGTATACCTAAAAAATATTATATTTTAAATATCTTCATTAATATTACAAACATATAGTTTTATGTATTTGTGCTTTGAACTTTAGAGAACGTCGGCATACGCCCATCAATATCGACTTCCGTCGTTTGTGCGAGTTTCACGACTCGTTGCTTTGACTGAAAAAGTTAAAAAGTCAAAACTCATAACTTAGCTTTTCATCCCATCATTGTTTCGTAATCCTTTTCAATTTTTGTGAATGGGGTATGGTAGATTTTATTAAACGCATATATAATTGTATTAGGTTATAGTTCATGGTTGTAACAATAATTAAAATTTTATAGTAAATTCATAATTATTAATCAATTATTTTCAATAAATTATTAATTAAATAAGATTTTTGAGGATTTTTAATATAGAAATATAGTTAATTATTGGCAACCATAACTAAAATTTATTCAATATGAATTTAAATGTAACATAAAAACCAGAGATCAAATAAATAGTTGTTTAACTTATTATTAACATTAATACTTTTTAAAAAATAAAAAATAAAGAGAAAATGACAAATGTCATTTTTGTAGAGTATATAAAAAACATAAATTATGAGAAAATAAAAAGTGACACTAATAACTATTAATTTATTATTATAGGAAGATTTATCTTAAAAAGAAAAAAAAAATTGCAATGACCAATTAGAAACTAAAAAAGATTTATCATTTCGATTTACCATTGTGGAAGTTCACTTATGAGATTTACCACCGGCAAAGAAAAGGTTGGGTGGTGCAATTCACCACCGGTAAAAGTGCTACATAGGCTTTTAACACTTGCAAAACCCTCCCACACCGTTTAGTCATATAAATTAACTCCAAAAACACAAAACGAACACTTTGCAACTTAAAATATAGGTTTTTTACAATAAAGCCTTATCATTTTACAGGAATTTTTAATAATTTTTTTTGATAAGAAAAATGTAATGGTTATTTAACGTTTTGAATAGAAATGTCCAAGAAACCGGCTAATTTATTGTAACACTCGGTTTTAGATTTGTTTCATTGATCGGTGTTGCGGCCCAATCATCAGTTGTCATGAGGCTTAGGGTCTTGGGAAAGGAAGGATTTGGTCAAATTCGGATGTGGGTATCATAATATAAGTGATCCAAATGTATGATTGTATCTTCTGAGACCAAGGGTATAATCGTAATTGGATATCTCAATCTTTTATGGTTTTTGGGTTTTGTTCGGGAGGTTTTAAGGTTTGGGTGTGTTGTTAGGAGCGTAGGGCTTCTTGCCACCTTTTCGTGGATGTAAGGTTCGTTGGAAACAGACCTAGGATGAGGGAGTTATGGCATTTTGAAGTTATTGACAGTTTTGGCCCCTAATGTAAACATTTGGCAAATTAGTCCCATGTATGCAAAGTGGCATGCACGTGAGTACCCCCATCGTAGCTATGGAAAATGGATGTGGTCGGTCTTTGAGTATTCTCAGCGTACCAAGGGGTATGTGGGGCGTACTCCCTTCGACCATGAAACCCTAAATTAAGACCTTTGACCATATTTAAACCTCATTTCTTTCATGAGCCTCATCTTGTATCCATCCCTCAGCCTCCTAAACGCTAGAAGATGACCTTGAACCATATCTTGGAGCATTTAAGTCATTGTGAAGGATTTTTGAGCATTTTTGAGCATTTTTGTATACTTTGAAGAGCTTGAAGCTTGTTGAAGAATCACAACCAGGACAGGAGCTTGTAGATCCAAAGGTTTTCCATGTTTTGCAGTCGATTGGAGGTAAAAAGCTTTGATCTTGTATTCTCATTTCATACATCTACTTTGAGTTGGTTTTTGGCCATTTTAGTCCCTTTTCATGGTCTTGGTGAGCTAAGGTTGTTTTAGGAGCTCAATCTAGTAGATCTAGACATTGTAAGGGTCCCTCATTCATAAAGGTGCAAGGTTTGTGGAGTTTTTGAGTGCATGCATGAATTAAAGACCATCCTTTAAGCTCTTTTGAGCTCTAGAGTCCCATTAAGCCATGCAAACTAGTACAGTTGCCAACTTTACTTGAAAAGTCATCCACAGGAATCAGACAGGAGAGTTTGAACAAGGGCTGAAGTGATTAAGTGCTTATTAGAGAAGTTTGGAGTCCAGAGGAGTACGTTAGGCATACCCACCTGGTATGCTGCACGTACTGACCCCAAAGGGTATAGGCTTTGCGTACCACATAAGTATGTAGGGCATACTCGGGCTGTTGGACTCATCTTGTTTTGTTGACTTTTTGGGCTATGGACCTTGGACTAGGAGTTGACTAGGGTTGACCATTCAGTATTTCAAGCCTTTTTGGATTTTAGGCCTTCTAGGATAGGTCTATGATGGATTTGGGCCTATTTGGGGTAGTTAGGCCTTGTGGTGCCATTTCCGGTTTAGACTATCTTGTGGGCTTGTGTTGCATGGGGTTTTGTTGGGCTAGCTATGATTATGTGTTTTGGTTCTAAAAAAAGTAAATGGGCTTTAGGAAAGGCCCATGTAAGGGTTTGGGCCCAATTTGGAAAATTGCGCCATTAGTGGGTTTTCATGGATCTTATGGTTTTGGGCTTGTTTGGTGTCAGACTTGGGCCTTAGTTAAGAGTCTTGTTGGGCCAGGGGAAAAATGGTTAATTTTCCCCAAGATTTGATAATGGATCATGCTTTAAAACACAATTGCTAATTGGGTGATAGTTTGGTATTGATAGCTTGGGAAGTCTTCAAGACAGTAGTTAAGGATTTCTTTCAGTGAGCTTCTGCATTCGAGGTGAGTCTCCCTTCGTAGAATCCATGGGTCGAAGGCACCAAGGTCGGCCCACTAGCATTGATATAGCTTAATGATTTTCTTTGTGATAATTATTAAGGTAGTATGTATTGTTTGATGTTTATGTGTGATATGCATGATTTTATATGGTAGTGGTAGGAGTGGGATAGACCCCGTAATCGGTTGGAATAAGACCGAATGGTAGGTCGGGCCCCCATATATGTCTGACAAGGGTAGGTCGGGCACCCGGATATGCCTGACAAGGGTAGGTCGAGCACCCATATATGCTCAGCATGGTAGGTCGGGCCGCCCGATATGCCTGACAGTATGTTTGCGTTATATATGGTATTTGGGGAACTCACTAAGCTTCATGCTTATAGTTTGTGGTTTTGGTTTCAGGTAGTTCCAGTTCGACAGTGAAGGGTCTGGCTTGATCACAGCGCATGCACCTGTTTTTTCTGCAATATGTGATTTTCGGATCCAACTCTCATAATTGTGTTAATTAGAAATGTTTTTAAATGTTTGGATCAACTTACATCTATGTTTTGACTATACTAAAAATGAAACTTTTATCCTTGATTTTTGGGATGTTACAAGTTGGTATCAGAGCCTTGGTTTAAGGGATTCGGGCATACTCTAGGGTGCGCCCGAACTTAAACTGAGGGTCGATAATTTTTTTTAAGTAAGTGGTTCCCAGAATACTAATACATGTTTATTATGATATATGCTATGATTATGAGAACTACATGCAGATTAGGGCTAAGGATCTGGTCGGTATTATTTGATAGGAGGGACGCCTTTTTATGCCTGATTGTTTGAGCTTTAAATTTGTATGCTACCATAGACTTAGGATAAAATGGTTTGATTAGAGTATGTTTTTTAGTTTTCCATTATCCAAATGCTGCTTGCTTTGTGCTTTTGTAGGACTCTTAGCAATGTGAGTTAACTACTAAGTGAATGTGCTAATTCACATATCGCATATGCTGAATAAAAGCAATGTGCTTTAAATTTGCATACATCTGTTGCATGTGACTATATTCATGAGGTAGCTTATTGACATTAAAAGGAATCCTTCAGTAACTGAGGGTTGGGTGAGGTCAGGAACCTAGGAGAACCTAGGATTTGCTTAAGTGGGTTTAGAAGTGCGTTTTGGGTGTATTGGTTTGAGGAAGCGACTTAAAGGATTCGGGAGGATTGCTGAGGAAAGTATGGATAGGTGTGGAAGGTAGTATTGGGTACGTAGTACTGAAAGCATAGGATACATACTCGAATCGGTGAGAGTCTTGGAGAATCGAAGAAGCTTATAGGGGAGGATTCTTGGGGTATGTTTTGATTGTTGGCTTGTTGTATTTCGGTTTGGAGATGAACACTCAGGGAGGTGGTTCTAGTTTTGGTACTGGTTTGGGTTCCGGATCAAGTGCAGGTGCCGAGCCGATTAGCGAGTAGTTTCGGGAGTTCATCTCATCAGAGATTTCTCGCAATATTTCAGAGATATTGGATGAACACATAGACGCATTCCGTGCAGAGGTTATGGTTATCATTGGAGTTTGCACTCTTTCTTTCGGCGAGTTCTGTGCTTGTGGAGCTCATGTGTTCCATGGGGAGGAGGGACCCCACTGTCAGTAGGAGATGGTTAAAGGAAATAGCTAACGCGTTCAGGGAGTGTTTCCGCCCCGAGGGGGCGAAGGTCGGATATGCTTTTTGCCTATTGAAGGAAAGGGCACAGGATTGGTGGGAAGAGGTTGGTAGTAAGTTAGGTATTGATGCGGTTGAGGCTATGTCATGAGACGACTTTTCAACCAGGTTCCGAGCAAAGTTTGCACTGGAAAATGAGATATAACTGCTGGCACGAGAGTTCTTGGATCTTTGCTAGACCACTGAGACTGTCGAAGAGATCACTACCAAGTTCAGGGAGAGGGCTTTATTGGTACCACAGTATGCTGCGAATGAGGAAATAAAAAAGGTGAGGTATCATGATATGTTGTGGGATGACATCAGGAAGATCGTGAGAATTTCAAGGTGCGAGACCCTGAGTGATATGGTTTCTAGGGCCCGAGAGCGGGAGATCGATTTGGAGTACCTCAGGAAGAACGGGTTAGATCAGGTGCATATAGTAGAGGGTCCCGGGAAGAGAGCCAAGACTTCTTATCAACGTTTGAGAGGCTAGAAGGGTCGGGGTCAGTGTAGCACGTGCGGGAAACTACACGATGGAATTTGTCATTCCAAGGGTTTGCGCTACTACAAGTATGGAAAGGTTGTTCACGTCAATAGGGATTGTCCTCATGGGGAAGCCCGTTATGTTTTATCTGCAATCAGGTGGGCCACAAGAAGGCTGACTGTCCAATGTTGAGGGGAGGAGCAGTGAGTGCTCCTGCTCCGGCTACTTTGAGGATCATCGTTGGACGAGAGGGTAGGGTAGGAGCCCTAATGGAAAGGATTCATGCCTTGCAGTGTCAGTCAGCGGAATTTAGAACTCCAGCAGGCGACATTGCAGGTATGTATCTTTTGCTTTCTTTTTGGTCGTTATCCATTTTTATGTTGTTTGGAATCTTGCATCGGTTTGGGTAAGCATTATCTACGGTTTAATTCTCAGTTTATGTTTTCAAAGAATCGTTATATGCCAATTGCATGTCGTGAATATTTAGTGGGTTAGTAAGGGGGTTGTATGTTGTGAAGCGGGTTTCAATGTGTTCCATTATTATTCTGGTTCTTGTTCGGGATCAGTTCAAGGGTATTGTGTGGAAATTCTTTGGTCAACCTTATCGAGGTAGTCATACGGTATGGTCGGGGTATCGTTGTTTCATCATTTGTTCTGGTATGATCGGTGGTTGCGTATCGGAGGACTTTTGGGTTCAAGCATTACCGTTACTAGGAGAGGAGCGGTAGCAGGAAGATAATGGTATGTGTTGCATGATTTGTTTAGTCATTGGATGTTTCAAGGGAATTGTATTTTTGCATGGGTGGTGTTCGATAAGAGTTAAGTGGTCCTGTGAGAATGGAAGTTGGATGAAGATTCGTCACTTAGGGTAAGGGTTATGGCTCCTAGTTACCAGCATGGGAGCTCAAAGATTTGCTATAGTATCATGGAATGTGAATTGGAGTATTAGACTAGTTAAGATTTCGAGAGTACTCTTTAGGATTTCAGAGGTTGGACGATCATAGGATTTGGCTGGTAAAGGATCACTAGCATTGGTAAGCGCAGGTTGTAAGTGGATCGATCATTAGAGGGTAAGAAGGATTGGGAATCCTTCAATTCTCGTGTGTTGTAAGAACTTAATCGAATTAAAGTGGGGGATAATTGTTCAGGTATTCAGGATCAGAAGCAGGTGTGAAACTAGAATGAGTTTCGCATCCCCATCAGGGAGGAAGGCAGCCCAAGTGTCTATATGGGTTACAGATTGCGTGAGTTGGGAGTTCGGGGAGCTTCCCAACATTTGATTTGCATCTTCTTGGTGTCAGTTAGAAATTAGTGTGGGAAGTGCTGTAAGGCTACGGGTGGCCTGTAGCACTCACCAGTCCCTGTGCAGTGGTGAGATTGTGGCAAATATGCGATTTTCTCAAGAGTTTCTTCAGATGGCTTAGGCCAGTGTTGGTCTATTCGCAAGTCTGTGAGAGGGCCACAACATGTTTGGAATCAGGATTTGGTAGGCCGCATAAAACCGGGTATGAGACAAGACTACAGTTGGTCCTGTCGCGTTCATTTTATCATCGAGTTAGTGTCATGATGGTTTGGGTATTAATTGTCAGTCGATGTTTTCTGTCAGAAGTCATCGGGCGACTGTGAGGGTGTTCTTTGGCTCAGCAACCGGGCGGGAATCCGATATTCCAGATAGTTGGCGGATTAGTTGGGACCAGGGAGGTTGCGATTACATTTGGAAAGCTGATGGGAGGCAGTGTGATGCTTCGGTTTGAAGTAGTGATTTGAGGATTAATACGTGTGGAGTAGCTTGTTGGTCTAAAAGTGCTAAGTCACTTGCAGTTGGATTAAACAATCTCAAAGTAACTGATTTGACCCCATTGCGCAACTCTCGTTTGAGTTTAACTGTTGCAGGGATGAATATTCTACTCGAAGGATTATCTAAGCCTTCTTCCAAGTGAAAGTATCATGTGTGACAACCGTCAAATTCTGGTCAAGTCAAAGTCAAATAAAGTCAACATGTCAAACCGATCAACTCAACTAACCCTTGTATACTAGGGTTTACGTTATGTAATTACTGTACAACTCGTTATTCTAATGAGAAACCACCAATTAAAAAGTTCGTGTATCTAGATTTGCTTAAACTAAAACTGTGGTACGTAATGAACCAAACTGATAAAACAATGTTGCATACTCATCGGGAGTGTGTAGGACCCTTAAACACGGCTTAAAGGGGTTTACGGACCTTGCGTTGCGAAGCCAGACACTCAAAAATGTCACAAACGTAACCTCTCTTAATCGTTTTCACTCTATCTCTCTCTATTAAAAATCTCTCCCAAAATCTCTCTCAAAAGTCCCTTTAACTTTTTATAATCAGTTCGGGCATCCCGACACTTAAGTTGGTGAAAAACGGCGCAAAACGGGAAGAATTCTTGGAAATTAGCCTTAAAGAACCGAAACATTCCTTAAGGGGGTGAAGCCTCTCGGGCCAAACAAGGAAGGACCAAAACCGAACTGCTGAGGACCGAATCTTCTGAACCGAACCCGAAGGTCCCTTCGGACCGAACCTCGCCTGAGCACCGAACCCGAAGCTTCTGACCCGAACCCGAATCCTCTCGTCTTCGCTTCCTACCTTCACCTTTGGGCTATTTCTCTCCAACTCATCTTCGGCCCAGCAGCAGTAAGGACCGAACCTCGGCCCAGTACCGAGAAATCTCGCAAGAATCCCTTTTTCACCCGATTTTCGACTACGAATTCGTTTTAGGCCCATTTTTAATTATTTTAACGCGGGATTTTCACCCAAAACTTTATTTTAACATATAAGGCCCCATATTTATTAATTAATCACGTATTTGGGGATAAATCTTATCCAAGAAGAGTGGGTGAAGTACAAGAGGTGGAGTGTTGAATTTTCTTTAGTTTATGACACAAACAACCATCCATACCCACTCTATGACCAACCCACACCCCTCCCCACCATACCTAGTCACATCCTTGTACTTTTACATCAATCTCCATCCATTCTCTCATTCTAAGAGTTAGGAAAACTCACCCTCTCTCCTCTCTTCACTCATTTTCTCTGATTTCCACCAAAAGATCAAACACTTTTCTCTCAACTCTTCTCTCTCAATTTTGAGATTTCCATGGCATTTTCCAAGGCTTTCCTTCTACTTTTGGTAAGTATCTTCATCACCCTTATGATTATTACACTTCCTTCTACTCCAATCATGGATTGCTTACACAAATTCCATCATTTTGGTGTTAGATTCTCGAATCTTCAAGGCAACCTTCTAAGTGTTCTTGAGTTGAACACTTCTCTTTTTCGATATTCATCCACCTGAAATCACTCAAGGTGAGTTCATACCCCTATATTTTCATGTTTTCTTAAATGTTAGGGGGGGGGGGGGGGTGGGGAATACAAGTTAAATCACCAAGAACACAACTAAACTTTTCCAACAGCTTTCATCAGGAAAGTTTAACTCCATTCACGGATTGTTTTGGTCAACTTCAACATTTTAGCTTTCAAAACTATATTAGATGCAAATAGTTCAGGTTTATACCTTTAAAATGAATACTTGCACATATCTATATGATTTTTCTACAATTTATGGTGATTTTTACAAAAGAGCCTATCATTTCAAGAACAAATACGGACCAGTCTGTGAATATGGATATTTTAACACAAGTGAAAGACTTCCAAAAATCATAATAAAAATTAAGAATAAACTAGACACATTTTATGAACTCTCAGAACTTACGGATTCAGTTTTCAACTTCATATGATTTTTCTAAAACAGTGTAGAAAGGTTAAAAACTAGTTAATAACTTATAACTTTCATAACACTTTGTATTATGTCGAGCAAAGTGTATAACAATAAGTTCTAAATATTGAATGTGTTTTCTTATTAGTTTATCATCATAAACGGAAATTTAGTCATTCATGATAAGATTCTTCATTCATTTAGAACACATATAATAAGCTATAATAAGCATAGTTTATGGATTCATAGCACTAATGTATTTTCATAAAAAAGTTCTTTTACATTACAAACATTTTGGATAAACTATAATAGGTATAGTTTATGTATCATTTACATTTCAAACTTATCTACCAAAGGTTTTCAGTTCAGTTCACGTAAATCTGTTAATGAATAAACTTGTGAGTAATTCCTTTCATGTTACCTTCATGGTAACAGAGTCAATAGTCTTATAAATTGTAACCAGAGTCTCTTGTAGGGAGACGTGATAGTTGTTTATAGATCTATATTAATTGGGTCTGACAAACCTGCACCTGAGATGCTTGCAACAGCTAGACCGGCAGGTCTGAGGTGACAAATGTCATTTAACGTGCGACGCCCGAAGAACGTCGTATTATGAGGCCATCTGAGTCTTAGCATGGTTACAATAGCTCACTTGTGGTATTAACAAATCATAAGATTTACGGGTTCTACTTTCAGATTAGCGAGTTATGTCGATTTAACTCACATAAATTACTTTAATTATGGAAAAATACTTGTACACTTTTATATCAAAAAAGATTTTATGCCGATTTAAAATCACTTTTATATCTTTAAGTATGGAAAAATACTTGTTTATTTTCGGTCCTGGGATTTATGACTACCTAACTCTTATAAGGAAAATATTGGATTTTCTTTGGAAACATATTTCTGTTAAAACTACATTCATCTAAAATTGTTAGGCTTCGGCTATAATTGCTAAGCGTATATGTTAGAGTTATATAAGAATTTATTCATAATCGACTTAGAATTGGTGGACCCGCCTTTCTTCCTGTTCCTTGTTTGGTTGTGGACCTAGGGCTTACCCATTATATTCGACGGTTTATTTAACTTAAATTTTATATAACTTATATACACTGGGTGATTATAGAAGGAATCTACGAGTCTTTCTAGGGTTCATTATCGCATAACATAGAAACATTCATTTCACACTTAACAAAGAAAATATTGGGTTTTCTGGCGACATACTTTGTCGCTTTTAGAAAGAAAACGGTTTCTTTCTCAAACAAAACTCTTATGAACTCACAAACTTAATTGTTGACACTTTTTTCAAAACTACTTGTATTCTTAGGAAATCACTGAAACAGGAAAACAACAACATTTTGAGGATGGGACGTTAAATCGTCAAACAGTTCATTTTGTCATCATAATGTAATTGATTTTGAAACATGTAAACTTACTATGATGTAACTTTTTCAATTATATTTATGATGGTTGTAGTTACTTTGAGCACTATTATACTCGTTGTTGTGATACTATACATGAAGTCCTCCACCCCCGGACGTTTCCGCCATCCTAGGTTTGGGGGTGTGACAGATTGGTATCAGAGCATTGTTTATAGTGAACTAAGTATATCGAACCCCATAAGATATACAAACTATAAATGCATTGGGATTAAAGTCTCTGATTTAAACGTTTTCAAATAATTATACTTTTAGAAATAAATAGTTTCTTGTTAAAAGTATACATGCATGCATACATATTAAGGTCAACATCATTCTAGAACAAAACAAAAGTAATGATTTTTGAATGGCACAAGTAGGCTTAGGGATGTATAGTCAGGTATGGGAAGGACATAGCCTGATCAACTATGTCTAACTTAGAGGTGATTAGTATATGCCCGAGAATGGTTGTGGCGTTGCAACAAGTCTAAAAACTTACCAATTCTATCTACAAACAAACATTAAAAAGCATAAGTCAAACATTAAATTACTATAGGAGTATTTTGTAATACTATAACCAACTTATGTGAAAACTAAAGACCCCTATTAGTAGGTCTATAACGACTAAGTGCATACACTAAGGTTATACGTAATTAAAGATATTATAGACTCAGAATCTATGATTGTTGATCTACTTCCTGTTCCTTGTTTGGTTGTGGACTTCGAGTAGAGTCATTTATTCGAAGGTCTATTCTATCTCAAATTATGTATAACTGGTATGCACTATGTGATTATAAACGTGACTGATAAGGATCACCCCTATAAGTAATTAATTATAGGATTAGATGCCTATTAATTACCTCTCCCACCCCTATTCTCGCACGGACAGCACGAAAAAATCTTACATACGAGGAGGCCCCTACTTTCCAAAACCAGAGAGTTAGTGAGTGATGAGGATAAGAGTCGGAGGTAGAGCCAGAGGTCGACAACTCTCCTCACATAGCCTGGGCTACATTGATCTAGGGATGGAGTCGCCATAAGCAACAACAATTCGCCATTTGGGGACGTATTATCGCAAGCAAAGTTTATTTTAGTCACAAGACATTGTAGATTAGGTCTGTGAGTATGTGTTGGTGTTACTCCCCTCAATGTGTAGGCCCGACCCCACGAGTTAGTGATTACACTAGTCGAGAGATTTATTTGCGGTCGAAACTTTTCTTGCAATGATGGGGTATGGACCTGCATTAGGTTTAATGTAACAACTCAAATTTTCAAATAAATTTTTCATTTAAAACAAAGCATCATTATTCGACAAAAGGGTTTATTCCAAGTTTATTTTAAAAGTATAAATAATAAATCCTCAGGATCTTCAACAGCGGCAGAGTGTACGTGTCACGCCGGCGCCTTCCCACGGTCATCACTAGTACCTGAAAGAAAAACATAACCGCAACTAGTAAGCATAAATGCTTAGTGAGTTCCCCAGTATACGACTTACCCACATACGCCTTCCGGCCCGGACCTTCCAGTCCACATAACATTGCCTTCCGGCCCGTAATATAATCGCCTTCCGGCCCATAACGTATCGCCTTCCGGCCCGTACTAGATTGCCTTCCGGCCCATAGTATTTTGCCCTCCGGCCCATAATAGTATAAAGCATAACACATATAGCATAACACACATAACACATAAGTCATACATCATACCGTTCTTTCTGTCACATAAAGTCTCGCCTTCCGGCCCATATAAGCATACATCACATATAACCATACATCACATATAAAGCATCTACCTCTCTAGACATAGCATAATATAACACATACGACCTTCCGGTCTCACAGTCAAACCCTTCCGGGTGAAGTATAGTGAGAAGACTCACCTCGTAGTATGCAAGCTATAAACCCTTCGAGCTACTCGCACTCGATCCGCTAATCCGCAGGTTCCCTATAATACCACATACCTCTATTAATGATCTTATCAAACAAGACAACTGACCCTACTAAGTTACATACAGGTCAACGGTCAATCTTGACCAGAATCGTCGAGTCTAAAGGGTAACTCGACGAGTATAGACACCCTGACACTACTCGCCGAGTCTGAAGAACGACTCGACGAGTTCCTGTAGATCTTCAAGCTACTCGCCGAGTCTGAAGAACAACTCGACGAGTTCCAACAGGTCTTCAAGCTACTCGCCGAGTCTGAAGAACAACTCGGCGAGTCCTAGTGAATCTTCAAGCTACTCGCCGAGTCTGATCATTGGACTCGGCGAGTCCTCGCCATGCAGCCAATCCGCTGCCTCCTGTATTTCGCATGATTCCAAAATATATAGATATGGGACTTCCTGGACCTTCACATATACTATTACAGGGGTTTTTTAACACCTATAACAACAATATAATCTAACAAATCCTTAAATGGGTTTCCTAAACCCTAACTCGCATACAACGTAAAAGTTACAGATTTCGATCCGAAAATTACCTGGAAACGTGTTCCCTGTGTCTCCAAACCTCCAGTACTCGATTCCTTTGATCACCACCTTGCTCCTCCTTGTCTAACAACCTCTTCAAGCCTTCTCAAGACCTCTCTCTTGCTTCAGATGCTCACACACTCCCAAGAGATCTTCAACCGGCCAAAAGACGCGACATGACGGCCATAAGATCGTTATATACGATCAGAAATGAAACGGCTAGGGTTCAGCTGAAACAGCGTCGACTCGCCGAGTCCTTACTTGGACTCGTCGAGTCCAGTCGCGTATCTGCGACTGCGACCAAGACATGGCCCTACTCGGCGAGTCATGCACCTACTCGCCGAGTTCCCTCTTAAATGTGCCCAAAAATAATTTAAAGAAATACCTGGATTTCCGGGCTGTTACAACTCTCCCCCACTAGAACTAGACTTCGCCCTCGAAGTCTCTCACTCTGCGAATAACTCCGGATGTTGCTCCCGCATTTCTCTTTCCGGCTCCCAAGTCATCTCCGATCCTTTCCGATGTTGCCACTGAACCAACACCAGAGGTATCTCCTTGTTCCGTAGAACCTTGGTCTTCCGATCCCTGATAGCTACTGGTCTCTCGGCGTAATTCAGGCTCGCATCCACCTGAATATCTTCCAACGGAACCACTGCTGCCTCATCGGCTATACACTTCCTCAACTGCGACACGTGGAAGGTATTGTGAATCTGACTCAGCTCCACTGGCAACTCCAACCGATAAGCTACCCGACCTACCCTTGCAATTACCCGAAATGGACCTATGAACCGGGGCCCCAACTTGCCCCTCTTCCTGAACCGAATTACCCCTTTCCAAGGAGAAACCTTTAGAAGAACGAAGTCGCCGACCTGGAATTCGAGCTCGGATCGGCGTCTGTCCGCATAACTCTTCTGTCGGCTCTGGGCGGTCAATAACCTCTGCCTCACTCGCTGAATCTGCTCGGTCGTCTGAAGTACAATCTCTGTACTGCCCATCACTCTCTGTCCCACTTCTCCCCAGCAAATGGGAGTCCGACACCTCCTACCATACAACAACTCAAAAGGTGGCATACCAATGCTCGAATGATGGCTGTTGTTGTAGGAAAACTCAGCCAACGGCAGATGCGCATCCCAGCTACCCCCAAAGTGTAACACACACGCTCTAAGCATGTCTTCCAATGTCTGAATCGTCCGTTCGCTCTGACCGTCGGTCTGGGGATGGTATGCGGTACTAAAATGCAGCTTAGTACCCAACTCCTCATGAAATTTCTTCCAGAACCTGGAAGTGAAACGTACATCGCGATCCGAAACAATCGAGATCGGCACTCCATGCCGAGATACTATCTCTCTCACGTACAACTCTGCCAACTTCTCTGCTGATGAACTTTCACTAATGG
Organism: Lactuca sativa; assembly: GCF_002870075.4. Lineage (NCBI taxonomy): Eukaryota > Viridiplantae > Streptophyta > Magnoliopsida > Asterales > Asteraceae > Lactuca > Lactuca sativa. Next base: position 147,063,654 of record NC_056629.2, read on the forward strand.
CAAGGAAGTGTGCACTCTTTGTTAGCCTATCCACAATCACCCAAATCGCATCGACTCCCCTGGCCGTTTTCGGCAATTTGGTGATGAAGTCCATCGTGATCTGATCCCACTTCCACTCAGGGATCTCCAAAGGTTGCAACTTACCATGCGGTCTCTGGTGCTCGGCCTTAACTTTACGGCAGGTCAAACACCTCTCAACGAACCAGGCAACGTCTCTCTTCATGCAAGGCCACCAGTACTCCTTTTTCAAATCCAAATACATTTTCGTGGCACCGGGATGGATCGAGAATTTCGACCTATGTGCCTCCTCCATCAAGGTAACACGCGTGCCTCCCACAAAGGGCACCCAGATCCGACCCCGAAATGTCAGAAGTTCCCGCCCATCCGTAACAAACTCTGAAATCAGCCCGACGACCCGCTCCTGTTTCTGCATCCCAGACTTCACAACCTCGGCCTGTGCCCTACGAATAGCATCTAACACCGGAGTCATCACCGTCAATCTCAAACATACGTCCCGCAATGGAGTACCCTCCGCCCTACGACTCAATGCATCGGCTACCACATTAGCCTTGCCTGGGTGGTATAGGATCTCACAGTCATAATCCTTAACCACGTCTAACCATCTCCTCTGACGCATGTTTAGGTTGGGTTGATCCATCAAATACTTCAAACTCTTATGGTCCGTGTATATGGTACAACGAACCCCGTACAGGTAGTGACGCCAAATTTTGAGGGCGAACACTACTGCCCCCAACTCTAAGTCATGCGTGGGGTATCTTGCTTCGTGAGGCTTCAGCTGCCTCGATGCATAGGCTATCACATGGCCCCTCTGCATCAACACCGCACCCAGTCCCGAAATCGATGCGTCGCAATATACGACAAAGTCCTCCATCCCTTCCGGAAGAGCCAGTACTGGTGCTTCGCACAGTCTCTGACGAAGTGTCTCGAAGGAAGTCTGCTGCTCGGGTCCCCATGAAAACGTAACACCCTTTCGGGTCAATTTGGTAAGTGGCACCGCGATCTTGGAGAAGTCCCTAATGAACCTTCGATAGTACCCTGCCAATCCAAGGAAACTCCTGATCTCCGCAGGTGACTTCGGTGCCTCCCATCTCATTACCGCTTCCACCTTGGCCGGATCGACCAATATCCCTGCCTGATTTACAACGTGCCCCAGAAATTGAACCTCCCGTAACCAGAAGTCACATTTGGAGAATTTTGCATATAGCTTCTCCGACCTCAGTACCTCAAGGACCTCTCTCAAATGTCCCTCATGCTGCTCCCTCGACCGCGAATACACCAGAATGTCGTCGATGAATACAATCACAGACCGATCCAGCATCGGTCTGCATACCCTGTTCATGAGATCCATGAACACTGCTGGGGCATTGGTGAGCCCAAAAGGCATCACCACGAACTCGTAATGCCCATACCGCGTCCTAAAGGCTGTCTTCTGAACATCCTCATCCCGCACTCTCACCTGGTGGTACCCCGATCTCAAATCAATCTTGGAAAACCAAGATGCCCCTTGCAACTGATCAAATAGATCATCGATCCTCGGTAACGGATAGCGATTCTTAACTGTCACCTTGTTCAGCTCCCGGTAATCGATACACATCCGGTGTGAACCATCCTTCTTTTTGACGAACAGAATTGGTGCTCCCCACGGCGAGCTACTCGGCCGAATAAACCCCTTCCCCAACAACTCCTGAAGTTGCGAGGATAATTCTTGCATCTCTGGCGGTGCAAGACGATAAGGCACCTTCGCAATAGGCGCAGCCCCTGGAACTAGATCGATACCAAACTCCACTTGTCTCGCAGGAGGTATTCCCGGCAAATCCTCGGGAAAAACATCTGGAAACTCGCGCACCACTGGAACCTCCTCCAATGTCTTCGGTCTCTCGGAACTCTCTCGCGTATCCATCACATATGCCACAAAGCCGTTACATCCCCGCTGTAGGCATTGCCTCGCCCTAGCGGCCGAACAAAAAGCTGATCTCGAACGGGTACCCTCGCCGTATACCGAAAGAACTCCCCCACTAGGGTCTCGTATAGTCACCAACTGACGCTCGCAGTCGATGACAGCGCTGAATCGGCTCAACCAGTCCATGCCTACGATGACACAGACATCACCCATCGCAATAGGAATTAGGTCAATCGGAAATGCGACCCCGAATATCTCTAGCACACATCCCCGAAGAACCTCCGTAGCACAAATCACCCTCTCAGCCGCAATGGAAACACTCAAAGGCCGACTTAACGGCTCACGACTAATGCCGATATGCTGACTAAAAGCTAACGATACAAACGATCTACTCGCACCCGAATCAAATAATACTAGAGCAGGCATAGAGTTCACAAGGAAAGTACCTACACATATATTAACGTAAGCATAACATTTCGACCTTAAATTAAATACATGAATGATAACATACCTGCCACAACATCGGGCGCAGCGCGGACCTCCTCCGCAGTCAGCTGAAAGGCTCTCCCGCGAGCCCTCGGGGCCTCGACCTTCACCGGTCGGGTCTCAGTAGTCCGGGTAGTAGATGTAGCTCCCTGACGAAGTTGCGGGCACTCGGCCTTCCGATGGCCTGTTTGGTTGCAGTGAAAACAAACCATAAACCCCTTAGGGCAATCCCTGGCAATATGTCCCTCTTTGCCACACTTGTAGCAACCGCCAGCTCGACACGCCCCCTCGTGACTCTTGCCGCACTTCGCGCAAGTGCGACCCTTCGAACCTCCCCTCCTCGAATCAGCGAACTTAATCCGCTTGGCTGCCGGCTGAGACTGGGCCGGCCGTCGATCCACCTGCCGAGACTCAGCCTCCTCCCTCACTTGAGTCTCTAACTCAATCTCACGCTTCCTGGCGTTAGCCTGAAGCTCAGTGAAAGTACGATAGGTGGAGTTTGACACAAACTCCCGAATCTCCCTCTTCAAAACACCCAAATAGCGGCTCATTCGCGACTGCTCCGTAGATACCAGTTCAGGGCAGAACATTGCCCTCTCATGAAACTTCCGTGTGATCACTGCCACGGAATCAGTACCCTGCTTAAGGGTCAAGAACTCCTGAATCAATCGCTCCCTCTCTACCGGAGGAACGTACTCATCCCTGAACATCTCTGTAAACCTCTCCCATGTCACCGCCGAAATCTCTGCCTGAGTGAAGTTCGCTGTCACGAACTTCCACCAATCCTTCGCTCCTAGACGGAGCTGGTTCAAGGCGAACCGTACCCTCAAGTGCTCCGGGCATGAGCAAGTATAGAAACACCCCTCGATGTCGGCGACCCACCTCATAGCTGCAATCGGATCCTGCGTACCATCAAATTCAGGGGGTTTCGTGTTGCTGAATTCCCTGAATAGTAATGAATCACCCCCTTGCGGCCTGGCAGCAGCCACCGCTGCGGTAGCGGCAGCAACTGCAGCTTCAGTAATTGCGGCGCACCGCTCCTCAAACTCCTCCATCAACGTGGTCTTAATAGACCCAAACATCTCCGGGATCTCAGCCCGGACCGCCGCAGCTACCTCTTCCTGAATAATCTGACGAATTTCCTCGTCACTCGCACCGCTCGAACTCGCCCCATTGCGTGTGATAACCATGATGTCTCTGAAATACAACATAAAATCATCAGAGACTCCACCAAGTACAATTGTACTCGATACGCGCCCTACCCAGTCTCCGATTTCCGGGGATTCTTATTTGAGTCTTCCACTGATCCGGTGCCTTCGGTAGTACGGGCCCAATACTACCGACCACACCGTATCAGTATTCGTCCCAAATCTTCCTCCCCAAATCCCGAATAACGAGTACTCTATTTCTAGTATGCACTAATTACTTGCACGCTACCAAATATCTCATATAAGCAATCTTCCTAGACTAAGGCATCACAAAACAGGCAATTCTATTCCTCTCATGTATACCTAGTCTTCTAGCATGCATAACAATTCATAATTCAGCGCATAACATAACATTGTAAGGTATTCTGGGGATCTTTACTGTTCAGACGCTGGCTGCACGTACACACCGTTCCATCCTTGTTTTACCGCTTATCATTTATAAAATGTTGTGTCCTTATTATTTAAAAAGATTTTTCCTCAAATCCCCGGTCTGAGTTCAGTTGCACCCAAAAGTACACCCGAATCCCTCAAACCAAGGCTCTGATACCAATTGTAACAACTCAAATTTTCAAATAAATTTTTCATTTAAAACAAAGCATCATTATTCGACAAAAGGGTTTATTCCAAGTTTATTTTAAAAGTATAAATAATAAATCCTCAGGATCTTCAACAGCGGCAGACTGTACGTGTCACGCCGGCGCCTTCCCACGGTCATCACTAGTACCTGAAAGAAAAACATAACCGCAACTAGTAAGCATAAATGCTTAGTGAGTTCCCCAGTATACGACTTACCCACATACGCCTTCCGGCCCGGACCTTCCAGTCCACATAACATTGCCTTCCGGCCCGTAATATAATCGCCTTCCGGCCCATAACGTATCGCCTTCCGGCCCGTACTAGATTGCCTTCCGGCCCATAGTATTTTGCCCTCCGGCCCATAATAGTATAAAGCATAACACATATAGCATAACACACATAACACATAAGTCATACATCATACCGTTCTTTCTGTCACATAAAGTCTCGCCTTCCGGCCCATATAAGCATACATCACATATAACCATACATCACATATAAAGCATCTACCTCTCTAGACATAGCATAATATAACACATACGACCTTCCGGTCTCACAGTCAAACCCTTCCGGGTGAAGTATAGTGAGAAGACTCACCTCGTAGTATGCAAGCTATAAACCCTTCGAGCTACTCGCACTCGATCCGCTAATCCGCAGGTTCCCTATAATACCACATACCTCTATTAATGATCTTATCAAACAAGACAACTGACCCTACTAAGTTACATACAGGTCAACGGTCAATCTTGACCAGACTCGTCGAGTCTAAAGGGTAACTCGACGATTATAGACACCCTGACACTACTCGCCGAGTCTGAAGAACGACTCGACGAGTTCCTGTAGATCTTCAAGCTACTCGCCGAGTCTGAAGAACAACTCGACGAGTTCCAACAGGTCTTCAAGCTACTCGCCGAGTCTGAAGAACAACTCGGCGAGTCCTAGTGAATCTTCAAGCTACTCGCCGAGTCTGATCATTGGACTCGGCGAGTCCTCGCCATGCAGCCAATCCGCTGCCTCCTGTATTTCGCATGATTCCAAAATATATAGATATGGGACTTCCTGGACCTTCACATATACTATTACAGGGGTTTTTTAACACCTATAACAACAATATAATCTAACAAATCCTTAAATGGGTTTCCTAAACCCTAACTCGCATACAACGTAAAAGTTATAGATTTCGATCCGAAAATTACCTGGAAACGTGTTCCCTGTGTCTCCAAACCTCCAGTACTCGATTCCTTTGATCACCACCTTGCTCCTCCTTGTCTAACAACCTCTTCAAGCCTTCTCAAGACCTCTCTCTTGCTTCAGATGCTCACACACTCCCAAGAGATCTTCAACCGGCCAAAAGACGCGACATGACGGCCATAAGATCGTTATATACGATCAGAAATGAAACGGCTAGGGTTCAGCTGAAACAGCGTCGACTCGCCGAGTCCTTACTTGGACTCGTCGAGTCCAGTCGCGTATCTGCGACTGCGACCAAGACATGGCCCTACTCGGCGAGTCATGCACCTACTCGCCGAGTTCCCTCTTAAATGTGCCCAAAAATAATTTAAAGAAATACCTGGATTTCCGGGCTGTTACATTTAAAACCTTCCCCTAAAAACTTAATATGCTAAAATCATAACAAATAAAAGGAGCATGCGTATTATTTCTTTGGGAGCAATACTACTAAAATCCATATGTTCATCATATATAGACTCTCGTTATGAGCTATTTTCAGAATACCATAAATAACCGGAACACGATACACTCAGAACTAAGATAAATAACTCCTGACGTATAAACCCTTATTTAAGACTCACTATCATCTCACCTTTTTAAGCCTCATAGTTAAAAGGTGCCCTTTTCATAGACCTATGGGTGTGCGATCATACCAGCACTAATGCACCAGATCCCATCAAAACTCCTCAGCTAATTGTGTTTGGACAAACATGACCCCAAGATGAGTAAAGCTTGACGCCCGTATGAAACCTACTTCTACCCACTACCATAATTCCGTCTTAGGGACATTAGTAGAAACACCGAGAATAGTTCAGTAAAGTGAGAAATTTATATGTGTATATAAATGGTAAGGATATAACTAGAGATAATTGTCCCTAATCACGACATCGTTTCTCCTCATGCAACAGGATTATGTCTTGACAAGAAGGTAACCAGTCGACAAGCAAGGTAGCAATCCTACAGATAGATCCTGCTACTTTTCAAGCTGCAGTCACGGCAGCCGTGACAGCCGTCATGGCATAACTTAATGCTAACAATGGAAGCGGTACCGACAATAGAGATTGTTGTACTTAGGAACACCGGCGGGTGTCTGCCAACGAAGGCACCTCAGGCGACAAACCTACGAACAAGAAGAGAAAGTTTTGGGACGAAAAGAAGTGTAACCTACCTCAAAAATTCGCAGGAAGAAAGCAATCTGTGGCTGCACCTGCCATTACAACAGCAGTCACGACGCATGCCTCGACACTAGCCACAAGGTCTGTCACCCAAGCGCCGGCCAGACCATATAAGGGATCACTTCCAAGGTGTAACAAGTGTGGCTTCCATCACAATGGGGTTTCCCGGGTGATGCACTGTAAAAACTGCGACAAGAACGTACATACTGCCCGCTTCTGCAGAAACCAAACCTAGCACCTCCCTTCAATCACCAACACCAAGGTAGGACCAGTATGCTACCTATGCGGTGAAATGGGACACTTCAACAGAGAATTTCCAGCTGAGAAGAATAACGGGGAATAGAAGCAGTGTGATGAACACACCAACAAGAGCAGCAAGGGAACCATATTAGGACTTTTGTAATGTTCCTAACGACAAAACATCTAAGTACCATATGTTTGTAACGAATTTAGTATGCTTGCTAAAATCATTGTCTTTCTAAAAGTAGTTAAAATACTCTCTCGTTCAAATCAAACCAAAGACACTCATATATGACCTTAGGATCTTTACCTGTAAGCTGTGATGACTTTGTACATACATCGGTGTTGGGATTATTATGTTGCATCGTGGGCTCGGTCCTTAGCCCAGTTTTGATTGCCGGTATTGGGCCTGTCCAACCGTGCATGTTTTGTTCTAGGGTTTAGTATATAAGCTGCATGCATGCAGTCTTTGTAGTCAACACTTTAATTATTTTTCACATTAAGTTTGTAGAAAACCGTAGCTCACCTCTACAGTGGAAGTTCTTTGTCGAGCTCTGCTGAGGCGTGACTTTATTGGAATCATAAGCACATATTTGATTCTATTCTGTGTTCATATTCTTATTGTGTTTGTCTTGTTTGATTCTCAGATTCTTACCTGTGAAAGATCTAATCGATCTAGAGTTTTATTTTCGTCAATTGGTATCAGAGCAGGAGACTGTGTAATTCATATACATTTCTTCTGTCGAAGAAGCTATTAGGGTTTTTAATTCCGCATTGATTGATATTAATTGAGTCGTCATTCCATATTGACGTATCTCATTAATTGTTGATCTAACCCTAACGATATATTACAAGTCTGATCTTAAATAGGTAATCGATCAAAAGTCATTACAATGTCCATGAATGATTCTCAAACAAATCCAATCAACATCTCCAACAGCATTGGTTCTACGACAAGGATTCCAATCTTGTATACTCAATATTATGAAGTTTGGAGGCATCACTTTGAAGATTATGTGATTGGATCGGAGGATAATGGGTACTTGATCTGGGAAGCAATCACTATTGACCCATTTGCTCACTCAAGCACCTCAAAGATTGTCAAAAATCAGAAGGAGTACAATCAACTTGTTAACGATGTCAAAGATATTCCTCAAGACAAGAAGGAAAAGTTTCAATGCAACATCAAGGCATTGAGGATGATTAGGTTTGCCTTGCAGTCAGATACGTTTCGTTTGGTAAGTTCTTGAGCTACTGCTAAAGAGTTTTGGGACAATGGGTACTTGATCTGGGAAGCAATCACTATTGACCCATTTTCTCACTCAAGCACCTCAAAGATTGTCAAAACTCAGAAGGAGTACAATCAACTTGTTAACAATATCAAATATATTCCTCAAGACGAGAAGGAAAAGTTTCAATGCAACATCAAGGCATTAAGGATGATTAGGTTTGCCTTGCAGTCAGATACGTTTCGTTTGGTAAGTTATTGAGCTACTGCTAAAGAGTTTTGGGATAGATTAAAAGAATTATGTTCCACTGATGAAGATCTGGAACATTCATTTCAAACTCTCCTGCTTTCTGAAGTTGGCGATTTCAAGCAGAAGCCCGAAGAGAAACTGGTTCAAACTTTTGATCGCTTTAATCATCTTTTAAGTAAGATGATAAATCATGGGATTGGAAGGAAAGTTATTGAACAAAATGTTACTTTCATGAACGGTCTTAGATCCGAATGGATGGCCGTTGTATCTACTGTTAAAGCACATGAACAATTCAAGTCGTATTCTCTGGCGAAACTAGTTGGTATTTTGAAATCCCATGAAAGTGCACTGTCTAAGGAAACAAATATGGTTTCCAGTTTGGGTTCTTTCGCCCTTGTCTCTAAAGGAAAAAGCTCAGTTGAAGAAGAAGAGGAATTGGATCTTGCCGATTATGATCTGACCGGTGAAGAATATGCCTTGATGGTATCCAATCCTAGAAAAATCATTAAGAATAAATTCCCAACCAACAAGAACCGAAACTGGCAGGGAAGTTATAGTACTGAAAAGATCAAGGAGGAACCGAAGATGGGTTCGAAGTATGAAGAGTTAAAGAAAGAAGGGAAAGTTGGTGGAGACTCAGGATTTGATTGCCATTACTGTGGAGGCAAGAGCCATTTTGCAAAAGATTGTATGCTGAAAAAGAAAGCAGAAAAGATAGACGATGACGATGAGGAATCGAGCCTCCTAAGAAGACTGGAGGAAATCAACAAAAGAAAGTCTGCTGCTAACAATAATACTATGAATGCTTTGATTGTGCAGGATACAGACAATCATGATGAGTTTGGTGGTATGGAAGTATGGTCCACAGATTCAGAGGATGAAGAAGTCAGAAAGCCCACACATGGGAAGGCAATGATGGTGAAAGAAGAACCTGTGATAGGAAGGTGTTTCGTGGTAACCGAAGGTGTGTCTCAAATGAGAGGATATACAACCGATGGTGGGATAGAAGGCGAGAAGGACCGAGAGGACAAATGTTTTGCTGCTAAACCTGTCAGTGCACAGATCAACGAATGTGATGAGTTGATCAAGAAGGTACAAAATATTATTGCTTCTTTAAATATACCTATTACTAACTATGAAAAGGAATTAAGTAACTTAAAATCTAAATTTTCAAGCATAAGTAGCAGTCTCACCCAAACCCGTGTCACAAATTCTAACCTAACTGATTAAATTAGCAGGATATCATCGAAAAGCGAGGAAAGGAGGATGTGGATTGAGCAGAAGGGGAAAGAGTGGATTAGGTCTAAGGATGATTCGATTTATTTGCAACGAGACAATCTTAAACTTCTAAGACAGCGAAATGTGTTTTGTTTGATTGCGAAAAGACTTTATTTTAATATCACTCAGTTACATCTTGATTGTGAAAAAGGAAAGAAGATACATCGCATGATTTTACCCTTCCTTGAGTTAAAGGAGGATGAAATCGATGTTGAAGCCTACAATTGTGAAAGCGTTGTATCTTCTGACGAGGTTTTTCCTGCCTATAAAATTGGTCTTGACAAAATTGAATCCTACATAAAGTCCAAAGACCACAAGGACATGCTTAAAAATATGTTAGATGAGAATGATAGATTGAAGTTAAGAACCAAAACTGTACATAAATTTGACTCTTTGAATGCCAAATTAAGTTCAGAAAATAAAATTGATGTTGAAAATGCATCTGAACTTAATGAGGATGATGATCTGAGTGAAATATCTATAGAAGATTTGGTGGACTGTTCAGAATTTTGTCAAGCGAACCTGAAACACGAAAAAATTTGATTTCTGAAAATTTTGTTGAGTTCGCTCGCTCGTCAACAGACAAGTCCAAAACTCTTAAAGCAAAAGCTGTTGTATATCAAAAGGTACAAACCACTCCAAATCAATTCTACACGGTCCCTGGTGTCACTCCACAACAAACCGCATAACTGACAGCTATGGTGGAAGAAGATAATGCTGCTGCATGTGACGAGTTCTTTTGGTCAGTACCAATACACAACGCTGATGAAACGAAGTGCCTATCTCAAAAGACCTCATGGAGAGTGAAAGGTAGATATATACCAGAACCACTAAACGAGCCTGCAAGATATGATGTGCCAAGCACAAGTGGAACCAAAACTTCATTGGGCGAACCTACGCAAACCACTAGTGAAACATCCTCAACTAAAAGTGACTACCATGCTCCTGCTTCAAAGAAAAAGGCTAACATCCACATAAATCAAAAACAGGTGGCCGATCGAAAACACCAACGAAATCTGAGATACAAGAAGAATCTCTCAGAAAGAAAACAGTTTTGGAGATCATAAAATCCTCACTTTGTAAGGATAGAAAAGAAGCACAAATCTCAAGAGCAATCAAGGAACTGAAAGGGTAGTTTCGGTCCATCGACCGAAAGGAACCGAAAAATCTGCTTAATATTTTGCAGGTTATGCGTGACGAGCAGTTTGACGAAGAATGGTATATTGATAGTGGCTTCTCGCGTCACATGACAGGGCAGAAGGAAGAACTGAGGGAGTTTCGGTCTCTCAAGGATGGTGGTATTGTGAAGTACGGAAACAACTCATTTGGCACTATCAAAGGCTATGGAATGTTCACTAATGGCGATTTCTCTATAAGAAAAGTGGCATATGTTGAAGAGCTCCAACACAACCTTATCAGCGTATCACAGCTGGTAGTTGGCACTGGATTGAAGGTATCATTTGATGATGAAGGATTTGAGATTGTCGAGAAGAAATCTAATAACGTTCTACTGAAGTCAAAGCGAAAGGGGGAAATGTATCCTTTGAACCTCAACCTAATTTGAGGTAAACCAGCAGTTTGCTTACTCACGAAGGCTTACTCAGATGAAAGCTGGTTATGGCATCGAAGACTTTCTCATCTGAATTTCAAGGATATCAACAAGCTGGTTTTAGGTGATCATGTTCGAGGTCTTCCCGTTCTAAAATTTGACAAAGAACATCTCTGTGCTGCCTGTGAAATGGGAAAGCAAAGTAGGCAAAGTCATCCTTCCATTATCAATACAAAGGTGATAGAACCATTGGAGCTGTTACATATTGACCTGTGTGGTCCCTCGTCCATTGAAAGCTGATGAGATTAAAACTTTAATCTTTGAAGATTGATTAGATCTTAAACAGGTAATTAATTATAAAAACAGCAAGAACACGAAAATAAGTATAAGACAAGAGTGAATCAATCGTGTCGAATGATTAAAACAAAATCCTCAGAAGAGCTCGATTAAGAACATCAACTGTAGAGGATTGGTAGGTTACAAAACGATTAAAGAAATCTGGAAATACTATAGTTATGCTCTAGATCAATCGTTCCAATCATTTTCCTAATATGCATGCAAGCATATACTTATATAATAAACATAAAGGGCTCTCGGTTGGACAGGCCCAAACCGGAATACAAAATAAGTAAACAAACAGCCGAGCCCAGTTGACGCAATCTTCAACAAAATCTTCAGCCCAACAATCTCCCCCTTTGCGTTAATTGGAGCGAGATCTTCACTTGTTACTTGGGCCAGCAGCTGAAGCAGGTACCTTCTTCTTCACAGTGTTAAACAGACATTTGGTGAGCGAGAGGATTGTCTGTCTAAACCTGATGTACCACTGAATCATGTCGTTGAAGTACTTGACATCATCAGCCGAATTCTCTTTACACCTTTTGATGATTGATAACACATGCTCCAGACAAGCAGTGGTGTAAAGATGTTTGTCAGCTAAAGCAAAGAGACATTTCTGTCCTTCCGCTCTAGTGAACATAACCGAGTTGCGTCTCGGGTCGATCTTGCCCATTTGCATTTGGTTGAGATCACTGGCTGATCCCACAGGAGCTATCTTCGGTTTCTTTTTGAAGACTGTGGCAACCTCCTGATCCATTAGGGCAACCTCCATGATGTAGCAGACTAACATCCTTTTGATATGGTCTATAATGGGACCATATTCGGCTTCATTTGTCAAAAGGATATTATGCAGGACAATCCAATCATGAGGATTTAAGTTCGGTAGATCCGCCAGGGAGATATGATGTGCAGTTTTAGCAGATCCCCGGATCACCTTGAACCGAACGTTTATGAACCTCCCTTCGGTGTAAGGCTTCAGTACCCGAACGTTCACTATCTTCTGGGCGCTCCAAGTTAGATACTGAGGACGAGCAGCCTTCAGATAGAAGTCGATGAGCTCCCTGTCAAGTTCATCATTTGGATGAGAGACTTCAAAGATATTTGAGAAGGCGTGGAAGGTAAACGCCTTTCGAGTCAGCGGCATGTCGAACTGCGAGTCGACAGAGTTGTAGCAGTCGAACGAGATAACTGGCTCGAGCCATAAGATGCTGGGAGTATCTATGGCCTCTTTGATAAAACGCTCCCGAGTCCAGGCAGGGAAGAGAGTCTTCTTGCTCTCGAGGAGATCGTGGGCTTCCTTCTGCTTGCGTTCAGCTTCTTCAGCCTCTCGCACCACACGATTAACATCGTCATCCACATTGCGACTGTTCTTTCGTTTTAACATGTCAGCAATGGTTTCATCATCTTCATCTTCATCTTCATCCTCAGCTAAATTTTTCCCTTTGTCCTTCACACCCGAACCCGAAGCTTGACCAGTCGGAGGTGGTTCGGTTGTGTGAGTAGCTTTGGAGGATGGAGGTGGTTTCGATCCGGTCTTCTTCTCTTCTCCCCCTTGTTTCGGATTGGACACGAAACTAGGTAAGCCTTCGATTTTGCTGAGAAGGTCCATGGCAGGAGAAAGCTTTTCAACAAGGGTTCGCCTCACCGAATGGTTGAGAATAGGATCGTGTGCTTCTAGGATGTTTGATAAAGCAGCGTGTACATCCGAAACACAAGTTTTGATGACCTCCCTTTCGGATCGAAGAGCTTCAAGTTGTTGTTGTGTGTTTGAAAGCTGCGTGCTCTTGATCTTGAGGGCGGTTGTTTTGCTCGCCAGAACGTCCATCAATGAATTTTCAGCCGCGAGATCCTCCTGAAGCTTAGCGAGGCGCTCATCGATGGAGGCACGAAGGGCCGAGTTGTCGTCGCTTAGAGATTGGCGAAGTGTTGCGAACGAGGTCAACTCCGTAGAAACAAACTTTGCCAATTGCTGAACAATCGGTTCCAAAGTTGTCTTTGTGGCGTCGGCGCTTTCCTGTAGGGACTTCAACAGGATAGAAGCCTCGGAGAATAGTTTATCGACTTTTTCGGTCGCTGCTCACAGGCTTTGGTTGAGGCGTTTATAGCGGCAGTGGCTGAGGCTACCGAATCATGTTGAGCCCTAGAGAAGGCATCAACTATCTTCTGAAGTGCAGCTTCAGAAAGAGAGGACTGTTGGTTGGAAGATGAGGCGAGAAGTAGGTCAACCTTCTCGTTGAGCTCCTTAAGATGCTTCTTTGTCACTAGAGCATCATCCTCTTCATCACTTTGAACCTGAAACGGACTATAGTAGACCGAATCAAAGTTCATGTTGTCACCGCCAAGAAACGGGTTATCTCCATCAGAGGCATTATCTGGAGATTGTGGAGGTGGTGAAGCTGGGGGTGTGGTTGTTTTGGTAGGTTCAGGTTCAGTGGGTGTGGGGTTATTTTCGGGTGGTGGTTGAGTATGGGTAGGATCGGTTGCATGCTGGGTTTCGGTTTGAGGTGGTTCGGTTACGGGTGGGGTTTCGGTTGTAGTTGTGAAAATGGGAGGTGGTATAGGGAAAGATGTTGGTGGAATAGTGGTAGTGGGGATTATGGTCAGAATGGAAGTAGGAATGGTTGGAGGAGGTGAAGGAACGGGTGAGTTGTGGATTTCCATATCTGGGGTAGGTGAGCGAGGTGGTGTGTTGCCTCGTTGAGGGGTTTCGCCTCCTTGAGAGCCGTCCGAACCCGAACTCTCGTTTTCTGATTCACTTGGAGAAGAGGGGATAACAAGCTTTCGCTTCGGTTGAGTCTTCCTCCTCTTCAGTTGTGGGGACTGTGCATCTTTAGGCTGTTTCCTCTTCTTGGGAGAAGGACCTTTTGGAGCTTTGGCCGCTTGCTTCCCTTTGTCCGCCTTTTTGCCCCTGGGAACCGGTTTGTCAGCATCATGGATTGACTTAAGCATTTCCGGTGTAAGTTCCCTAGGACCAGTTGCCCTGAATTCCTTGATCGTCCGGATAAGTCTGCTGTCAGAGGGGACGTCGCCATACATCGTCTCCGGAATAGAGCCAATGAATGAGAATTTAGATGCATCCGAGACGATGATCTTCTTGGTGTGGAACGTACGATTGAAGACATCGATGCACCTGCAGCAGTGGGAATGTCGAACTTGTCCATCGCCCACTTTGTGATTAAAATCCAGAACCGGGCCAGCGACACCTCAGAGTGTCGTGATGATGAAGAAAGGCTCTGGATGAGCTATTGCCAGAGGACCATCCCAAAATCCAAATTAACCCCGTTGTAGACTGCATACATGATCGACAAGAAAAGTCGACTAGCCCCGTCGGATCCTGAGCTCCGTTCCGACAAGCCCTTGAAGAGGACCGTGAACATGCCGTTCCACTGTGGCGGCAAGCAAGATTTCTTGAATTTAGCGACGGAGGTGAGAACCTCCGTGTACCCCATGTTGTAAAACATGTTATACAGATACCCAACCGGAATCGTCTCCGGAATTATTCTCGATGGGTAAACAGCCAACCCTAGCATTGTGCAGAAACGTTGTCGAGAAACAGAGGTCTTGTGTTCAGCAATCTCGAAGAACACCCGTTCGACCGCTTTGTCGTAATAAGCAGTCGCATAAACCTGCGATAGGGCCACCATGGGCACAGACTCGATTCTGGAGAGAGCCGTAGCGATTTGGGAGTAGTTTAGGCACTCGATGATCGGCGACATGTAGGAGTCGTACGCCAGAGGGTTGAGATCGATCACCAGGCATTGTTGCGGACGAATAGGAAGGATTTGTGATGTAGCATGGACGGAAGAGGATTCTGCCATTGTTGAAGGTAGTAGAAGAAGAAGATGAACAGTGAAGCGTTTGGGAGTTTTTGCTCTCTAGAAAATCCGGAAGCAGTAAAAAGGTAAATGAGAGTTTAGACTGCCTTTTATAGTGAGGGAATGGAAAGAGAAAAATCGTTTCAAATCTTCTATGCGATGATCACGTAGGAGAGAGAGTGTCAGATTCCTAGGATCACACCACCCAACAAGCGCCGTTTCAGAAGAAAAACGGTTCAAATCCTCACGCGCCATTAAATGCCAGAGGGATGTCGCTTGGATTTCACACACGCGTCCATAATGTCAGTAAAAGTATGGGCGTTTCAAATTCACACGCGCCCCCTTTTTACCGTCGTTTGAATTTCAATCCGTTTAACTCCCGCCGAGTCAGCAACCTTTCGTCTTATCTTTTTAAATGGCATCTTTTGAATTGAACAGCCACGTGGATTATTTTTGACCACCGCTTCACAATTAACCACCAAAGTAATAATACAGCCTGTAATAATTAGTAACGGAGTTTTGGAAAATCAAAGATTTTCGTGCAAAGAGTGTAAAAGGAAAAGAAATAAAGCAACTCTTGTAAGGATTTTCTGTGATGTCAATAATGACACGAAACTGATGATCCCGGGCACGAATCTCTTCCTTCAAGGTCAAGAGAGACCTTAAGGTGTTAGTGTGGATTCCCGTTGAATTACGATCAAACACTTATTAATAAATGTTGAAAGGCTTCTTTTAAATTAGGCTAAATAAGGGTGGCTTTCGCTTTGATTCAGCAATTCTAATCTTGAAATAAGAAAGAAAGTGAACAAAGTACTTGTGAGACCGGTGTAGCCTATTGAACAAGTAGGTAGGAATTTATTTTAAATTGGCTTGGAAAGATATAAAATCTCAGATAAAAAATTTAAAAATTGGATCCCAAGGGAAGAAATGTTATGGTGTTTAACAATTTCATAGGAATCACGCAAAATAAAATTTGAGATTTCATGAAAGTACATTCGTCAATTCTTTGGTGAAAACTTGAGCAAATTAATTATTCACCGTCAATTCAGATTTGGTGTTGAATTTTGGGTTTCACTCAGCTCGTAGTGGCACGAAACTAAGATCATAAACACAGATGTTGTGTAACCATAAACCTCAGTGGTAATTTCTGAGAGTCTCAAGGGTTACGTTGAGGAAACGAATGTAATGGAGAAATATAATGGAGATGGTGTAAGAAGATAAAGTACCTCTGCTGCGAAATAAAGGACCAAGCAGAAAACTCTTATCTCATGTGAGAAGAGAGTGAGGTAGCTCACGATTAGAATAAATGTGTTAGCCTTATTAGGAAGACAAGGTTTGTGTATACCAGGTCATGAAGGCTATTATTCAAAATCTTATGAGGCTTGGGACACATACAGCAGCATGCTTCTAAGGACACTTAATTAAGCCAACATTTATATTCCCATAAACGAACGAACACATAAAAAAAATAAAATTTTTTTTTGGAGTTTTTGAGATTTATATAAAAAAAAATTAAGTAAGAAAAAAATGAGATAAAAAAAACTTTTGAAAACCAAACCCGAACGTTCGGTTGGTGTTGGTTGGAAAAAGTTTGAAAAACCGAACCCGAGCGTTCGGTTGGTTTCGGTTCAAGAAAATTTTGAAAAACCGAACCCGAGCGTTCGGTTGGTTTCGGTTCCAGAAAATTTTGAAAAACCGAACCCGAGCGTTCGGTTGGTTTCGGTTCCAGAAAATTTTGAAAAACCGAACCCGAACCTTCGGTAGGTTTCGGTTTTGGAAAATTTTAAGAAACCAAGGAATTTAGACATGCAATTGGAAAATACCTTCAATATTAAGAAAAACAATTTTTGTACAAGTAATATACAACCAAGAAGCACTACCTTTGAAGTGATGAGCGAATAAGATGGTTTAACCGAACCAGAACGTTCGGTTAGATTCGCTTCTTACGTTTGAGGCTGAGAGATAGTGTGAGGTACTGACTCTGATTCCATCATACCTAGCCCTTGCAGTATTCTGTTGAATGATGCTTCAGGAAGAGCTTTGGTAAAGACGTCATCCAGTTGATCAGTGGTTCTTACGAAATGAACTTCGACGTTTCCATCTTCCACGTGATCTTTGATGAAGTGATACCTCAGTGCTATGTGTTTGGTTTTAGAGTGTTGCATTAGGTCATGACAGATCCTAATTGCACTTTCAGAGTCACAATATAGTGGGATCTTCTTCATATTGAGTCCATAGTCTCGAAGTTGACTCTGGATCCAAATCACTTGGGAAGTGCAAGATGCAGCGACAATGTATTCCGCTTCGGCAGTAGACAACGACACACACGTTTGTTTCTTGGATTGCCAGCTGACCAACTTCCCGTCAAGGAATTGACAGCCACCAGTTGTGCTTTTTCTGTCGAGTCCACATCCTCCAAGGTCTGCATCTGAATAGGCTTGAACGAAAAAGCCTGAGTTGGAAGGATACCACAGGCCTAAGGAGGCAGTTCGCTTCAGATAGCGTAGAATGTTCTTCACTGCAAGCATGTGTGGTTCGCGTGGGTTTGCCTGAAATCGAGCACAATAACACACAGAAAACATGATGTAAGGCCTGCTAGCAGTAAGATACATTAGTGAGCCTATTATTTGACGATAGAGCGTGATATCAACAGCCGGTTTGTCTAGGGATGGAGTTAGTTTGGTGCCAAATGCCATTGGGACTTTGACTTTTGAGTCTCCCATCATACCAAACTTTTCTAGGAGAGTCTTCGTGTAAGCTTCCTGATTGATAAAGATGCCTTCGGGTCCCTGTCTAATATTTAAACCAAGGAAAAAGTTAATAGGACCCATTGAGCTCATTTCAAATTTAGTCTCCATTAACTTTCTGAATTCAACTGTTAAGCTGGGATTCGTAGAGCCAAAGATAATGTCATCGACATAAATTTGAACTATCATAAGGTGGTTACCTTCCTTTTTGCGAAAGAAGGTTGGGTCAACCGAACCTTGTTTGAATTTAGACATCTTTAAAAATTTTGTTAGCGTTTCATACCAGGCTCTCGGAGCTTGTTTAAGGCCATACACAGCTTTATCCAGAATGTAGCAATGATTTGGATATTTTTCGTTCACGAACCCAGGAGGTTGCTCCACATACACGGTTTCTTCAAGATCTCCATTAAGAAATGCACACTTGACGTCCATTTGGAAAACTTCAAAGTTTTTGTGAGCAGCATAAGCCAGAAATATTCTAACAGATTCTAGCCTAGCTACTGGAGCAAAAGTCTCTTCATAATCAATCCCTTCCTCCTGACAATATCCCTTTACTACCAGACGAGCCTTGTTCCTTATTACATTCCCTTCGTTGTCCATTTTGTTCCTAAAAACCCATTTGAGACCAACAACCGAAGCATCTGGAGGAGTTGGAATGAGGCGCCAGACTTTGTTCCTTTCAAATTCGTTTAGTTCGTCTTGCATTGCTTGAACCCAATCAGAGTGATCGAGGGCAGTGTTAACTGTCTTCGGTTCAACTTTTGATACGAATGAGTTAAACATACAAAACTCAACCTTTGAGAATAAGGATGTCTGTTTTGCCTTCAGTTGTGATCAGGTCAGAACCTTCTCAGAGACATCACCAACTACTTGAGAGATAGGATGATCTCTGGTCCATTTGGTAAGAGGAGGGTAATTTGGATCAAAGGTTGGGTCTAGTTCAGCATTGATCATTTCTTCTGGCTCAGATTGGCTATCATAGTCAAGCGTCATATCATCATGCTCCCCCTCGATTGATGAGCTTTGAGAAACATGAGGTTCAGGAGTTTCTTGTGATGCTGGTCTTGCAGGCATTGATACACCTTCGGTTGGAGAAGCACTTTCGTTTGGAGTTGTAGAGCTTGGCTCCCCCTCGACATTTGAGCTTGGCTCCCCCTCGACTTGTGAGCTTGACTCCCCCTCGACTGAAGCATTGTTGGATGGAGGGTCATCAGTAGTCGATCCTCCTTCATTCATTCTCCTGGCAGCTTCTTCGACAATTTGCTTCATGTGGTCGACTTTGTTGTCCGCTGCACCTGCTTCTGAGAGAGAAGCTTTCTCTGGTTCGTCAAAGAGCTCCAGAAATTTATCGTATAAATTAGCGATCGAGACTGTGACTTGCCCAGTTTGAGGAAAGATTTCCCCAACGGTGTCTTCTTGTAGCCTTTTGACATAGCCATCGTCAAAGGTCACGTAATATGTCTCTTCAATTTTTCTCGAACGCTTGTTTAGGATTCTGTATGCCTTGGATGTGAGAGAGTATCCCAGAAAGATTCCCTCGTAGGCTTTGACGTCGAACTTGTTGCGGTGTTCTTTAGAGTTGAAGATGAAACACCGTGAGCCGAATACGTGGAAAAATTTCACATTAGGCTTTCTGTTATTGAGAATCTCATATGGTGTGAGCGTGAATCGTTTGTTGAGATAAGACCTGTTCTGTGTAAAACAAGCAGCAAAAATAGCATCAGCCCAAAAATAAAGAGGTAAGGAAGCGAAACTTAGCATAGTTCGGGCAGCTTCACACAAAGATCGGTTTCGTCTTTCGACAATTCCGTTCTGTTGTGGTGTGTAGGGAGCTGAGAAGTTGTGACTTATTCCCTTTTCTGCAAGAAATTATTCAAACTCCCTGTTCTTGAATTCCAGACTATTGTCGCTTCTGATGTTGCGAACGACCTTCTTGAGCTGTACTTCAATCTGCTTGATGAACACTTTCAGCTTATGAGTCGCTTCAGGTTTGAGCTTTAGAAAGAACATCCATGTAAATCGTGAAAAGTCATCAACATTAACAAGAATATACTTGCTACCACCGATGCTTTCGATAGATGAAGGACCACACAAATCGATATGAAGTAATTCGAGTGGTTCAACAACTTTTGTGTTAATTACAGATGGGTGACTTTGATGACTCTGCTTCCCCATTTCGCATGTAGCACACAAATGATCTCTGTCGAACTTGAGCAATGGAAGACCCCTAACATGACCTCCAGTGACAAGTCGGTTGATATCTTTAAAGTTGAGATGAGAGAGTCTTCGGTGCCACAACCAGCTTTCGTCAGATTGAGCTTTTGATAACAGGCATATAGCTGGGTTTCCTTTGATGGGTTTCAGGTTTAGAGGAAACATTTCACCCTTTCGCTCTGACTTGAGAATTACCTTCTTTGTCTTTTTCTCAATAATTTCAGAACCTTCATCATCGAATGAGACTTTAAGACCTGTACCTCCAACAAGCTGAGATACACTGATGAGGTTGTGTTGGAGTCCTTCCACATAAGCCACCTTCCTTATAGTAAAGTCACCATTTGTTATCATCCCGTATCCCTTTATGGTGCCGAAAGAGTTATTTCCAAACTTGACATTGCCACCATTTGCAAGAGACCTGTATTCCCTGAGCTCCTCTTTCCTCCCTGTCATGTGACGTGAGCAGCCACTATCGATGTACCATTCTTAGTCGAACTGCTCGTCACTCATAACCTGGAAAAGTTAAGCAGATTTAGGAACCCAAAGTTTCTTGGGTCCACGTGAGCTTTTCATGGGAACAGGAACAGTAAGAGAGATGTCAACAAGATATGTTCGTTTTATAAGTGTTGTTTCATCTTTCTTTTTAATGGTAAAGACTTTTATTTTATTAGGATTGGGTGCGTTCGGTTTAGACTCTGGTGTGGATGAAGAGACCTTCTGTTTGCCCTTTTGTTCAGCCGATGAATTAGATTTTTGAGAACGAACAGAACGAGCTTTAGAGCTAGATGAAGATAAATTGGAAGAATTAGAAGAAGTGGATGAGTGAGAAGGAGTGGGGTTAGATTGAGAAGACTTCTTGGCCGGAGATTCTAGGTGATCCTTTTGCTTTTGATCATTGGAGGGACTGACCTTAGAGTTTTGATCTCTTTTGACTTCAGAACCGAACCTTTGCTTTCGGTTGGAATCGTTCTTTGAACCGAACCTTTGCTTTCGGTTGAAGTCATTCTCAGAACCGAACCTTTGCTTTCGGTTAGTATTTTCTTGTGAACCGAACCTTGGCTTTCGGTTGGTATTTTCTTGTGAACCGAACCTTGGCTTTCGGTTGTTGTGACTCTCAGGTTTTCCGACAGGATTGTTTTCATACTTCAGATTCTTGTCTTGATGTGAGAAGTATGCATTCTGGGATTGCCAGAATTGTCTCCTTTCAGAGAGATTCTTCCTGTATCTTTGGTTCCTTTCTCGTTTCTTATTCCTCATCTGCTTCGGTTGATGATGAACATTAGCCTTCATTTTCGGTTTCTCCTTGGCTGGTTCATTTTGAACTGTAGGAGTTTCATTTTGCATTGAGGAAGTAGAGGGAACGTCTTCTGTTGCCGAACTTTCATTCTCCTGAGGAATATCTTTTGTACAGCTGGTACTAGGCTCATCGAAATTATCTGGCTTATTTAAGGGTTCAGGTATGTATCTACCTTTACTCATCCAAGAGGTTCTTTCTGATAAGCCCACCGTTTCATCTGCATTATCGATTGGAGCTGACCAGAAGAACTCATCACATCCATCAGCATTGTCTTCGTTTACAATAGCTGTGAGTTCAGCGGTCTGATGTTCGGTTACTCCAGTAACTTTGTACACTTGATTTGGAGTGGTCTGGACCTTTTGATATACAACCGCTTTCTCTACTAAGATCGGGGACTTTTGTTGGGACAATCGAGCGAACTCCACTAAATTTTCAGAAATTAGATTCTTGTGGTTTTCAGGTTCGTTTTTCACAAATTCTGAGCAGTCAACCGTGTCCTCTACAGAAATTTCACTCATGTTGTCGTCCTCGTTAAGCTCAGATGCATTTTCAACATCAATTTTGTTTTCTGAGCTTACATTGGCGTTTAAAGAGTCAAATTTTTGTATGGTTTCGGTTCTCAGTTTAAGTCTATCATTTTCATCCAAAAGGTTTTTAAGCATGTCCTTGTGGTCCTTGGATTTAATGAAAGATTCAATTTTGTCCAGTCCATACATGTAGGTCGGATTGACATCATCAGATGATATCACACTCTCACAGTTATAAGCTTCGGCATCAATTTCATCCTCTTTAAATTCCAGGAAGGGCAAAATCATGCGATGGATCTTTTGGCCTATTTCACAATCTAAGTGAAGTTGAGTAATATTAGAATAAAGGCGTTTTGCAATTAAACAAAAAACATTCCGCTGTTTTAACAATTTTAAATTGTCTCTTTGTAAGTAAATGTTTTCGTCTTTAATTTTAACTAATTCAGACTCCTTCAACTCGATCCACATGCGCCACTCCTCACTCTTCGATGACACCCTGCTTAATTGATCAGTTAGGTTAGAATTGGTGACTCGAGTTTGAGTTAAGCTACTATCTAGATGAGAAATTCTTGTATTAACATTTTGTAGTTCTTTCTCATATGAGGATTGTGGTACTTTAAATGAAACAAAAACCGATTGTACCTTCTTTATCAGTTCATCAAGCTCATTGAACTGCTGGCTGAGTGGTTTGGCTGTAAAGCACATGTCCTCCTGCACCTTCGGTTCATTGCTTCCACTGTCAGTGTTGTATCCCCTCATCTGAGATACATCAGACACCATGAAGCATCTTCCTCCATTGCTTTCCTCCTTTGCCACATAAGCCTTTCCATGAGTAGGCTTCCTCACTTCATCGTCTTCTGAGTCAGTGGACCAAACTTCCACTTTACCGAACTCGTCATCAGCAACCGAACCCTACACAATAAGAGCATTCATAGAAGGGTTAGCGGTAGACTTCTTCTTTCTCATCTCATGGAGCCTTTTCTGCAGCACAACTTCCTCATCCTTTTCATCATCCTTTTCAGCTATCTTCTTATGGACACAATCTTTAGCATAGTGGTTTTTCCCACCACAGTAGTAACAGCTTACTCCAGAATCACCATCAACCTTCGGTTTCTTCTTGGGCTCTTCAACCTTCGGTTCATTGTTAACCTTTTCTGAACTATAACTCCCCTGCCAGTTTCGGTTTTTATTGCTGGGGAATCTCTTCTTTATGAACCTCTTGGGGTTAGACACCATCATAGCATAATCCTCAGACGTGAGGTCATACTCCTCCAAGTTAAGGTCTTCATCCTCCATTGCAGCTTTACTTTTTGACAAGAGGGCCAGCGAACCAAGGCTTGAAACAACGTTCTTCTCCTGCAGTACAATTTTCTCCTGGGACTTGAGAATACCCACCAGTTTCGCCAAAGAATATGATTTAAACTGCTCATGGGCTTTGACTGTAGACACCACTGCTCTCCATTCAGACCTTAGACCATTTAAGAATGTAACCTTCTGCTCGATAAGCTTCCTTTCGATGTCATGCTTGATCATCCTGCTGAGAAGATGATTGAAGCGATCGAACGTCTGGGTCACTGTTTCTTCGGCTCCTTGCCTGAATTCTCCAAACTCCGATAAGAGCAAGGTTTGGATAGAATGTTCAAGATCCTCGTCTGTAGAGTACAGTTCGTGAAGTCTATCCCAAACTTCCTTTGCCGTCGTGCATGAGCTGACCAACCTGAAGGTGTCGGATTGAAGGGCAAATCTAATCAATCTTAACGCCTTGATATTGCACTGAAATTTATCCTTTTCATCTTGTGCAATATCTTTAACATCCTTCAGCAGATCATTGTACTCCTTTTGAGTTTTGATAATCCTGGACGTTGCAGAATGAGAAAAAGGTCCATTAATAATGGCTTCCCATATGAGGTATCCATTATCCTCAGATCCTATCACGTAGTCTTCGAAGTGATGCGCCCAGACTTCATAGTCATGGGTATATAGGATTGGAATCTTTGTCGTCGAACCGATGCTGTTGGAAATATTGATAGGATTTGATTGTGATTCGTCCATTAAGATCGAAAAAACCTGTTAAAAGATCAGACTTGTAATAACTCAGATTAGGGCAAAACAATAAATATCAAGATACATCAATAATGAGATGACGGCTCAATAAATATCAGTAATTGCGGAAAAAACCTAATTGAAACCTTTTCACAGAAAGGACGTGTATTGATTACACAGCCTCCTGCTCTGATACCAATTGATGAGATTAAAACTTTAATCTTTGAAGATCGATTAGATCTTAAACAGGTAATTAATTATAAAAACAGCAAGAACACGAAAATAAGTATAAGACAAGAGTGAATCAATCGTGTCGAATGATTAAAACAAAATCCTCAGAAGAGCTCGATTAAGAACATCAACTATAGAGGATTGGTAGGTTATAAAACGATTAAAGAAATCTGGAAATACTATCTTTATGCTCTAGATCAATCGTTCCAATCATTTTCCTAATATGCATGCAAGCATATACTTATATAATAAACATAAAGGGCTCTCGGTTGGACAGGCCCAAACCGGAATACAAAATAAGTAAACAAACAGCCGAGCCCAGTTGACGCAATCTTCAACAAAATCTTCAGCCCAACAAAAGCATTGATGGAAACAAGTATATTCTGGTTATAGTGGACGATTTCTCTTGATTCACATGGGTGTTCTTCTTGAAGCAAAAATCAGAAGCTACTCCAAAGCTAAAGCTCTTCATAAAACAGGTGGAAACTCAATTAAGGAAAGTTTTTCGTAACGTGAGAAGCGACAATGGCTTGGAATTCAAGAACAAAGATTTTGAAGATTTTCTTGCTGAGAAGTCAACGACTCATAATTTCTCAGACCCATACACTCCATAGCAGAACGGTATCGTTGAAAGATGAAACCGATCTCTATGTGAAGCAGCTCGCACAATGCTATGTTTCGCATCCTTGCCTTTGTATTTCTGGGCTGATGCAATTGTTGCTGCTTGTTAAACTCAGAACACATCATTTCTAAAAAACGATTCTCCATCACTCCTTACGAGATCTTGAACAATCGTAAACCGAATGTGAAATTCTTTCATGTGTTCGGTTCAAGATGCTTCATCTTCAATTCAAGAGAGAATCGAAACAAGTTGTAACAGCCCGGATCTCCAGGTATTTTATTGTTTTAATATTTGAGTTTTGAGAAGGGACTCGGCGAGTTGGAGCTCAGACTCGCCGAGTAGGGTCGCGATTCTGGACGCGGGATTCGTTCGGACTCGGCGAGTCCAGGATATGGACTCGGCGAGTCCATGCTGTTTAATGAAACCCTAATTTCTCGGGTTTGGGACCTATTTAAATGGCCTTATGGCCGTCATTTGCATCCATCATTCCATAGAGAGAAACCCTAAAAGTGCTTTAGCGATTTGTGAGTGAAAGGAGGCAATTCTTGACATTTGTGTGTTGTTTAGCAAAGAAGAAGGAGGCTCTAGCCAAGAGGAGGCAAGGGGGACTGCTATTTGGTGGATTGGAAGCTTGACCCTTCAATCTAAAGGTATAATTTCGACCCATCTCCTGTTTTGTGAAGTATAATCGATTTTAGGGTTTCTTGTGGCTTTGTTGAGTTGATTTGATGGCCAAATAGTCCCATGCTAGTGATGAGACTTCGGATCTGGATCCATAGAGGTCCAGAGAGCCTCATCCTTCAAGCTTTATAGAGAGCAATGGAGGTCATGACCTTGTGTAGTGAGATTTGTTGAAGATTCTTCATAATTAGTCATATAGAGGTTGTTCATGCATCAAGACTGGGACTTTACGTGATGAATCAGTCTAGGAGGGCCAGATCTATGAATTGTTGGAGTAGATCTGACCTTAGAAGCAAGTTTGGGTGATTGCATGGAATGGACTCGCCGAGTCCGATGAGCAGACTCGGCGAGTAGCTTGAAGATTGCCTTGGACCGGCCAGTGAGTGGTCCAGACGAGTCAGGAGTTGACCCAGTGAGTCAGGGCGAGTTGGAGAGGATTGTCATGAGGTCTGAGTCGAGCTGGGACTCGCCGAGTCGTTCTTGAGACTCGGCGAGTTGAGTCGGGGTGGCCCCGCGATTCTTCCAGGTGGAACTCGTCGAGTCAGGGGGGAGTACTCGACGTGTAGAAAGGGAATCCTAGAGAGTTGGTGAGAACGTCTAGACTCGCCGAGTTGCCGTGTGCACTCGCCGAGTCCGGTCAAAGTTGACCGTTGACCGTTGACCATTGACTTGTGTTGACTTCTTAGGGATAGTCAACCTTAGAGATAAAAGTGTTAATTAGAGTCTTGTGATGTCATAGGAGGATTAGAGCTCGGAGGATCGAGCACGAGGGATTTCCAGGGATCGTGAGATACCGAGACACGCGAGGTGAGTCTTCTCACTATACTTTACCTTGAGTCGGTAATCAGAGTTATGTGTTAGTGTATGAATGTTATGTGCATGTTATGTGTTGTACTGCATTATTTCTACGTGATCTATGCTGTGCATGTTTATAGAGTTGGAACCGGAAGGTTCATAGAGTTAGAACCTGAGGGTTCACAGAGTTGGGTGCACGGACCCATAGAGTTATGGCCTCGAGTGGCTAATATGTGTTTTATGTGTGGTATTTGGGGAACTCACTAAGCTTTGTGCTTACAGTGTTAGTGTTGTTGTTTCAGGTACTAGCGATGACCGTGGGAAGGCGCCGGCTTGATCTGTACACACGTGGAGGAATTTGATATAATTATGTGATCTTGGGATTTGTATGATACATATTGGAATTTGAAATTGATGTTTTATTAAATTAAAAGAGAAATGTTTTTATAAATTGTGAAAAATAAATTTTAAAAATTTTCGGTGTTACAAGTTGGTATCAGAGCCTTGGTTTGAGGGATTCGAGTACACCTTCGGGCGTATTTGAACTCAAACTGAGGATTTGAGATGTATTTTCCAAAAAGAGTAAAAGATTTTCGAAAAAAAACGCAGAGCAAGAGATGTGTGTACGATCAGTCAGCGCCCGAACGGTGATCTCCCAAAATATATTTTTTTATATATTATGTGATATTCATATTGATATGATGTATCCGCACGCTAGAGTAGGCTAGGTATTGCTATTAGGACTAGAGTGGCCTGATGAGTGATGCCTTAGCCTAGGGAGAGGTGAGCTGCTATGAGATGCTTGAGAGTGAGTAGGTAGCAGCAAGGGACTTATGAGAGATCTATTAGAGAGTAGTCTATGCATGATAAAGTACTTGAGACCTGGGATCCGAAGAGAAGGACTTGGAGTGTATTCTGGTGCGGTGCGGACAGTAGTATTGGGCCCGTACTACTGGAAGCACCGGAGCGGTGTGCAGCCCAAGTCAGAATCTTTGGAATGCCAAGAATCAAGGAGAAAAGAGTTATCGAGTGTGAGTATACTCGTGTGGATTCTAATTTATCGTATGTAGGTCATGGTGAGGACACGTTTGATGCCCGAGAGCAGTGGTACCAGTGAGGAGGAGATCCGCCGGATCATTCAGGAGGAGGTGGCTGCGGCCATCAGGGCAGAGATACCAGAGATGTTTGGGTCTATAAAGACCACCTTGATTGAGACGTTTGATGAGCGCTATGCCGCTCTTTCTGAGGCTGCTGCTGCAGCGGCTACCGCAGCGATTGCTGCTGCGAGGCCGCAGGGTGGGGATGCGTTGCTGTTCCGTGAGTTCAGCAACACGAAACCACCGGAGTTTGATGGTACTCAGGATCCGGTGGCAGCTATGAGGTGGATATCTGATATTGAGGGGTGTTTCTTCACTTGCTCGTCTCCTGAGCATTTGAGGGTACGGTTCGCGCTGAACCAGCTTCGCTTGGGAGCGAAGGACTGGTGGAAGTTTGTGACAGCGCATTATTCGCCTGCTGAGCTTTCTGCGGTGACCTGGGAGAGGTTCACCACTATGTTTCGGGATGAGTACGTTCCCCAGGTGGAGAGGGAGCGTTTAGCACAGGAGTTTCTGACCCTCAAGCAGGGTACTGAGTCTGTTACAGCGATCACGAGGATGTTCCACGAGAGGGCGATGTTCTGCCCTGAGCACGTGTCCACTGAGCAGGCACGTATGAGCCGCTACTTGAGCATCTTGAGGAGGGATATTCGGGAGTTCGCTGCGAACTCCTCGTACCGGACATTTGCCGAGCTTCAGGCAAATGCCCGGAAGAGGGAGATTGAGCTTGAGACTCAGGCCAGGGAGGAGGCGGAGTCTCAGGGGAGGGATCGGCGACCGGCATTGTCGCAGCCGGCCGCCAAGCGGGCCAAGCCTGCTGATCCCCGACCAAGGAGCCTGAAGGGCCGCACTTGCGGAAAGTGCGGC
This sequence comes from Lactuca sativa, assembly GCF_002870075.4. NCBI lineage: Eukaryota > Viridiplantae > Streptophyta > Magnoliopsida > Asterales > Asteraceae > Lactuca > Lactuca sativa. The sequence goes on from NC_056629.2 coordinate 147,092,067, forward strand.
AAGGGTCATGACGGAGTCTGCCGAGTAGGGTCTTGCTACAAATGTGGCAAGGAGGGGCACATGGCCAAGGACTGCCCCAAGGGGTTTGCAGTGTGCTTTCACTGCAACCAGACTGGACACCGGAAGGCCGAGTGTCCGCAGTTGCGCGGAGCATCTCAGGGGTCTGCTCCTGCCGCCACCAGAGTTACAGAGAGTCGGCCTGTGAAGGCCGAGACGCCGAGAGCTCGAGGGAGAGCTTTCCAGTTGACTGCGGAGGAGGTCCGCGCCGCGCCCGATGTTGTGGCTGGTATGTTTCCTTTCGTGTATTTATTTCGATATATGATGATATGCTTATATTATGTTGTGTGTAGGTACTTTTCTTGTGAATTCCGTACCTGCTTTAGTGTTATTTGACTCAGGTGCGAGTCGGTCTTTTGTATCTTTGGCCTTTAGCCAGCATATCAGTGCTAGTCGTGAGGCACTGAGTCAGCCTCTGAGAGTCTCCATAGCTGATGATAGAGTGATTTATGCCACAGAGGTTTTCCGGGGATGTGTGTTAGAGATCTTCGGGGTTGAGTTTCCGATTGATCTGATTCCTATTGCGATGGGCGATGTTTGTGTCATTGTGGGCATGGACTGGTTGAGCCGATTCGGCGCGATTATCGACTGTGAGCGTCAGCTGGTGACTATACGAGACCCTAGTGGGGGAGTTCTTTCGGTGTACGGTGAAGGTACCCGTTCGGGATCAGCCTTTTGTTCGGCCGCCAGGGCGAGACAGTGTCTGCAGCAGGGCTGTAAGGGTTTTGTGGCGTATGTGATGGATACGCGAGCGACTTCCGAGAGACCGAGTTCAGTTGGGGAGGTACCGGTGGTATGTGAGTTTCCAGATGTTTTTCCCGAGGAGCTGCCGGGAGTACCTCCTGTGAGGCAAGTAGAGTTTGGTATTGATTTGGTTCCGGGGGCTGCGCCTATAGCTAAGGTGCCTTATCGTCTTGCACCTCCAGAGAGGCAAGAGTTATCCTCGCAGCTTCAGGAGTTGCTGGGGAAGGGATTTATTCGGCCGAGCAGCTCGCCGTGGGGAGCACCTATTCTGTTTGTCAAGAAGAAGGATGGTTCACTCCGGATGTGTATTGATTACCGGGAGTTGAACAAGCTGACGGTCAAGAACCGTTACCCGTTGCCGAGGATCGACGATTTATTTGATCAGTTGCAGGGAGCATCTTGGTTTTCCAAGATCGATTTGAGGTCGGGGTATCATCAGGTGAGAGTGCGAGATGAGGACGTCCAGAAGACAGCTTTCAGGACGCGTTATGGGCATTATGAGTTTGTGGTGATGCCTTTTGGGCTCACCAATGCCCCGGCGGTGTTCATGGATCTCATGAACAGGGTATGTAGGCCGATGTTGGATCGGTCGGTGATTGTATTTATCGATGATATTCTGGTGTATTCGAGATCTAGGGAGCAGCATGAGGAACATTTGAGGGAGGTCCTTGGGGTACTGAGATCGGAGAAGCTTTATGCAAAGTTCTCCAAGTGTGATTTCTGGTTACGGGAGGTCCAGTTCCTAGGACATCTCGTTAACCAGGAAGGGATTCTGGTCGATCCGGCCAAGGTTGAGGCGGTGATGGGTTGGGAGGTGCCAAAATCACCCTCTGAGATCAGGAGCTTCCTTGGATTAGCAGGGTATTATCGGAGATTTATCAAGGATTTCTCCAAGATCGCAGTGCCGCTCACCAGGTTGACCCGGAAGGGTGTTGCATTCTCATGGGGTCCCGAGCAGCAGACCTCCTTTGAGACACTTCGCCAGAGGTTGTGCGAAGCCCCGGTATTAGCTCTCCCGGAAGGGATGGAGGATTTTGTAGTATATTGTGATGCATCGATTTTGGGGTTGGGTGCGGTGTTGATGCAGAGGGGTCATGTGATAGCATATGCATCGAGGCAGCTGAAGCCTCATGAAACGAGATATCCCACGCATGATCTAGAGTTGGGGGCAGTAGTGTTCGCCCTCAAGATTTGGCGCCACTACTTATATGGGGTTCGATGTACGATATACACGGACCATAAGAGCCTGAAGTACTTGATGGATCAGCCCAATCTAAACATGCGTCAGAGGAGGTGGTTAGATGTGGTCAAGGATTATGATTGTGAGATCCTATACCACCCGGGCAAGGCCAACGTGGTGGCCGATGCATTGAGCCGCAGGGCGGAGAGCACTCCTTTGCGAGATGTATGTTTGAGATTGACCATGATAGCTCCGGTATTGGAGGTCATTCGTGGGGCACAGGCCGAGGCTGTGCAGCCGGAGATGCAGAAGAGGGAACGGGTCGTTGGTTTGGTTTCAGAATTCGTTACGGATGGGCGTGGGCTTATGACTTTTCAGGGTCGGATTTGGGTACCATTCGTGGGTGGTACGCGCACTTCCTTGATGGAGGAGGCTCATCGGTCGAAATTTTCGATCCATCCAGGGGCTACGAAGATGTATTTGGATTTGAGGAGAGAGTATTGGTGGCCCTGTATGAAGAGGGACGTCGCATGGTTCGTTGAGAGGTGCTTAACCTGCCGTAGGGTTAAGGCCGAGCACCAGAGACCGCATGGCAAGTTGCAGCCATTGGAGGTTCCCGAGTGGAAATGGGAACAGATCACTATGGATTTCATCACCAAATTGCCGAGAACTGCCAGGGGAGTTGATGCAATTTGGGTGATTGTGGATAGGTTGACGAAGAGCGCTCACTTCCTTGCCATCAGTGAGAGTTCTTCAGCAGAGAAGTTGGCAGAGTTATATGTGAGAGAAGTGGTATCTCGGCATGGGGTGCCGATCTCGATTGTTTCAGACCGTGATGTGCGCTTTACTTCCAGATTCTGGAAGAAATTTCATGAGGAGTTGGGTACTAGATTGCATTTTAGTACAGCATATCATCCCCAGACAGACGGTCAGAGTGAGCGGACGATTCAGACGCTTGAGGACATGCTTCGAGCATGTGTGTTGGATTTTGGGGGTAGCTGGGATGCGCATTTACCCTTGGCAGAGTTTTCCTACAACAACAGCCATCATTCGAGCATTGGTATGCCACCCTTTGAGCTGTTGTATGGTAGGAGGTGTCGGACCCCCATTTGCTGGGGAGAGGTCGGGCAGAGAGTGATGGGCAGTACCGAAATCGTGCTTCAGACGACTGAGCAGATTCAGCAGGTTGGACAGAGGTTGTTGACTGCCCAGAGTCGACAGAAGAGTTATGCAGACAGACGCCGGTCCGAGCTTGAGTTTCAGGTCGGCGACTTCGTTCTCCTGAAGGTCTCTCCTTGGAAAGGGGTGATTCGATTCAGGAAGAGGGGCAAGTTGGGGCCCCGGTATATTGGGCCATTTCGCGTGATTGCGAGGGTAGGCCGGGTAGCCTATCGTTTGGAATTGCCAGCAGAGTCGGGGCAAATCCACGACACTTTTCATGTGTCGCAATTGAGGAAATGTATTGCCGATGAGTCGGCAGTAGTTCCATTAGAGGATATTCAGGTAGATGCGAGTCTGAATTACGCCGAGAGACCAGTAGCCATCAGAGATCGGAAGATCAAGGTTCTGAGGAACAAGGAGGTACCTTTGGTGTTGGTTCAGTGGCAACACCGGAAGGGATCAGAGATGACCTGGGAGCCGGAGCGCGAGATGCGGGCTCAGCATCCGGAGCTATTTTAGAGCGAGACTTCGAGGGCGAAGTCTAATCCTAGTGGGGGAGAATTGTAACAGCCCGGATCTCCAGGTATTTTATTGTTTTAATATTTGAGTTTTGAGAAGGGACTCGGCGAGTTGGAGCTCAGACTCGCCGAGTAGGGTCGCGATTCTGGACGCGGGATTCGTTCGGACTCGGCGAGTCCAGGATATGGACTCGGCGAGTCCATGCTGTTTAATGAAACCCTAATTTCTCGGGTTTGGGACCTATTTAAATGGCCTTATGGCCGTCATTTGCATCCATCATTCCATAGAGAGAAACCCTAAAAGTGCTTTAGCGATTTGTGAGTGAAAGGAGGCAATTCTTGACATTTGTGTGTTGTTTAGCAAAGAAGAAGGAGGCTCTAGCCAAGAGGAGGCAAGGGGGACTGCTATTTGGTGGATTGGAAGCTTGACCCTTCAATCTAAAGGTATAATTTCGACCCATCTCCTGTTTTGTGAAGTATAATCGATTTTAGGGTTTCTTGTGGCTTTGTTGAGTTGATTTGATGGCCAAATAGTCCCATGCTAGTGATGAGACTTCGGATCTGGATCCATAGAGGTCCACAGAGCCTCATCCTTCAAGCTTTATAGAGAGCAATGGAGGTCATGACCTTGTGTAGTGAGATTTGTTGAAGATTCTTCATAATTAGTCATATAGAGGTTGTTCATGCATCAAGACTGGGACTTTACGTGATGAATCAGTCTAGGAGGGCCAGATCTATGAATTGTTGGAGTAGATCTGACCTTAGAAGCAAGTTTGGGTGATTGCATGGAATGGACTCGCCGAGTCCGATGAGCAGACTCGGCGAGTAGCTTGAAGATTGCCTTGGACCGGCCAGTGAGTGGTCCAGACGAGTCAGGAGTTGACCCAGTGAGTCAGGGCGAGTTGGAGAGGATTGTCATGAGGTCTGAGTCGAGCTGGGACTCGCCGAGTCGTTCTTGAGACTCGGCGAGTTGAGTCGGGGTGGCCCCGCGATTCTTCCAGGTGGAACTCGTCGAGTCAGGGGGGAGTACTCGACGTGTAGAAAGGGAATCCTAGAGAGTTGGTGAGAACGTCTAGACTCGCCGAGTTGCCGTGTGCACTCGCCGAGTCCGGTCAAAGTTGACCGTTGACCGTTGACCATTGACTTGTGTTGACTTCTTAGGGATAGTCAACCTTAGAGATAAAAGTGTTAATTAGAGTCTTGTGATGTCATAGGAGGATTAGAGCTCGGAGGATCGAGCACGAGGGATTTCCAGGGATCGTGAGATACCGAGACACGCGAGGTGAGTCTTCTCACTATACTTTACCTTGAGTCGGTAATCAGAGTTATGTGTTAGTGTATGAATGTTATGTGCATGTTATGTGTTGTACTGCATTATTTCTACGTGATCTATGCTGTGCATGTTTATAGAGTTGGAACCGGAAGGTTCATAGAGTTAGAACCTGAGGGTTCACAGAGTTGGGTGCACGGACCCATAGAGTTATGGCCTCGAGTGGCTAATATGTGTTTTATGTGTGGTATTTGGGGAACTCACTAAGCTTTGTGCTTACAGTGTTAGTGTTGTTGTTTCAGGTACTAGCGATGACCGTGGGAAGGCGCCGGCTTGATCTGTACACACGTGGAGGAATTTGATATAATTATGTGATCTTGGGATTTGTATGATACATATTGGAATTTGAAATTGATGTTTTATTAAATTAAAAGAGAAATGTTTTTATAAATTGTGAAAAATAAATTTTAAAAATTTTCGGTGTTACACAAGTTTGATGCTAAGGCTGATGAAGGAATATTCTTAGGTTATTCCCTGAACTCTAAGGCGTATAGAGTTCTAAATAAGCGCTCTAAGAAGATTGAAGAAACATACTATGTCACTTTTGACGATAGCTATGTTAAAAAGATGAAGACAACAAAAGGTGCAACACAAGAAATCTTTCCAAAGAATGGTAAACTTACCACTTATATTTCAAATCTTTTCGAGCAATATTTGCTTCTGTTTGATGATCCTCAAAAGGAAATTGATTCTGAATCAAAGGCAAAAGACAACAAAGTTGATAATCTAAAACAACTCTTCGACGATGCCGCTCAAAAGATGACCGATGGTCAACCCAAAGAATCCGAAAGGCCTGAAACAAGCAAACCTTCAAATGATCTTGCTAATGTCCAGGGGGAGTGTCCATCTCTTCAACATGATCAAGGTTCATCGTTCCAGGGGGAGAATCTATCGTCACAATCTTCAAGCTCCTCTGAGAATTCTATCGAAGGAGGTGATACCAATCCAGATAATGAAAAGTTGTCATCCTTTGAGGGGGAGAACACCAACGTCAATGATGATGACATTCTGTCAGAATTGGAAGAAGAAATCAATGCAGAATTGGATCCCTCTTGTGATCCAAATTACCCACCGCTTATAAAATGGACCAAAGATCACCCTCAAAGTCAAATTATTGGGGAATCTTCATAAAAGGTGTTAACTTGATCTCAAATCAAAGCGAAACAAGCTGCACTCTTTTCACAAGTGGAGTTTTTCATGTTCAACTCCTTTGTTTCCAAAGTTGAACTGAAGACCGTTAATTATGCCCTTGATCATTCAGACTGGGTTCAAGCGATGCAAGATGAGTTAAATGAGGTTGAAAGAAACAAAGTATGGCGACTTATTCCAACTCCAAAGGATGCCTCAGTTGTCGGTCTCAAATGGATATTCAGAAAAAAGATGGATAAGGAGGGAAATGTCATTCGCAACAAAGCTCGGGTTCGGTCTATTTCGGGTGAAGTTGGACCATGAACCGAAATGAACCGAACGTTCGGTTTATTTCGGGTTCGGTCCTTCTGAACTCGTTCGCTTCTTTTTCTTATCAAGGCATTTTGACTATATTCCTTTGTACACTTTTTTAAATACTTCTTTTTATATTCATAAAATCTACAAATATTTTTCTCTTTCGTTCAATTGGTCAATTCTCACAAAATACAAAAATATTTTTTCATTATTTTTTATATTTTTTTATCTAATGTTTTATCTAATGCTGCTGTATGTTGACTAAAGCCTCGAAAGATTTTGAGTGAAGTCTTAATAAAATGATATATACAAATCATGTTTTCCCAAACTAGACTGTAATATTCACCCTAATCCTGAGCTACCTTACTCTACTCACATTGAGTTTAGAGTTTTCTGCTTGGTCATTCCTTTTCTTTATAGCAGAGGTACATTCGCTTCTTTTACCATCTCCATCTTTTTTCTCCATTATACTTCGTTTCACCAATATAACCCTTGAGACTCTCAGAACATACCACTGAGGTTTATGGTTATCCTAAATCTGTGTTAATGATCTTAGTTTCATGCCACTATGAACTAAGTGAAACCCACAATCCAACACCAATAATGAATTGACGGTGAATTCTCATATTCAAGATCTTACTTGTTACCTAATGAAATCTCTTTTTATTTTTTAAGTGATCTTTTATGAATTTGTTTAAAACCATGGCCTTTCTTTCCCTAAAGATCAAGTTTATTTTTGTTTTTGAGATTTCTATCATTTCTTTTGTCACTATAAAATATATCCTACCTACTTGTTCAACAGATCACATTGATCTCACAAGTACTTCATTCAGTTTCGGTCTTATGTCAAGTATCGAAATTATGAATTGAAGCGAAAGTCACCCTTTATAACCTTCAAAAAGATGCCTTTCAATACTTCTTAACAAGTTATTGATCGTTATTTAATGGGAAACCAAGCAAGCACTTTCATGTCTCTCTTTAAGACATCACAAATTATCACAAAAAGTTTGCTTTATTTCTTTATCTTTCACACTCTATGCACAAAAAAATTTAATTTTCCAAACTCTGGTTCTTTTAAGGCTGTTCAATAATGCACAACAGGGAATGGTGATTCAAATGAATTTTGGGGTGACGATTGGGATAAAGTGAAAGCTGACTCAACGGTTATCTAATCGTTTTGGCGATTTGAAAAAGCGAATTTTATGGAATGGCGTGCAAAAAGGAAACGTCCTTTCTCTTTCCTGCGTCATCATCGGTATGCCAACTGTTCATCCGTCAAGTCAGGCGCTATTTTTGAAATAATCCAAGATCTCAGCCGAATTTTTCTCTCTCCTCATTATACATATAAAAGGAATTGGAATGGTACTCTGTACCCTTTTATCACTCACAAAACTCTCTCAAAGAACAAATGCAATTTCTCTTACTGTTCATCATCTTCTCCAAGCTTCTACAATGGCAGACTCTTTGTCCGTTCATTATATTTCTGTTTGTCAACCACTTCTCACAATCAAACCTCAACAAAACCAGAATCATCGATCTCACTTCTTTTATCTATGAACCCTACATGCTATATGTGGTTGAGTTTCTCAAATACTCCCCTCTCGTCGAAGCTCTGACCAAAGTTGAAGTCGTACCAATGTCCTATCTTTCACTTGTCTACTTCACTGCTTACTACGACAAGGTTCATGAAAGGATTCACTTTGAAATCCACAATGAGAAGACCTCCATCTCCAAGCACCGCTTTTGTGCCCTAATTCGTCTTACTCAAGAACCAATCTCTGGTAAACCCTGAATCCGTCACTACTGGACAACTATTTTCTATGTTTTATTAGATGGGTTATACTGAAATCGTCACCACAATAACCAAGTTCAAGAAGTCCTGTCTTCCTCCTCAATGGAATGGACTTTTCACTTTGCTGTACAAAGGACTCTCTGAACGCAGCACCGACTCAGATGGGGCGAGCATGTCTTTTATGACTGTGCTATATGGACTGTACCATGGGATAGATTTGGATTTTGGAACTATTATCTGGCAGCAACTGGTACAAAGCTTGGTCTCTTCATCCAGGCACTCAGAGATTTCTTGTGGGCGATTTTGGTCAATAAGTAACTGGTTAATGGATCGTCTTCATGTTCCAATCATGGCGGATTCTCTTCTCTCCTCCATCGCTACTTTTCACACAACCAAAATCATAGTCACAGATCCCACCAAGTACTCCTTTATTGGATGTGTTCCTGAAACCATGCTCGCTCGTGTCTCTGCAGTGAGTAATGTTCTACAACAATATAGGAAGATTTCGTCTTCGGGTCCAAGGGAGCTTACGCCAGCCATGGTTCGCTCCATTAAAGAGGCTGACAAGCCAACAAAAAGGGGCAAGAAAACAGAAACCCAGAAGGAGGCACAAGTTTCCAAATCAACCAAGGGGCAAACCCCTAAGAAGCGAAAATCTGACAAGGCTGCTCCATCACAGCCTCAACCGAAGAAGCAAAAGAAGCCTGCTAGGAGGCTTATACTCCAATCCTTCAGTAACTCAGATTCAGAGTATGTTCCTCCCAAACATAAGTCTGCTCCTCCTTCAGAATCCGAGAGCGAAAGCTCTGATGATGAGGCTTCGGGCCGAGGAGATACTCCGCCTCGCTTCCCTACCCCAGAAGTTTCGGTTCGCTCTCCACCTCCGTCTCCTCCACCTGTTACCATTCCAGTATCCATCCCTTCTATATTTCCTATCCCAACCACTCAACCAACCACTACAATTCCCATCCCTACTCCTATATTCACAGACATTACTACCGCCACTACTACCATAGGGGCTCATTCTATAGCTCCCAATCCACCCGTTACAACCAAACCACCAGTTACAACCGAACCACTAGTAACCACCGAACCTCCAACCACTACCAAACCCTTATCTTTTACTTCATCTACAGAAACCACCCTAGTTCTAAGTGGTGAGGACTTGGAATTTGATTCCATGTATTTTAGTCCTTATGGTGTACAGATTGACGATGATGATGATGAGCCTGTTACAAAGCGTCATCTCAAGGTAGTAAACAAAAAAGTTGATCAACTGCTCTCATCCTCTTCCTCTGGAGCTTACTCTGAAGCTGCTTTAAAGGCCTTGTTATCATCTGTCGTTCAAGAACACAACGCCTCGCTCTCTGCGGCCGCTAAAGCTATTGAAGCCTCCACTTCTCAATGTAAGCAAGCCTCCCTTGCTGTTGAGGGTTCCACCAAGGAGTGCAAGGATGCAACCGAAAAAGTCGATAAACTAGTGTCTGAGGCTCACTTATTTCTAGATTCCTTGCAGGCGGCTGCTAAGAAGAATGCTCAAATTGTCAATGCTTCGCTGGACACCCTTCAACGTTTGCTTCAATCTGAAAGGTCCAACCTTGAAGCTGCACGCCAAGTGATCGAAGCTGCCAACAAATCTCTACATGCTAATGTTAATGATCGCCTGACTCAACTTGAGGCAGAATTGGCTGTAGAGAATCGCATCATGGATGAGCTTGACAGGAGAACCTCTCAGCTGAAGATGCAAAATTACAAGCTTCGTACTGCAACTACTGAGCTTAATGACCTGAAGTATGAAAGGTAGGTTATTCAAAGCTCTGCTGTTGATGTTCACTGTATCCTCCTTCATCTCCTTGAAGCGCATGATCCCATCATCACCATTACTATCAGAAGGCACTTGGCTGACAAGATCGGGCCAACATTGGACATACTTAGTCATATTGAAGGTGTTCCGGTGACTGGTGTCCAGCCGAAACAAGGGGGAGAAAAGGCAACAACTCAACCTCCTCCTGCACCAAAACCATCCACTGAACCGAAGGGTAACGAAGCTTCGGTCAATAATAAGGAGAAAAAGAAGAAGAAGATTGGGGAGGATGAAACGGATAATGAAGATGATGTCTATGCTAAGAATCCTAAAAAGCCTTCTCAGAAGGCAAAGTCCTCCGATAAAGAGCTAGTAGAAAAATTCAAGAAACAACAGGCTGAGCTTGAGCAAAAGCGAAAGGAGACGGAGCTCCTAGAAAAGAAGAAGTCCATGTTTCCTATTTGGACTATAGATTCGCTCTAAAGGTGTGCCATTGATGAGCCTAGCATACTTTGGCTTGAGCTTGTGATGTCATTTGGGCTCGATAACTCCAAGGATGCACAGTTTGACATGCCGATCACGCGAAAGGCATTCAATTTTCACTGCTTTAATTCAACTGCCGCCATTCCTTCTCCAGACCTGAAGGCAGATAGGGATCTGTTGGGGTTCTACTTAGAGTTTGCTCAACCCCAGTACTTGACCTGGAGTTCGAAGAAAATTACTACTGTCAAGGTTTTGAAGCCCTACTCAGCGGGGAAGTTTATTAACGGTAAATTCAAAGTGACTCGAGGCACCGAAGGCTCAATTCACAACTTTACCCTTGCTGATCTACCGAACCTTAATCCCCACGACTGGATACTCCTCAACAATATTTTATTGTTAAATCCACGGGAGTACCAGCCAATAATTGACCATGTCAAGCGAATGCTTGTGTGCTACATTCACGAGGTAGCGAAGATGGACCAAGAGATTGCTTCTGCCATTCACAAGCGAACCACGATCAAGACTATGGGAAAAACAGGCAATATCAATACAATGGTCAAAGGTAAGATTGATTCGAAATACCACACTGTAATGTTCGTCAGGGGCGAAGGTCAGAAATGCCTGTTCGCTCTCGTTGACAAACACCTCTTCTCAACTGCTTGCCTGGAGCATATTTTGGAGATCATTCGGAGGTGTGATCAGAATAGTGCAACTGACAAGAAGTTGTTCACTGATATGCTAAGGTGGTATATCCAGTTTCGGCAGACACTTCTTGCAATAATTCCTCGGCTGTTCAAAATGATAAAGACAGTGAAGCCAAAACAGAAGAAATAATCTCTCGCCTCATTTAACGCAAATGGGAAGATTGTTGGGATTATGTTGCATCATGGGCTCGGTCCTTAGCCCAGTTTTGATTGCCGGTATTGGGCCTGTCCAACCGTGTATGTTTTGTTCTAGGGTTTAGTATATAAGTTGCATGCATGCAGTCTTTGTAGTCAACGCTTTAATTATTTTTCTCATTAAGTTTGTAGAAAACCCTAGCTCGCCTCTAGAGTGGAAGTTCTTTGTCGAGCTTTGTTGAGGCGTGACTTTATTGGAATCATAAGCACATATTTGATTCTATTATGTGTTCACATTCTTATTGTGTTTGTCTTGTTTGATTTTCAGATTCTTACCTGTGAAAGATCTAATCAATCTAGAGTTTTATTCTCATCAATCGGGGTTAATTATAATCAAATACTAAAGACTTGAAACAAATAATTCCATCCTGACTCTTGTTCCATGTCTAGTAGTAGGATTAGGGTGGAGCCACCCACTTGACGATTTCACCAATATCAAATTTTAAGCGACTTGCATATACCACTCAATCATAGAGTGACCGGTCGGAAATCATGATATCAAGTATCATTGCTAGCTATCAGAACACACTCACTACCAGTGCTAGACGCTGTGGTATGAATCATATGCAGTAATAATAACATTAAACAAAACGAAACACACTGAAAAGAAACACGAGATACTCTATCACCCTAATGAACACTTCTTACGAATACAGCTTAACACATGTTTTCCCTAAAAAGATACTATTGTCACCATTCAATTTCGATTAGTATAGTCCTCATCTTCCCGATTTAACGGCTACGAAAGGACCCTTCACCTAACCCACCGAATATCGAAACCTTCGTCTCTCATAAACACAGATCCAACACGGACCGCCGAGTCATCTCTCGCTTTGAAACTCCAAAACACTCACCAGAGGAGTATTATACCTTCCGAAACCTTACCACAAGTATTTCCAGGAGACCCTTCACGCATCAGATAAAGTTCAAGCACAGAAGCTTGGGACGAATACGGTTAGTCTATCACTACCAAGTATATACGCGAGGATAATGTATAATTAAGATTCTATGGACATTAGATGTGTGATTCCGCCCTATTTCCTGTTCCTTGTCTGGTTGTGGACTTGGGGCAGAGTCACCCATCCAACTGTCTTGCCAACCTTAAGTACATACGACCAATATGCGCAAGTTAATGATAGATGGACTAGGTACGAGTCCTACCATGAACTTTGGGTCAAGGCTACCCAGGAGAGCGAGTGAACGTTCCATCATCTGAATAAGTTTAGTCGTGTAAACCGAACCCATATGTTCCCTACCGATCTAATCAAACGAGAAACACTAAAGCAGACCCTATGCAGCGCTCCGAGGAGAAGTTATCAGTTATGACTTAGTACGAGTTCGAGAAAGGCTGGAAGCATCTTGAGAACACAGCAAAACCTGAATAAGTCTTATCATCTATAAAAAAAAATACAGAGTTTTTACTAGTGAATCTATGATGGCTAGTGTAAACATCATGGTCATATATTATTAAAATTTTATGGACTTAGAATGTGTGATTCCGCCTCATTTCTATTCCTTGTTTGGTTGTGGGCTTAAGGCGGGGTCACCCATCCGAATGCCCTTGTAATCTTAATGATATACGACTAGTTTACACCATGCGATTATAAAAGAGCTGGTAGGACTTATAATGCAAAAATTTCGTCAAAATTGGTTGAAACATTCATAATACCAGTACTCACTAACTACAACCTGAAATATTCATAGTGGTAATAACGAGAATGAAACGGGGAGTATAAAGGCATGCGTAGAATACACTATCATTCCAAAACAATAACTCCCTTAAATCGACTTAGCTCAAGTTACAATAAGAAATTTCAAGGTCGTCATTTGACATCAGGCGGGTTGTTCCTCACCATAATCAATTTCTTATACTACGAAAAGTTCCTCTATCCTTTCTCCAAATTCTTGAAGTCCGAGTCAAGGTGCTAATTTTGGGACGAAATTCCCTCTAACGGGGGGATGATGTGACAACCGTCAAATTTGGGTCAAGTGTAAGTCCAAAAAAGTCAACCAGTCAAACCAGTCAACTCAACTTACCCTTCTATACTAGGGTTTACGTTATGTAATTACTGTACAACTCGTTATTCTAATGAGAAATTATCAAATGAAAAGTTCGTGTATCTAGATTTCCTTAACCTAAAACTATGGTAAGTAATGAACAAACCGATAAAACAATGTTGCATACTCATCCGGAGTGTGTAAAACCCTTAAACATGGCTTAACGTGGTTTACGGACCTTGCATTGCGAAGCCGAACACTCAAAAATGTCACAAACGAAACCTCTCTCAATCGTTTTCAAACTATCTCTCTCTATTAAAAATCACTCCCAAATCTCTCCCAAAATCTCTCCCAAATCTCTCTCAAAAGTCCCTTTAACTTTTTATAATCATTTCGGGCATCCCGACAATTAACTTGGTGAAAAACGGCACAAAATGGGAAGAATTCTTGAAAATTAGCCTTAAAGAATCGAAACCTTCCTTAAGGGGGCGAAGCCTCTCGAGCCAAACAAGGAAGGTCTGAAACCGAACTGGTGAGGACCGAATCTTCTAAACCGAACCCGAAGGTCCCTTCGGACCGAACCTTGCCTGAGCACCGAACCCGAAGCTTTTGACCCGAACCCGAAGCCTCTTGCCTGCGCTTCCTACCTTCGCCTTTGGGCTATTTCGCTCCAACTCATCTTTGGCCCAGCAGCAGTAAGGACCGAACCTCGGCCCAATACCGAGAAGTCTCGCAGGAAGCTCTTTTTCACCCGGTTTTTGACAACAAATTCGTTTTAGGCCCATTTTTAATTATTTTAACACGGGATTTTCACCCAAAACTTTATTTTAACATATAAGGCCCCATATTTATTAAATAATCATGTTTTGGGGGATAAATCTTATCCAAGAAGAGTGGGTGAAGTACAAGAGGTGGAGTGTTGACTTTTCTTTAGTTTATGACACAAGCAACCACCCATACCCACTCTATGACCAACCCACACCCCTCCCCCACCATACCTAGTCATATCCTTGTACTTTTACATCAATCTCAATCCATTCTCACGTTCTAAGAGCTGGGAAAACTCACCCTCTCTCCTCACTTCACTCATTTTCTCTCATTTCCACCAAAAGATCAAACACTTTTCTCTCAAATCTTCTCTCTCAAATTCAAGATTTCCAAGGCATTTTCCAAGGATTTCCTTCTACTTTTGGTAAGTATCTTCATCACCCTTATGATTATTACACTTCCTTCTACTCCAATCATGGATTGCTTACACAAATTCCATCATTTTGGTGTTAGATTCTCGAATCTTCATGGCAACCTTCTAAGTGTTCTTGAGTTGAACACTTCTCTTCTTCAACATTCATCCACCTGAAATCACTCAAGGTGAGTTCATACCCCTATCTTTTCATGTTTTCTTAAGTTTTAAGGGGAGGGGGGGGGGGGGGGGAATACAAGTTAAAACACCAAGAACACAACTAAACTTTTCCAACAGCTTTCATCAGGAAAGTTTAACTCCATTCACGGACTGTTTTGGTCAACTTAAACATTTTAGTTTTCAAAACTGTATTATATGCAAATAGTTCAGGTTTATACCTTTAAAACGAATACGTGCACATCTCCATACGATTTTAATATAATTTATGGTGATTTTTACAAAACAGCCTATCATTTCAAGAACAAATCCGGACCAGTCTGTGAATATGGATATTTTAACACAAGTTAAAGATTTCCAAAAATCATAATAAAAATTACGAATAAACTAGAAAATTTTGGTGAACTCTCAGAATTTACGGATTCTGTTTTTGACTTCGTATGATTTTTCTAAAACAGTGTAGAAAGGTTAAAAACTAGTTAATAGCTTATAACTTTCATAACACTTTGTATTATGTTGAGCAAAGTGTATAACAATAAGTTCTAAATATTGAATGTGTTTTCTTGTTAGTTTATCATCATAAACTGAAATTTAGTCATTCATGATAAGATTCTTCATTCATTTAGAACACATATAATAAGCTATAATAAGCATAGTTTATGGATTCAAAGTACTAATGTATTTTCATAAAAGAGTTCTTTTACATTACAAACATTTTGGATAAACTATAATAGGTATATTTTATGTATCATTTACATTTCAAACTTATCTACCAAGGGTTTTCAGTTCAGTTCACGTAAATCTGTTAATGAATATATTTGTGAGTCATTCCTTTCATGTTACCTTCATGGTAACAAAGTCAAAACTCGTTGAAATTGTAACCAGAGTCTCTTGTAGGGAGAGCGTGATAGTTGTGTATAGATCTATATTAATTGGGTCTGACAAACCCGCACCTGAGCTGCTTGCAACAACTAGATCTGTAGGTCTGAGGTGACAAGTGTCATTTAACATGCGACGCCTGAAGAACGTCGTATTACTAGGCCGTCCGAGTCTTAGCATGGTTATGATAGCTCACATGTGGTATTAACAAATCATAAGATTTACGGGTTCTACTTTTAAATTAGCTAGTTATGTCGATTTAACTCACATAAATTACTTTAAGTATGGAAAAATACTTGTACACTTTTATATCAAAAAGGATTTTATCCCGATTTAAAATCACTTTTATATCTTTAAGTATGGAAAAATACTTGTTTATTTTTGGTCCTGGGATTTAGGACTACCTAACTCTTATAAGGAAAATATTTGATTTTCTTTGGAAACATATTTATGTTAAAACTACATTTATCTAGAATTGTTAGGCTTCGGCTATAATTACTAAGTGTATATGTTCGTGTTATATAAGAATCTATTCATAATCGACTTAGAATTGGCAGCCCTGTCTTTCTTCCTGTTCCTTGATTGGTTGTGGACCTAGGGCAGACCCATTATATTCGACAGTTTATTTAATTTAAATTTTATATAACTTATATACACTGGGTGATTATAGAAGAAATCTACGGGTCTTTCTAGGGTTCATTATCGCATAACATAGAAGCATGCATTTCATACTTAACAAAGAAAATATTGGGTTTTCTGGAGACATACTTTGTCGCTTTTACAAAAAAAAATGGTTTCTTTCTCAAACAAAAATCTTATGAACTCACCAACTTAATTTTTGACACTTTTTCAAAATTACTTGTATTCTCAGGAAATCAGTGAAACAGGAAAACAACAACATTTCGAGAATGGGACGTTAAATCGTCAAACAGTTCGTTTTGTCATCATAATGTAATTGATTTTTGAAACATGTAAACTTACTATGATCTAAATTTTTCAATTATATTTATGACGGCTGTATTTTCTTTGAGCACTATTATACTCATTGTTGTGATACTATACATGAAGTCCTCCACCCCCCGGACGTTTCCGCCATCCGGTTTGGGGGTGTGACATCCTGCAATTTTTTTAGTTTAGTGGCTTTGTTTTCATAGGGTGCATCAGGATAAACAGGGTTGGAAATGTTATGATTGGTTTGTTATTCGATGAGGTTTTGGTATTGTAAAATTTTAGCGTAGGCGATCTGTCAGGGAGTCAGACCATTATAGGTTTCAAATCTCAGAAGGCAGAAGTCATTTTGCAGGAGCTTAAGGTTTGTTTTTCTTCGGGATGGGAGTTCCGATTGACGTTTCAGTTTTCGTGAGAAGGTTGTCCCATGTGTAGAATCTTCGGTTGTGTTGCTCATATTGGTTTTTGTGTTATGGGTGTTAGTAAGGAGCGATTTTGAGGATGAAATCTAATTTAAGTAGGGAGAGTTGTAACACTCGGTTTTAGATTTGCTTCGTTGACCGGTGCTACGACCCAATCATCAGTTGTCATGAGGCTTAGGGCCTTGGGAAAGGAAGGATTTCACCCAATTCGGATGTGGGTGTCATAGTATAAGTGATCCAAGTGATTGATTGTGTCTTCGGAGGCGAAGCATATAATCGTAATTGGATATCTCAATATTTTATGGTTTTTGGGTTTTGATCAAAGGTTTTAAGGTCTGGGTGCGTTATTAGGAGCGTGGGGCTTCTCACCACCTTTTCGTGGATTTAAGGTTTGTTGGAAACGGACCTAGGATGAGGGAGTTATGTCATTTTGAAGTTATTGTCAATTTTGGACCCTAATGGAAACATTTGGCAAATTAGTCCCATGCACACAACATGGCATATGCGTGAGTACACTCATCGTAGCTATGGAAATGGACGTGGGTGGTCTTTGAGTATGCTCAACATACCAAAGGGTATGTTAGGTGTACTCCGTTCATCCATGAAACCCTAAGTCAAGACCCTTGACCCTATTTAAACCTCATTTCTTTGATGAGCCTCATCTTGTATCCATCCCTCAGCCTCCTAAACCCCAGAACACGACCTTTAGCCTTATCTTGGAACATTTAAGTCATTGTGAAGGATTTTTGAGCATTTTGTATACTTTGAAGAGCTTGGAACTTGTTGAAGAATCACCACCAGGAAAGGAGCTTGTAGATCCAGAGGTTTTCCATCTTGTGCCGTTCATTGGAGGTAAAAAGCTTTAATCTTGTCTTATCATTTTATAGATCTACTTTGGGTTAGTTTTTGGCCATTTAGTCCGTTTTCTTGGTCTTGGTGAGCTAAGGTTGTTTTAGGAGTTCAATCTAGTAGATCTGGACATTGTAAGGGCCCCTCATTCATAAAGGTCCAAGTTTTGTGGAGTTTTTTAGTGCATGCATGTGTTAAGACCATCCTTTAAGCTCTTTTGAGCTCTAGAGTCCCATTAAGACATGCAAACTAGTAAGGTTGCCAACATTACTTGAAAAGGCATCAATAGGAATCGGATTGGAGAATTGGAGCAAGGGCTGAAGTGATTAAGTGCTTAGTGGAGAAGTTTGTAGTCTAAGGGAGTATGCTAGACGTACCCACCTTGTACGCAGCGCGTACTGACCCCCAAGGGTGTACGCTTGGTGTACCAGATGAGTACGTAAGGCGTAGTCTGTCTGGTTAACTCATCTTGTTTTGTTGAATTTTTTTGGGCTTTGGACCTTGGACCAGGAGTTGACTAGGGTTAACCATTCAGTATTTCAAGCCTTTTTGGATATTGGGCCTTCTCAGGATAGGTCCATGATGGATTTAGGCCTAATTGGGGTAATTGGGACTTATTGGGCCTTATGGTGCCATTTTGCGTTCGGACTATCTTATGGGCTTGTATTGCATGGGGTTTTATTGGGCTAGCTATGATTATGTGTTTTGGTTCAGAAAAAGTAAATGGGCTTTAAGAAAGGCTCATGTAAGTGTTTGGGCCCAAGTTTGAAAATTGGGCCGTTAGTGGGCTTTTATGGATCTTATTGTTTTGGGCTTGTTTGGTTTCAGGTTTGGACCTTAGTTGAGAGTCTTGTTGGGTCAGGGGCAAAATGGTCATTTTCCCCAATATTTGATTATGGATCATGGTTTAGAACTTGATTGCTAATTATGTGATAGTTTGGTATTGATAGTTGAAGTCGTCAGGGCAGCAGCTAAGGGTTTCTTTTAGTGAGCTTCTACATTTTAAGTGAGTCTCCCTTCGTAGAATCTGTGGGTCTAAGGCACCAAGGTCGGCCCACTAATATTGATATAGCTTAATGATTGTCTTTGTGATAATTATTAAGGTAGTATGTATTGTTTGATGTTTATGTGAGATATGCATGATTTTATTTGGTAGTGGTAGGGGTGGGATTGACCTCGTAATCGGTTAAGATAAGACCGAATGGTAGGTCAGTCACCCAGATTTGGCCTGAAAAGGGTAGGCCGGACACCCAGATATGCCTGACAAGGGTAGGTCGACCACCTAGATATGCTCGGCACGGTAGGTCGGACACCCCAATATGTCTTAGTATGTTTGCATTATATATTGTATTTGGGAAACATACTAAGCTTCGTGCTTAGAGTTTGTGGTTTTGGTTTCAGGTACTTCTAGTTCGGAAGTGAAAGGCCTGACTTGATCGCATCACATACACCCGTGTTTTCTGCAATATGTGATTTTGGGATTCAACTTTGATAGTTGTTTTATTTAGAAATGTTTTTAAATGTTTCGATCAAGGTACATTTTTGTTTTTACTATACTAAAAATAAAATTTTTATCCTTCATTTTTGGGATGTTACATTTATTCATTTTATCTGTTTTTGACCTGCTCAACAGGTAATGAGACCAACTCCTTAATTTTTTCCAAAATAATGAGATTTTTTCTATAGATTTTCTCAAAATTTATATATAATGTATAAACGTATTTTTACGTATATATATATATATATATATATATATATATATATATATATATATATATATATATATATATATATATATATATATATATATATACAGGTTTAGGTTTTATGGAAAACAAAAAACTTAAAAATCACAAAACTTTTTTTTGAATTTTTTTATCAAAAAATCGCAACTTTTATGTTAAAATCACTGATTTATTTTGAAAAAATAAAAAAAAAATTGAATTTTTAATTTTTTTTTTCAGCGAAATTGTAAAAAATGCTGCGATTTTTTGATAAAAAAAATTCAAAAAAAAGTTTTGTGATGTCTTGATATTTTTTATGCATTTTTATGATTTTTAGGGTTTTTTTTTGTTTTGTTTTCCAAATAACCTTTCCCTATATATATATATATATATATATATATATATATATATATATATATATATATATATATATATATATATATATATATATATATATATATATATAAAATTAGATGTGTACCATATTATTTTTACATATTTATGTATTTTTACTTCAAGTTGTCCTCACTATTTCATCTAGTTGTCGCAACTTCCTCGAGTATGTCTAGATGATTTCCCTACATACCCATATATCTTAAACTTTTCTCATTCTTTTATTTTGAAATTAAACATCGAATTAAAAAACAAAATAATAATTTATGCATATTTGAAGACAAAATAGTGATTTGACCAACCTTACTTGGAAGTTAATTTGCATTTAGTCTGCCTTTCTTTTTCTTCATTCGTTACTTAACTTGAAAAAAGGAAAACAAAAGATGCAGTAACGTTTTATTTTTGACAATGGTTGAAACAGATATGTGAATACACGCATATCTATCAATTGATTGGTTAGTTCTATAAAGTAAATACAATAGAAAGGTAGCTTTTCCAATATTGAATTTCAAAATCAGATTTCACTTCTCATTCAAGTCTTCAACCAACAAAACAACTATTATGTTTGTTTATTTTCTTCAAGTGATTTCCATTTTCATTTTGATGATACCAAAATAATAATTTTGCACATACGAAGACTTCAATAGTTTCATATGACCTCAAGGGAACCGTAGGTTTTCATAAGTGCATAATTTTTTTTTTTTGAGGTAATTCGATCAAGATAAGCAAATGAGAAAAACATAAAATATGTGGGTACATAGGAAAACTATTCGGTCATACTCAAAGAAGTTGTGGTCATTACATGAAATGGTAAAGACCACATGAAGTAAAAAAATACATAAATAAAAAAAATTAATAATATCGTTATACATTTAAAAAATATATATATAAACACACAAGACACAATATTTACGTGGTTTGGTCAAGGTAACCTACGTCTACGGACAAGAGAGGAATATTCTTTATTTCAGAGTTCTCAAACAAAGCTTACAAGTACAATTCACCAAAGGTTCGTCCTATTGACTAAGGATACAAGATATAAGACGCATCAATTGACTATGCATGCATCTTATTTATACTAGAGGGATCAGGCCTAAAACCGTAATGGGCCTAGCTTATTGGCCCATAGACCCATGAATTGTGACAACCAATCATATTCTGCCATGCAACATATTCTAGAAAATTCTTCCATGTCATATTGCCTATGAGCGTCAACAACACACATGATGGAGCACCTTTTGCCATAGTGGAGCACCATGACGTACAACTGGCACATCATGAATACTAATGGCCCAACATCCATCATGGTGGCACCGAGGTGTAATCATTGAGTAATACCAACTTCTGAGCATCAGCGAACAATATTGTGCACCATAGAGGACTTCATAACGTACTTGGCTAATCGAGGACCAAGATGGTCCATCTTGTGCCATGATAGCACAATAAGTGTATGGATGGCACAAAAGGCTTCAAGTGTGGCACAAGAACTTCTAGTTTGGAGCAACAAAACTATCTTGGCACAAAAATAACATGCATGCCTCAGCACGGCCATGCTTGGCATAACAATATACTCTATGGCGCAACAGGAGTAAACCATGGCGCAAGAGGGATACCCCACGGTGCAAGATGGATCCTCATGGTGGAAGAGGGAGTAGCTTGGTGCAAGAAGGTGTGCCCTTGGCGCCATAACATCCTTCTTGGCGCAAACCTTCATCATATGGAGGAACAAGGACACCTTGTTGCTCCATGTCACTCCCACGTGCTCCAAACCCCCTTCTGCATGATCTGTTCCTTTGTCAGACGATCCATTCCTTTCTCAAATGATCCTATCCTTTGTCGCAATCTCCACCTTGAATTGAGAATCCTATGAACTCCACCCCGAACAAGATCTTCCTTTCCCATCCTGCTATCAAGCCCCGAAGGGGCTTACTTCGTGTGAACATCAACCAAGTCCAAGCAAAGCTTGAATTTCTCTGTGGGAAATGTCATTGTCACCATGTCTTTCGGATTCTCCTTGGCGTTAGACTTTTGAATGCATAACCTATCGTATAGCATGATAGGTTTCTCCACATTCAAAAGAAGACTTTGAACGAGGCCAACCGATCTTCCTATTTGCAGATCCCTTTCATGTTCCAATTCTTTCAATCCAACTAATTCTGTATGATGTGTATTAGCACCATACACCAGAAAAACATCAAGCGTTCACATAAAGTGTCATAAGATCCACTTGACCACTTCCCAGTTAGCTTTTTCCTGATTTCCTCGAACTGCCAAAGAAGTACCAAAATGATTGGACTGATCATGATAGAACGACTACAAGACTTTCTCAATGTAGTGAGTAATGTATAACCATCCCGCTCTTCTATCAATCTGAATCTCTATCCTTGATATTTTCATTTCAGCTCCTAAATCGTTCATCACAAGCTCATTATCCAAAATCTTCTTCAAGTTGACTTTCTCGGAATCAACATCATGAACACTTCTTCTCTTGGTTGAACAAGGGATTCCTCACATGTGTGTTGTTCAATGCAACCCTGTTGTTTTTCAATTATCACAAAAGTGTGTGGGGTTTATGTTTCAAACTCCACCTTCTAGCTAGCATCCTGGTCGTTCCCTAAAACACTTGTACCACCTCATCTCTTGTTACACATAGAAAATTAAAAGTTCAAATCTCTGCAAATAACAAATTTTGGAGTTTGTTCTTCTATACACCACATACGATGACCCTTCCCTCTATATGCATATCCTAGAAATATGCACTTCATTTCTCTGCACTCCAGTTTATCATCATTCACATGAGCATAACCAGAGCATCCTAGAGTTCATAGACCAGTGTTCTAAGAGGTTTTCTGAGACCACGACTCTTGAGGAGTCCTAAAATCAATTGAGACCAGAATTGCTCCGATAAATGAGTAGATCATCACATGCACTGAACATGCTCCAGCAATGTTTGGTCCATCCGTTCTGCCACTCCTCTTTGTTGTGGTGTTAGCTGTACAATGTGATGCCTCAATGTACCTTCTATTTTGTAGAAGTTGTCAAACAAAGCCTTGCAGAACTCCAACCTGTTTTCCATTTTAAGTGACCTAAAATGGTTTTTTGTGTGTTTCAAAACCATCATCTTCCACTCCTTGAACCACCTAATCATGTCATCTTCATCCTTTGTCTTCATGAAATAAACCCAGGTCTTCCTTGAATAATCACCAATAAAATTCACAAAGTATTGACATCCACCATGAGACTTCACATGAAAGGGAATCAATATATCTGAGTTAACACACTCGAGAATCTCTTTGCTTGAGTGTTGAACCGAACTAAACTTCACCCTACTTTGTATCTGTTAAACACAAGCTTTACAAGGTTTAATTTTTCTAGTTGCATCTCCACCAAAAAACCCCTTCTTGCTCACATTGTTGGGTTTTGAGCATTCTAACACTCCTATGGTGTACATACAAACCTATAAACATTGGATCTATGTTTTCTCTATTATACATGAAAATAAGAACTTCCCAAGGCTTTAATCCTAACTAGCATATTATGAAGCTCTTATACTACAAAGTACTAGTTAGATGACATACTTTTTGATGTAGCTTGATGTCTTCAAGCTTTAAGAGCTTAGCCCCAATAGTGTGGAAGCCTCAAGTGGAATCACAAATCACCAAAACACCTTGGAAGACTTTGAGAATAAGAATACGTTGGTTCTCTCTAGTGAAATCGGCTAGCCCTCTTAGTGTACCCACACTAGTCACCATTTCACCAACCAAGGACATCTTTATATAGTGTGGAGACTAGGGTTAAACCCATAACCATTCATTTCATATGATCCATGGGTTAAACACTCCATGGACTATCCATGAAAGCTTAGCCCAATCTAAATGAACTTGGCCCATTCCATATATATAAGAGTCCATATTTAATTAGTTCATTTTGATCACTTAATTAATTCTAAATTAAGTCTTGATCAATACTAATTAAATAATATGATTCCATATTAATATATTAGAACTTATAATATATTAATATAAATCATAAATATACTATTCTCAAAATACTATCCATATAAATTGTGTCGGTGAAGTGCAACCCAAATGGACCATGTCGGGACGGGTCAAGTACATACCAAATATAGTTATGGCAATAGACATTAATATAACAGTCTCCCACTTGGATAAGTCTAAAACTATTATTGAGTATGACTTCAAAACCTAACTAGAAATCGTAGCTCTTAAAGCCGTTGTCGAACTCTGACCTTGTAAATGAGTTGTCCTTTAGATAAGGGATCATATATTCCTCCATTCTAGATATCATATGGACTGAGACATGGATTATAATCATTCTCTCTATCCATTTATTGTTTCCCGATTTCTGATTCATGACAACTGACTGATTGAACAAATCAAATCAGTCCTGGCTTGGCGAAGCACTCACATTTGTCATCATTAAATCATCGAGGGGCCCACAAATATCGCTTTTATCCCGAAGGTAAATGGAATGGATAAACTTCGACTCATATGGCTTCTTCTGCTACTTTTTGAATCATACACAATAGCATGTTTTATAACATCGAGTTACCAATGCGTTTTCATGAAATCAATGTACTATCAACTCATAGTAAAAACTCATATCTCTAGGTTTGAAGAATATAAGATATTATCATCTCATGATCACTCGTGATAAAATCCATGAAGTGATTCAAATGAGCACAGGTTGAATCCAATACTCAGAACTTCTGAGCACTCATGAGTGTTGTAGCATAACTTTTTCCACCAACTTGGACCTCTACAAGCCAACCCATGACAGTTTTGATTTATATCTACTTCCAACATATGACCGACTGTGGATGGTTTGAATAACTTAGTCATTCTGGAAGAATAACCTAGTTATTATGGAAGTCAAAACATGCAAAGTGAAACACAAGAATAAATGAATCTAATATGGTATCAAAACCTATGAATATAAATAAAACAATTTCTATTTATCACCATACTGATTACTCATTATTCACTGTTTCGGTTTTATCAACTTTATACTTGAATTAAAAACACTAGGTTTCCCATGCTCCAAGCATGTACACTATGTTTTCTAAACAATAGCTTTGCCGTACACCAAGTATGAACTCTACGTTTGTCTATGATCCTTTTCTTTGTGAATTAGATCAACTGAACATAATTTCAATGATTCTCTTTTCACACTCCCAATTCATTGTGTTAAATGTAAGAATTCCAAATTCCTATCATTTATCAAAATTTGTTTAGATTTTAAACTTATATGCACTGTTCCTCTTGTAATGATTATGCACAAAGCCATAAAGGCGTGGCAACAATCATTACAGAGTATCCCAATGGAGAGCAATTCCATGGAAACGATGTATCAGATTCAAAGCGCATTGCTTTGAACATGCTTCTTGCATTAAGTTTCTTTAACCTTACACAGATTGCTTCCACCTATGAAGACAACTCTATATTCCCATTTTGACTGTCAATTCTGAACAATGGTTGCCTCTTTTCAGATTATGTCAATATGGTCCTTCTAATATTAACAATATACTTCCAACTTTCCTTGAGCAATCAATCTTTGGTAAACCTTAGATTGTCCTTGACAATTGCTTAATCACTATAGTCATATCCAATTCTAGACATTTTCCTCCTTAATGCCCCAAGGTATTTGGAAAATTCATAAAGGATAAATATTATAGCACATGTAATCGATTTTGTACCCAAAGTAAATGGTACACGATTCATGATGTTTCACATAAAGACATGGTTCTAGACCAGTCTTTTGCCATAATAATTTTTTTTTTGCCATATTCTCGAAATTTGACTATGAAAAGGGATGCCGTAATCATAATCGAATTTTGAGAACGCAATATATAGAATTTCCTTCAGTTGAACCAATCCAACATGAAATTCATATATATATTCTTGACTAAAGGTGATTAAAATCTCAATATAAGCTTTTCAGAATGATTATAAACTCAATCTAAGCTTTTTAGAATCGAAATGAAGTATAATTTCCTTTCCCTTAATTATAGCAAAACAACTTTTCCAACCCCTGTAACCTCACGAATTGAAACTTTTTTTTTCTATTATTAACATCGCTAACTTGCAATACTTACCATAATTATCATGCTCCCACTAACATGATGATTATTAGCATAACACTTATGCTCCCCCTAGCTTTGACATGTATCCAGAAAACATCTGGCCCTCTAGAAGTGAATACTTTATTGACATTCTTACCAAAGTTTGGATTTCTAACACTAGATTGCTTTGATAAGAATTTATCTAAATCATACACCTTATCTTAGATAGCTCACAGGTGTGTCTAAACAATTTCAAAACTATGAAAAGGGATGCCATGATCATAGTCTCAATTGTTTAGACTTTTTGCCATTTCTCATAAGTCCATGTTAGTGTGTCGGTTAACCACACACGCTCCACTAACGACTTTGAGAACTGCAAATATCACAATTGCTATCTACTTAAAATCTACTTAGTGAAAGAATTTCCTCACCATCATTTTCATCAATCGGAGAGAAACCTTATGACACTTAGATTTTATGGTGTAAGTGTTCCTATCCATGTGAATTTGTCAAAACCATAATCACAAGACTAGGTTAGTGACAAATCCTAACTCATATGGATTGAACTTGTGCAATCATAACTTCTTTCCACCTGGCAGCTCAAGGGCATGCCATTGCTTCCAATTAGCTATGCAAGCAATTGAGAACATGTAGAACTCAAATGTATCGCCAACTTAACTGGAATGGGCACAAAAATGTCAACACGATAAGTTATGAACCTGTAGTTGTGTGCTAGTGATGAAATATAGGTTGTTATTCTTGATTACTTCTTGAAACCCTTTCAGGATCTTTTAGAATCCTACTGTCTCCTTAACCTATAAGACTTTACTGTCAAATATTCAAGAGATAGTGTGGATTCTAATCAAGACAGACACATCACACAATTGGCCTAAGTTGGTCTTTGTTTTATCCAAAACATCACAACTTACCATTTTTAAATGTAAAGGAGTAGGACACATTTACTCTTACATTTGACTAGTATTTTAAACCTTTCTTTAAGATATGTCACTCAACTTACAGTCTTGGAGTATAACTCTAAGACTTGTTTTTTGGAACGAAGTATGAATCATCTTCTTGATTTAACCACTTCAACAATTCATAACTCCTCTTCTTAACTATCAGAATTCACTTAGAGGATGAATTGTGATAAGGTATCAAAATCATTAAGATGATCTTAAAACATGATACTAAAGTACTATCCCATATTTTCAGATTTGAGAAACTTTTATCCTTCTGCCTAATTTGATTCTTCTTATTCGTTTTATCATACACTGAAATTTTCCAATGTCTCAGAATTATACTTAAGCTTGTAAGTATAATCATATTTACTAAACCTTAGTAAATCATGACGAATAGTCTTATCCATCTTTTTTGGTGAACTTTGGCTAGTGCACAAGAATGTGTACTTGATCCCTTAGTCCTTCTCTTGAGTCACATATACATGTGAACACGGAACTAGTCTTAATTTTCCAAAGTTGAAAATTCTCATACATCACACTAAACACCTTGTATGATTCCAAGTTTCGGTCCAATTGAAACTTGGGTGATGAGAATCTTTCCTTATTTGGTAAATTTAGACACTACCATAAATGAAAGAATCAAATTCATATTTCCAATATTGCTATAAACATACAAACATCAAGTTTGCATGAATGCCATTGTAAGGAGATAAAAATAAAGTAAAACAAACTTTTATCTATTTTAAAACGCATAATATCTTTTCCTTACAATGAAACATGAAAATGAAAACTATGCTATTACATGTTTCCTAGCAATCTATCATAACTCCTAAGAAGTAGCTCAAGAATTCAATCTTCAACCATGCGAAAGAAATCCATCTTTGCGGTCAGATTTAGCATACACATTCTTTAAGTTTCCTTGATTTTTCCTTTGATTATTAAAACATCAACATGTGACCTAGTCACATTATGTAATAAGAATCTCAGAATAGAAACATAATAGAATTTGATAGTGGACTTTATCTGAAGTAGAGTCAAACTTATTGACTTTACCAGCCTTATGATCTTTCAGGTAAATTTGGCAGCTTCGCAACCAATTCCCCTTCCTTTTTGGAAATAGAACCATATGAATCCTTTAGGAATGGTACATGGGATAATCTCAGACTTAGCCTTTCTCTTTACTATTTGATCAACCGAGTTGATTATGGCCGATCCATTTCCATTGGGAAGAAAATGCTTTTTCTGGATTTCCAGTGTCACCATTTTCGTTGTCCATAAAGTTTTGTGAAGTTGATCTTCTAATCACATTTGCTTTATTAGCCTTCCAAATCATTGCTGATTCAGCAGCACCAAGCAAATTGATAAGATCATTAAGGGTCTTGTCATAGTTTGTTTCATAGGAGTCCCAAAGGAACTCACTATGTGACTTAGAAAGTGATTGAACCACTAACTTTCTCAAGACTTTGACACCCAACTCTCCCGGCTTGTAAATATGTGACTTGATCTCGAAGATGTGATCACACCTAGACCTTGCCTTGCCAATAGGGCTTGAGTGACCTTGAACTAGTGGGTTAGGGAGAATAATTGGAGGAGGCGGAGCAAGTGAATTCCAAGGGATTTGGGAAGATCATAGATGTCTAAACTAGACATATTTTGGGAGATATTCATGGTAGTTGAGTTAAAGTCCTTAATATAACACCCAATATGAAATATTAAGTCTAGGACCCAAAAAAATATTTTATAACTTGGAAAAGGGATGCCGTAATCCAAGCTATAAAATATTTGAAGGTAGGTGAATAACGATTCACCAATTTCCACCAAGATAAACGAAATGTATTATATGGTTTTAATTGGTTTTGAAACTCCTAGTTCTTTTGAGATTCATTGAACTTTTCAATGGCATGTTTCAATCTCGAGTGTGCCCTACAGGTTTTGTGACTAGGATGCCGAGGATCACAAAATAAGGAGTGAAGTAACATTGCAAATTACTTGTTACCCTTAAGTGTTTACCCCTCAATCGATGTGTCGGTTAACCACACACGCTCCATCGATACTATGATAAACATTAAGTCACACTTTTCCTACCTTGTTAAATACGAGTTAGTGTGCCGGTTAACTACACACGCTCCACTAACCGACTTAAACAAAGTGCAAAGTGTAATTTCATGGATTAGCACCTTATTCACATTTTCCTAAGTAACTAAGATTGGGTATTTATAAAAGGTTTAGCTACTTAGTATTTATCATTAATACTTTTAATGAAGGGAGAATTTATAGTCTTTATCCTACCCGTTCGGCTAACGACCCTCCACCAGTCAAGGAAGTGGTGGGTGAGAGTGGACACCCATTAAACTGTCATTTTATAGGAAGTAACCTTATACCCCCTTTATAGACCGGCTTCGTGAATGAGGCCTACTTTTAAAAATCTAAGGGCTAAACTTGGAATTAGAGTATTCATAAGAGAAAGCTTTTCAAATTCCAAAACTTGAGGGTAAGTTCTGTAACTTTCAAAATTTTTCTATTCCATAACTTATGTGTTTAAAGTAGTTTTAATTAAAAAACTCTTCAAGTTCCATAACTTGAGGACAAGTTATGGAAGACTTTAAACTAATTAAGAAAGTGACTCTTCATAATTCATAACTTATGGAAGCTTTAAGAGATTAACTAAGGTTACACATATTTTATTTAATGAAGAGACTCTTGAACCTCCACAACTTGAGGACAAGTTATGGAGTCATAAAACCATTTATTGAGAACAAGACTCTTCATTTTGTAACCTACGACAATTTTTGTGAGTTTTACAAAACTTAAATGTGACTTTTCATGTAACTTGAGGATAAGTTACACAAACACATTTTAGAATCAACTTTTAGATTAAAATGGATTGAAAACAACTATTCAATTAACTTATCTTTTAATCTAAGCAACTCATATGAACAAAGATAATACACATCAAAATTTTTCATGTAATTAGCATAACTTTTAAACTAATACAAAACATGAATCTATTGACAATTATCTTTGAAATTGGATTAGCATGAACATTACCACATCAAAAACAAGTTTATAAGTTCAAAAACAACTTAGGGTAATGTTCCTAGTCCATTTCTAGCCAAAACAATCAAATATATGCTGTCTGGGGGTCCAACTCGTCGAGTGCATGAACCAACTCGACGACTTGGATCGTTTTGAACATTTTTAAGGCACGGACTCGTCAAATCCCTTGATGGACTCACCGAGTCCATTTTCCAGACAGCAAAAAACTTCGATTTTTAAGCAGGTTTTGCAAGTATAACAAGAAAACAAGCCTAGGCTCTGATACCGATGTTGGGTTTTGAGCATTCTAACACTCCTATGGTGTACATGCAACCCTATAAACCATGGATCTATGTTTTCTCTATTATACATGCAAGTAAGAACTTTCCAAGGCTTTAATCCTAACTAGCATATTATGAAGCTCTTATACTACAAAGTACTAGTTAGATGACATACCTTTTGATGTAGCTTGATGTATTCAAGCTTTAAGAGCTTAGCCCCAATAGTGTGGAAGCCTCAAGTGGAATCACATATCACCAAAACACCTTGGAAGACTTTGAGAATAAGAATACTTTGGTGCTCTCTAGTAAAATTGGCGAGCCCTCTTAGTGTACCCATACTAGTCACCATTTCACCAACCAAGGACATCTTTACATAGTGTGGAGACTAGGGTTAAACCCATGACCTTTCATTTCATATTATCCATGGGTTAAACACTCCATGGACTATCCATGAAATCTTAGCCTAACCTAAATAAACTTGGCCCATTCCATATATATAAGAGTCCATATTTAATTAGTTCATTTTGATCACTTAATTAATTCTAAATTAAGTCTTGATCAATACTAATTAAATAATATGATTCCATATTAATATATTAGAACTTATAATATATTAATATGAATCATAAATATAGTATTCTCAAAAGACTATCCATATAAATTGTGTCGGTGAAGTGCAACCCAAATGGACCATGCCGGGTCGGGTCAAGTACATACCAAATATAGTTATGGACTTAGACATTAATCCAACAGAAATGTCCCAACTTATGATGCCACAACTTTTGTTCATCTTCATACAAATCCAACGATTGGGATACAATCACTGTTCCCCCAATCTTTCTACCATCCAGAATATAAATCCCATGAGGATTCATCCTTCCCTTCATAACTACAAGACCACCCTTGTAGACTCTTATCCAGTCACCCTCTCCAGAATATTTCAATACATCCTTCGCTAAAGTGCTAAGAGAAATAAAATTATTTCGTAGTTCCCGGACGAACTAGCAATCTAGTTTCCCTGACCATAACATTATGCATCTTGACTTGCACTGTTCCACTGCCCTTGATATTGCTCGCCCAATCATCACATATTTTGACTATACCGTTCCACTCTTTGAAGGAGTCTAACCAGTCATGATTCCATGTGATATGATAGGATGCTACAATATCCAAGACCTAGGCATCAATAGAACTAGATGTACAAACTGTCAAAACTTTACCATCATCCCCTTCATCAGAATTTCCTTGAACAACGTCAACATTGTTGTTGGTTGTTCTAACACCATTATTCCCTTTCTTCAGCAATGGACAATCTCTTCCAAAGTGCCTCTTTTCCTTGTGGTTATAAAAGTTGATGCTGGCTTTAGATTCGGAACTTGACTTCTCTTTGTTACCTCAACCTCTATCTGATGTTCTTCCTATGCATGTGAACAAACTGGAACTAGAAACTTCTTCTCCAACTGAAACTTATCTATTTCAATTCCTTGGACATCAAAGAATCCTTCACATCATTCACATTGATCGTTGTCCTACCATATAACATGGTATCAACAAAATTCTCATAAGAATTAGGCAATGAACATAAGAGGATAAGTGCTTGATCTTCATCTTAAATCTTTACATTCACACCTTCTAGGTACAATATGATCCTATTGAAGTTGTCCTGATAATCCTTCACTTGGGTGGTTTTGACAACATAAGACTATACAAACGTTACTTCTGGTATATCCTTTTCGTCGGAGAATTGTTCTGATACTTATCACACATTTTCTCCCAAATTCCATCAACACTTGTTTGATCCATGACCTCTATTAGTACTTTGTCTATCAAAATCAACATAATAGTGTTGCGTGCTCTTTCCAGAATATCCACATTCCTTTCAACCGCCATGTCCTTTAGCAGTTTTGCTTCTCCTTCTAGTGTCGTTTCACATCCTTATTCAACCAGAAGAGCCTTCATCTTCACCTTCCAGGAAGTCAAATCATTCGAAAAATTGAACTTCTCCAAATCACACTTGTGAAATGCCATCTTCAATCAACATAACACCAACCGCAACTCTGATACCACTTGTTAAGGAAAACATGTGATACTTGTCAACACTCAGAACAAATCTGATGCCACCTGCCATGTTCTGGTGACCCTTATTAGGAAGTAATGTGGATAAGAAGAAAAACTATAATTACACAAGACACAATATTTACGTGGTTCGTTCATGGTGACGTACGTCCACGGGCTGGAGGGGAATATTCTTTATTTCAGAGTTCTCAAAAAGATGTTACAAGTACAATTCACCTGAGGTTCGTCTTACTCACTAAGGATATAAGATACAATATGCATCAAATGACTATACATGATTCCTTATTTACACTAGAGGAATCAGGCCTAAAATGCTAATGGACCAAGCCCATTGGCCCATAGGCCCATGAATGCTGACAACCAATCATATTATGCCATGAAACATCTTCTAGAACATTCTTCCATGTCATACAACCCATGAGTATCGGCAACACACACGATGGAGCACCTTGTGCCATAGTGGAGTATCATGATATACAAGTGGCGGATCACGAACACTAATGGCCCAACATCCATCATGTTGACACAACATGGTGTAAGCGTTGAGCAATACAATCTTTTGAGAATCCTCGAACGATCTTCAGCATCATAGAGGTCTTCATAGCATACTTGGCTCATCAAGGACCAAGATGATCCATCTTGTGCCATAATGGCGCAACAAGAGTATAAATGGCGCAAAAAGCTTGAAGTGTGGCGCAATAACTTCTAGGTTGCAGCAATAATAACACGCATGGCGCAACAAGAGTACCCATTGGCGCAAG
This sequence comes from Lactuca sativa, assembly GCF_002870075.4. Lineage (NCBI taxonomy): Eukaryota > Viridiplantae > Streptophyta > Magnoliopsida > Asterales > Asteraceae > Lactuca > Lactuca sativa. The sequence goes on from NC_056629.2 coordinate 147,125,243, forward strand.
AGGAATACCCTGTGATGCATGAGGGATCCTTATAGCGCAAGAAGCAGTGCTTTTGGCGAAACAAAAATCTTCTTGGCCCAAGCCTTCAACAACTGGCGCAACAAGGACCCCTTGTTTCATATGCCAATTGCTCCAAACCTTTTCCAGGTGCGCAAAACCCCCTAATGTATGATTTGTTCCTTTGTCACTTGGTATTCTCCTTTGTCGAACAATCCATTCCTTTCTCAGATTATCCGTTCATTTGTCACATGCTCCATGAACTCCAAGTTCTCCATTGAGTTCCATGTGCTCCAAATGCTCCATGAACATGATCCAAATGCTCCATGAACATGATGCAAATGCTTGATTCACATTTAACATATATCTTACATTATCTACTATAACTTTTCAAATATTATCAACTATTATATACTATAGTTTTTTTATTATTATCGACAATTGCTTTTCGATTAATATTCGCTATTATATTTTATAGATTTTTAGCCATTATCAACTTTTTCTTTTCAGCTTTATCAACTAATTTCAACTATTATCTGCTATAGGTTTTCAACTATTATCAACCTTTTCTTTTCACCTTTATCAGTTTTTCTCAATTATTTTTAACTAATTTAAACTACTTATTTCTTGCTATTCTTATCCTAACATTTCAACAAAATTTCAAACAAATGGGTTACGACAACAATTATCCCTCATCAAGGGTTCTGTAGGGTTACTCACCTTAATATGTTTTATGTATATGAATTTCCAAGTCTTGAATCTCCTTACCAACTCTTTCCTTGATCGTTGTTAAAATTATACATTGTAATTTAGTATCATAATGTTTGCAACACAATTACCTTAGTACATATATTTAATCCACTATTTTCACTATAACCATAAATTTTCAAACCAAATTCTAGTTGCATGAACTGAAGTTTACTTATAATTACTTATCTGACCTAGGGTTTGTTTCCAACAAATCAAATCATACTAACAACCATTTTATTCTTCATTTAACAAGGATGTAACTCCTCATTTCATAAGGATATCATCATACATGAACTATTGGAACCTATGGTTAATAAATGCCTTTACAATCTCAGCTATCTAAGCACAAACAATGAATAAGGAGAGAACATGCATGCATTCCGTCAAATGGGGATCAACCAATCTTCATGTTGTTTTTGATTTCTTCTTAATTTCCCTTGAATAAGTGTTCAAGATTTTTGATAGTGATTCTCCAGTGTTCTAATGAATTTTTGAGAGACTAAATGTCAACTTTCCGTTTTAATTGGCTTAAAATATGCTCGAGACTATTATGTGGTCGTTTAATTCATTACGCAGTCATGTATGTGGTCAAGGCTCCCAATTATAGCAATGTACATCATCCAAATCTGTTTATGCATCTAAAATCTGTTACAATGTAACTCAATACAAGGTTATGTAAATGTGCCTTTAGACTAGTACTTTTATTAACTTAAGCCTCCAACTGAAAATATGGATATATCTCATAGAGACTCAAATTTAACCTCTTTAGCTCACATGTTCTATGTTGTTGTTGCTACATTCTATAATTAAGCATTACTCATTTAGACCTCTTTAGACTATAATTTCAAAGTCACATTGAGCATAGGGCAATAGGTGTAGTCGAATTAACAACCATTTCATTCCCAAACCAACATCACTTCCACAGTACATTATCTTACCAATATAATAAAATGTTTTCGTTACATTGTTGACTTCAAAAGAACTCTTAAATCCCCCCTTCTATTATTACTTGTTTGAATTCATAGGCATTACAATACCTCGCCCTTACAATATGTCCGTAAATTGGCTCATTATGTCGCAATCACCAATATGTTCTAATCTATTTTTGGATCTTGGATCGTCATGATTGAAATAAAGCACACCACCTAATTTTTTGATTGGTATATCATTTTAAATTCATCCGTTTACTTATATCAAAAATAGAACCCCCGATACATGATGTATTCTTTTATCTGCCTAAATATTTGGCCAGTAAAAATTGAAACTTGTTAGACGCATGTCTAGCTAAGCTAACTAAGCGAGCTTGCTCGGGAAAGCAATATCATGAATAAACCATCATGTAATTGTGTTTGATAAAAAGTAATGGGGAAGGCACGCAAGATCAACTATATCTTAGGATTTTCCGGCCACCTTCTGATTCGACTCCGTCAATTGGATCCAAGAGGCTTCTCTAGTATGATGAACGAAATAGCATCTCTTATGTATCACGTGATACTATGAACCTTTTTAGGTCTTACATATCCTTTCCCATAATCAGTTTTAGATTGAAAACATTTTAAATTTTGCCATACTCTCTTAATCTTTGATAGAACATGATAGAGACCTAGCTATCAGATGGCGATCAGTATCCAATAATGAAGTACATTAGAAGTTGTTTTTAGGGAAAATGACTTGATAGGGTAAGTTACTTTTTGAAATGTACACATTTAGTCCTTATTTTTTTTTTTTTGTAAATTAAACCCTTATACTTTATTAATATGTACACATTAGGCCGTTTTGACCGGATTCTATAGGTTTTGCTGACGTGGAAGCACATGTGGCACTAAAAACAGCTGCATAACAATTAATTAGCTTAGTCACTCCTTATAAACGAATGTTAACATCCAAAATCAGGAGGAATCACGGTTTTGTCATAGAAGAAGAAAGAAGATGTCGAGTGGCTCATGAATCTCCACAGGTTCAAGCAATCACAGAGTAGATAAGGAAGTCCTTTGTGATTGTAAACTCCCTATAAGAATTTGTACCTCCAAGACCAAAGATAACCCTGGAAAGAAATTCCGAGTGTTCCCTAACTCATAGGTAAATACCTAAATTGATTTTATTTGTCAAATCGCATCAATTTTCTTCTTCTTACATTCTATGTTATGATTTTATTACTACAAAAACTAGGGAAAAAGTGTAATGTTTTGGAATGGATTGATGAAGAACCTGAGAACATGAAGCCCATTGCAGAAGATACCCTTTCAGATGTTGTAGATTATCTTATACAAGTTTTAGAGGATGTTGCATTTGTTAGAGAAGAAGTGAGACAGTTAAAGATTATGGTTTGTGTACTGATTCTACTGGTCATTGTTAAGGTTATGTTTTGGGGGTGAAGATATGCTTATGGAGGTTTTAGGGGATGTTGATGTAAAAGACTTGTTGTGTAATTCTTTTTTATGTAATGGATGTTGATGTACTTTATGTTTATGTAATGGTAAAGTTTATTGCTATTATGTATGGATGTTGTTGTAATTAAGTCAGTCAAATGGAGGTAAAACCAAGACAAATTATAGGAAATATTCTTTTATTGACAATTGGATGTAAAGACAAATAAAAGTGGCTGACAAAAGGCATCAAGCCATTTAATAATTACAAAAGATAAGCCTACCAGTAGGGTAATACAGTAATTTAGTTCAAAATATTCGACAAGTACATCAAAAGTAAACAACTAGTAGGGATAATATAGTAATTAAGTTCAAAAGATTACCCTACACTACATCAAAATATATATCACATGCATTACCCCACTACACCAAAACCTAATTACTCTCAGATTATAGGTTTGTCTTGGTTGCATCTAGTTCGATCCTTGACTTTAACGTTTTTCTGAAGACCAATTTCTGTGATTATTTCTAAAAACTTACTCACCCTACCAACATCATTCAAAGGAACCTTCTTCATAGGACTTCTTTTCACAGGAGCCTTCTTCACAGGAGCTTTCTTCACAGGAGCTCTCTTGACAGGATCTTTCTTCAGAGGAACTTCATTTACAATAGGAGTAGGAGTGCTTGGAGATGGAGTTGATTGACTTGGACCTGTTGTGCTTGGAACTAGAGTTGATTGACTTGGACCTACTATGCTTGGAGTTGGAGCTCGCTTACTTGGGCATGTGGCTTTGTTGTGGCTAGTTTGGTGGCAAATGGTACATCTTAGAGGAATGTTCTTTCAAACTTCCCTCAACTTCAGACAATGCTAATCCCACAATTTGGCATAATGTTATTTCAAACTTCAACTTTAGAAAATGCTAATTTTTTTTTTTTGCATTCCTACACTGCCCAACACTCACATTAATGTTGTATCTCTTAGATACTAGGGCTTTCATTTTCCTTAAACTCAGTTTAGGACTCTCCAAAACATCATTCACAAATTGTTACCCAATCCACTTATATGTTACAATTGACCCAAGTTTGAATGCCCTAGAGCATTGTGCTCTGTTATAAGAGACTTAATTTGAAGAGTGTGGTCCTCTTTCATCCAGGATGCATACAATCTAAAACGGAATGTTGGATCCTGTCCTTTACAATACTTAACTAGCAACCTACTCTTTTCATTCTTTTCATACCACATATCATAACCATTTGCTACAGAATAACAACTAAGAGAGTATTTAATTTCAGCAGTAGTAGAGTATTTGATACCAAATCGTGGCTTCATCTCATTCCATTCCTAAGTATGATCATGTCTTGGGAAGATAGGGCATATTGCATTATGATCTTCTTCAAACAAGTCATCATTTTGTATTGGACAAAGTTTCTTAAGGAATTGATCATTGAAGTTTCTTTTGAGAGATATAACTTCATCGTCCTCTACATGTTCAGCTTTCAGACCATCTTCTAAAATAGAGTCAACATCATGAATAGAAACCAAATCATCATCTTCAAGGTCTGCTTCTTCCTCCTAAATCCAATCAAACAAAGGTTCATGATGATGATCCACATACACATCCAATATCTTCTTTTCATTGATATCTTCAAGAAACTCGTTAAAATCGCAGTCATTCTGAATAGCATGTAATCCACCAGACAACCTCACTTCATGTGGGCAGTAATACATATCTCTGCATCTTCCGTTAGTAAGTTTTCAAGAAAGGGGATGGAATCAGGGAAGTTCATCTTGTTTACAACCGTGTATGGTACATAGGCTTTTACTCCATCAAAATACATCAATGTGGTAGGTGTGAACATCTCATTATAGTGTACATCAACGATTGTATCTACATCTTCTGTCATTGTTGATGGTAATTCTGGGTCAAGAAGTTTGAGGGATTATTTGCTGAGTGAATGGAGGAATGAGTGATTAAATGAGCCCTAATTGTCTTCAAAATGTGGTGTAATTTAACAATATCCATGTAAGGTGACATGTGGATGTCACCTGATTATTTCATTTCAAGAAAATAAAAAAAATCCGTATATGACTGGTATACCCGGTATAGCCGGTCAAAAAGATTGCATAATTACAAAAATCTGGTATAAGGGTTTAATTTACAAAAAAAAAATAAGGACTAAATGTGTACATTTCAAAAAGTATGTTACCCTATCAAGTCATTTTCCGTTGTTTCTATCTAATAAAGTCTCCATATAACAGAAAACTATATTTGATGATGTTGGCCATCTTATTATAATAGATATAGATAGTTAGTGTGTTATAAGATATGGAACAAGGTCAACATGATATCTTTTGTCACTTGTATGATTCCTATTGATTAACCTTTTAATCGTACCCTTTATTCAATTATTCCTTGACATGCTTTTGTACTTCCTATATAATAGCAGGTTAACTTTTGTTTGCAACACACCTTTTTTAAACATAATGAAATGCAACATTTCTCCTTCAAACATTCTTATGGTTCTTCATTCACATCTTCAATTCATTTATTTGTATCATTTAATTTGTGCATTAAATACATATTGATTATACTCTTTAGAATCTTGACTAGAACCTTATCATTTTTAGTTAATTATCTTGCACTTTTAATTGGTATTAGAGCCTAGTCGGATGTGCAAACATTCTTGATATGTACCATTGTCGCTCTTATTTTCCAAATTAACAATGACTAATCCAAATCCATAATTGTATTCGATGCACATAGCAGACAGTATGGGCTTCAATACTCAAACCCTATTACTAGTGATTGAGGAATACGATCACTTGAAGATCATAATGGAACTTTTTTAAAGTAAAAAAAGGTAAAGAAATATGGATATATGTAACTAAAGGTCCCCATGTTCTAGTTGGAACCTTGGTTAGAGATGCACCTACTCAACTACTTGGTATGGGAGATTTTGAAATGCTCTTCTTACAAATCTTGAGACATAAAAGACGAATGCGTACAACATCGCCTTCTCTGAGATGATCTTTAGCATCCCTCTTCACATGTTTGAGCATCTCAAACTACATAAAAGTGCCAAGGAAATTTGGGATACTCTCCAAGATTTATCGCAAGGGTCTAATAATGAGATTAACATATGTTGTTGATAATTGTGACTTTTTTGACTCTTCCTAGAGAATTCCTTCTATCTATATCTAAAACATTTTGCATTTTGGTTAAAAATCTCACAACCCGTGATGTTTCGATATCACTTATTAGATACAATCTAATGTTCATTAACAATCTTGATAAAGGATGGGGTGACGTCAAATCATCCTCGCAAAGCAATGGTTTTTTGAAAAGTTGACCCTCTTTCAAATTTTTTATGAACTTGAATGATACGAATCAAATATGGCAAAAAATCTAAGAGAAGTATTTGGCGGACCCCTAGAACTAACAAGTTCAACAAGATATATTTCGCCTAGCAATATTCTAAGAGAATAATCCTTTCATCATCCTTGGATGTACACCCAAAATCTGAAACCTTATAAAAACTGATATCACAACAACAATTAACAACTGATGTACCAGGCTCCTCCTTAAAAAAACCATCAATATAACCGTAAGCCATTTGATAATAAACAAAACCCTAATCCATACCAACACAACCTTATGAAAACCTAATGTCTGGTTCCCAAAAGCCATCTAGCACCACCATCATCCAAACCAAAACTCATATGTTACAAATATGGTCTCGGGAGCCATTTCACTCCTGACAGTCAATCTGACATGCCAATAAATCCAATGAAAAAGGACTCATATTACTATTCCAAGAGGGAAAATGTGTTAGATGAAAGTGAAAAAAACAGTTTTTAAAACTATATCGAAAAATATTGGTGGGTATTCATGCTATAGGACGAAAAGGAAACTATTTATGAGAGGAATTAAAGCTTGAAAAGAAGTAAGAGTGTTCAGCGTGAGTTTAGATATTGGGCATCAGGTTCATATGAGGATGATAAAGATATTGACAACCCTATGGAGAGGAACTACAGCTATATGGCATCCAATGATCCTCCTAGTCGCAACATTATTCAACAGGTAAATTTTTTGCTCTCAGAAAATAATTTCAATACCACTATTTTTCAACCTAAATTTACTAAAATGGAATCGAGTTTAGAAGATTCCCTTAAATCATATCAATCTGAAGTGGAGGATCGAGAGGAGATTCACAATGAGTTGGCCCGAATTATATTACACCATGAATATCGAAAGCTTCATATTTACTCATTCAAGTGAGAACTTGTGATACTTAGGGAAGAATGTATCATTTTGAACAATAAATGTGATATTTCTATTGATAAGCATAACATATTAGGAGTTGTCAACATTAGACTTAATTCAGCCACTAAACAGTTACACAAAACAATTGATACGATCGAGTCAGATGCACATATGACTCATAATTTTTGTTACCCTTGGTCAAAAATTGTTGGTATCGAATTTAAGTTTACTACCTCGGATAAGGACCTCATAATCTCACTCAAATGGGTGATATTTCCAATCACACATATCCTAAGTGAAAATTTTCTTCTTTATCCACGTTAGCAGAAGAAAACATGACATAAGAGTCCTTAACTCCTGATTTCAATTTGATCTCCATCTCTTGACTCGATTCCACAAAATATTTTGCTCTTATATCCTTTGACATGAATGAGTCTCTAAATAAGTCCAGACATGAGTCATAAAAATCCTTGTAGTTCCTTATGGACACTCTTGATAATGATTGTGATGAAGAAAGCATTTTTGAAAACGAAAAGGCATTTCCCTAATGACTCAAGTTTCTTAATCGAACCAATTGGTAGTTATTAGGTCAAATGTCGTAGTTATTAATCTGAACTTCAATAATTTGCAAATAGTATAGACATCCAACTCAACTAATAAAAATCCTTGGTGAAACAAAAGGGACTTAGTTTATCCAAAGTAAAAGCTATAAAACCCTTAGCAACTGAAGTAAAATCTAGACTGGATTATTTGTTTATCTCGGATTCTCAAAAGATAAAGTTACAAGATGTTACTCCTTATATATCGACTAGGAACTATAACAAATTTGCTCTTATTAAAATTTCAATAGATAATTAGATTATTCTAGATCTATCTCTGATAATTCCCCAAAGAATTCAACTTCGTTTGATCCAATTTCTACTTGCCGATCTAAGAGTGCAAAATCCTAAAACGAATGTTAAAATTGTGGGCAAGGAAAAACATCTTGTGATTTTGTTTAAAAAAAAGTCCAATTGGAATGGAGAATCAAAAAGTCTGTCTTGCCAATAAAAATATGGGTGAACTGACATAGAATATTTAATGTGATTTTTGGATAGATGAAAAGACTTTGACATTTTTTATCCTTCCTAAGTCATATAGGAATAATCCATCTGAGATAAAAAAACCATCTCCAAGAAAAAACAAAAGTCTACTGCCAAGGCCAATGCTAAAAGCTCGGTTTCTTACAAAGAGCCTAAAACTCTAAATCTCTATAATTTTGTATGAACTATGTGGAGAAGAAAAAGAGAACATATGGTATATTGATAGCTCTTGTTCTATGCATACGATTGGATAATTGGAGATATTGTGTGAATATTAGTAGACTCCAAAAGGTGGTTTTCGTATATCCAAAAACAGTTAAAGTTCTACTATCTGAGGTTATCGAATCCTAGCCAATAGGAAATTTTCAATCCGAAAAGTACCATATGTTGTTGGGTTAAAACAAAATCACATTAATGTAGCGTAACTAATCGATTCCCAAGATCATGTAGAGTTCACTAACACACACAACTACGTCATCAACAAATACCTATCAAAATGTATTATTAAACCAAGTTACAATAAGAATATATATCCTTTGGCACTAGTTCAAAATTGACCAATGGCTATGGAAAAACCCTATGACTATAAACATTTTATGACCGTTTTTTATTCAATGTGAAAGGAAATGTCGTATCATTAAAGGTAAGTTATGGTGACATTTAGTAGCGGTTATTATATAAAAACCGTCACCATAGGGTACCAATTTTTGTAGTTTTTTCAGTTATTTTTTGATAACCGTCACCATAAACTACTTTCCCCCACAAGTTGTTTTGTTTTCATGACTATTGTTGACTTTTAGTGACACATAATAGATTAAAACATGGCCATAATCTAGTATTAGTCATATTTTTTTTTCATTTTTAATGTTTATTGTTAACTTATAGTTATATTAAACCATAACCAAAAACTACTTTTACTGACATGTTTTGTTCGTTTGTCATGAATATTATTAACTACATAGTAGATTAAAAGGTGACCATAAACTACAATTTGTCACATGTTTTTTTTCGTGACTATTGTTGAGTTTTAGTGACATGTAATATATTAAACCATGACCATAAACTTCTAATAGTCACATGTTTTTTCGTTTTTCATGACTACTGTTGACTTTTACTAACACATAGTAGATTATACCTTGGTTGTTATTGCCATTTAATCACATTTTTTGGTTTGTCATGACAATTGTTGAACAACATAAAATCATTTATATGTCAAATATTGACCACTTAACATCATGTACATTATACCGATAAACAACTTAAATTAATAAATAAAATACAACATTCACATACATATTGGGTACCATCAAACAAAGTAATGAGAAAAAACCATAACAACTGGGACAAAATGGTCCAACCTAATAGTAATTGCTCATAAATGTTGTAAAAACAACATATCGGTAAAAATGTTCATCATTCGATAATCAACACGATCCACCACACACAACATGTTTATATTCAACCTATTGTTAAACCATGAATATAAAAGGTAGAATTTGTATGTACCATGTTTTAATAGGGAAACTTTGTGAAGCACAATGTTCTAATTTCGGAAAAATGAAAAGAATAAGCTATAAATTGGTAAGATTTCCCAAAGTACAATGTTATAATAGGAAAATCTTGAAAAGTAAGATACTATAATCACTAAAAACCATAAGGACTTGATTTGCTTTATAGCTTCCTGTTGTTTACCTACAACAAAAAACATGTTTTCACCAGTGGGTAAATTTTCTCAAAGTACAATGTTAAAATAGGAAACTCTTGAGAGTATGATACTATAATGACCAAATAAATTTCAAAAATTGATTTGTTTTACAAGTTATTTCCATTTATGTGACAACCCGATATATCGAATCAATGTAATGACCTAAAAAGTCAAGAATTGTAATATCTTTTGATATAATGAAATTATCGTCAAAAATAAAATGTTCAAAAGTCTCTGCTGGTTTTCATAAATGATAGATATCGTGTCAAGGGTATCAGAAATATAACGAACACTAAAATTCGAGTTATAATGAAGAAGTTATAACCAACCTAAGATTCATAGCAAAACCGTCAACACGGTTAAACATAAAACGCAAAGTTTCAATACAATAATTTTTAGCTTTAGGTATCTAAATGAAAATTGTAGATATCATTAAACCATAAACGTACGTGAAAAGAACGTCCAAGTCTAACTCCGTATCAGGAAGTTATGATTTTTTCAAGTTCCGGATATAGTAGTAGACAGCTAAAAACTCGAAATAGAGATCTAGAGACTTTTGGCCGAAACAACCTAAATGAGAATCGAAGATCTCAACAATAGTAGTGCAACGGTAAAAAGTATGACGAAAACGGACGTCGAATGAAGAAGTTATGAATTTATGACGGAGTTTTCGCGTCCCAGCCTGTTAAAAATAATTGATTAAAAATAAAATCAAAATTAACCAATGAAATCAAAACGAGAGTTGTAGAGCATATTCTCACCTATGCGTGCATATATAGAATGTCAAAAACGGAGCCTGAACGCGGTAGTTACGGATTTTACAAGTTCGAGACATAAAATTCGAGGCTGTCAGGCTAGCCACGACGTGGCATAGATGGCCACGACATGGTACTGTGACTGATGGGTGTCAGGGTTGTCAGCAGACGTCTTGTCCTGGAAGAGGATAGGATCAACACTGTGACGTGGTGAAGAAGACCACGACATGGTGCCCAAAAATAGGGCTATAAATAGAAGCCGATGGTTGCAGGTTTAGGTGCTCATTTCTTCTCTTTTTCGTGCCGAAGCTTTGCGTTTAAACCCTCGAAGCCATCCCAAAGCCCCGGTCTTCACATCCAAGTTCCAAAGGAAGGTTTTACACTCCCGAGATTCCCGAGATTCCCGAGAATCCCGAGAAATCAACTTTCTCAAGTCGAAGTTCTGCTCGGTTTTTGTCTCGCCTTCTTCAATCTATCAAGTGAGTTCATACCCCTATTACTACGTTTTCAAATCTTTTGTAAATGCTTTTATACACTTTTAAGGTGGGGGGGATACAAGTACACACACGGTTCTCCTCGTGTGAAAAATATCAATCTTTTGCTATACTTTTGTTATATAATAAATCGTATGTGATTTATAACTATCATACGAAAACATTCTCATACAACATATCACGATAACACTTTATCTTTTTGGAATGAAACATGTTGTTATATAAATATCAAACACCTTATTTATATTTTTTTTGTATAAATGCTCAATAATGTTATTACAAATGTTATACTTTACATACAAAGTCGACACTATACTAGGGTTTATCATACGAACGAATCACACATTTGAAAAAAACTATAATAGGTATAGTTTATTACATATTCATGAGATTTTACATACTATAAGTACTATATCAAGGAAATACTTTCATATACAAGAACGAATGGACTTTTCACACGTAAATCTATTTGATACTAAGTTTTGTGAGATATTCAACTTCACATACTTTCAAGTATGCAATTAAAGTCCTGTATTATATACTATAATCTCTTGTAGGGAGAGCATGATACTTGTGTATAGGTTTATACAGGATTGACAATCCCGCACCTAAACTGTTAGCTATAGTTAGACCGGTTGGTCTGGGGTGACAAACGTCATAACATTCCAATGCCTGAAGAACATTGTTATAGGCAGTCTGGGTCAATAGCATGGTTATAAAACTCACATGGAGTATTAAAAAAACATTGATTTATGGGGTTATCAAATGCCTTAGTGATTTTATACATACGTAAATCTACCATTCTGGGCATGAAAAACACTATTGCATTACAGTTTTGGAACTTTTAAACTACCACACACTTATGGAAAAATATTGGATTTCTAGAAGCAAACATTCAAAACGGTCGGGTCTTGGTAGAAGACTACTTTTATACTGGTAGGAAATATGGGATTTTCTTGGAGTTTTCAAACATCTACAAACAATTTCATTCAAAATTATACAAACATTGACATTAAATACTTATGAACTCACCAGCTTAGATGGTAATCTACTCTTTCAAATCCACTTGTATTTCTCAGGGATTCAGTAATACCGGTAAACTTCAGCTTTTAGAGAAGTGACGCTAAGGCGTCGGTTTAAAACTCATTTTGTCATCATATTGTAATTTGTTTTGAAACAAGTATCATTCAACAATGTAACTTTTAAATTATATATGATGGTTTTTTTACTTTCTTTACTATGTATTCAACTGTTACGATACTACATGAAGTCATCCGCCCTCGAACGATTCCGCCATTCTGGTTTGGGGGTGTGACAGACTGGTATCAGAGCATTGTTTATAGTGAACTAAGTATATCAACTTATAAAAGATATACAGCTATAAATACAATGGGACTAAAATATTCTGACCAAGAGTTATACTTTTAAATATGATGATATTTTTATAAAAGTATACACGCGTACGTATACACAAGAACAATGTCATAATTAAAACCAAACAAAAGTATTAAGATTGTTGAGTAGCTCGAGTAGGCCTTGGAATATATAATCATGTCTGGGATGAATATAGCATGATCAACTATATTTGTTCGAGAGGTGATTAGCATATGCCTAGGAATGGTCGTGGTGTTGCAACAAGGTCTAAAACTTACCAAACTCTTCATACAAAGAAACCCTAGAACCAAACATAAAGTTAAAAATACTATAGGAGTATTTTAAGTGCAATAAGATAACTTGTGTGAAAACTAGAAGACCCTTACTGATAGGTCTATAATTGAGGAGTGTATGCTCCAAGGTTATATATAATTAAGATTTCATAGACTTAGAATTTGTGATCTTCGCTCTACCACCTGTTCCTTGTTTGGTTGTGGTTTTAGAGTAGGATAACTTAATCGAAAGTCTATTTAAACTCAATTATATACAACTGGTATACACTGCATAATTATGGGAGGACCCAATAAGGATCACCATAAAAACATTTAATATTCATTAGACATCCCCATTCTCGCACAAACCACATAGTTAGGTATAACCACTCCACCACATCAGTCAACAGTGGAGTCAAAGGAAGATCAAAGAGAGGTTCATAAGGAGAATTCCGAGAATGAAACAGACAAGGATCAAAGGAATAGAGAAACAACCAAGGACCTTTAACCTATTAAGAGTAGATGTGAGAAGCTCACTCAAACATTCATATTCAAGCCCCTCATTATGAAGTAATGAAGATCAATGTTAAAACCTAAAGCATGACAGAAAGGAGATTTAACATGCCCAATAAGATCAAGGACACCACATAGAAATCAGGAGATAACAAATCATTGCCACCAAGAGGAGAACAAAGAGACAAAGGAAATCACTCGTGAGACATGCGAAGTAGTAATGAACCTGATGCGTCATACTAATAGTTGATATAACCTAGTGACTTAATATTTACATTACTCACATTAGGTTTTGAAATTATCATCTTTTCCTGTCACGACTAATAACAATAAATCGGATCACGAAATCTCAATCGAGAGTGATTACTTCTGAGATTCATAAGTCTATTTTATGTACACTCTATTATGAATCACTTTTAGATCTTTTTCAAAGTTGGAACATGATATCCACCAACCAAAAATAACTCAGTTCGGATAACACTCCTCTAATAACCATTCTAGAAACTTACTTCTACTCTTTACTAGGACTGCATCATAGGGATGTAGGTTGAACCTTCGAGATTAGTATAAAGAAACGAAAAATTTATATTCATATAAATGATTAGAATACATCAAGAACCAACCATTGTTATTCACGAGCTCATGTTCTCATCTTATAACATAATCATGCCTCCGAAGAAACGTAACCAACCCACCGTCAAAACACCAATCCTTAAGGTAGATGCGGCTACGTTTCAAGCTACAGTCACAGCAGCTGTAGCAGCTGTCATGGCACATCTTAATGCTAATAACACAAATGTTAGCGAAAATGTTATCAGCATTTCCAATCGTCGTGATAACCAAATTGAGCAACGAGTGCCTAATTGTAAGGATACTCCGAACCTTAAACCTAATATCCTGAAACGAAAGTTCGAGAATGAGAAAGGAAGATGTTCAACTCAAGGACCTACCGAAGGGCAACAAACTAGGATAGCCAATACCCCCATCAGCGCTGCTATCTCAACACCATCCATAACATACATAGGAAACCTCCCATACTACAGCAAGTGCAACTACCATCATCATGGAGTCTATCGAATGCTGCATTTCTATAGATGCAACATGAAGGGGAATACCTCCCGCATCTGTAGGACTCTGGTCGAGCTTATCACTTCAACCACAAATGTTACAATCAATCCAATATGTCACCTATGTGGTGAAATAGGTCATTTCAAGAGGGACTATCCAACAGAGAGGAATAACGGGGGAGCAGGTGGAGTTTGACCCCAGATCGCAGGGAAGCATCAAAGAACCCTGCTATATTTTTTGTATGCTTCCAAACCCCAATAACTAATGGTATTTATAAATTACTCTCTCGTTCGAAACAAATCACAACACTCATATAAAACTCAGAACCTTAATAGATAAGCTATGATGGCTTAGTGTATACATTAGGGTCATTTATAATTAAGATTTGTAGACTTAAAGTGAGTAGTCCTGCCTCATTTCCTGTTCCTTGTTTGGTTGTGGATTTAGGGCAGGATTGCTCAGTCAACTGTCTTACAAATCTTAATTATACATGACTTGTGTATACCAAGAGGTTATAGAGAGACCTAGCAGGGATCATTTCATGAACGTTCATAATTTCAAATTGCCAGAACCCTCGTGTTATTAGTACTCGTCGTGTTCAAATCAAAAAGGGGTTCGTACCAATATAACAGAATAAAACTGAAGGCACTGAAAACTTATGTACTTAGGATTGTTCATCATCCTAATAATCATCTCTTCCTGAATGTCTTAATATCAAGTTCGTCGAGAAGTTCCGACATCCTCATCCGACATGGTCTGGCTTGGTCCTTACCATGTAAAAATTTTCATGTTGTGCAAAAGAACTTTTTACTTAATCAGCCGTCAGATAAAATTCCTCCAATCCATAA
Source organism: Lactuca sativa (assembly GCF_002870075.4). Lineage (NCBI taxonomy): Eukaryota > Viridiplantae > Streptophyta > Magnoliopsida > Asterales > Asteraceae > Lactuca > Lactuca sativa. The sequence continues at coordinate 147,140,732 of NC_056629.2, forward strand.
TGCCAACCCTTCTATCACTTCTCACTTCAAAACTTCATAAGTACCCATAGAAAGGGTACCTATGACAACCTAAAATTTACCCCATCATTGTAACCTCTTTTTCCGTTAATAAAACCCGTTTGTATTTCAATTTTTCCATTAACTTTTGGATTAAGTTAATTAAATTGAGACTTTTATTATGACTTCATGAGTGTCCAAACACATTAGAAACACGTGAAAACACCCTCAATGTTCATTTGGAAGATTTTTAGTTACGACCGCGTCGGGTTACGGCAACCTAATCGGGTATGACCATAAGCCTTGTTTAACGTCAGTATCTGGTAGATTTCCTCCGAGCCTCAAAATCTAACCCTATATAAGGGTGAAAGAACTTCATTTGAAGCTTTTTCACTCTCTCTCTCACTACTCTCTCTCTACAATCCAAGTCTTGATCCAAAATCAACCATTTCAAACTCCAAATCGGTAAGTAATCCATCCTAGCTTATAGTTTAGATTGTTTAGCTTACAAATCCATGTCTAGATCATCCAAAAGTACCAAATATTTGTGTTTACGACCCAGGAACAATCCCAAACTGCAAACACCCACAAATGGGGTTTTGAAGCCCTAAAACCCTTCCAAATCACTTCTAGTGCTTCAATATGACTTAGGGTCTTACATGTACGAGCTTAGGACACCAAGAACTTGATATTTTGGGGAGTAAAAATGAGTTTATGGCCCAAGAACATTCTTGGACCGTAAATTGTCCTTCATAGGCCGTAAACACCATTTAAGGTGTTAAAATGCACCTTAAACACCTCCTATGGCTTGGAATAATGTCTAGAACCAACCACCATTGCATTAGGGACCTTAAACTTGAAGGAAACCATGTCCTTAGGAGATTACGACCGTAAACCCCCAAGGAATGGTTCCATGGCCGTAAACTCCTATAAAGTGGTCAAATGGTGCCCTAACTTCCTTCCATGGCTTGTACATTGGATTAGAATCATTTGTGCTTAACCTAGGTCCATCAAAACACAAAAGGAAAGGGTATGTAAGAGTTTACGGCCATAAACTCCTTGTTTACAGCCATAAACTCCTTGTTTACAGCCATAAACTCCTTGTTTACAGCCGTGAACTCCTTAAAATGGTCCATTTGTTGATCCAATCACTTCCATTTGCCCTAGAACTAAACCTAGCCTAATATCACAAGTGTTGTAAGACCATTAAGCATCCAAGAACACACCACCCATGAGTTTACGGCCATAAACTCATGGGGATATGGTCATTGGGCCAAAAACTCCCTTAGGAGTTTACTCTTGAAGAGCAAACTCCATATCTAGACCTTACACCTCCTTAGATGCAACCCGGATCACCCCTAACACTTGAAATAAAGTGTTTCCGCGTCTCGGAGTGTATTATGTCAAAAATAATTAGGGGTTCAAAGTATAATTAGATACAATTATGTATCTCTTCATATTACATAGGAACCTCGCATGTATTCAAGCCTTGAGCTGACACTTAGCGTCCTAACCGACACATTTCTCGTCTGGTGAGTTCATACCCTTACACCATTTTCCGTGTTTCTCATGTTTTCAGGGGTGGAATACAAGTAAAAGTACAAGTAAACTTGTACTCTAAACTTATTAATTTGTATGTTATAGTTACATGTTCAGTATGCTTTTAACATTGAAATCCGTATTAACCAACCGTTTAACTTGCAGAGTTAGTTTTCAAACTAATTGCAAAACTCATTATAAAATGTTATATTTTATACTTCACAAAGGATTTCATGTCACTCGTAAAACATAATTTTTCCGCATTATTACTTGTAAATTCTTTATTCTTAAGATTGGAGACACGTCCTCTGTAACACTCTAGAGAGATACGCGAGTGGAGGACCGCCCCTGTAGCCAGAATCTCCTGGATGGAGAGCATGACTTGAGTGTATAGATCTATATGGGGCTGACTAACCCGCACCTTGCTGCTAGCCACAGTGGGACCGACAGGTCTACGGGTGACAAAAGTCATAAAATGATAATGCACTTCTTATTGCCATATCTAGTCTATCGTATGGTTATAGAACTCGCAAACTTGAATAATGGAGATTTACTTTTTAGTAATAATGAACTTAGTAAACTAACACCCTTAGGAATTAGTTTACTGCCTACTTATTAGTTTTATATACTTGTTAAAACTAATGTACTTTACAAGGATAACCAGGCTTTCAGGATACTTCACTTAAACGCTACAAGTATGGTAGATACTTGTACACTACATTCCGAATCGATAACCAACCACCAACTTTTAAGGAAAATAAGGGTTTTTCCTAGGATAACTTAACTTTCTTAACCAGGTTGTTTAACAAATGGATAACTAAGCTTATCTTATAAGAAAATATGGGATTTTCTTGGATAACAACTTTTTCAGAAAACCAAAGGAAACTTGTTCTTTTACCAGAAACAAACCGCTATGAACTCACCAGCTTTATGCTGATATTTTCAAAACTGCTTGTATTCTCAGGTCCTCGTTAGACAGGTATCCCGCAATCTTTTGGAGAAGACGGAGCATTTTAGCAGTGTCATCTTTACTTTTGTTATACTAATGTATATGTAAAATATGTATTACTTCGCTTTCAAACAAATGTAAATACTTCTATGTAATGTAATGGTTGTGTTTACTATGCTTACTATGTACATTGGTTGTGATACTTTACATGACGTCCTCCGCCCCGGAACGTTTCCGCCATCGGTTTCGGGGTGTGACAGATTGGTATCAGAGCCCTTGTTTATAGTGAACTAAGTATACCAAACCTTACATGGTATATAACTATAAACACTAAGGGCCGAAGCGCTCTGAACTAAAAGTATACTTTAAAAATATAATTATTTTTACTCCAAGTATACAAGAATACCTAAACACCAGAAACCGTAAACCTGAGTAGAACAAAACATAAGTAGTTAGGTGTTCTGCACTATGGTTAAACCTAGGCAGTTATGTAGTCGTGTCTAGGTTCAATATAGTCTGATCAACTATATTCATTCGAGACACGACCAACATGTGCTTGGGAGTGACTGTGGTGTGCAGCAGGCCTAAAACTTACCTAATATCCAAACAACGAGTCATCGTCGCAGCGAAAATAAAATATTATGGGAGTATTTTCTAGAGCCAACTTCGTTATATAAATCCTCGTTCAAGTGTTGCTACTCATTTCCTCTTAGCGATAAATTTCCTTGCTTTGGTAGCTCTTCTATATATTATCGCATAGTACAACACTCTACCTATCATAATGAGATAACTCTTGTTCCATATCTCTTGATTCAATTCAGAGGACTTACCATCCTCTCTCTCCTGATCATTTTAGATCAAGATGCCTCGAAGGAAAAGACCCAGCTCAAAGAACAACAATCCTCCTCCACCACCACCTCCCTCTCCATTTGATCCCGCCATGTTCCAAGCAGCTGTTACCGCTGCTGTGGCTGCTACTATGTCACAAATGAACCCCGGTGGTTCAGGAAGACCAGGAGGTGGTACTCAGCCCCAAAACTAGGAAGGTAGACAGGGACACCGGAAGGAGTATTCCTACAAAGATTTTATGAACGCAAAACCCACACCCTTCAATGGCACTGGAGGTGTTATTTCTCTAACTCGATGGTTCGAGAAAATCGAGTCTATTTTCAAAATCTGTTCCTGTTCGAAAGCCAACAAGGTGAAGTTTGTCGCCTGCACTTTCAACGATAAAGCATTGACTTGGTGGAACGGCCAAGTCAAATCCTTAACCCTGCATGTAGCCAATGCAATGGGTAGGGAGAGCATGAAGGAGCTTATGTTAGCTGAATACTGCCCGCGAGGCGAAATGCAGAAGCTAGAGCATGAACTCTGGAACCTAAATATGAAGGGTTCCGATGTCGCCGCTTACACCTCCACATTTGAAGACCTGGGGCTTCTTTTTCCGGGAATGGTTACCCCGGAAAGTAAAAAGATTGAAAGATTCATCTGGGGACTGACCCAACCAACCAAGGGTAATGTTTTGGCTATGAAGCCAAACACATTCGACAGCGCTAAATGCCTGGCGCAAACCCTGATCGACCATGGAGATGATCTTGATGAAGTGGCCACCGCTCCTGAACCAGCAAAAAGGAGTGGTGAGAAAAGAAAATTTTGGAAGCAAAAAAAGGGTCAATCTTCCCAAGAGCCGTCAAAGAAGCAACAAACTGTGGCAGTCCATGCTGCTACTACTCCCGCTGCTGTTTCTGCCGTCACTTCTGCAACTCAAGCACCTACCAGTAGCTATGATGGTACCCTCCCTCGGTGCGACAAGTGTAACTTCCACCATAACCCTGCTCCTTGTCGTGAACTTTCATGCTGCAACTGCGGTAAGAAAGGGCATACAATCTGATTCTGCAAAACTCCATCCCAATCAACCAATCAAACTTCCGTAGCGGGTGTTGGACAGGCCTGCTACGGTTGTGGTGAAGTCGGGCATTTCAAGAGAAACTGCCCCAAGGCAGCAATAGTTGGCAACACTGGGAGAGTTTTAACTATGGGGCGAGATGAAGCAGTCGCCGATCCCACTGTCGTCACGGGTACGTTCCTTCTCGACAACTCTTATGCTAGTATCCTTTTCGATTCTGGTGATGAACAAATTTTTGTTAGCCATTCATTCAAACGCCTTCTTAAACATAATCCCCAACCATTAACCGAAACGCTTACCGTCGAGATGGCTAACGGTGAGAAAGAGAACGCTAACGATATGTTCATAGGTTGTACCCTTACCCTAAACGATCACTCTTTTCCCATCGACCTAATGTCAGTTTCCATAAAGAGCTTTGATGTTATCATTGGCATGGATTGGTTGAGTCCTAATCATGCCGATATCCTTTGTTATGAAAAAGCCATCCATCTCAATCTCCCCTTTGGCCAGACTCTCATGATATACGGCGATAAACTCAGTTCCAATCTTCACATCATTTCGTGCATCAAAGTTCAAAAACTTCTGCGAAAGGAATGTTACGTATTCCTAGCTCATGTGATCAACGAGAAACAGGAAGTCAAAGACCTCGAGAGCATCCCCGAAGTCTGTAACTTTCCTGATGTCTTTCCCGAAGAGCTCCCGGGAATTCCTCCCGAACGTCAAGTCGAGTTTTGCATCGACCTAATTCCTGGAGCAAATCTTGTAGCCAAATCTCCTTATCGCTTAGCTCCAGCAGAAATGCAGGAGTTATCCAGTCAGCTCAATGAGCTACTCGGCAAAGGGTTCATCAGACCGAGTTCCTCACCCTGGGGAGCCCTGATATTGTTTGTAAAGAAGAAAGATGGATCCTTTCGGATGTGTATAGACTACCGTGAGCTGAATAAGTTGACCGTCAAAAACCTTTATCCTCCTCGAATAGATGACCTTTTTGATCAACTCCAGGGAGCCAGTTATTTCTCAAAGATAGACCTTAGATCAGGGTACCATCAATTACGGGTTCATGAGAGTGATGTTTCCAAGACAGCATTCAGAACTCGATATGGACACTACGAGTTTGTAGTGATGCCCCTTGGTCTAACCAATGCACCGACAGTGTTCATGGATCTGATGAACCAGGTGTGCCGCCCCTTTTTGGACAAGTTCATCATCGTGTTCATTGATGACATACATGTCTACTTCAGAAGCGAAGGAGATTACAAACAACACTTGAGGATAGTGTTGGAAACTCATAGATCGGAAAAGCTGTACGCGAAATTCTCTAAGTGAGAATTCTGGATTCGGAAGGTAGCTTTCCTTGGTCACATGGTAAGTGAAGAGGGTATACACGTGGACCTGTCCAAAATCAAGGCGATAGAGAATTGGTCGTCACCGAAGACACCCACAGAAATCCGTCAATTCTTAGGTCTCGCTGGCTATTATCGCAGATTCATTCAGTTTTTTTCCAGAATCGCCAAACCCCTAACCACTCTGCCACAGAAAGGCGTGCCATTTTGTTGGAGTGAAAAGCAAGACACTGCATTCCAAACGTTGAAGCGAGCCTTGTGTAGCACACCTATCCTGTCCCTGCCCGAAGGGACAGAGGATTTTGTTGTCTATTGCGATGCGTCCAATCAGGGCTTAGGCTGTGTGCTTATGCGGAGAGGAAAGGTTATCGCTTATGCCTCGACACAGCTGAAAGAACACGAAGTTAACTATACAACTCATGACCTGGAATTAGGAGCAGTGGTCTTCGCACTGAAAATTTGGAGACATTATCTCTACGGAACCAGGTGCACGATCTTCACTGACCATAAAAGCCTGCAACATATCTTCGATCAGAAAGAATTAAACATGAGACAACGGCGATGGGTAGAGTTGCTCAGTGATTATGAGTGCGAAATCAGCTACCCTCCCAGCAAGGCCAATGTGGTGGCAGACGCCCTTAGCCGAAAGGAAAGTTCAAGCCGCGAGGTAAAGACATTGACAATGACCATCCATTCCCACTTATCCATGCAAATCAGAGAAGCTCAGTTAGAATCCCTAAATCCAGAGAATGTGACGAACGAAGCTCTGAGGGGAATGGATAAGAAACTTGAGATCAGAGTTGACGGAGTCTATTATTTCATGGATAGAATCTGGACCCCAAAGTTCGGAGGGTTCAGGGAGATTGTCATAAATGAAGCTCACAAGACTAGATACTCTGTTCACCCAGGTTCGGATAAGATGTACCTGGATCTCAAGAAACAATACTGGTGGCCAAATATGAAAGCCGAAATCGCTACCTTCGTGGGCAAGTTTCTGACTTGCGCCAAGGTAAAGGTCGAATATCAGAAGCCCTCGGGTCTGCTCCAGCAGCCCGAGATACCTGAGTGGAAATGGGAGATGATTACTGTGGATTTCATCACCAAGTTACCCAAATCTCCGAGTGGGTACGATACCATTTGGGTAGTTGTCGACCGATTGAAAAAATCCGCTCACTTTCTTCCGATTAAAGAATCGTTCAAGATGGAAAGACTCACGCGAAACTACATCCAAGAGATAGTCCGACTACACGGTGTACCTGTGTAACGCATGTGTTTCCGGGCTTGCCATTTTTAGCAATGTAATAGTCTAGGTTAACCTTTGTAACCCGTTTTAAAATAATAAAGATTGTATTATTTAAGTACTGTGTGTTTTGTGCTTAATTGCTTAATTATGTGGTTTGATTAATTAAGAATAAAAATAAGCGTCAAAATTTAAGTGTAAAATAAACTTAATATCTTTGATTTATGTTGTAGTAGTTGAAACGAGGTTTCTGAATATATATAGAACGCCCAAATCTGACTTCGTATGAGGAAGTTATGATTTATCGAAGTTTCGGCTTAGGGGTATGCAGCCTGTTTTACTCGATTTGAGATCGAGGGGTTTTTAGCCGAAGCAATCTAAATGAGAATCGAAGATCTCATTGTTGGTATCGAAGCGATAAAAAGTTAGGCGAGAACGGACGTCAAACGAAGAAGTTATGAATTTATAACGAAGTTTTTCTGTCGCGGACTATTAAAAATAAATAATAAAAATAAAGTCGAAATTAGCCGACGAAGTCTAAATGAAAGTTGTAGAGCGTAGTTTCACCTTTCCGTGGATATAAAGAACGTTGAAAACGAAGTATATATGAAGAAGATATGAATTTCCGAAGTTTATTAAATATTTTGTAATTAAATTTAATTGGAAATTCGGAAGCATTATCCGAAGGCGAGTCACCGGTCTGATCCGAGGTACGCCCCGCGTACTCCGAAGGTGTCGACATCGCAGCAAGTGGCTTCGGATGACGCATGCCATGACGACTTCGGACCAGTACGCCCCGCGTACTGGCGTACGCCCCGCGTACTCCGAGGCTCCAGCCTCCTATAAATAGGATTCGAAGGCAGCCGAGTCTTTTGTTCATTTTCTCTCTTCTCTCTCCCATTTTGCATCGTTTTGCATGCCAGAAATATCCCGAAGCCCCGGTATCATACTCTAGCCCCGAGGCAAGTCCCGAGATCCCGAAGATCCCGAGAAGTGCGGTTCCCGAGCCGAAGCTCTGCCCGCGAGAAGTTCGATTTTTGAAGAGATCTTCCAGATCTGCTGAGGATTACTACTTCTGCAAGTCGTAGTGCTGACCGATCATCTTCTGATCAAGTGAGTGTATACTACCTTTCATAAACACGATAATAATACAAGTATGGTTCGAGTGTATTAAGTATATTGTTGTTTATAGGTGTGAATGTGTATTCACTTTCTTCTAACTCATAGATATGATTTATTCTCTATGAGATACGTGTTATGTGTGTGTGTGCCTCATCTATTATGTGAAATATGTGTTGATTAAAGCATGCTATACAGGTATTTTAAACTATGTATACAAATTGAATAATTTTTATCTACTAATATGTTGGGTAGAACATGGGTAGATAGTTGGTGTGTAATAAACAAATGAGAGGCCTCGTTGTTGTTTGATCTAGTCATCTAGCGGAGTTTAGATGACGACCACATACTTTTCTAGATAGTCTTGTGGAAGCATTAGCAGGTTCGCCACCTGTAGGTGTTAATGAACTTGGGTGTTCATTCGCTGCACTCCATCCCCCTCATGGTTGCCTTATTTGACTTATATTGCTGAGGTACCCCCGAAGCATGTGTTGTCGCCCCGATGAAATATTCTTAGACTAGGTCCCTTATGTTAGTTGTCTTAGGGACATAAAGTGAGAATAACGGGAATGGGTAATTGGGTTATTGTTGGTTGGTGAAAATTAAATATGATTATTTATTGTGGGTTGAAAACCCTATATGCTCACCAGGCTCCCAAGCCTGACCCACTCAGTTTTAATTGTATTACAGGAAGTGGCGCAAGGGCATGAGATGGATGAACCATCAAGTTGTTTTGTTTACAAGTCTGCATATGTTTATATTTTTTGAATGACTTTTAATGTATTCGTTTATGCTTATTGGTCTGTATCGGAACATGACACCCCGAGTTTTGATTATAATGAAAAATACATTTCTTTTATGAAATGCTTCGGTAAACATTGTTTTATCATGTTTTGTTTTTGGGAACAAATTCCGCAACTCTTTCAAATCAAAAGGATTTACTCTGAAAATACTTTAAAAGCATAAATGAAAATCGGTCTTTTCTGGCCGAGATTTTGGGGATGTCACAGTTGGTATCAGAGCATTAGTTTAAGTGAACTAGGAATTTGTAGGATTTCTAGACTTAAACTTAGAATGCTAAGTGGAATTTTGAGATGTGTGTCTGTTGTGTTTTAGACACGAGCACTAGTTTATTTTAGGAAAGTTGCCTAAAATGCTTTATGTGCTAAATGTTATATGTTGCCATATATGATATTATTTGTTCAGATCTATGGTCTGTTGCCGACCGGATCTAGAAACCTTATGTGTGTAGGATTCTAAGCGTGCGTCTACGATATTAGAACTAGCATGTAAACGTTTCGGAGTGATAAGGATGATTTGAATATCTACCGTAATTGAGGATCTAATTTCACCTTATTCGGTGTGTAGATCAAAATGGTGAGGACGAGAAGTGGAGTTGGAAATGCTGACGAAAATAGGAATCAACCACCAGTGATTGAGCAAATACCTGTCGTAGCAGCAGCACCTGAGCCAATAACCATGGTTGGTGTGCAATTGATGATTCAGACAATGTTGGATCGTCAGATGGATGAAACTAGACGGTTGCTTCAACAGAATCGTGAAGAACTATTAATTCGTGTAGAGGAGCCTGAATTAAATGAAGGGCACTCTGAAGGTGGAAACTTCAGTGGGTCTATTGGTCAAGCCAACCCACCGATAGTTAGGCAAGATAATCATGCTGGAAGGAATGATGGAATGGGATGCAAGTACAAGGACTTTTTAACTTGCAAAACATCGACCTTCAATGGAAAGGAGGTTCCGATTGGAGTTATGGATTGGATCCCCAAAATGGAGCTAGCCTTCATGACATATGGCTGCAGAGGTAAATTGCAGACTATCTATGCCGTGCGTTAATTCCGAGGTGGAGCCGTTCGTTGGTGGAACACTCTAGGGAAGACCTTAAGCCCTAATGAGCCACTGCAATTGTCATGGGCAGAGTTCTTGGTGCAGTTCAAGCGCAAGTTCTGCTCGGCTCAAAATCTATTGGAGTTGGAGAATAAATTTTTGACATTAACGAAGGGCAGCATGTCGGTCGATGAATACACCAATAACTTCACCGATAAGATGGAGTTTGCCTTGCGTATCATTCTAGATGAGCAGACAAAGGTGGATCGGTATGCGAAGGGACTTCCATGGGAGTACGAGGTGCCAGTACGTCAGGCACTTACTCTAGAGGCAGCTATATGGGCTGCCAAGTCTGTTGAGAACATGATCAAGGGGAGAACCACCGACAAGGTTGATGTTGGTGAGAAAAAGAAAGTTTGAGGGAACATCTGGTTCCGGTAAGAAAGGAAAATTTTCGAAATCTGATTCGAAAAAGTTTGGAGGAAAAGGAGGTGAAGCAAAGTGGTGTGATAAGTGTAAGAAAAAGCACTTTGGGAAATGTAGCGAGGATGTAACCTGCTACAAGTGTGGAAAGGTTGGACATTTTGCCAATGAATGTCCGAACAACAAAAGGATGTGTTTTGGGTGCAATGAAGAGGGGCACATTTTGAAAGACTGTCCGAAGAAGAATGAGGCAGCTAGGCCCAACATTCCACCAAAGCCGAAGGCGAGAGCCTTCCAAATGACACTTAAGGCTGCTAAAGATGAAGCTAATGTCGCTTCAGGTACCTTTCTCGTAAACGAATTACCTGCTCAAATTTTGTTTGATTCTGGAGCCAACTACTCCTTTATTTCGCATGAGTTTGGTAGAAAGCTAGCTTTTCCTGTTGATAGACTAGATAATGCTTTATTAATCGAAGTAGCTAGTGGCAAGTTTGTACCTGTTAGCCTACGTATGAAAGGCATCTTAATCGACCTTAATGGGAATAAGTTTAACGAGGAATTATTGCCCATCGATCTAAATGGTTTCGACATCGTTTTGGGAATGGATTGGCTTAGCGCCAATGATGCCGAAATTTTATGCAAGAAGAAGATAGTTAAAGTAAACCCGCCTGGAAAAGATTCGTTTATGGTGTATGGGGACAAACGGCGAGTGAATTCTGGAGTCATTTCTCTAATGAAAGCCAGAAAGTGTTTGACCAAGGGATGTACATCATATTTAGCATTTGTGATTGATGCTAAGAAAGAAAAGAAGGTGATGTAGAGCATTCCAGTGGTGTGTGATTATCCGGAAGTATTTCCCAAGGATCTTCCTGGATTACCAGCTGATAGACAAGTGGAGTTCAGAATAGACTTGTTACCAGGAACCACGCCAATAGCAAAAGCACCTTATCGATTACCACCAACGGAGATGAAGGAGCTGATGATGCAACTTCAGGAGTTATTGGACAAAGGTTTCATTAGACCTAGTTCATCACCCTGGGGAGCTTCAGTGTTATTTGTGAAGAAGAAAGATGGAAGTATGAGAATGTGCATCGATTACAGAGAGCTGAACAAGGCAACAATAAAGAATAGATATCTGTTGCCGAGGATTGATGACATGTTTGATCAATTGCAAGGTTCGAGCTATTTCTCGAAGATCGATCTTAGGTCAGGATATCATCAGCTAAAAGTAAGAGAGCAAGATTCGAGAAGACTGCATTCAGAACTAGATATGGACACTACGAGTTATTGGTTATGTCGTTTGGACTAACCAATGCTCCGGCAGCATTCATGGATTTGATTAATAGGGTTTGTAATCCTTTCCTTGATAAATTCGTGATAGTGTTCATAGACGACATTCTGATTTACTCGAAAAGCCAGGAGGAGCATGGCAGACACTTGTGAGAAGTGTTAGAAGTTTTGAAGAAGGAGAAGCTTTATGCAAAGTTCTCCAAATGTGATTTTTGGATTCGTGAAGTCCAATTCTTGGGTCAAGTGGTCAACCAAGAAGGGATAATGGTTGATCCAGCAACGATTGAAGCTGTGATGAAGTGGGAACAACCGAAAAGTCCCACGGAGATTCAAAGCTTTTTAGGATTAGCCGGATATTACCGAAGGTTTATCCAAGGCTTTTCTTCGATTGCTACTCCATTAACAGCTTTGACCCACAAAGGAGCTACTTATGCTTGGAATGATAAGCATAAAGAAGCATTCGAGAAGTTAAAGAAAAAGCTATGCGAGGCACCGATACTTTCTCTACCCGATGGAGTTGAAGACTTCGCTGTTTATAGCGATGCGTCTGGTGTTGGATTGGGTTGTGTTTTGACCCAAAGAGAAAAGGTGATAGCATATGCGTCTCGACAGCTGAAAGAGCATGAAAAGAATTACCCAACTCATGATTTGGAGTTGGCAGCGGTAGTTTTCGCTCTGAAAATATGGAGGCACTACCTCTATGGCACGAAGTGCAAACTTTTTACTGATCATAAGAGTCTCCAATATCTCTTTAATCAGAAAGAATTGAATATGAGGTAACGACGCTAGCTAGAATTACTTAAAGACTACGACTGCGAGATACTTTACCACCCCGGTAAAGCTAATGTTGTTGCTGATGCTCTCAGTCGGAAAGTCAATCTTGAAAGGAAGAGGCCAAGAGCGTTGAGAATTGAAGTTGTCTCGACCATTGTGGAAAGTATAAAGAAAGCTCAAGAGGAAGCTTCTGAGAAAAATGACCGAAAGGAGGAACGTTTGGGTAAAACATTGGTGTTTGGTACTAACGGTCATGGACTGAAGGTATTCCAAGATCGTATTTGGGTACCTAAGTCAAGAGGAATTAGGGATCTTCTTATGGAAGAAGCTCACAAAACCATGTACTCAATTCATCCGGGTAGCACTAAAATGTATAGGACCTGAAACCTTACTACTGGTGGCCGACGATGAAGCTTGATGTTGCAAAGTATGTGGCCGAGTGTGTGACTTGTGCGAGAGTCAAGACACAACATCAGAAACCGTACGGGAGTTTAGAACGATTGCCTGTGCCTATGGGTAAGTGGGAAGACATTGCTATGGATTTTGTCACTAAACTGCCCAGAACAAAGAATGGTCACGACATGATTTGGGTGATCGTTGATCGATTCACTAAGAGTGCGCATTTCATAGTGGCCAGTGAGAAATGGTCTATGGAAAAGCTTATGAATTCTTATGTAAAGGAAATTGTGAGGCTTCACGGTGTTCCGTTAACGATTGTATCGGATCGTGATAGCCGTTTCACCTCAAGGTTTTGGAAAAGTCTACAAGAGGAAATGGGTACCAAGTTATGTTTAAGCACGGCTTACCATCCACAGACTGATGGTCAGAATGAAAGAACGATACAAACACTTGAAGATATGCTGAGAGCATGTACCTTGGAATTCCTAGGTAATTGGGATGAACATTTACCTTTGGTAGAATTTTCCTATAATAATAGTTTTCACTCGAGCATTAAGATGGCACCTTATCAAGCTTTGTATGGATAGAAGTGTCGTATGCCGTCTTGTTGGCTTGAGGCTGGGGAAAAACAGTTTATGGAACCAGAGATGGTTCATCAAACTGCTGAAAAGTTGAAAATAATTAGGGAAAGAATGTTAGCGGCTCAGGATCGTCAAAAGAGCTATGCTGACAAGAAGCGAAGACCGATTACTTTTGAGGTTGGAGATTCGGTTTTGCTTAAAGTCTCGCCGTGGAAGGGACTTATAAGATTTGGTAAAAGGGGAAATTTGAGTCCAAGGTTTATTTGACCGTTTAAAGTTCTTCAGAGGATTGGGAACCAAGCTTACAAGCTCGAATTACCCGAAGAACTGAATGGAATTCACAACACTTTTCATGTGTGTTATTTGAGGAAGTTCACGGGAGAAGTTCCCGATATAATTCCAATTTCTGAATTGAGAATTGATGAGAACAAAAGGTTGATTGAAGAACCAGAGGCAATTGTTGACCGAAAGACTAATAAGTTGCGACGTAAAATGGTTGGGTTAGTGCTTGTCCGATGGAAACACACGAATGGGCCGAATCTCACCTGGGAGACGGATAGTGACATGTTGAGTCGCTATCCGCATTTGTTTGTTGATGTGTGATTCCGGGGACGGAATCATTCTAAGGTGGAGAGAATTGTAACGCCTATATTTCTGGGCTTGCCATTTTTAGCAATGTAATAGTCTAGGTTAACCTTTGTAACCCGTTTTGAAATAATAAAGATTGTATTATTTAAGTATTGTGTGTTTTGTGCTTAATTGCTTAATTATGTGGTTTGATTAATTAAGAATAAAAATAAGCATCAAAATTTAAGTGTAAAATAAACATAATATCTTTGATTTATGTTGTAGTAGTTGAAACGAGGTTTCCGAATATATATATAGAACGCCCAAATCTGACTTCGTATGAGGAAATTATGATTTATCGAAGTTTCGGCTTAGCGGTATGCAGCCTGTTTTACTCGATTTGAGATCGAGGGGTTTTTAGCCGAAGCAATCTAAATGAGAATCGAAGATCTCATTGTTGGTATCGAAGCGATAAAAAGTTAGGCGAGAACGGACGTCAAACGAAGAAGTTATGAATTTATAACGAAGTTTTTCTGTCACGACCTATTAAAAATAAATAATAAAAATAAATTCGAAATTAGCCAACGAAGTCTAAACGAAAGTTGTAGAGCATAGTCTCACCTTTCCGTGGATATAAAAAACGTCGAAAACGGAGTTCGTATGAAGAAGATATGAATTTCCGAAGATTATTAAATATTTTGTAATTAAATTTAATTGGAAATTCGGAAGCATTATCCGAAGGCGAGTCACCAGTCTGATCCGAGGTACGCCCCGCGTACTCCGAAGGTGTCGACATCGCAGCAAGTGGCTTCGGATGACGCATGCCATGACGACTTCGGACCAGTACACCCCGCGTACTGGCGTACGCCTCGCGTACTCCGAGGCTCCAGCCTCCTATAAATAGGATCCGAAGGCAGCCGAGTCTTTTGTTCATTTTCTCTCTTCTCTCTCCCGTTTTGCATCGTTTTGCGTGCCAGAAATATCCCGAAGCCCCGGTATCATACTCTAGCCCCGAGGCAAGTCCCGAGATCCCGAAGATCCCGAGAAGTGCGGTTCCCGAGCCGAAGCTCTGCCCACGAGAAGTTCGATTTTTGAAGAGATCTTCCAGATCTGCTGAGGATTACTACTTTTGCAAGTCGTAGTGCTGACCGATCATCTTCTGATCAAGTGAGTGTATACTACCTTTCATAAACATGATAATAATACAAGTATGGTTCGAGTGTATTAAGTATATTGTTGTTTATAGGTGTGAATGTGTATTCACTTTCTTCTAACTCATAGATATGATTTATTCTCTATGAGATACGTGTTATGTGTGTGTGCCTCATCTGTTATGTGAAATATGTGTTGATTAAAGCATGCTATATAGGTTTTTTAAACTATGTATACAAATTGTATAATTTTTATCTACTAATATGTTGGGTAGAACATGGGTAGATAGTTGGTGTGTAATAAACAGATGAGAGGCCTCGTTGTTTGATCTAGTCATCTAGCGGAGTTTAGATGACGACCACATACTTTTCTAGATAGTCTTGTGGAAGCATTAGCAGGTTCGCCACCTGTAGGTGTTAATGAACTTGGGTGTTCATTCGCTGCACTCCATCCCCCTCATGGTTGCCTTATTTGACTTATATTGATGAGGTACCCCCGAAGCATGTGTTGTCTCCCCGATGAAATATTCTTAGACTAGGTCCCTTATGTTAGTTGTCTTAGGGACATAAAGTGAGAATAACGGGAATGGGTAATTGGGTTATTGTTGGTTGGTGAAAATTAAATATGATTATTTATTGTGGGTTGAAAACCCTATATGCTCACCAGGCTCCCAAGCTTGACCCACTCAGTTTTAATTGTATTACAGGAAGTGGTGCAAGGGCATGAGATGGATGAACCATCAAGTTGTTTTGTTTACAAGTCTGTATATGTTTATATTTGTTGAATGACTTATAATGTATTCGTTTATGCTTATTGGTCTGTATCGGAACATGACACCCCGAGTTTTGATTATAATGAAAAATACATTTCTTTTATGAAATGCTTCGGTAAACATTGTTTTATCATGTTTTGTTTTTGGGAACAAATTCCGCAACTCTTTCAAATCAAAAGGATTTACTTTGAAAATATTTTAAAAGCATAAATGAAAATCGGTCTTCTCTGGCCGAGATTTTGGGGATGTCACAACCTGTGTCCATTATTTCCGATCGAGATAGCAGGTTTACCTCAAGGTTTTGGCAGTCCCTTCAGAAAGCTCTTGGAACTAAGCTGGATATGAATATAGCTTATCATCCTCAGACAGACGGACAGAGTGAGAGAACTTTCCAGACCCTGGAAGACATGTTGAGAGCATGTGTCATCGATTTCGGAGATTCGTGGGACACCCATATACCCTTGATCGAGTTCTCATATAACAACAACTACCACATCTACATCAAGGTTGCCCCGTTCGAAACCCTTTACGGTCGCAAGTGCAGATCCCCTCTGTGTTGGGCCGAGGTAAGGGACACGCAGCTAGCCAAGAGTCAAATCCCCGACAGTGCTCTTACTGGTCCTAAAATCATCCGTGAAACCACCAAGAAGATCATCCAGATCCGAGAACGACTGAAAGCTTTACGAGACCGACAGAAGAGTTACGCTGATAAACAACGAAAACCCTTTGAATTCCAGGTTGGAGATCGTGTCCTGTTAAAGGTCTCGCCCTGGAAAGGCATGATACGCTTTGGAAAGCACGGAAAATTTAACCCAAGGTACATAGGACCTTTCGAGATCCTCGCTAGGATCGGTCTCGTAGCCTATAAACTCCGACTACCTCAAGAACTTGGCAACATCCACCCTGTATTCCACGTCTCTAACCTTAAGATGTGTTTATCCGATGAAACCCTCGTGATCCGTCTTGATGAGATCGAAATCAATGAAAACCTGAACTTTGTGGAAGAACCAATCGAAATCATGGATCGAGCGATCAAACGTCCGAAACAAAGCCGCATACCGATAGTGAAGGTTCGCTGGAATGCCAAGCGGGGACCCGAGTTCACTTGGGAGCGCGAAGACTCGACAAAGCAGAAATATCTGCATCTATTTCCAACTCCATAATTTGTATCTTAATTTTCAGTTTCGGGACGAAATTCCCTCTAACGGGGGGATAATCTGACAACCTGAAACTTACCCCGTCATTGTAACCTCTTTTTCCGTTAATAAAACCCGTTTGTATTTCAATTTTTTCGTTAACTTTTGGATTAAGTTAATTAAATTGAGACTTTTATTATGACTTCATGAGTGTCCAAACACATTAGAAACACGTGAGAACACCCTCAATGTCCATTTGGAAGATTTTTAGTTACGACCACGTTGGGTTACGACAACTTAATCGGGTACGACCATAAGCCTCGTTTAACGTCAGTATCGGGTAGATTTCCACCGAGCCTCAAAATCTAACCCTATATAAAGGTGAAAGAACTTCATTTGAAGCTTTTTCACTCTCTCTCTCTCTCTCACTACTCTCTCTCTACAATCCAAGTCTTGATCCAAAATCAACCATTTCAAGCTCCAAATCGGTAAGTAATCCATCCTAGCTTATAGTTTAGATTGTTTAGCTTACAAATCCGTGTCTAAATCATCCAAAAGTACCAAAGACTTGTGTTTACGACTCAGGAACAATCCCAGACCACAAACACCCATAAATGGGGTTTTGAAGCCCCAAAACCCTTCCAAATCACTTCTAGTGCTTAAATATGACTTAGGGGCTTACATGTACGAGCTTAGAACACCAAGAACTTGATATTTGGGGAGTAAACATGAGTTTACAGCCCAAGAACATTCTTGGACCATAAACCCTCCTTCATAGGCTATAAACACCATTTAAGGTGTTAAAATGCCCCTTAAACACCTCTTATGGCTTGGAATAATGTCTAGAACCAACCCCCATTGCATTAGGGACCTTAAACTTGAAGGAAACCATGTCCTTAGGATATTACAGCCGTAAACCCCCAAGGAATGGTTCCTTGGCCATAAACTCCTATAAAGTGGTCAAATGGTGCCCTAACTTCCTTCCATGGCTTGTACATTGAATAAGAATCATTTGTGCTTAACCTGGGTCCAGCAAAACACAAAAGGAAAGGGTATGTAAGAGTTTATGGCTGTAAACTCCCTTTTTACAGCCATAAACTCCTTAAAATGGCCCAATTGTTGATCCAATCACTTCCATTTGCCCTAGAACTAAACCTAGCCTAATTCCACAAGTGTTGTAAGACCATTAAGCATCGAAGAACACACCACCCATTAGTTTACGGCCGTAAACTCATGAGGATATGGTCATTGGGCCAAAAACTCCCTTAGGAGTTTACTCTTGAAGAGCAAACTCCATATCTAGGCCTTACACCTCCTAAGATGCAACCCGGATCACCCCTAACACTTGAAATAAAGTGTTTCCGCGTCTCGGAGTGTATTATGTCAAAAAAATTAGTGGTTCAAAGTCTAATTAGATACAATTATGTATCTCTTCATATTACATAGGAACTTCGCGTGTATTCAAGCCCTGAGCTGACACTTAGCGTCCTAACCGGCACATTTCTCGTCTGGTGAGTTCATACCCCTACACCATTTTCCGTGTTTCTCATGTTTTCAGGGGGGTATACAAGCAAAAGTACAAGGAAACTTGTACTCTAAACTTATTAATTTGCATGTTATAGTTACATGTTCAGTATGCTTTTAATATTGAAATCCGTATTAACCAACCGTTTAACTTGTAGAGTTAGTTTCAAACAAATTGCGAAACTCATTACAAAATGTTATATTTTATACTTCACAAAGGATTTCATGTCATTCGTAAAACAGGATTTTTCCGCATTATTACTTGTAAATTCATTATTCTTAAGATTGGAGACACGTCCTCTGTAACACTCCACAGAGATACGCGAGTGGAGGACCGCCCCTGTAACTAGAATCTCCTGGACGGAGAGCGTGACTTGAGTGTATAGATCTATATGGGGCTGACTACCTCGCACCTCGCTGCTAGCTATAGTGGGACCAGCAGGTCTACGGGTGACAAAAGTCATAAAATGATAATGGACTTCTTATTGCCATTTCTAGTCTATCGTATGGTTATGGAACTTGCAAACTTGAATAATGGAGATTTACTTTTTAGTAATAATGAACCTAGTAAACTAACACTCTTAGGAATTAGTTGACTACCTACTTATTAGTTTCATATACGTGTTAAAAATAATGTACTTTACAAGGATAACCAGGCTTTCAGGATACTTCACTTAAACGCTACAAGTATGGTAGATACTTGTACACTGCATTCCGAATCGATAACCAACCACCAACTTTTAAGGAAAATAAGGGTTTTTCCTGGGATAACTTAACTTTCTTAACCAGGCTGTTTAACAAATGGATAACTAAACTTATCTTTTAAGCAAAAATAGGATTTTCTTGGATAACAACTTTTTTAGAAAACCAAAGGAAACTTGTTCTTTTACCAGAAACAAACCGCTTTTGAACTCACCAGCTTTATGCTGATATTTTCAAAACTGCTTGTATTCTCAGGTCCTCGTTAGATAGGTATCCCACAATCTTTTGGAGAAGACGGAGTATTTTAGCAGTGTCGTCTTTACTTTTGTTATACTAATGTATATGTAAAACATGTATTACTTTGCTTTCAAACAAATGTAAATACTTCTTTGTAATGTAATGGTTGTGTTTACTATGCTTACTATGTACATTGGTTGTGATACTTTACATGACGTCCTCCGCCCCAGAACGTTTCCGCCATCGGTTTCGGGGTGTGACAGTACCACACCCTTATAACCTACCCAATAACTAATATCCTTGAAGCGAAAAATACCAAAGAAGTCTCAGAAGTCAGTAACCACCCGAAGTATAACCAGTAAATCTCCGAGAAAGACCACTAGTACCGCAGGTCAAGTTCAAGAATAGAGAGTAAGAACTCATTAGGTTAAGTCTATCGCTGCTAAGTGTATACGCAAGAGTGGTATATAATTTAGACTTAACAAGATTTAAGATGTGTGATTCCGCCCTATCTCCTGTTCCTTGTCTGGTTGTGGACTTGGGGCAGAGCCACCTATCCAAACGTTTTATCAATCTAAATTATATGCGACTTGTATACATGAGGTAAATAGTGGATGACCTAGGTATAAGTCTTATCATGAACTTCAGAGCAAAAGCCCGCATGCTTACTACAACAACCGAAGATACCTGAAGGGAAGTGGGAGCGGATAACCATGGATTTCATAACCAAATTACCCAAGACAGCAGGTGGGCTAGACACCATCAGGGTGATCATCGATAAATTAACAAAATTCGCACACTTCCTACCAATATAGGAAACCGACAAGATGGAGAAGCTAGCTTGAACATACATCCGAGAGATTGTATGACTGCATGGTGTACCAATATCCATTATCTCCGACAGAGATAGTAGTTTCACCTCGCAATTCTGGCAGTCCCTGCAAAAATTTCAAGGGATGAGGCTAGACATGAGTACCGCTTACCATCCACAAACCGATGGTCAAAGTGAGAGGACCATACAAACCTTGGAAGATATGCTAAGAGCGTGTGTAATCGATTTTGGTAAAGCATGGGATACCCATTCACCACTAGTCAAATTCTCATACAACAATAGCTATCACTCCAACATTAAAGTTGCTCCATTCGAAGCCCTCTATGGCCGCAAGTGCAGATCACCACTGTGTTGGGCTGAAGTGGGTGACATGCAACTAGCCAAGGGACAAGTACCCGACAGCGCTCTCACAGGCCCGAAAATTATAAGAGAAACAACTGAGAAGATTGTTCAAATTCGGGAACGACTAAAGGCTTCAAGAAACAGACAAAAGAGTTATGCAGACAAAAGACGGAAGCCCTTAGAATTTCAGGTTGGGGACCGAGCGCTATTGAAGGTCTCTCGCTGGAAGGGGTTAATACGTTTCGGAAAACATGGGAAACGAAACCCAAGGTATATCGAACCATTCAAGATCCTTGCAAGGATTAGCCCGGTAGCATACAAACTTCGAATACCGCAGGAACTCAATAACGTACATCCTACCTTTCATGTGTCAAACTTGAAGAAATGTTTGTCCGATGAGACCCTCGTCGTCCCTCTAGACGAAATCGAAATCAACGAGAGTATCCACTATCTAGAGGAACCAATTGAGGTCATGGATAGGGAAATTAAAAGAACAAAACAAACTCGCATACCTATTGTGAAGGTCCGCTGGAATGCAAAGCAGGGACCTAAATATACTTGGGAGCGCGAAGATCAGATGAAACAAAAGTACCCGCATCTCTTTCCCTAATCCACTAATATTTACCTTACATTTAATTTCGGGACAAAATTCCCTCTAACGGGGGGATGATGTGACAACCCGATATATCGAATCAATGTAATGACCTAAAAAGTCAAGAATTGTAATCTCTTTTGATATAATGAAATTATCGTCAAAAATAAAATGTTCAAAAGTCTCCACTGGATTTCATAAATGATAGATATCGTGTCAAGGGTATCAGAAATATAAAGAACACCAAAATTCGAGTTATAACGAAGAAGTTATGACCAACCTAAGATTCACAGCAAAACCGTCAAGACGGTTAAACGTAAAACACGAAGTTTCAATACAATAATTTATAGCTTTAGGTATCTAAATGAAAATTGTAGATATCATTAAACCGTAAATGTACGTGAAAAGAACGTCCAAGTCTAACTTTGTATGAGGAGGTTATGATTTTTTCAAGTTCCGGATATAGTAGTAGACAGCTAAAAACTCGAAATAAAGATCGAGAGACTTTTGGTCGAAACAACCTAAATGAGAATCGAAGATCTCAACAATCGTAGTGCAACGGTAAAAATTCTGACGAAAACGGACGTCGGATGAAGAAGTTATGGTTTTATGATGGAGTTTTCGTCTCCCGACCTGTTAAAAATAATTAATTCAAAATAAATTCAAAATTAGCCGACAAAATCTAAACGAGAGTTGTAGAGCATATTCTAACAAAATTCGATGCTGTCAGGATGGCCACGACGTGGTACTGTGACTGATGGGTGTCAGGGTTGTCAGTAGATGTCTCATCCATGGAAGAGGATAGGATCAACACAACGACGTGGTGAAGAAGACTACGATGTGGCACCCGAAAATAGGGCTGTAAATAGAAGCCGATGGTTTCAGGTTTAGGTGCTCATTTCTTCTCTTTCTCGTGCCAAAGCTCTGCGTTTAAACCCATGAAGCCATCCCGAAGCTCCGGTCTTCACATCCAAGTTTCGAAAAAAAAGGTTTTACACTCCCGAGATTCCTGAGAATCCCGAGAAATCAACTTTCTCAAGTCGATGTTCTGCTCGGTTTTCGTCTCACTTTCTTCAATCTATCAAGTGAGTTCATACCCATATAACTACCTTTTCAAATGTTTTGTAAATGCATTTATACACATTTAGGGGGGAGGGGGAGATACAAGTACACTCACGGTTATCCACATGTGAAAAACATCAATCTTTTTCTATACTTTTGTTATATAATAAATCGTATGTGATTTAAAACTATCATACGAAAACGTTCTCATACAACATATCACAATAACACTTTGTCTTTTTGGAATGAAACATGTTGTTATATAAATATCAAACACTTTATTTATATATTTTTTTTGTATAAATGTTCAATAATGTTATTACAAATGTTATACTTTACATACAAAGTCGACACTACACTAGGGTTTATCATACGAACGAATCACACATTTGAAAAAACTATAATAGGTATAGTTTACTAGATATTAATGAGACTTTACATACTATAAGTACTATATCAAGGAAATACTTTCATATACAAGAGCAAATGGACTTTTCATACGTAAATCTATTTGATACTACGTTTTGTGAGACATTCAACTTCATGTACTTTCAAGTATGCAGTTAAAGTCCTGTATTATATACTATGATCTCTTGTAGGGAGAGCGTGATACTTGTGTATAGGTTTATACGGGATTGACAATCCCACACCTAAACTGTTTGCTACAGTTAGACCGGCAGGTCTGGGGTGACAAACATCATAACATTTAAACGCTTGAAGAATGTTGTTACAGGCAGTCTAGGTCAATAGCATGGTCATAAAACCCACATGCAGTATTAAAAACATGTTGATTTACAGGGTTATCAAATGCCTTAGTGATTTTATACGTACATAAATCTACTATTCTAGGCATGAAAAACACTATTGCATTAGAGTTTTGGAACTTTTAAACTACCACACACTTATGGAAAAATATTGGATTTCTAGAAGCAAACATTCAAAACGGCTGGGTCTTGGTAAAAGACTATTTTTATACTAGTAGGAAATATGGGATTTTCTAAGAGTTTTCAAACATCTACAAACATTTTCATTCAAATTTATATAAACATTGACATTAAATACTTATGAACTCACCAGCTTAAATGTTGATCTACTCTTTCAAATCTACTTGTATTTCTCAAGGATTCAGTAACACCGGTAAACTTCAGCTTTTGGAGAAGTGACACTAAGGCGTCGGTTTAAAACTCTTTTGTCATCATATTGTAATTTGTTTTGAAACAAGTAAAATTCAACATTGTAACTTTTAAATTATATATATGATGGTTGTTTTACTTTCTTTACTATGTATTCAACTGTTACGATACTACATGAAGTCATCCGCCCTCGAACGATTCCGTTGTTCTGGTTTGGGGGTGTGACAATTTATCTGCAACAAGCGACATATCTTCAAGTTAAAAAGCCATCAAAACTTTCATGACCGTTATCAACAGTAGACTTGGAACCCCTGAAATCAAGACATTAAAAACATAACCTTTCGTATATGGGAAAAAAGAAAAAAACTAGACTTGTTGTGAATGCTTTTGGAAGTTGTCCACTAATACTTATATCCTATGGGATCACTGTAACCCATATAATTCTTTTAAAGAACATAAATCCAAAACCACAAGAAATATCAACATAAATCCAAAAAATGCATCAATAATCATATAAAAATTAAGTAGTTATCTTTCCATCATAATTAAAAAAAACACAACAAACCTTGTGCAATGGTTTTGTAAGGTCACACCTTATGTTCTGATGAGTCAAACACATGACATGCTGATCTAACAACGTCAGCTTCTACACGTCTATAGCGACAGCGTGTCGTGTTCGCCAACGTCAACACTCCATATAGTTATTTTGTGTAATTTTTGTATATTAGTTAAAGATATTGATAATATAGAGTAGATCTCAGATCTTATATATTTATGATAAGATCGGTTCTTATTATAGATTAGATACAATCTCATCAATCATGGGATATACATGTATAAAATAGTATATATACAATATTAGTGCAAACCCTAATGTTGTGGTGGTCGTAGTAGTTGTGATTGTGGCTTTGTGTCATTCGTATTTGTGACAAACTCATCTTCTTTGTGAAGACAAAACTGCTTTCCTTAGTGAAAGGAACAATTTGGTGAACTTCTGTGTTATTTATTTTTTGTTGATTATTTTTGCTTAGATTATTTTTACGTTTCTTATTCATACTTGAAGTGTATCCGATCATCATCAGAGCAGGTTTTTGATACTCTCAAGTTTTCATGTCGATTTCAAGCAATTCAAAATCCTTTTGTCTCAACTAAATTGATGAGCACAACTTCACCAAGTGGAAAACCAAGGACATGATGGTTCTTGAAACGATTAAGTATAAGATGAAAAATATTGTTGAAAAAGGTCCCTATGTTCCTATGTACCAACTCATGGTAAACAAAACTCTCGTTAGCCCCCTAAAGCAAAGGCCAGCAACGAGTTATGATGACGATGACAAGAGACGATTAAGTCTTGATGTGAAAGCTAGGGTCGATATTGGAAATTCTCTTCCATACCACATGTATCATCTCATATAGAATTGTGAATCATCCCAAGTGATCATGGGCATGTTGACGGTGACTTATTAAGGCACTATGGAAGTTCAATCCACAACCATCAATAATCTTAGTCAGAGACATGAGCATTTCTTTACTCAACAAGGTGAGTCTCTTACCTAAACCTTCAATTGGTTTAATTGTTTGGTTTATGATATGAACAGGCTAGGAATCGTTAAGCACTCATCACAGTTGGTTGTGAAGTTTCTCGATTCTCAAAGGAAGAGCTGGAAACATGACGTTGATGTTTTTAAAAACAGTGATAAAATCGATTCCATGGATTTGAATTCTTTTGTTCGGTAATATGTGAAATTATGAAGAGACCAAATCTCTTTGTAAAGAAATCATGAAGGACTTGAACAAGGAAAGTCTGTTACACTGGTGTCTTGAAAGGAAACAAGGAATACCATCAGCAACTCAGACAATTCAAATCAGGGTGAACAAAGTGATGAAGATCTCATGGATGAGCTTGACGCCAACATTGTACTTATGGTAAAGTGTTATGAAGAAAGCAAAGAAAACAGGGTTAGAGGAGCTCAATTCAAAGAAAGCAACTCAGCAAAAAGATGCACTTCAAAGAAGAAAACCTCAGGCAATTGCTTTAATTGTGGGGGCCCTAACCATTTTGCTAGGGATTGTAAGGAGAAGAAAGAAGCCTAGAGTCTTGAGAACTATAAAGGTTTGTACAAGAAGCTGGTGGCTCATACGAAGAAGGAAAACATATCTCTGCCAAAAGCATTCATTGCAAAACAAGAGGACCATGAAGAATGGGTAGACGAAGAGGATACATCTGAAGATGAGGCACTGAACGTTAAGTGTCTCATGGCTCTTGTAAATGATTCCCTTGATGACATTTATGATGCTGATGGTTCTCATGTTGATAAAAGATTACGTCTAAATCTAGGTCAAATTTGGTATCTAGATAGTGGATGTTCTAAACACTAGAACGGTTACAAGTCACTCCTAAAATTTTTATAGAGAAGGATGATCCAATGGTGACATTCGGTGACAATAGTGGAAGATCTATAATAGCTGTTGGAACTTTTAAATGCATGGAAATTAAGATGAAGGACGTGTTCTATGTAGAAGGACTGAAAGGAAACTTCACCTCCAACAGTCAACTTTATGATGTTGGTTACAAAGTTCTTTTCAACCATCATGAGGGAAAAGTGTTAGATTCTGAAAACAAAATTGTTCTTTTCGCTCTCCGAGAAAACAATATTTATATGGTTTGATATTTTGATTTTGACGCTGATACTTTTTTTATACTCTGCTACTTTTAAAATTTCGACCATAAGTTGCAACACTTTTAATTTATTTTTGGCTTGTTTTCATTAAAAAATTATTTTATTCTTTACCAAAGAAGTATACATTATGAATACACTTTCTTTTTCTACTAACATTTCCAACATGATCTTCTCTATCAATAGTGACCTTATCTGATTGATCTACTTTGAAGGGATCAACATGTCATTCCTTGAATGCATTACTCTCCTTGTGAAGCCAGCTGATGCTGACTCTGGATCTTTTCTTCAACAACAACAACCCTCTAACTGACGCTGATGCACACACCGATTGACATGTTCTTTTATGATGATGAGACCAAATGGGGGATAATTGTTCCACAAAGTATTCTTCTGGGCACATATCTCATCTGTCTTGAATAGCTTATTTCTGTTTCAATGGGATGAGATGAAGTTAGGTTATATGGCACAACTAATTTCCATAGACACTATGGCTACAACTTCATCACCTCAAAGATCCAAAGACGTCTTCAACAAGACAGTGATCCCACCTTCTCCTCCTTCACGGATATCAATGTATGGATCCTTCGAGGGTTCTCTTGGTGACTATCATAACTCAAAGGTTACAAAGATTGGATCCCTGTAACTTGTTTGTTACAAAGACTAGTTCATGTTCTTCATTTGTTCTCCGTGAACATGAAGCTTGGAATCAATCTACAGAACCTCAACTATTAAAGGCATTCTCTCTCTCCTTGTTTACTATAAATTGTGTTATTGTGTGATATGGTTAATCTTGTTTGTTCTATTTTATAGAAATAAATTCAAGGGTAGATATCTCGGAAAATAGAAGTGCATTAATTACCTTTCAATTCCAAGGATTTTATGGAACGAGTCTTTATCACTTTCTAAAAAAGCTGCACATTTTTCTCTATTTAAACTATTTCCTTGTTTAACTAATTCTTTTATTTGTTTTCTTATATTGTTTATTCTTTTCTACCATTTTGTAAAGGACTTTGACGATGGCAATTCTAAGCCTAGTACATATAACTTTTGACACATCATTGTCCCTAGAATCACGTTGTTTTATGTGACAAAATCTCTCAAAGTTTGTCATAAGCGAGACCATATGCTGATAACATTGAGTCACCCTCTCAAGCTGATTGTTTAGCACTGTCTAAACTCTCAAAGTGAGATCGCCTGGTCCAAATAAAAAAAATTGCTAAAAAGGCTAGGGTGTTTATTTTTAATTTAATCATCTTTACTTGACCATGTCCCTGAAGTAAGCTTGTCATATGCTTCAAGTCTCATCTTCTGCTTAAACATTGAGCGTAACCCAATGGCTTACTATGTTTGCATAGTTATCATCGTTGTGATTCACTTGTGATTTACATGTGAATCACTTATGATTTATATGTGACTTATATGCGATTTACATGTGAATCACATGTAATTCATATGTGATTTGTGTGTGATTACATATAAATTACATGTGATTCATATGTGAATGTGAATCACATGTAATTTATATGTGATTCAAGTGTGACTTATATGTGAATTACTTGTCTCTTCTTTTAACCTAACTGAATTTATTCATGTACTATATTTGTTGTTTAATTCATTAAAATAACAAATCATTTTTCATTTCCACCGATTATAGCATTCTACTTTCAAATTCTGATTAGGACATTGTAATTTGAAAAAAAAAAAACTACTCAATTATAGCAATGAAAGTCGCTTTGTATTTGGATGATATTTCTATTATTGGGTAAATATTTAAATGGATAAAAAACTAACAGAATGAAATGAAAATATAAGGCAATAATAAACAAATATATGAAAGTATTTTGTTGTTATTGGTGTGATCATTATATTTGATTGTATATTAAGAAATTAAAACTCTTAATTTATTTATATACATTCATTGAGCAAAACTAAAAGCAAAGGAAAAAAAGAGTTCTATTATACCTGAAAAAGAACAAATCCCTTCAACATGTTTTTGAAATGAACCTTCCTTTCTTTATCCAGTATTTCAATTTTTGTCATGTTATTTTCCTGCATCAATAAATTTATCATCTAAATGCAAGAAACAAAACAAAAAGATATAAAGATATAAAACAAATAACTTAACCTGCTCATACTTTCTAGTATCATAACTTTTTGCATCCTCTGTGACTCTAATTACTTCCCTTAAGTTTCCTAATCTGTGTTCCTTTAACCTATCTCTCCCAATAAGTTTAGAAGATGTTTTTGTTTTTTCTACTTGTGAGTATAAAGAATAGTCAAACACTCCCTAAAAATAAGAAATAAACAATTAAGTTTTATGACGTGGCGGTTGACACCACACTCTGGAAAGAGTTTTATGGCAGCAATACAAATTATTTTCCATATTTACCATCAAAAGTTATCTGAACTTGGATCAGCTCCATAAGATCTGCATATCTTGCAGCAGCAAAACAATGGCTTGAAATCGACTATTTCAGGTCAGGAGGATTTTCATTGTATGTATGTACAAGATTCAATAACATTAACAAGAATATATATTACTAAGATTTCTTGATAGTAAATCAAGAATCTAACCTATTAACTGTTTTTGGCATTCAAATCATCATATGATAACTTTCACACTTATAATTCATGACATCATCATTAGTAGAAGGCTTGAATAAAGGGTAAAAACAAAAAGACCAAGAATCTAAATTAAAACATTAAGAGAGAATCAAACATAATTTTGAGCTTTAAAAATTGGAAGACGGTCAACCATAAGCTCACAAAATAACTAGATGATTTCTTCGACATATTTATCAACAAAAACCATATGGACTTGGATCAGCTCAGGAAGATCTACACATCTTGGAGCAGCAAAACAAAGACATGAAATCACCTCTTCCAAGTCAAGAGGACATTCCATGTATTTGTATGTAGGACAAAACTCCACAAAATTAGATAATTAGGGAAATTGATAAGATCAATAAGAATAAATATTACTATATTTCCAGATGAAGGATATTGATTGTTTAAATCGGAGTACCTGATTCTTCACATCGATGGTGACTGCAACATGGCCTCTCTAATTGAAATCATCCGGGAGGTCGTTCATTGGAAGGATCAGAGCCTTGCTAGCATCGGCAGGGAACCTGAGATGAGATCCACATCTCAGTCTGAGATGCTATCGGAATTCTGATGGATTCATGTCGGAGAATCGACTGACGCCATGAACAAGTTGACGTATCAATCTTTTGGTGATTCCTTGCGCCGCAGAGGTTAGTTTTGAACGGATGATCGTTCACGTTCAAACGACTGGGATCCATCGTCGACCACCTGACGAATGAAGACGTCGTCTGCAACGAGGAGACACTCTTTCGAGTCAGTGCAACGGTAGGCGAGAGAGAGAAAGAGAGGTGGGGGTTGATGTGATTCAATCTGGTGATAGGGATTTGCATTATTTTTTACAAAATGCCCCTAATTCATTGAATTATGATGCCCCTTGTCCTTTTTTTCCAAAGAATTTTCAAAAGTGTCACAAAACATCCTAACTTTTTATTATTTTGATCTAACGACTCACGTTTGGTTCTCGGGAAACTTTGAGTTCTCAGATTATCTTTTATATATTTATATATATATATATATATATATATATATATATATATATATATATATATATATATATATATATATATATAGGTTCAGGTACATTTGAGACTATTCTAATTTTGTGAGACCGTGAGACTAAATCTAAAAATAATTTTAAAATGCAAAATAAAAGGAAAAGTCCAAAAATTCTTTTTTTAATTATTATTTTTGGAACTTTAATTACCTAAAAAGATAAAATAAAATAAAATAAAAATAAAAATGAATAAAATAAAATTACCGTTTTTAATCTGTTTTTTTTTTAATGTAAGAATATTCTACTGGATTTGTAAAATATGTAGAAAATTCTACTAGAATATGTAAAAAAATGTATTTTTATTTATTTTTTTGGTATTTTTATTTTATTTTTTTGGAAAATATAAATTCCGAAAATAATACTTCAATTTTTT
The DNA here is from genome assembly GCF_002870075.4 of Lactuca sativa. Lineage (NCBI taxonomy): Eukaryota > Viridiplantae > Streptophyta > Magnoliopsida > Asterales > Asteraceae > Lactuca > Lactuca sativa. The sequence goes on from NC_056629.2 coordinate 147,170,903, forward strand.
TTTTCGAAAATTTTCAATTATTTTACATTTTAAAATGTTTTTTTTATCTACTTCATAAGTGGTTATGATTGCGTCTCACGGTCTCACCAAATTAAGTCGACTCACATGAACATAACCATATATATATATATATATATATATATATATATATATATATATATATATATATATATATATATATATATATATACACACATACAGAGAGAGAGAGAGAGAGAGGAAAGATCATTTGAGAACTCATAATTTTCCGAGAACCTGAGAACTAAAAGAGGACGGTTAGATCAAAAATTTTGATGGCTTAGATTAAAGATGGTATAACTGTAAATATAAGTGAATTTAATGATATTCTAGGTTATTATCCATAAATATTAGGGGTAAATCTGTCAATCCAGAAAAAAAAAATTAAATTGACAGTTAAACGAGGAAATCACAAAAATACTTTCTCTCTCTACCCCTCTCTCTCTCTCTCTCCACAGATGATCAAAGATGGCTCCCTCATTCGTCGATCGTCTCCCTCCTCCCTTCATCGGTGACTGTCAATCCACATTTATTGGTCTCCGACGGTTGTTGCATCTAGGGATGAGCAGAAGGACCGAACCGGCCCGAACCGGACCCGACCCGAGAACCGGCTTCGGCCAAAATCAAGAACCGAACCGGCCCGACGGTTCTACCGGTTCCCGATTCCTACTGGTTCTTGTCGTGTCTTCAAATGTTGGAACCGGTCCTCAAAAAATAGCATCATACGGTTCCGGTTTTCAGCGGTTCTACCGGTTCCGGTTATATCAGTTCCGGTTCCCGGTTCCAAAAATCCACAAAAATAACGTCCCGGTCCCAGCCCGACAGGTTCCATCGGGTTCCGGTTCCGGTGCCGTTTCCAGTTCCGGCCGGTTCCTCGGTCCATATGTTCATCCCTAGTTGCATCATCTCCACCTCTTCCGCCGATCGAACGCTTATCGGCTCTCTCATTATCTTGATTTTCCCGAACATAAACACCATCGTCCTCCAGATCTGGAATTAATCGCTAAACCTTAATGCCTTGTCTTCTGAGTTCGTTTCTAGCCTGTCATCGACATGTTCTACACCTGATTCCAAGTTGAATTTCCGACCGATCATCAGAATTCGAAGCCATCGATAGTTTCCGCCTGTCATCTCAACCAAAGAGTGAGCTGCAAGAGGTGGAAGACGATGAAAATTACGAACACGAGACAGTGGCACATAACGATAGTGGTTTCAAACGCATTCAGACCACCAGAGAAACGCTTCAATTTCATGCTCAACTTCTCCAATCATATTCCTGGAAGAAAAAAGGGTGAAGTTCCGAGTAGAATCGGTTCATTTGGTCAGGTATCAGGAGTGTTGGGTTGCCATTGGGGTAATGAAGGCAAATACAAGCTCGTTGAGATCTTGCCAAAGCACTTCGACTTTGTTGCTCGTCATCGGGTACTTTACTCATGTATTCATGTTTTTGGTTTATGTTATTTTTTCATAGTTTCACATAATCATAGTTCCTTTCATTTATCTTAGAGAGATTGATGACATGCATCTGTATAGGGTCACTTCCTTCATGAACTTTTCCTTTATGAACTTTGTAGAAAGGATCCTCCGGATGCGGGATGCATCAAATTTAGAAAAGTTTAGTCTAACATGTCGTATTTCGTCTTATGCATCCTAAATAAAGTTATGGATTTCTGATGCAATCTTCTACAATGTTTGGGAGATTCATCTTTGTACAGTGGATATGATTTTACCTGTGATTCCTAAGTCTTTGTTTCACAGCATGTCATTGACCAGCCTGAAATTAGAAATATATGGTGATGCAGAACAACTTTTCTCAGGTTGTCCGGTTCTAGAAAAAATGGTTTTATCATATTACCAATGAATTCACTTGGATAAAAATGTGATTTCTAATTCCACCTTAAAAACCTTGATCATATTTGGTAACTCAGACTTGAGCCAGAAGATGATGATACTGGTTGTAAGATCAAGATTATTGCAGCAAATCTTACATCTTTTGAATATCTCAAACATCTATCAAAGGAAATTCTCTTAAGTGATATATTTTCCCTTGTCAGAGCATACATTCGCATTTCTTTCCCTGACTTTGCAGTTAAAATGTTGAATTTCATGAGAATTTCTGATTTCTGACTTTGTATTTCAATTTATGAGAATTCTGAATTTTCGACCTTGTATCTGATTTCAGGCTTTGTATTTGATTTCTTAATTCTGACTTTGACTTTGATTTGTGATTTGTGCAGGAGGATCTTATGTTTTTAGTTCTTTATATTAAAGGACCAAACAAGAAGCCATATATGGCTATAATCAAGGTATTTTGCTTTGGTCTATTTTTTCTAAATCAAAACTTGCCTGGATACTGAAGGGTTTTGAACATTCTAACACTCCTATGGTGTACATGCAACCCTAGAAACCTTGGATCTATGTTTTACTAAGTTACATGCAAATTTGGTTTTCTAAGGTTCTTAACCTAACTAGCATGGCATGGGGAACTTTGAAACTTAATAAGCTAGTAGAGTTACATACATTTTAGTAGTGGTTGATTGCTTGGAGTTTGAGAGCCTAGCACCAATAATGTGGATTCCTCAAATGGAAGTCACAAATCACCACAAACCTTGGAAACTGGAGAGAATAGTAGAACACTTCTAGAAATCGCCACCCTTAGTTCTCACACAAAAACTAGTGTCATTTCAAGTGCCAAGGACTCCTTTATATAGTGTGGCGGATTAGGGTTACATGACCTTTCATTTCCATGAGATCCATGGGTTAAAGCTCCATGGACTATCCATGGACTTACTATGCAAGCCTAGCCCATTCTAAATAAGCATTAGCCCACATTATATAAATACAAGAGTCCATAATTAATTAGTCACACTTTTGATCACTAAATTAATTTTAGATCAATACTAATTAAATAATATGATTTCATATTAATATATTAGAACTTATAATATATTAATAAATCATAACCTATTCTATTCTCAAAAGATTATCCATATAAATTGTTCGGGTGAAGTGCAACCCAAATGGACCATGTCGGGTCGGGTCAAGTACATCTCATATATAGTTATGGAGTTAGACACCTTATCCAACAAATACTTGATGTCTTGATCCATAAATTACATATTATTCACCTATGAATCACATGTGATTCATATGTAAATCACAATTACACGTGATTCACATGTAAATCACATGTAATTCACATATGAATAACCTACAATTCACATGTAATTCACAAGTTCGTCACATATGATTCACATGTAAATCACATGTAATTCACATATGAATCACATTTGATTCACATGTAAATCACATATGATTCACATGTAAATCACATGCGATTCACATTTAAATCACATATGATTAACATGTAAATCACGTGCGATTCACATGTAAATCACATATGAATCATGTGATTCATATGTGAATCGTATGTGATTCATATGTTAATCGCATTAAATCACATATGTATTTTTGTGAGTGTTTTTGCATCAATCATTTTTTTTTAATTTTCTTGTAGATTTGGAAGAAATTGTGGTAAATATTGATGAGGTGAAAAATGATAAATTGAAGAAAATAAGGAAATATTGACATGATAACATGAAAAGGCTTTGAAATTTATAGCATTTTTTATAATTTATATTTTATTTTGTATCGAATAAAATACTTGTACTATTATGTTTATAGATTAATTAATAAAAATGAGATTATTTGTGAGTTACTTACGAATATTATAATATAAGAAATATACATATATGCATTTGAAAAAATATGCATATATGCACCGAAAAATTTATTTATTTATTTTTTAAAATGCATTTTTTTTTAAAAAAAAAAATTATAGTTTTTTTTGAAAATAATGTAACTTTCTTCAAAAAACTTGTAGTTTTTTTCAAAAAATTGTAGTTTTTTTCAAAAAATAATTGTAGTTATTTTATTTAAAAATGCAATTTTTTTTAAAAAAAAAATTCTAGTTTTTTTGAAAAAAATGTTGTTTTTATTAGAAAAATTGCAGTTTTTTTGAAAAAAAAATGCAGTTTTTTTTTTAATTTTCAGTTTTTTCAAAAAATTGCAGTTTTAAAAAAAAATATATTTTTTTTCTATTTTTTTGTAAAAATTCATGCTTGCTATAAAAAATTAAAAAATATGCATTTAAAAAAAAAGAAAAAAATACTATATTTAAAAAATTTTGAAAATTTGATTTATGATGTAATTTTTAGACTTTTATATTAATATATTAAATAACACAAAAAAACGTAAACATTAAATGAGATTGTTAAGATGACGATCATATCCTTAATGAATTATTTTTGATCCAACGCATCACTTTTAGTTCTCGGGTTCTTGAGAGAATATGAGTTGTTAATCTATTTCAACCTTATATATATATATATATATATATATATATATATATATATATATATATATATATATATATATATATATATAGTTAAGTTCAAATATTTTTACTATCTATTGTGTCCATATATGATTGATTCTGTACCAATCATTTTAGTTATTTTAATAAAGTAATTAATACATATTAAATGCTGAAGATGTAATTAATACCCATTATATATTCTACATTTAATATGCATTAGTTACTTTATTAAAATAACTAAAATGATTGGTCCAGAATCAATAATAAATGCACACAATAGATAGTGAAAATAAAATAACCTAACCCTATATATATATATATATATATATATATATATATATATATATATATATATATATATATATATATATATATATATATATATATATATATATATATATACACATGTTTTAGACTAATTTTGTTTTTATTTTTGCTCTTTGCTTTTTGTTGATACTAAGTCTAACGAGGTGAATTGACATAAATAGTTAAGACCAATAATTGGTTGTTGTAGATAGGGTGGATGTAGTTGTTCTTAAGATCAAAAATATTATTATACATAAGAAAATAATAGAGATATAGTATGATCTAGTTTATTTGGATCTAGGACAACCAACCTAACACAGCTAAATGAAAAAAAAAAAAAAAAAAAAAAAAAAATCTGCCTATGAAACTATAATTAGATATCCTTATGGTCTCTGCTGAAACATATCCGCATATTAAACATTTAAACTACACTTGAGGCGATTCTCTACCTCTCTCGTATTTACATAATTTTTTTTAAGCCGCAAATATAAATATATAATATATTTAAAAGTAACACATAATTCTCTCTAGGTTCACGACAGGATTTTACGAGAAGTTCTAAGTTCTTATTTTTATTATTATTACTAGGTCTAAGACCCGTGTACTGCACGGGTTTATTAAAAATATAAATTTAGTATCAATATTTAAACATTAAATTTAATATCAATATCAATTTTAGAGTTTTCATTAATTATGACATTTATTTCATTATAAATATATGAATTTTTTTTCAAAGAAGCATTTATTTCTTTCAATATTATAACCGAAATAAGTTATGATATGTGAACAAATCAGAAAATTACATGTGGAAATAAATAAATTCTAAAAATCTATTAAAATGCCATGTGTCCAAATCAATGAGGACATGACATGTGGCAGAAAATGAGTTTTATTTATTAGTATAGATTTTTTAATTCCTGCTAAAAAGTTTATAACCCAACGGATCATATATTGACAATCAACAACTTACATGATCGACAGTTCAATTCCTGTTAAAAAAAAATGTGTATTTTAAAAGAGGTTAAATCTGATGTCACCGTTTTAGTAAAAGAGAATTAAATGAATATGTTTTTTATGTACTTTTACTTTGAATATATTAGTTACTAGCTGTGATATCTATATATTATATAAGTTTATTTAACAATTTGAAAATTAATAAAGGTGTAATACATTAAATACATTACATATATAAATATTTTCTAATAAATACCAAATATATATATATATATATATATATATATATATATATATATATATATATATATATATATATATATATATATATATATTAACGTACATATTAAATGTGGAATTTTAATTTAATAAACTGAAAAATACAATAAAATGACAAGTGGAAAATATAAAATTCAAAAATTTTAGAAAATGTCATGTGTCTAAAGAAAGGAGAAGAGAACTTGTGGCAAAAAGATTTTGATTTATTAGCGAGGATTAAATGTTAAAGCGTTAGTTTATATATATATATATATATATATATATATATATATATATATATATATATATATATATATATATATATATATATATATATATAAATTAATATTCTCATATCATATCATTAACATCAAGATTTTGATGACTATAAATATTTTAAAATATATTATATAACGTATATTATTTTTTCAAATAAGGTAAATAATATAATTATTATGTTTTATTTATATTATTTAACGTAATCTTATTATTTGTCTTTTTGTTTTAATGTATAGAATCTTTTTTTTTTACATTTCGTTATATACAATATTTACATTTTTATTTTAATTTTATGTTTTGTTTGTTTAAATACAATTTACATTTTTCAAACTATATTCCCACTTTTATTATAAACCATCAACTAAAATATAAATACTAGATCCTTTCATTATAAACCAATGAGGGGACAACAGATAAAATATGTGTCCCCAATAAAAGAGTTGATAGAGACTTAAAGAGAATGAGAAAAAAGGAACATTAATGGATAGAAAAAGAAAAGTAAAGAAAGAATGGCAAGAAAGGGGATAAAAAAGTAGATAGAGTCAGGGGTTTGGTATGTCCAAAGAAAGAAAAGAAAGATAGAAAGAGTCTATCTGAGAAAGATCCTTGGGTTAAAGAGTAAAAGAAGTGTATTGTTGAGTACAAGAGTAGACTGGCATTGCTTGTGAGCAACTGGCCATGTAGAGTAGAAAGTCTATTATTGAATGGAAGGTGTATGAGGTATAATGATTAGAGCCTGCACCAAGTCATTGATGTTATATTAATAGCACTGACTAGAGATAGATTGGAAGAGAAAGGGGATAGATGTTCAAATAGAGAGAAAGAGGTGCAACAAGTGTCATGAGCGACACTCAAGAGAAAGGTAGTAACAATGCTCCAATAACGGCAGTTAAGGTCTTGAAAACATGAGAAGACGAGTCAATACTTCTGGCGAAGTAAGAGATATAGAGTATGATGAGTAAGAGGACACTTCAGTAGTGTATCCACAAGAGAAAAAGAAAATGAGCTGTAAATCGTAAAGTAAGAAAAGATAGCTCGTAAGAATATATAGATATGTATGTGTTATGTAACAGCTTTCGTGTGAGTAATTATTATAGAAAGAAGTAAGATTAGACATTATGTGTAATAAGGGGCAATTAGAAAGAGAATAAAAAGTGGCATTAAGAAGTGAAAAGATATTGACTCGTGAGAAGAGTCTAAGGTTGGATGTAGAGTCCTAGTATAAAATATAAGGACTAAGTTTAATATAGAGGTGAGAAGTTAGAAACATTGGGGGATTGTGACTCCTGATGTGAGAGACAAGCATGCTTGGTAGATACATCTTTTGATGTATTAAACATAGATTTTGTAAGAAGATGCAAGGAAGTCATAATAGTTGGATTGCAAGAGGCTGAGGACTAAGAAAGGTGATGAGACATCCCCTATTTTCCAGAATCGAAAAAAAATTTCTTTACGCTTTGAAAATCATAATATCTTTTATTTGCGGACAATCCCAGTACAACAAAACATTTTTCAGAAACTGTTTAGTTTTATTCAAATATGTTGAGTAAAGATGTTGTTTCGAAATACAAAACCCTAAGGATGTCATAATCAATACAATACATAAATTACAACATAAAGGCCTAATGGTTCTGAACCCTATAACAGGCTTGTCTCCTAATCATTCGACATCCTAATCAAGTTCCGACAGCTTAAACTCTGTTACCTATGGTGCATATAGTTTGATTGGGTTAGGTTTGGGAAAACCTGTTGAGATTCATGGGATTTTCAATCCCACAATGTTTTAATTAAATCATATATCTCATAAACCTGCAAAAACCAACTTTTATCAAACAACATAACATAAATATCTATAAGGCATTATACCCTTAGTTACTTATCCCGTCGATCCTCATATATTGATTCTATAACAATGAACTTATAAGATCTATCTTGATGGATCATTGTAAGCAACAAGTTGATTGTACTGCTTCGGGAAGACCTTGGCAGCAGGCGTTAGTAAATAAAGGAAACAATGAAGGGGATAGAGTACACGAATGAACCTACGATCCTATTTATTTGGTTTATTGGAGCCATTAAATTTCGTAAGGATAAGTGGATTAAAAAGAGATGTTCTATCATGGTAAGTTGAGAAGAGCTTACAATGAAAGAGATATTAAACTTGTGAATCAGGGAATGTAATGGGGAGGTTGGATCTAAGTAAGCGTAGTGTGCATGCAATGTATGGGCATTATAGATACAATACAATTATGGTGATTCAGGGGACCCATTCAGCTACATGAGGATCGAGTGGTAGGACAAGAAAGGTAGATGGTATTTAAGAAGAAACTTCGATGTATAGATTGAGACTTAGAATCTCAAGAATGGATAAGAGATACAAGTGAAAATAGTGCATGAGTACTAAGAGATTGTTGAGAAAAATAGTTGTAGTTAGATACAGCACTGTAGAATGACAGTGAAGTGATTAGATGTAAGACTTCACAAAGTCTTATAAAAGAGTTAAAAAAAATGGTGGTGTGGCCAACTATGTTGTGGAAGTGTTGTGGAATGGTAACTTACCTAATAGAAGATGGTTAAGAAGTGTGTAAGTATGCTTATGAGAAAGAGAATGAGAAAAGGTAGGTTTATTCACATGGTTATGAAAGTTGGACAAAAAAACGAAAGATAGTGTTACTTATGAAATATGATTGAATAAGGGTAGATAAATTAGTAGGCGTCCCTTAACAACCATTATGAGTAGATATATGAAGAAAGTTTGCCCATTGCATTGAAAATGCTAATAAAAGGAAAGTAGATTGCTATTTTGGGTTAAGACATTATAGAAGAAAATAACCTTAAAAATGGGTCATTAAGTGAGAACCCAAATTTAGAGAGTTTACTTTTAGTCAATTATTGACCAATAAGGCAAAATGGTCAATTATGAGAATTTTATAAGATTATGTAGTTTTGACTTCATGAAAATGACCAAAATGAGTTTAAATCACTTATAAGAGGTTAGATTAGTAAGTTCAACACAAAGAATGCATGAGAAGATGCATTTTGGCCAAAAGGGTAAAATAGGAAATTTTATGCTTCTGGGCCAAGTTTATGACTTAATAGATTAAGATCCACATTAAGTAAGTCAGAAGTGACTAAATAGAATTGTATAGTATGTTCCCACTTTTGCCTGTATATGAATAACATAGAAAGTGGGTTACAAAGGAAGAAGATATCCATGTTAGAAGTTCGGATAAAATCTGTCCCAAAGCTGGAATGGAATCAGCTAAGAATGTTGATGATCTACAACCACCATGACATAGAAAGTTGCTCACTACACCATGGTGAGTGATAACAAGGGTTCAAACTTTTTTCTTCTGGTATAGAGGGAAAGGAAAATGTAGTTTACACCACGACATAGTCGGAAAAGTAAGAAGCTATGAGAGAAATTACTACGACATGGAAAAGAGAAGACTAGGTGTTCTCTTAGGCCCCCATGGCGTGGTGAAGACCTCACCATGACCTAGTGTCGCACAGAGTTAAAGGCTGTTACGCCTTCATTCTCATTTTAATGCACCCCAAACCCTCCATAGCCAAGCTTTGACGAATTTGAGGTGGGAAACAGATCCAGAAGTGATCAATGGTTCTTATGCCTTAGATTAACGGTGGAAAGCTGATGAGGTAATCATCTTCTCTATTTTTAAGCTAGTAGGGCTTTAATGGTGTTTTGATGTATTGGCAAGATTGATTGAATTGATCAACCTATTGCTTGATTAAGATGTAGATGAGAGTGTTTAGATACTTTAATCAAGCTTAGAAAGTGATTCCCATGGTGGAATCAATCCAATAATAGTTAGGGTTTGAAACGCTAACTAGTGATTATTTAAATTGACAAATAACAGTAAACTGTAATGAATTAGGTACTATGGGGTGTTTAATTCATTGGTTAGAATAGATTAAGAGGTAGAGAATGAAAAGATAGAATGTTGATCCATTAAGTGGTCATTTTGACCATAAGAGTTATTAAGCTCTTAATAGGCTAAGACGTAAATTAAGAAATTTTTATATGTGTAGGAATATGCCTAAAAGCAAAGATGATAGATCAAGATGCATCAATAATAGAGTAGAGGAAAATAGGACAGTTAATCTTCACTAGCTGTGAGTTATATCTTTCATTCTCCATCTTTAAATTATCTTATTATCTTATACATTATATATATATATATATATATAATATATATATATATATATATATATATATATACACATATATATATATATATATATATATATATATATATATATATATATACATACATATATATATATATATATATATATATATATATATATATATATATATATATATATATATATAAGTATGTTTGTATGAAAAGGGTCATGTATCTGAGCATGCCATGAAGAAAAGATAGGATTATATAGATTATAATCCTATGTAAGACTAAGTGCTTGTGGTTATACATGTAAGACCGTGTAGCTAAGCATGTGTATATAAGCGAAGTATGTGTATATGTACAAGTAAAGGATACGGGTATTATGAGTAATACCTTTATGAGTAAATGAGAAAAGAATAGGATTATATGTAATATAATCCTATGAATGGTTAGATATGGAAAAGATATTTGTTAAATAGCTAAGATATATATATATATATATATATATATATATATATATATATATATATATATATATATGAGAAAAGAATATGTTTATATCCTTTATAATCCTATATGTGTATGCAAGTATGTTTAAACATTAATGAGATTGTGTAGAATACGCATATGTTACTAGAACATAGATAGATTTTCAGTACTTAATGAGTTAAGTACTAGATATGTATTAGAAGATCTCTTGGAGAGATAAAGATGTAGAATGTCTATGGGATAAATGTTATCTGATGAGTCACATAACAAAGATAGAAATGTTGGGAAATATGGTTCCTTCAAGAATAAAGAGTATGATTCCTTTATGAATATGAGTATTGCCCCTACGAAGACAAGAGTATAATTCCTTTAGAGATAAGGGTATGGTCCCTATGCAGACAATGGTATGATTCCTTTGGGAACAAGAGTGTGGTTAGAAAAGATAGAGAAAAGGTTCCATGAACGGAACAAGGAAAAAGAGTTGTTTTAAAAACTTAGATGTAACTTGTGAAGGATTAAGAGTAAGGAATCCGTGAAGGATTCAACATATGAAGACTGGTTAAGGATCCATCAAGGATCATAAGAGATGAAAGTATGGTATAAGATGATACCGTTAGGTCTAAAAGAGAATAGAATTTTGAGACATTAGAGTTTGAGAGAGTGTTGAAACAAATTTCAATCAGGATCGTTAGATTCTATGTAGAAAAACAATTAAGAATGTAATTATGAACACGAGAATGGCTTTGAATGTTTCGTATGATTAATGCTTCAACACCTGAGAAGAGCTCGATTAAGAACTTCGACTGTAGAGGTGTTTAGGGTTACAAAACAATAAACGTAATAAACCCTACTCCGTCTAATGCATACATGCATGCATATTTATAGTATAACCCTACTAGATAATCATGGATGGACATACCCAATCCGGATACAAAATACAAGCCCATGACGCAACACAAGTAAACTCTACAATCTCCCCCTTTGCGTCAATGGAGCCGAAAGCTAACTTCGGTTGAGCTACAGATAACTTCTTTACTGTTTTGAACACCTTCGGTATGATGGCCAACAGATGATGTCGAAACGTTATGTACCACCGCAACGTGTTCGTGAAGTTCTTCTTATCTACATCTGAGTTCTGCTTACACCGATAAATAATGTTGATAATGTGCTCCAAGCAGTCTGTTGAAAACAAATGTTTATCAACAAGAGCGAACAGAAATATGTGAGCTTCGCCTTTTGTAAACATCACAGTGAGATGTGTAGAATCTATTTGGCCCATCTTCATTTGGTTCACATCTCCTGGTTTTGGTGTTGGCTTGGCAGTTGGTTTCTTGTTCATTACTTTTGCTATCTCCTGATCCATAGCAGTAACCTCATGGATGTAGGAAGACAACATCCTCTTCAAGTGATCCAGTATCGGCTCATATTCTTTCGGATTAGTGAGCAGAATATTAAACAAAAGAATCCAGTCGTGTGATTTTGAAATTAACATTTACGAACTTCCCAGCAGGCGAGGGTTTGAGTACCCTGACAGTGATAATCTTCTGTGCGCTCCATGTCAAGTACTGCGGTGACCATAATTCAAATAAAATTCGATTAGCTCACAATCAACTTTTGGATGAGGAAAAGGAACATCAACAGTCGAATCGAAATAGTGAAATGTGAATGCCTTTCGTGTTATTGGCATGTCGAACTGTGAGTCCTTAGAATTGTCACAGTCAAACGAAGCAACTGGTTCCAACCAGTAAACACTTGTAAACTCTATAGCCTGATTGATAAGTGTCTCTTTTGTCCAAAGGGGAAATAAGGCCTTTTTGCAGTTTAAGGCTTCTTTTTCCTCCTTTTTCCTCCTTTCCCTCTCCTCAGCTTCCTTCGCAGCCTTTAGAGTTTCATCCAACTCTCTGTCTCTCTTCTTTCTTTTAAGAGCCTCAGCAATGGTCTCTTCAACATCATCATCACTATCATCTTCAATCTCCTTCTGCTTAGCTTGAGAACCAGAACCCGAAGCTTCATTACCCTTGGGTTCGGTTGTGACTTTGACATTCGGTTGGGCAGATTCAGTTTTCACAATCACCTTCGCCTTCAGTTGAGCACCTTCTCCTCCTTGTTTTGGAGGTAAGAATCTCTCCGAAACACCCTTCATCTCGTGTAACAACGCAAGGGAAGGAAGAAGTTTTGTAGTGAGATGATTCCTTATGGTCAGAGTGAGGATAGGATCATGAGCACCAATAATGTTGGTTATCATATCCTCGACATCCCCTGCACAGCTCCTAAAAACAGCTTTCTCTGTTTTCAACAAAGAAATCTCCTTTTCAGCTTGAGCAAGTTGAACCTTCTGAACTTCAATGGTGGATGCTTGTCGGGCAAGTTCTGCCTTTAGAGTACTTTTGTTTGCTAAATCAGCATGAAGGGATTCTAGCCAAGAAGACACATAACTGAGAAGTGAAGTGTTCTCTTTAGGGGTGAGCATGGTGCGGTTTGGTGTGGTTTTCAGACCAAACCGAACAGCAAACCACATGGTGCGGTTTTTGCATTCTTAAAACCGTTGTGTGCGGTTTTGTAATGGTTCGGTTTTTAAATGCGGTTTCGGTTTGTATCGGTGCAGTTTCGGTTTTTAAATCGTGTTAAGAATTTGGTGCAATTTTTTTTATGTTTTTTGGTGCGATTTTTTAAAACTGTAAGAACTGAAAACCATGTGCATATAGGCTTGTATTGTGCTGCTTTTTTAAATACATTCATTTTCAGCTCAAAACAAAATTACATAATCAAAAAGTGTAAGTCGCTTAAAATACAACTTGTGACCACTCTCACAAACTAATTAATAATTGAAGGTTGGTTAATTTTGACTTAATTTGTTACAAGCTTATTACATGTAATCGATTAGTACATTTGACTAACAATAGAACATTTCTTTTGCACCCGATATAGTCTTATACAAACACAAAATAAACATATAATAAATATATTATCGTTATAACTATTTTAAATAGCATGTATATAATATACATTGATTGATTTATTACTATACACGCTTGCGATGCGGTTCGGTTTTTAGGATAGAAACCGCACCGCACCATTGACCTTCGGTTTTTGCAAAAATTAAATCCTCACCATTGGTTTTTGCATCGGTTTCGGTTTTTTGGTTGCGGTTTTGTCGGTTTTTCTTTAGTCGGTTCGGTTTTTGCTCACCCCTAGTTCTCTTCTTGGATGGAAGAACGAATAGCCTCAAACTTTGTTTATGTCACACCCCAAAACCGAGAACGGCAGAATATGTTCTGGGGTGGGGGACGTAAGTACAGTATCATAACAATGCATAACAGTACAAACAAGAAACAACATCCACTTCATTAATATAGAAATTGTAAGACATGCGTGTTATGTACAGTTTATAGACACCAAAAAGTATGATAAAAAATAAAAAGGAGTCTTGTATGCGCTCCGTTTTCTCAAAACTGCTTCTGTACCTGTCTATTTCCGACCTGAGAATACAAGTTATTTTGAAAACGAGTATCAGCATAAAGCTGGTGAGTTCATAAGAATTTAGTGTCATTGCTTGTATAAAAATGTTTACAATCGTGTGGCATGAAGGTTGTTATCAAGTTTGAAAATAGTGTGAATCTCTAGAAAATCCCATATTTTCTAATAAAAGTAGTCTTCTGCCATGACTTGGTTACTTGTAAGTTCGATCCCATGAGTGTGTAAAAGTTTTCCTAATTAGGCTCGTAATTATAAACATATAATTTGGACTTCATTTGAACAAAGTAAGTGGGAAAAGAATGTATTATTCTAGCAGTGTTACTGCCGACTGGATGGTACTTAACCGCAGACTCTAGGTAGCGATATGTATTTAATACACCTTGGGGAGTCTACTTTACCTTAAACTCGTAATTTGTTAGATTAGGGTTCCGAATGTGAATATGTATGTAACCATGAGGATAGGCGATTGAATGTATCACGACCCTCCAGGTCATATGTAGTGTGGTAGCATGTTATCATCCCTGGGCCTAGTCGGCTCGGACAGTAGCTAGCAGTCGGGATGTATGAGTATCCACCCGGTATAGATCTATACACATAGAGCCCACTCTCCCTCCAGGAGACTAAGGTTACACGGTGAAGGCGCAATAAAGTGTTGTATGGATAAATAGTGTATCACATTCTGTTTTAGTATGTTCTCTGGTACTAGTGTATAGTGTGCTTCCAGGTACAATGTACGAAATGTTCTTTGTATAGTTTATAGTATTCTTCTTGTGTAGTACTTCACATGTAGAGACTCATAATAGTACTAACCGTGGTACGTATCATAGTAATGATAGTGGGGAG
This sequence comes from Lactuca sativa, assembly GCF_002870075.4. NCBI lineage: Eukaryota > Viridiplantae > Streptophyta > Magnoliopsida > Asterales > Asteraceae > Lactuca > Lactuca sativa. The sequence continues at coordinate 147,186,056 of NC_056629.2, forward strand.
TGGTAAACCTTAACTATACCTATTATAGTTAACTAGTATGTTGCAGTCATTCTTGGATACTCGTAAGTATTAAACTGAGTGAAGGTATTCTTATCCAACACAAATATATAAAATATATAACTAAGAACTCAACGACAGTCAGACAGATAACAATATACCCTAAGACCCCAATCAAACAAGAACAGGTAATAAGGCGAGCTAACAGTCCAACGTCCTTCAAGTCTTACTTATATAAATATATTGGTGTGGATATATTTTAGAAACATAAGAAGTTTTAAAAGAGTTTGAAAATAGTTTTTATAACAAATTAACATGAAAATGAGTTTGAAAACATTGAAATCAGTTTTGATGGCAAACCGGTTAAAATTACAGAAATCCTTTATGATTGTAAGCTACAAATCACATGGGATTGATACTATAATTTTTTTGGATTCAACTTGTATTCCCTCCATAAAAGCATTTAAAAGCATTTGAAAGGTTAATTAAGGGGTGTGAACTCACCTGCAGCGAGTGGAGTGGATGGAATGTCGGGTAGGATGCTAGGTGTCAAGTGAGGACTTGAACACGCCCACGGATCCTATGTAACATATAGTGGCAGATGATGGGTCTAATTAGTCATTTATAACTAATTTAGTAAGTAAAGGCCCTTTAGTGTATGAAAACACTTTGTTACAAGTGCAAGGAATGCTAGGGGTTGCTTCTAAAGTATGTATGGCCTCACTATGGAGTTTACTCCTCAAATACCCACCTTAGGTGAGTTTATGGTTGAGGGACCAATTCCCCCATGAGTTCACGGCCGTAAACTCATGGGAGGGGTGTATTTGTATGCTTTAAGGTCTCTTGTATCATTAAGAAAGGTTCTAAGATCAAATCCAAGGCTTGTGAAGTGATTAGGGTTCAAAAGGGGTACTCCCTTGGAGTTTGCGGTCCTTAGACCACTCCTTTGAAGTTTACGGTCGTAAACACTAGGGTTTACGGCCATAAACCCTTGGGCACAACCTTTCCTTTGTATTTTGTGGTCCTAGGGTCATCCATACACGCTTCTAGTCCCTTAAACATGCTAAGGAAGGAGTTAGGGACACCAAAACACCCTTTTTGGTGTTTACGGTTTTGGTGTTTATGGTTCATGAATGTTCATGTACCGTAAACTCATGTTTACTCCCTTAAATGCACGATTTTGGGTTTCTAATTTCATACATGCGAGTCTCTAATTCATAGATAAGCATTAGAAAGGTTTTGGAGGGATTTTGGGGCTTCAAAACCCCCTCATAGGAGTTTACAGTTTTGGGAGGTGTTCCCCAACCATAAACTCTAGTTTTTAAGGTATTTTGGGTGGTTAACTCTCGAATTTGCATGAACACAAAGCAAATCAACAAGCTAGGAATGATTACTTATGGATTTGGAGCTTGAATGAGGTGTTTCTTGGCTAAACCCACTTGTAGAGAGAGAGAGAGAGAGAGAGAGAGAGAGAGAGAGTTGAGTGAGAAAGCTTCTAGGAGTGAGAAAAGGTTCAAGTGAAAGCCACTCAACCCTTATATAGGGCTTGAGTTGGCGGCCAAGTGGTGATCCACCCTATACCGACGTTAAACGAAATTTAAAATTTTCCCGATTAAATGGTCGTAACTCGGCTTAGTCTTAAACTAAAATTTATCTTAAATAATATTAAGGGTATTATACGTGTTTTTATTTATTTCATTTCGACACTAAAATAAAATAAAACATTAATTGATTTGTCTAACCCAAATGTTAACGGAAATCTTAATAATAATAGTAATAATAAAAATATTCTATTAACGGAAATGGGTTACAACGACAGAATAAATTTCGGGTTGTCACATCATCCTCCCGTTAGAGGAAATTTCGTCCCGAAATTTAGAATTCAAGCAGCTAAGTTATTACAACACAACTAAGCGAAGAGATTTGAATATTTAAGTTTCATTTGATCCTCGCACTCCCAAGTGAACTCCGTTTCTCGCTTGGCTTTCCAGCGAACCTTCACAATTGGGATGCGGCTTTGTTTCGTTCGTTTGACCTCTCAGTCCATAATCTCCACAGGTTCTTCCACGAAGTTAAGGCTCTCGTCGATCTCGATCTCATCTAGTAGAATTATGAGAGTCTCGTCGGATAGGCACTTTTTCAAGTTCAAGACGTGGAAGGTAGAGTGTATGTTACTGAGTTTGCGGGGTAGATTGAGTTTGTAGGCTACGGGGCTGATTCTGGCGAGAATCTCGAAAGGCCCTATGTACCTTGGATTCAGCTTTCCATGCTTTCCAAAATGTATCGTGCCTTTCCAGGGTAAGACTTTCAAAAGGACTCGGTCTCCCACCTGGAATTCCAAAGGTTTTCTTCGTTTGCTTGCGTAGCTTATCTGTCGATCTCTAGCGGCTTTTAATCGTTCGCGAATTTGTACGATCTTCTCGTTCGTCTCTCGAATGACTTCCGGACCTGTGAGAGTGCTGTCAGGACCTGTGATAACTGTTATTGTAGGAAAACTCGACAAGGGGTAAGTGGGTATCCCATGCCTTACCAAAGTCGATCACACAGGTTTGCAACATATCCTCTAGGGTTTGGATAGTCCTCTCACTTTGTCCGTCGGTCTGCGGACGACAGGCTGTACTCATGTCCAGCCTCGTCCCTAAGGCGCTTTGTAGTGATTGCCAAAATCTCGAGGTGAATCTACTATCTCTATCAGAGATTGTAGATATAGGGACACCATGCAGTCGTACAATTTCCTTAATGTATGTTCTTGTGAGTTTCCTCATCTTATCTGTCTCTTTGATGGGTAGGAAGTGCACGGACTTGGTCAATCTGTCGACGATGCCCCATATGGTATCAAGCCCACCTGTTGTCTTGGGTAGCTTGGTTATGAAATCCATAGTGATCAGCTCCCACTTCCATTCAGGTATATTTGGTTGCTGTAATAACCCTGATGGCTTCTGGTATTCGACCATGACCTTGGCGCAAGTAAGGCATTTACTCACGAAGGTAGCAATATCTACTTTCATGTTAGGCCACCAATACGACTCTTTAAGGTCCATATACATCTTATCTGAACCTGGGTGCACGGAATACCGAGTGTTGCGGGCTTCCTTCATGACCAAGTCTCTGAAGCCACCGTGTCGCGGCGTCCAGATTCGGTCCATAAGATATAAGGTTCCGTCACCCTTGACCTCCAAGTTCTTATCCATTCCGCGTAGGGATTCTCCCACCACATTCTCAGGCTCCAGAGCTTCGAGCTAAGCCTCCTTAATCTGTACGGCTAGATGCGAATGGATAGTCATTTTTAATGACTTGACTCTTCGACCAGAATATTCCCTTCGACTTAGGGCGTCTGCTGCTACATTGGCTTTTCACGGGTGATAACGAATCTCGCAGTCGTAATCATTGAGTAGATTGACCCACCGTCATTGTCTCATATTGAGCTCCTTCTGGTTCAGTATGTGTTGGAGGCTTTTGTGGTCAGTGTATATCGTGCTCTTCGTACCATACAGGTAATGTCTCCAGATCTTTAGAGCGAATACAACCGCTCCTAATTCAAGGTCGTGCGTGGTGTAGTTAACCTCATGTGTCTTCAGTTGTCTCGAGGCATAGGCGACGACCTTACCTCGTTGCATCAGGACACAACCGAGCCCCTGATTAGACGCATCGCAGTATACTACAAAATCTTCTGTCCCCTCAGGGAGGGACAGTTTTGGTGAGGTGCATAAGGCTCGTTTCAAGGTCCGGAATGCCTTCTCCTGTTTCCCTCCCCAGTCAGTCGAAGGCCACGCCTTTCTGGGTTAAGGTGGTAAGGGGTTTCGCGATCCTAGAGAAGTTCTGAATGAATCTGCGGTAGTAGCCAGCGAGGCCTAGAAATTGACGAATTTCCCTAGGCGTCTTCGGTGCAGACAAGTTCTCAATAGCTTTAATCTTGGATGGGTCCACGTGGATTCCTTCTTCGCTAACCACGTGTCCCAAAAATTCGACTCTTCGGATCCAGAATTCACACTTAGAGAAATTTGCATATAACTTCTCCGATCGTAGGGTTTCTAGGACTCGTTGTAGATGATCGCTATGCTCCACCTTACTTCGAGAGTAGACAAGTATGTCATCAATGAAGACGATAACGAACTAATCTAAGTAAGGACGGCACACCCTATCCATTAAGTCCATGAATATTGTGGGTGTGTTGGTCAGTCCGAAGGGCATCACTATGAACTTGTAGTGTCCGTAACGCGTTCGGAAAGCTATTTTCGGGACATCCTCCTCAAGCACTCGCAATTGATGATACCCGGACCGTAGATCAATCTTGGAAAAATAACTCGCCCCTTGCAGTTGGTCAAATAAATTGTCTATATGGGGAAGAGGGTAACGATTCTTGACCGTGAGTTTGTTGAGCTCCCTATAATCGATGCACATACGGAACGATCCGTCCTTCTTCTTTACGAACAAGACCGGTGCTCCCCAGGGTGAGAAGCTTGGTCTTATAAAGCCTTTGCTGAGCAGCTCGTTAAGTTGAATGGAAAGCTCTTGCATCTCAGCAGGCGCTAGACGATAGGGCGATTTGGCTACTAGGGTAGCTCCTGGAATTAGATCGATTCTGAACTCAACCTGACGTTTGGGAGGTAAACCTGGTAGCTCCTCTAGAAAGACGTCGGGAAAGTCGCATACAACGGGGAAGTCTTTTAGATCTCTCGTTTTCTGGCTTGTGTCGACAAAGTGTGCAAGGAATGCGCGATATTCCTTGCACAAGTACTTCTGGGCCTAAATACTCGATATGATGCAAAGGCTCGTACTGGGTTTGTCTCCATAGATTAACAGGGTTCCGTTATTCGGTAGGTTTAGACGGATTGCTTTGTCGAAGCACAAGATATCAGCACGATGGAGACTCAACCAGTCCATGCTCACAATGACATCGAAACTCTTGATCGATACTATTATGAGGTCGATTGGGAATGAATGATCATCTAGTGTGAGGGTACATCCTATGTAGATCTCGCTAGAACTCTCTGCCTTTCTGTTAGCCATTTCTACGAGAAATGTTTCTTTTAGTGGTTGTTGGGATTGCTTAAGTAAGTGTTTAAAGTTTTGGTTTATGAAGCTTCTTTCTGCTCCACTATCGAATAAGATACAAGCATAAGAATTGATGAGAAGGAATGTACCCGTGACTACTGTGGGGTCTTCTACTGCTTCATTGTAGCCAATAGCAAGTAGTTTCCATGTTCCACACGCATTTCCAGCTTTTGGGCAGTTTTTCTAGAAATGCCCCACCTTGCCAAAGTCACAACAGGCCTGGCTGACTCCCGAACCGGAGACCTGAGAAATGGGTTTGGGTTGAGATCTGCAAAACCTGGCGGTATGGCCCTTCTGATTGCAATTAGTGCAGTGCATTTCACGGCAGGGGCCGTTATGATGAAAAGGGAACTTTGGGCACTTGGGCAGGTTTCCAACATAGGTTTTTGCCGGTACAGGGGTAGCAGGAGTGGTGGCAGCATGGACAGCCACCATATGTTGGTTTTTGGAAGAGGATTGAGTTTTCTTGTCCTTTTTCTTGTCCCACCGCTTCCTCTTGTTGTCGGGTGTCTTGGTTGGTGCATCGGCAGTTGTTGTTGCTGTTGATGGAGTGGAAGGAATTTTATGATTAATCAACCTGTGGGCCAATTCCTTGGCGCTGTCAAAGGTTACAGGATGTGAAGATAGAACATTTCCTCGATACGGGGGCACTAAACCCCAGATGTATCGTTCAATTTTCTTGCTTTCATAGGGGATCATGTTAGGGCACATAGCTACCAGATTGCAGAACCTGGATGTATAAGCCACTATGTCTGTCCCCTTCATCTTAAGGTTCCAGAGTTCCTCCTCGAGCTTCTGAACCTCACCTCTAGGGCATTACTCCCTTCTCAGTAGGTCTTTTAGTGTGTCCCAGCCCATGGCGTTGGCTGTTACTAAAGAGAGTGAATTGACATGGCCATTCCACCATGTCAGGGCCCTTTCAGTGAAAGTTGCAACAGTGAACTTTATTTTGCTTTCTTCAGGGCATGAGCACATTTTGAAGACGACTTCAGTTCTTTCGATCCATTGGGACAGAGCAAGGATCCCTCCGGTCCCATTGAAAAATGTCGGTTTGCAGTTCATGAAATCCTTATAAGTACACCCCTATGTACGTGGATGGATTTCACCATGTCTAGAGTTTGTGCCTATTCCGGCTCCACTAGCATCGCCAAAATTCATTTGGGCCATGGCTGCTGTCGTAGCTGTCTGAAACAGCACCAGATCGAACTGCGGAGGAGGAGGTGGTGGAGGTGGGGTTTGAGCCGCATGTCTGCCTCTGTTCGGGCGCTTGCGAGGAGGCATCTTTTACTGATAGTTCATAGAGATTATGACAATAGTAAGATTCTATTGCAAGTATGATAAGAGCATTTCATGGACTAAATCAACATAACCTCATAATCAGAGAGAGTCATAGCAACATAGTAGGTAACTGCCAATATTACTGGTATTAATGATGTAATATGAGTTCGGGAAAAGTGACCTAACAGTAGGTCATACATCAAACCATAAGGGAAAATGTTGGCAGTTTAGGAGCCTAGGTAAAGTACTTTCAAAGTTAGGAATGTTTACAGACAAGTGCTCTATCGAGCATAGAAAAGGAAAGGCTAGTCCTTAAACAAAAGAGTGAGATGTTTTGACATCTTCTACTGACGACGGGTACCCATTAGGCGAACCCTCATATCAGCTAGTTGGGGCACAACTTCCTAAAGATGTCGTTCATGAGCCCTCTGAGATGCTTGGAGTTCCCTAACTTCGGCTCGGGATGCTGCTAGCTGTTGCTGCAGAGCCTCATTGGTCCTCCTCGTCCTATCCATAGCTTCTTCCAGTTGGCGGATACGAACAGTGTAAAGGTTAGAGTTGGCATCAACTTCTAGAACTCTACCAATGGCTTATTGACCTTGTTCGGCGTTCCTGGAAATCCTAAGGACCATGATGGGCAAGAATTGGTCCGCCGAACCTCCTTCTCTTATGTTGTAGAAGCTTCGGTCTCCGTTGAAAGGTAAAGGCTGACCCTGCTCATCGCTCCATCGGTTCAAGGTTATTGCCCACATGGGAGTGGGACCTCGAAATGTTGGGCGGGGGTTAGGGTTCAGAGCTACTGGGAGCAGGTTGCTGACTTCTGGTTCGGAATCGGAGCTATCCAGAAAGCCTTCTGCATGGTGATCATCCAAAGGGATCGGGTGATCATCTTCTGACTCTTCCTCGAGCCATCCTCCAATGCCTTGGTTTGGATAGTACGGGTCGTCGGGATGGTGGAAGTCAGCCATGCTATCTACGCGAGAATGGGGAAAGGAAGGTTAGGATACTTATAAGATGATCGTTATTAGCTGACCCAATACTTGGATAGTGCATACCAATTACATGAAATCGAAGCAGGATAGGCCTTCGAATAAGTGACCCTAACTCTAAATCCACAATCAAACAAGAACAGGAAATGAAGCAAAGGTCACAGATTCTAAGTCTATAGCGCCTTAGTCACATGTAACTGTCGTGTATCCATTTAGCAACTATTGCTATACTAATAACGGCCCTTTTAGTTGTCACATATGTAGTTAATAGAATGCAGAATACTCCTATAGTATTCTTGTTCTAACGTTCTTGTGGAAGTGTTGGTAAGTTTTTAAACTTGTTGCAACATCACAATCACTCTTAGGCACATGATAGTCACTCCTAGGAAAATGTAGTTGATCAGGCTACATCTGCCGAGACGTGACTATATGTCTCTAAGCCCGATTGTGTTGTCCAACAATCTTAATACTTTTGTTCTGGTCTTGTTTGATACTGATCCTTTGTATTAATGGATGTGTGTGTGTATATATATATATATATATATATATATATATATATATATATATACTTTGTTAAATATTTTAGTATTTAAGAGTATATATTCTTGGTCAGATTGTTTTAGTCCCGAAGTGTTTATAGTTCGTATATCTTTTATGGGTTGATATACTTGATTCACTATAAACAAAGCTCTGATACCAATCTGTCACACCCCAAAACCGAGAACGACGGAATACGTTCTGGGGTGGGGGACGTCATGTACAGTATCATAACAATGCATAATAGTAAAAACAAGCAACAACATCCACTTCATTAATATAGTAATTGAAAGACATGCGTGTTCTGTACAGTTTATAGACACCAAAAAGTATGATAAAAAAATAAAGAGGAGTCTTGTATGCGCTTCGTCTTCTCAAAACTGCTTATGTACCTGTCTATTGCCGACCTGAGAATACAAGTTATTTTGAAAACGAGTATCAGCATAAAGCTGTAGAGTTCATAAGAATTTAGTGTCATTGCTTGTATAAAAATGTTTACAATCGTGTGGCATGAAGGTTGTTATCAAGTTTGAAAATAGTGTGAATCTCTAGAAAATCCCATATTTTCTAATAAAAGTAGTCTTCTACCAAGACTAGGTTACTTGTAAGTTCGATCCTATGAGTGTGTAAAAGTTTTCCCAATTAGGCTTGTAATTATAAACATATAATCAGGACTTCATTTGAAGAAAGTAACTGGGAAAATAATGTATTATTCTAGCAGTGTTACTGCCGACTGGATGGTAATTAACCACTCTTGGTAGCGATATGTATTTAATACACCTCAGGGAGTCTACTTTACCTTAAATTTGTAATTTGTTAGATTAGGGTTCCAAATGTGAATATGTATGTAACCATGCGGATTGGCGATTGAATGTATCATGACCCTCCAGCTCATATGTAGTGTGGTAGCATGTTATCATCCCTGGGCCTAGTCGGCTTGAACTGTAGCTAGCAGTCGGGATGTATGAGTATCCGCCCGGTAAAGATCTATACTTGTAGAGCCTGCTCTCCCTCCAGGAGACTAAGGTTACACGGTGAAGGCGCAGTAAAGTGCCGTATGGAGAAATAGTGTATCACATTCTGTTTTAATATGTTCTCTGGTATTAGTGTATAGTGTGCTTCCAGGCACAATGTACTTAATGTTCTTTGTATAGTTTATAGTATTCTTCTTGTGTAGTACTTAACATGTAGAGACTCATAATAGTACTAACCGTGGTAAGCATCATAGTAATGATAGTGGGGAGTGGTAAACCTTAACTATACCTATTATAGGTAATTGGTATTTTGCAGTCATTCTTGGATACTCATAAGTATTAAACTGAGTGAAGGTATTCATATCCAACACAAATATATACAATATATAACCAAGAATTGAATGACAGTCGGACAGATAACAATATACCCTAAGACCCCAATCAAACAAGAACAGGTAATAAGGCGAGCTATCAGTCCTAAGTCCTTCAAGTCTTACTTATATAAATATATTGGTGTGGATATATTTTAGAAACATAAGAAGTTTTAAAAGAGTTTGAAAATAGTTTTTATAACAAATTAACATGAAAATGAGTTTGAAAACATTGAAATCAGTTTTGATGGCAAACCGGTTAAAATTACAGAAATCCTTTATGATTGTAAGCTACAAATCACATGGGATTGATACTATAATTTTTTTGGATTCAACTTGTATTCCCTCCATAAAAGCATTTAAAGCATTTGAAAGGTTAATTAAGGGGTGTGAACTCACCTGCAGCGAGTGGAGTGGATGGAATGTCGGGTAGGATGCTAGGTGTCAAGTGAGGACTTGAACACGCCCACGGATCCTATGTAACATATGGTGGCACATGATGGGTCTAATTACTCATTTATAACTAATTTAGTAAGTAAAGGCCCTTTAGTGTATGAAAACACTTTGTTACAAGTGCAAGGAATGCTAGGGGTTGCTTCTAAAGTATGTATGGCCTCACTATGGAGTTTACTCCTCAAATACCCACCTTAGGTGAGTTTATGGTTGAGGGACCAATTCCCCCATGAGTTCACAGCCGTAAACTCATGGGAGGGGTGTATTTGTATGCTTTAAGGTCTCTTGTATCATTAAGAAAGGTTCTAAGATCAAATCCAAGGCTTGTGAAGTGATTAGGGTTCAAAAGGGGTACTCCCTTGGAGTTTGCGGTCCTTGGACCACTCCTTTGAAGTTTACGGTCGTAAACACTAGGGTTTACGGCCATAAACCCTTGGGCACAACCTTTCCTTTGTATTTTGTGGTCCTAGGGTCATCCATACACGCTTCTAGTCCCTTAAACATGCTAAGGAAGGAGTTAGGGACACCAAAACACCCTTTTTGGTGTTTACGGTTTTGGTGTTTATGGTTCATGAATGTTCATGTACCGTAAACTCATGTTTACTCCCTTAAATGCACGATTTTGGGTTTCTAATTTCATACATGCGAGTCTCTAATTCATAGATAAGCATTAGAAAGGTTTTGGAGGGATTTTGGTGCTTCAAAACCCCCTCATAGGAGTTTACAGTTTTGGGAGGTGTTCCCCAACCGTAAACTCTAGTTTTTAAGGTATTTTGGGTGGTTAACTCTCGAATTTGCATGAACACAAAGCAAAGCAACAAGCTAGGAATGATTACTTATGGATTTGGAGCTTGAATGAGGTGTTTCTTGGCTAAACCCACTTGTAGAGAGAGGGAGAGAGAGAGAGAGAGAGAGAGAGAGAGAGAGAGTTGAGAGAGAAAGCTTCTAGGAATGAGAAAAGGTTCAAGTGAAAGCCACTCAACCCTTATATAGGGCTTGAGCTGGCAGCCAGGTGGTGATCCACCCTATACCGACGTTAAACGAAATTTAAAATTTTCCCGATTAAATGGTCGTAACTCGGCTTAGTCTTAAACTAAAATTTATCTTAATTAATATTGAGGGTATTATACGTGTTTTTATTTATTTCATTTCGACACTAAAATAAAATAAAACATTAATTGATTTGTCTAACCCAAATGTTAACGGAAATCTTAATAATAATAGTAATAATAAAAATATTCTATTAACGGAAATGGGTTACAGCGACGGAATAAATTTTGGGTTGTCACATCATCCTCTCGTTAGAGGAAATTTCGTCCCGAAATTTAGAATTCAAGCAACTAAGTTATTACAACACAACTAAGCGAAGAGATGAGAATATTTAAGTTTCATTTGATCCTCGCACTCCCAAGTGAACTCCGTTCCTCGCTTGGCTTTCCAGCGAACCTTCACAATCGGGATGCGGCTTTGTTTCGTTCGTTTGACCTCTCAGTCCATAATCTCCACAGGTTCTTCCACGAAGTTAAGGCTCTCGTCGATCTCGATCTCATCTAGTGGAATTATGAGAGTCTCGTCGGATAGGCACTTTTTCAAGTTCAAGACGTGGAAGGTAGAGTGTATGTTACTGAGTTCGCGGGGTAGATTGAGTTTGTAAGCTACGGGGCCGATTCTGGCGAGAATCTCGAAAGGCCCTATGTACCTTGGATTCAGCTTTCCTTGCTTTCCAAAATGTATCGTGCCTTTCTAGGGTAAGACTTTCAAAAGGACTCGGTCTCCCACCTGGAATTCCAAAGGTTTTCTTCGTTTGCTTGCGTAACTTTTCTGTCGATCTCTAGCGGCTTTTAATCGTTCGCGAATTTGTACGATCTTCTCGTTCGTCTCTCGAATGACTTCCGGACCTGTGAGAGTGCTGTCAGGAACTCATCCTTTAGCTTATTGTGTGTCACCCACCTCAGCCCAGCACAGAGGGGATCTGCACTTCCGGCCGTAGAGGGCTTCGAACGGAGCTACCTTGATGCTCGTGTGATAACTGTTATTGTAGGAAAACTCGACAAGGGGTAAGTGGGTATCCCATGCCTTACCAAAGTCGATCACACAGGTTTGCAACATATCCTCCAGGGTTTGGATAGTCCTCTCACTTTGTCCGTCGGTCTGCGGACGGCAGGCTGTACTCATGTCCAGCCTCGTCCCTAAGGCGCTTTGTAGTGATTGCCAAAATCTCGAGGTGAATCTACTATCTCTATCAGAGATTGTAGATATAGGGACACCATGCAGTCGTACAATTTCCTTAATGTATGTTCTTGTGAGTTTCCTCATCTTATCTGTCTCTTTGATTGGTAGGAAGTGCACGGACTTGGTCAATCTGTCGACGATGACCCATATGGTATCAAGCCCACCTGTTGTCTTGGGTAGCTTGGTTATGAAATCCATAGTGATCAGCTCCCACTTCCATTCAGGTATATCTGGTTGCTGTAAGAACCTTGATGGCTTCTGGTATTCGACCATGACCTTGGCGCAAGTAAGGCATTTACTCACGAAGGTAGCAATCTCTGCTTTCATGTTAGGCCACCAATACGACTCTTTAAGGTCCATATACATCTTATCTGAACCTGGGTGCACGGAATACCGAGTGTTGCGGGCTTCCTTCATGACCAAGTCTCTAAAGCCACCGTGTCGCGGCGTCCAGATTCGGTCCATAAGATATAAGGTTCCGTCACCCTTGACCTCCAAGTTCTTATCCATTCCGCGTAGGGATTCTCCCACCACATTCTCAGGCTCCAGAGCTTCGAGCTAAGCCTCCTTAATCTGTACGGCTAGATGCGAATGGATAGTCATTTTTAATGACTTGACTCTTCGACCAGAATATTCCCTTCGACTTAGGGCGTCTGCTGCTACATTGGCTTTTCACGGGTGATAACGAATCTCGCAGTCGTAATCATTGAGTAGATTGACCCACCGTCATTGTCTCATATTGAGCTCCTTCTGGTTCAGTATGTGTTGGAGGCTTTTGTGGTCAGTGTATATCGTGCTCTTCGTACCATACAGGTAATGTCTCCAGATCTTTAGAGCGAATACAACCGCTCCTAATTCAAGGTCGTGCGTGGTGTAGTTAACCTCATGTGTCTTCAGTTGTCTCGAGGCATAGGCGACGACCTTACCTCGTTGCATCAGGACACAACCGAGCCCCTGATTAGACGCATCGCAGTATACTACAAAATCTTCTGTCCCCTCAGGGAGGGACAGTTTTGGTGAGGTGCATAAGGCTCGTTTCAAGGTCCGGAATGCCTTCTCCTGTTTCCCCCCCCCAGTCAGTCGAAGGCCACGCCTTTCTGGGTTAAGGTGGTAAGGGGTTTCGCGATCCTAGAGAAGTTCTGAATGAATCTGTGGTAGTAGCCAGCGAGGCCTAGAAATTGACGAATTTCTCTAGGCGTCTTCGGTGCAGACAAGTTCTCAATAGCTTTAATCTTGGATGGGTCCACGTGGATTCCTTCTTCGCTAACCACGTGTCCCAAAAATTCGACTCTTCAGATCCAAAATTCGCACTTAGAGAACTTTGCATATAACTTCTCCGATCGTAGGGTTTCTAGGACTCGTCGTAGATGATCGCTATGCTCCACCTTATTTCGAGAGTAGACAAGTATGTCATCAATGAAGACGATAACGAGCTGATCTAAGTAAGTACGGCACACCCTATCCATTAAGTCCATGAATATTGTGGGTGTGTTGGTCAGTCCGAAGGGCATCACTATGAACTCGTAGTGTCCGTAATGCGTTCGGAAGGCTGTTTTCGGGACATCCTCCTCAAGCACTCGCAATTGATGATACCCGGACCTTAGATCAATCTTGGAAAAATAACTCGCCCATTGCAGTTGGTCAAATAAATCGTCTATACGGGGAAGAGGGTAACGATTCTTGACCGTGAGTTTGTTGAGCTCCCTATAATCGATGCACATACGGAACGATCCGTCCTTCTTCTTTACGAACAAGACCGGTGCTCCCCAGGGTGAGAAGCTTGGTCTGATAAAGCCCTTGCTGAGCAGCTCGTTAAGTTGAATGGACAGCTCTTGCATCTCAGCAGGCGCTAGACGATAGGGAGATTTGGCTACTAGGGTAGCTCCTGGAATTAGATCGATTCTGAACTCAACCTGACGTTTGGGAGGTAAACCTGGTAGCTCCTCTAGAAAGACGCCGGGAAAGTCGCATACAACGGGGAAGTCTTTTAGATCTGTCGTTTTCTAGCTTGTTTCGACAAAGTGTGCAAGGAATGCGCGATATTCCTTGCACAAGTACTTCTGGGCCTAAATACTCGAGATGATGCAAAGGCTCGTACTGGGTTTGTCTCCGTAGATTAACAGGGTTCCATTATTCGGTAGGTTTAGACGGATGGCTTTGTCGAAGCACAGGATATCAGCACGATGGAGACTCAACCAGTCCATGCCCACAATGACATCGAAACTCTTGATCGATACTATTATGAGGTCGATTGGGAATGAATGATCATCTAGTGTGAGGGTACATCCTATGTAGATCTCGCTAGAACTCTCTGTCTTTCTGTTAGCCATTTCTACGACGAATGTTTCTTTTAGTGGTTGTTGGGATTGCTTAAGTAAGTGTTTAAAGTTTTGGTTTATGAAGCTTCTTTCTGCTCCACTATCGAATAATATACAAGCATAAGAATTGATGAGAAGGAACATACCCGTGACTACTGTGGGGTCTTCTACTGCTTCATTGTAGCCAATAGCAAGTAGTTTCCATGTTCCACATGCATTTCGAGCTTTTGGGCAGTTTTTCTAGAAATTCCCCACCTTGCCACAGCCACAACAGGCCTAGCTGACTCCCAAACCGGAGACATGAGAAATGGGTTTGGGTTGAGATCTGCAAAACCAGAGACCTGAGAAATGGTTTTGGCCCTTGCCACGTCGTGGGATCCTTTTTCCACGTCGTGGGCTTGGTCGTCATTGCATACGTCATTGCAAGTTGCATATGGGGAACTCCCGAAGGTGTCAGGAGACTTGCCACATCGTGGCACTGCTTTCCACGTCGTGGTCTCTGACAGTTTTGGGGTTTCGCGCCCCGAACTTCAGAAATTCATAACTTTCGCATACGAAATCCGTTTTCGACGTTCTTTATATTGACGCAAAGGTGAGATTATGCTCTACAACTCTCGTTTAGACTCCATTGGCTAATTTTGACTTTATTTTTAATATATTATAATTATATTACTTATATTTTATTTTTAGTAGGCTGGGATAGGAAAACTCCGTTCGAAATTCATAACTCCTTCATCTGAACTCCGTTTTCGTCCGTCTTTCCGTCGTTGCACTACTATCGATGAGATCTTCAATTCTCATTTAGATCACTAACGATAGATATCTATCTACCTTAAATTCACTATTTACGTCGCGTTGGGTCGCGTTGGGTCGTGTCGGTTCTGTCGCGAAACTTCGATAGATCATAACTTCTTCGTTATAACTCGGATTTCGGCATTCTTTATATATTCGGAAACCTTGTTTCAACCACTACAACATTATCCATAGATATCGGCTTTATCTAACATTTCATTTTGATGCTTATTTTTATTCTTAATTAAATTAAGTCACACAATTAAGCACATAACACATAATACTTAAATATTTCATCATTAATACTTCAAAAAGAGTTACAAGGGTAAACCTAGACTATTACATCAATGATAATGCCTAGCCTATAAACGCGGGCATTTCAATTCTCTCCACCTTAGAATGATTCCGTCCCCGGAATCACACATCAACAAACAAATGCGGATAGCGACTCAACATGCCACTCTCCGTTTCCCAGGTGAGATTTGACCCATTCGTATGTTTCCAACGGACAAGCACTAATTCGACCATCTTGTGTCGAAGCTTCCTAGTCTTTCGGTCAACAATTGCCTCTGGTTCTTCAATTAACCTCTTGTTTTCATCAATTCTCAATTCAGAAATTGGAATTATATCGGGAACTTCTCCCGTGAACTTCCTCAAATAACACACATGAAAAGTATTATGAATTCCATTCAGTTCTTCGGGTAATTCGAGCTTGTAAGCTTGGTTCCCAATTCTCTGAAGAACTTTAAACGGTCCAATAAACCTTGGACTCAACTTTCCCCTTTTACCAAATCTTATAAGTCCCTTCCACGGCGAGACTTTAAGCAAAACCGAATCTCCAACCTCAAAGTCACCGGTCTTCGCTTCTTGTCAGCATAGCTCTTTTGATGATCCTGAGCTGCTAACATTCTTTCTCTAATTATTTTCAACTTTTCAGCGGTTTGATGGACCATCTCGGGACCCATAAAATGCTTTTCCCCATCCTCAAGCCAACAAGACGGCGTACGACACTTTTGTCCGTATAAAGCTTGATAAGGTGCCATCTTTATGCTTGAGTGGAAACTATTATTGTAGGAAAATTCTACCAAAGGCAAATGTTCATCCCAATTACCTAGGAATTCCAGGGTACATGCTCTCAGCATATCTTCAAGTGTTTGTATTGTTCTTTCACTCTGACCATCAGTCTGTGGATGGTAAGTTGTACTTAAACATAACTTGGTACCCATTTCCTCTTGTAGACTTTTCCAAAACCTTGAGGTGAAACAGCTATCACGATTCGATAAAATTGTTAATGGAACACCGTGAAGCCTCACAATTTCCTTCACATAAGAATTCGCAAGCTTTTCCATAGACCATTTCTCATTGGCTGCTATGAAATGTGCACTCTTAGTGAATCGATCAACGACCACCCAAATCATGTCGTGACCATTCTTTGTTCTGGGTAGTTTAGTGACAAAATCCATTGCAATGTCTTCCCATTTACCCATAGGCACAGGTAAAGGTTCTAAACTCCCATATGGTTTCTGATGTTGTGTCTTGAATCTCGCACAGGTCACACACTCGGCCACATACTTTGCAACATCAAGCTTCATCGTCGGCCACCAGTAGTAGGGTTTCAGGTCCCTATACATTTTAGTGCTACCAGGATGAATCGAGTACATGGTTTTGTGAGCTTCTTCCATCAGAAGATCCCTAATTCCTCCTGACTTAGGTACCCAAATACAATCTTGGAATACCTTCAATCCATGACCGTTTGTACCAAACACCAACGTTTTGACCAAACGTTCCTCCTTCCAGTCATTCTTCTCAGAAGCTTCCTCTTGATCTTTCTTTATACTCTCCACAATTGCCGAGACAACTTCTATTCTCAATGCTCTTGGCCTTTTTCTCTCAACATTGACTTTCCGACTGAGAGCATCAGCAACAACATTAGCTTTACCGGGGTGGTAAAGTATCTCACAGTCATAGTCCTTGAGTAACTCTAGCCAGCGTCATTGCCTCATATTTAACTCTTCCTGATTAAAGAGATATTGGAGACTCTTATGATCAGTGAAAAGTTTACACTTCGTGCCATAGAGGTAATGCCTCCATATTTTTAGAGCGAAAACTACGGCTGCCAACTCCAAATCATGATTCAGGTAATTCTTTTCATGCTCCTTCAGCTATCGAGACGCATATGTTATCATCTTCTCTCTTTGGGTCAAAACACAACCAAATCCAACCCCAGACGCATCACTATAGACAGCGAAGTCTTCAACTCCATCAGGTAGAGAAAGTATCGGTGCCTCGCATACCTTTTCTTTAGCTTCTCGAATGCTTCTTTATGCTTATCACTCCAAGCATATGTAGCTCCTTTGTGGGTTAAAGCTGTTAAAGGAATAGCAATCGAAGAAAAGCCTTGGATAAACCTTCGGTAATATCTGGCTAATTCTAAAAAGCTTCGGATCTCCGTGGGACTTTTTGGTTGTTCTCACTTTATTACAGCCTCAATCTTTGCTGGATCGACCATTATCCCTTCTTGGTTGACCATGTGACCCAAGAATTGGACTTCACGAATCCAAAAATCACATTTGGATTCACATTTGGAGAACTTCGCATACAACTTCTCCTTCTTCAAAACTTCTAACACTTCTCGCAAGTGTCTGCCATGATCGTCTTGGCTTTTCGAGTAAATCAGAATGTCATCTATGAACACTATCACGGATTTATCAAGGAACGGATTACAAACCCTATTCATTAAATCCATGAATGCTGCTGGAGCATTGGTTAGTCCAAACGACATAACCAAACACTCGTAGTGTCCAAATCTAGTTCTGAAAGCAGTCTTCTCGATATCTTTCTCTCTTACTTTTAGCTGATGATATCCTGACCTAAGATTGATCTTTGAGAAATAGCTCGAACCTTGCAATTGATCAAATAGGTCATCAATCCTTGGCAACGAGTATCTATTCTTTATTGTTGCCTTGTTCAGCTCTCTGTAATCGATGCACATTCTCATACTTCCATCTTTCTTCTTCACGATTAACACTGGAGCTCCCCAGGGTGATGAACTAGGTTTAATGAAACCTTTGTCCAATAACTCCTGAAGTTGCATCATCAGCTCTTTCATCTCCGTCGATGCTAATCGATAAGGTGCTTTTGCTAATTCGGTGGTTCCTGGTAACAAGTCAATTCTGAACTCCACTTGTCTATCAGGTGGTAATCCAGGAAGATCTTTGGGAAATACTTCCGGATACTCACACACCACTGGAATACTATGCATCACCTTCTTTTCTTTCTTAGCATCAATCACGAATGATAAATATGATGTACATCCCTTGGTCAAACACCTTCTGGCTTTCATTAGGGAAATGATTCCAAAATTCACTCGCCGTTTGTCCCCGTACACCATAAATGAATCTTTCCCAGGCGGGTTTACTTTAACTATCTTCTTCTTGCATAAAATTTCGGCATCATTGGCACTAAGCCAGTCCATTCCCAACACGATGTCGAAACCATTTAGTTCGATAGGCAATAATTCCTTGTGAAACTTATTCCTATTAAGTTCGATTAAGATGTTTTTCATTCGATGGCTAACAGGTACAAACTTGCCACTAGCTACTTCGACTAATAAAGCATTATCTAGTCTATCAATAGGCAAAGCTAGCTTTCTACCAAACTCATGCGAAATAAAGGAGTAGTTGGCTCCAGAATCAAACAAAAATTGAGCAGGTAATTCGTTTATGAGAAAGGTACCTGAAGCGACATCAGCTTCATCTTTCGCGGCCTCAAGTGTCATCTGGAAGGCTCTCCCCTTCGGCTTTGGTGGAATCTTGGGCCTAGCTGCCTCCTTCTTCTTCGGACAGTCTTTCAAAATGTGCCCCTCTTCATTACAACCAAAACACATCCTTTTGTTGTTCGGACACTCATTGGCAAAATGTCCAACCTTTCCACACTTGTAGCAGGTTACAACCTCACTACATTTCCCAAAGTGTTTTTCTTACACTTATCACACCACTTCGCTTCGCCTCCCTTTCCTCCCAACTTTTTCGAATCAGATTTTGAAAATTTGCCTTTCTTATCGGAACCAGATGTTCCCTCAAACTTTCTTTTCTCACCAACCTCAACCTTGTTGGTGGTTCTTCCCTTAATCATGTTCTCAACAGACTTGGCAGCCCAGATAGCTGCCTCTAGGGTATGTGCCTGACATACTGGCACCTCGTACTCCCATGGGAGTCCCTTTGCATACCGGTCCACCTTTGTCAGCTCATCTGGGACGATACGCAAGGCAAACTCCATCTTATCGGTGAAGTTATTGGTGTATTCATCAACTGACATGCTGCCTTTCGTCAATGCCAAAAACTTATTCTCCAACTCCAACAGATTTTGAGCCGAGCAGAACTTGCGCTTGAACTGCACCAAGAACTCTGCCCATGTCAATTTTAGTGGCTCATTAGGGCTCAAAGTCTTCCCTAGAGTGTTCCACCAACGAATGGCTCCACCTCGGAATTGACGCACTGCATAGATAGTCTGCAACTTGCCTCTGCAGCCACAAGTAATGAAGGCTAACTCCATTTCGGAGATCCAATCCATAACTCCAATCGGATCCTCCTTTCCATTGAAAGTCGATGGTTTGCAAGTTAGAAAGTACTTGTACTTGCATCCCATTCCATCTTCCGAGTGCCCTTCATTTATCTTGCCTAACTATCGGTGGGTTGGCTTGACCAACAGACCCACTGAAGTTTCCACCTTCCGAGTGCCCTTCATTTAATTCGGGCTCTTCCACACGAATTGACAGTTCTTCACGATTCTGTTGAAGCAACCGTCTAGTTTCATCCATCTGACGATCAACATCGTCTGAATCATTATTTGCACACCAGCCATGGTTATTGGCTCAGGTGCAGCTGCTACGACAGGTATTTGTTCAATCACTGGTGGTTGATTCCTGTTTTCGTCAGCATTTCCAACTCCACTTCTTGTTCTCACCATTTTGATCTACACACCGAATAAGGTGAAATTAGATCCTTAATCACGATAGATATTCAAATCATCCTTATCACTCCGAAACGTTTACATGCTAGTTCTAATATCATAGATGCACGCTTAGAATCCTACACACATAAAGTTTCTAGATCCGGTCGGCAACAGACCGTAGATCCGAACAAATAATATCATATATGGCAACATATAACATTTAGCACATAAAGAATTTTAGGCAACTTTCCTAAAATAAACTAGTGCTCGTGTCTAAAACATAACAGACAAATATCTCAAAACTTCACTTAGCATTCTAAGTTTAAGTCTAGAAATCCTACAAATTCCTAGTTCGCTTAAACTAATGCTCTGATACCAACTGTGACATCCCCAAAATCGCGGCCAGAAAAGACCGATTTTCATTTATGCTTTTAAACTAATTTCAGAGTAAATCCTTTTGATTTGAAAGAGTTGCGGAATTTGTTCCCAAAAACAAAACATGGTAAAACAATTTTTACCAAAGCATTTCATAAAGGAAATGTATTTTCATTATATAATCAAAACTCGGGGTGTCATGTTCCGATACAGACCAATAAGCATAAACGATAACATTACGAGTCATTCAACAAATATATACATATACAGACTTGTAAACAAAACAACTTGATGGTTCATCCATCTTATGCCCTCGTGCCACTTCCTCGTGCCCGGAAACACAGGCGTTACAAATTTTGACTTTATTTTTAATATATTATAATTATATTACTTATATATTATTTTTAGTAGGCCGGGACAGGAAAACTCCGTTCGAAATTCATAACTCCTTCATCTGAACTCCGTTTTCGTCCGTCTTTCCGTCGTTGCACTACTATCGATGAGATCTTCAATTCTCATTTAGATCACTAAGGATAGATATCTAGCTACCTTAAATTCACTATTTACATCGTGCTGGGTTGCGCTGGGTCGTGTCGGTTCTGTCGTGAAGCTTCGACAGGTCATAACTTCTTCGTTATAACTCGGATTTCGGCATTCTTTATATATTCAGAAACCTTGTTTCAACCACTACAACATTATCCATAGATATCGGCTATATCTAACATTTCATTTTGACGCTTATTTTTATTTTTAATTAAATTAAGTCACACAATTAAGCACATAACACATAATACTTAAATATTTCATCATTAATACTTCAAAAAGAGTTACAAGGGTTAACCTACACTATTACATCAATGATAATGCCTAGCCTGGAAACGCGGGCGTTACATCCTCTAAGATCCGCATCAGAAAAAGCTTGAATGAAGAATCCAGATCTAGCAGAGTACCAAAGACCGAGAGATGAGGTTCCCTTTAGGTAACGGAAAATATTTTTCAAAGATACCATGTGAGGTTCTCTTGGATTAGCTTGAAACCTAGCACATTAACAAACAGAAAACATTATGTTCGGTCTACTAGCTATTAGATACATAAGGGACCCTATCATTTGTCGATATAGTGTTATGTCAACAACAGGTTTTTCAAGAAAAGGTGTTAACTTAGTTCCAAATGCCATAGGAACCTTCACTTTCGAATCTCCCATCATACCGAATTTCGCCAGCAAGTTCTTTGTATAGGCCTCCTGGTTTATAAAGATACCTTCTAGTCCCTGTCTAATATTCAAACCAAGGAAAAATTTAATTGGACCCATTGCGCTCATTTCAAATTTAGTCTATCAACTTCATGAATTCAACCGTTAAGCTAGGATTCTTAGAGCCGAAGATGATGTCATCGACATAAATCTGAACTATCATTAGATGTTCTCCTTCTTTCTTTCGGAAGAAGGTTGGGTCAACCGAACCTTGCTTAAATTTTGACATTTTCAGAAAGCGAGTTAAAGTTACATACCAGGCCCTCGGTGCTTGCTTTAAACCATATACAACTTTATCCAGCACATAGCAATGATCAGGAAATTTCTCGTTCACGAACTCCCGGAGGTTGCTCAACATACACCGTTTCTTCTAGTTCTCCATTCAAGAAAGCGCATTTCACATCCACTTGGAAGACTTCGAAGTTTTTATGAGAAACATATGCCAGAACTCTAACAGATTCCAACCTTACTACAGGAGTGAAGGTTTCCTCATAGTCTATTCCTTCCTATCGACAATATCCTTGTACTACCAACCGAGCCTTGTTTCTAATAACATTCCCCTCTTTGTCCAATTTATTCCTGAAGACCCATTTCAAGCCAACCACTGAAGCATCCTTTGGTGTGGGAATCAGCCTCCAAACTCGATTGCGTTCGAGCTCATGGAGCTCATCTTGCATTGTTTGAACCCAATCATAATGATCAAGTGCAGCATTAACTGTTTTTGGCTCGACCTTGGAGATAAACGAATTAAACATCCATAATTCAACTTTAGAGAATAATGCAGTTTGTTTCACTTTCAACTGATAACGAGTAAGAACTTTCTCAGATGATTCTCTAATAATTTGAGCTTCGGGATGATCCTTGGTCCGTTTCACTAAAGGAGGATAATTTGGGTCATAGGCTGGATCCAACTCTGCGTTTACTTCCTCTTCAAGTTCTGATTGATCACCTTCGTCAGTTACATTCTCTTTCCCCCCCCCCCCCTCGACTGGCGAAGTGTAACCATTGTCAGAATCAGAGTTTCCATCCTCATTGGGAGTCGAATTCTCCTCCTTGATTGGACTACTATTGGGTGGGTTTGCAGCTGTATGTTCCCCCTCGCCTGGACCTTTATGAGTTAGGGACAGAATGGGATTCTCCCCCTCGAAAGATATTTCGGTTGTCTTTGGTGCTGATGAACTCTCCCCCTTGAACAATGAGTCGTTGGTTGGAGAGTCAGTGGAGGGTTGACCACCCATCGGTTTAGGAGGTTCAGTTTCTATTTCTTTGGCAGCTTCATCTATAATCTTTTTGAGAATATAAACAGTTTCCAATTTATTTTTATTTTTGCTATAATAAATAAACAAAATTCATAAAATCACCTTAATCTTTATAAAAACTAAGTTATATATTTTTCTAATTTATTTCGATTTGTGTTGGTTTGAGATATTAAATAAAGGAAAAATTAAACACATCAAAAATTCAAGAAAACTTTTCTAGAAGACCTTCACTATATATTGAATGAAAATATAAAGCTTGAAGATTTTTGAAAACTATTTGATAATATGCTGGATTTTCTTAGTTAACACACCTTTGTAAATATTAAAAGGCTCAACAATTAAAAATATAAAATTTGGAAAATATCACCTAAAATTTGTCATTGAACCATATAAAAAATTCTAGCATTTGATAAAAATTTGTCACCAAGTAATTAAAGTCCAATTATTAAAGTAAATTTTGGCATTTCTCTATATGTAGAAACTCACTAGAGTGTGCTCTTATCATAGGATCTTGATACTAAGACATGTAGGTGTATCCCGAAGCATCACTTGTAACTTTTGAAGCATCGTGAGTATTCATGCCTCCCTTATTTTCGGTTTTTAAATGTTTTAGGGTGGAAAACATGTCCTTAATTATTTATGTTCATTGTATTTATTTTGACTCGTATAATATTGGTTGCTATATTTTGCACGTATGCGTATGTTACTTTAATTGATGACGATTGTATCGCGCTTAAGTCCCTGGAATCATTTGACAAAACACATTAACTCTTTTGAGCCCATGGTCATTATGGATAGCGCTATTAGGAGGTAGACAACTCCTTACTCGCACGATTCGCTTGGGTGCATTTTACCATATTTCATAATGTTTGCGATACACACAGTAGACAATAGGGCACGCTTGGGTCATTAGGCTTGAGTTGTGAACTCATGAATGGAATTTTTATGAACATACGAAACTCTTATATTTATTTTAGCAACGAAACTTGTATACTTATTTTAGCAACAAAACTTTTTTACTTATTTTAACAAGGTCCCAAAACCCTAAAAATCCCTAAAAACCTAAATTTTAAAAATTCAACACCTAAGATTCAATAAAAAATTTTATGAAACTTATAATATCAATTTAAATTAATTAAAATTTTGAAATATAATCAATGTAAATAAATATTTAATTATCAACGTTTAAACCTAATCTACAAGTTCAATATTAAGAATTATGAAGAGAAAACTAGGATAATGCATAGTTTATAAAAAATATATAAAACTTCTTAAAAATAAAAGGGATTATATTTAAATGAAAAAAATGGGAGGGAGACCCTCTAATACCCTCAAAAAACTCGGCCTCCCCTCTCCCATAACCACGATTTTGATGATGATGGTGGTAGGATATCACACTAAAACATCATGCATGTTGCAAATGGTGGAATCTTATGATCCAAACCTATGTCAAAATCAAAATAAACCACTTTTATACAAGTTTTGGTGGAGATATCATAATATTAACCAATGTTTTCTTTCAAAAACAAATTTTAAACTTTTCAAACTCATGCATGGCCTTAAACCAACATGGATGTGTTGATCTTCAAGCATAAGATGCTTGATGATGAAAGTATGTAGTTAAAATGTCGACACAACTACATGAAGTGATTTAAATCCACCACACTACCTAGAACTCATTTTTAACATGAATCTCATTTTTAACACGATTCTGATTTTTCTGAGAAAATTTGTCGATAACCATAAATTGATTAATGACATTTTGTGAAGTTTTATGAACTTCAAGGGCAATTTTATGTTGATTTCAATTTACTTATGTCAATGAGAATTAAATACTAAAATACATTTGTGATATTTACCTTCAGCAGAACATCTTATATTACATATTGATTGTAAATAAAAAGTTAAGTGATATTTACCTATAGTTTAATAAATTTTCACGAATTAATGCTTATTTAACTGAATAAAACAAAAAAAAAAATAGTTAAACTCTCTGAAAATAACCTTTGAAAATTTCCCCAGCTTATATATATATATATATATATATATATATATATATATATATATATATATATATATATATATATATATATATATATATATATTAGAAAACAGCGGTACAAAACGTTTGGACACTTTTCTAAACAATTTCCAATTTATTTTTTATATTTGCTATAATAAATACACAAAATTCATAAAATCACCTTAATCTTTTTAAAATCCAAGTTATATATTTTTCCAATTTATTTCGATTTGTGTTGGTTTAAGATATTAAATAAGGGAAAAATAATTAAACATGTCAAAAACTCAAGAAAACTTTTCTGGAAAGCCATTACTATATATGGAATATAAATATAAAGTTTGAAGTTTTTGGAAACTATTTGAGCATATGTTAGATTTTCTTAGTGAAAACACCTCTGAAAATATTAAAATGTTCTACAATAAAAATATAAAATCAGGAAAATATCACCTAAAATTTGTCTTTGAACCACATGAGATACAAAATTTAGCAATTCATAAAAATTTTTCACGAAGTAATTAAAAACCAGTTATTAATTAAATTTTGGCATTTTTCTATATATAGAAATTGTATATTAATATTAGATTTGTGACATAGAAACTCACTAGAGTGTGTTATTATCATATGATCCCGGTAATAAGACGTGTAGGTGTATCCCGAGGCATCACTTGTAAGTTTTGAAGCATTGTGAGTATTTATGACTCCCTTATTTTCGGTTTTTAAATGTTTTGGGATGGAAAGGCGTGTCCTTAATTATTTATGTTCATTGTATTTAGTTTGACTCATATAATATTTGTTGTTATATTTTGCATGTATGTGTATGTTACTTTAATTGATGAGGACCGTATCGCGATTAAGTCCCTGGAATCATTTGACACAACTTGTTAACTATTTTGAGCACAAGGTCATTATGGATAGCGCTATTAGGGGGTAGACAACTCCTTACTCGCACGATTCGCTTGGGTGCATTTTACCATATTTCACTATGTTTGCAATACACAAAGTAGTCAATAGGGCACGATTCGGTCATTAGGCTTGAGTTGTGAACTCATGAATGTAATTTTTATGCACATACGAAACTCGTATATTTATTTTAGCAACGAAACTTGTATAATTATTTTAGCAACGAAACTTGTATACTTATTTTAGTAACGAAACTTGTATACCTATTTTAACAAGGTCCTGAAACACTAAAAATCCCTAAAATCCTAAATTTTCAAAATTTAACACCTAAGGTTCTATAAAAAAAATTATGAAACTTATAATATCATTTTAAATTAATTAAAATTTTGAAATGTAATCATGTAAATAAAAATTTAGTTATCAACATTTAACCCTAATCTAGAAGTTAAATGTCAAGAATTATGAAAAGAAAACTAGGATAATGCATAATTTATAAAAAATATGGAAATTTTATTAAAAATAGAAGGGATTATATTTTAAAAAAATGTATATAGGGAGACCCTCCAATACCCTCAAAAAACTTGGCCTCCCCTCTCCCAACACACCTTTCCCCTTCCCAACACTCCAAATCATTTTCACCTCACTTGCACTCCAACTTCTTTCTCACTCTCTATCTCTCTCTCATTTTCAATCACTTCCATCACACATTTTCTCTCAAATCCCTTTCTAACTATTGAAAATCAACATCCAAGAAGCTCTTTCCAAACCAAGAATCATCTTCTTCAAGTGTTCTTCTTAAGGTAATCACGAAAACCAAGCATTATCCCTTCATTTCCAGTCATAATTTCACCATATTATGCAATTATTTCTACTTCTACTCCATTCTATGAAAAGATTTTGTACCACATACCATAACCATGATTTTGATGATGATGATGGTTGTAGGATTTCACACAAATTCATCATGCATGTTGCAAATGGTGGAATCCTATTGTCCAAACCTATGTCAAAATCAAAATAAATCACTTTTATACATGTTTTGGTGGAGATATCAAAATATTAACCAATGTTATCTTTCAAAATCGATTTTTAAGCTTTTCAAACTCAAGCATGGCCTTAAACCAACTTGCATGTGTTGATCTTCAAGCCTAAGATGCTTGATGATCAAAGTATGCAGTTAAAATGCCCACTCTCATGCATGAAGTGATTTAAATCGACCAAACTACCTACAACTCATATTTAACATGAATCTGATTTTTCCTAGAATCCTACCAATAATATGAGAAGTACTGGAAATTTTCAGGAAATAATTTATTATTGTTAAATTAATATAAATATTTCAAGAAATTAGAACAAAAATTCATATAAAATACTTTTTGCATCCAACAAATTTTGAGAATTTGGCGATGACCCATAAACTAATTAAAGATATATTATGAAGTTTTATGAACTTCAAGGGTCATGTCGTGTTGATTTCAATTTAATTTTATCAAAGAGAAATAAAAACTAAAATATATTTATGAATGCCCGTAACCATATTTGATAATTTTAGCATCTTCTGGACATCATAAAGACAATAAAAAATTTATAGATTTTTCCATGGTAATTTCGTATTTTTTCCGATTTAATGAACTTTCAATGGATTAAATTGATGAAAAATAGATACACTATTCCTAAAATAATGAAACTTCATCAGGACATCTAATATTACATATTGATCGTAATTAAAAAGTTTAGTAAATTTTACCTATAACTTGATAATTTTTCACGAACTAATGCTTATTTAAGAGAATAAAACAAAAAAGAATAGTTAAGCTATCTGAAAATAACCTTTGAAATTTTTCCCAGCTTATATATATATATATATATATATATATATATATATATATA
This sequence comes from Lactuca sativa, assembly GCF_002870075.4. Lineage (NCBI taxonomy): Eukaryota > Viridiplantae > Streptophyta > Magnoliopsida > Asterales > Asteraceae > Lactuca > Lactuca sativa. The sequence continues at coordinate 147,213,704 of NC_056629.2, forward strand.
TATATATATATATATATATATATATTAAAAAACAGTGGTACAAAACGTTTGGAGAATTTTCTAAACAATTTCAATTTTATTTTTATTTTTGCTATAATAAATACACAAAATTTATAAAATCACCTTAATCTTATTAAAAAACAAGTTATATATTTTTCCAATTTATTTCGATTTGTGTTGGTTTGAGATATTAAATAAACGGAAAATAATTAAACACATCAAAAATTCAAGAAAACTTTTCGGGAATACCTTCACCATATTTGAAACGAAAATGTAAAGTTTGAAGATTTTTGGAAACTGTTTGATAATATGTTGGATTTTCTTAGTTAAAACACATTTGAAAATATTAAAATGTTCTACAATTAAAAATATAAAATCTAGAAAATAACACCTAAAATTTGTCTTTAAACCACATAAGATACGAAATTCTAGCAATTCAAACAAATTTGTCACCATGTAATTAAAACCCAATTATAAATGTAAATTTTGGCATTTCTCTGTATGTAGAAATTGTATATTAATATTAGATTTGTGACATAGAAACTCACTAGAGTGTGCTCTTGTCATAGCATCCTCATACTAAGACATGTAGGTGTATCCCGAAGCATCACATGTAACTTTTGAACCATTGTGAGTATTCATGTCTCCCTATTTTCGGTTTTTAAATGTTTTAGTGTGGATAAGCATGTCCTTAATTATTTATGTTCATTGTATTTATTTTGACTCGTATAATATTGGTTGCTATATTTTGCACGTATGTGTATGTTACTTTAATTGATGAGGACTGTATCGCGGTTAAGTCCCTGGAATCATTTGACACAACACATTAACTCTTTTGAGCCCATGGTCATTATGGATAGTGCTATTAGGAGGTAGACAACTCCTTACCCGAAGGATTCGCTTGGGTGCATTTTACCATATTTCACAATGTTTGCGAGACACACAGTAGTCAATAGGGCACGCTTCGGTCATTAGGCTTGAGTTATGAACTCATGAATGGAATTTTTATGCACATACGAAACTCGTATATTTATTTTAGCAACGAAACTTGTATACTTATTTTAACGACGAAACTTGTATACTTATTTTAACAAGGTTCCAAAACCCTAAAAATCCCTAAAAACCTAAATTTTAAAAATTTAACACCTAAGCTTCAATAAAAAAAATTTATGAAACTTATAATATCAATTTAAATTAATTAAAATTTTTTAAATATAATCAATGAAATAAATATTTAATTATCAACATTTAACCCTAATCTACAAGTTCAATATCAAGAATTATGAAAAGAAAACTAGGCTAATGCATAGTTTATAAAAAAATATAGAAAATTTCTTAAAAATAAAAGGGATTATATTTAAATGAAAAAAATGGGAGGGAGACCCTCTAATACCCTCAAAAAACTCGGCCTCCCCTCTCCCAATACAACTTTCCCCTTCCCAACACTCTTAATCATTTTCACCTCTCTTGCACTCCAACTTCTTTCTCACTCTCTCTCATTTTCAATCACTTCCACCACATATTTTCACTCAAATTCCTTTCAAATTAACGAGAATCAATATCCAAGAAGGTCTTTCCAAACCCAGAATCATCTTCTTCAAGTGTTTTTCTTAAGTTAATCATGAAAACCAAGCGTTATCCACTACAACAAAATGAAGCTAATGCAACCCCGCTCAAAAGTTGCATTAGGCCTTAAAAAAGTTGCGTAAAGCCTAAAGCAACCTTTTACCAAAGGTTGCATTAGGTAAAGTTGCATTAGACCTAAAACAACTTTTTTCGTGGAAAATGCAACCCTTTTCGAAATAGTTGCAAATCTTTTCAGATGCAACCTTTTTAAATGCAACCTTTATTATGAAAAAGAAACTTTTTTATGCTTACATGTAACTTTTTTTACAATTAGATGCAACCTTTTTTAACTATTTTAGTTAGGAAAATGCAACTTTTTTAATAAGCAATTGCAACCTTTATTATATTTCTAGTAAAGAATTGCAACCTTTCTCTGTGGCATATGTATGCAATCTTTGTTACCTTTCTAATTGCAAAAAAAAAAAAAAATGCAATCTTGATTACAGTCAAAAGCAAATTTATTTTTGTGACTTTTCTAATGCGAATCCTACATCTTTTTTCTAGTCATGTAAATGTTACGTATGTTTTACTACATTGCTTAGAAAAATCATATGTACTCACCTTAGCTTATTGACTTCTTTCTCCTACTTCAAATTTTGAGGATCTTAAAGGTATCAAGATAGTCCTATACACATAAATATCATCATTTAAACACGTATTTTCTGATTTTTAGACGGTCTAAATATAGTTTTAACATTACTTGAATTGTTTATGTTATTGTTTCATTTTTAGCATTTTTCAGATTTGACCAATGTTCAGTGTTTTAGTCATAACTCGAGCTACAGAACTCCAAATGACCTTAAGTTTATATTTCTGGAAACTAGACTCAATTGTCTACAATTTTCACTGGCTGGTGCAAGGTCCATTTCTAAACAAAATAGGAGCTATAGCCCTCGAAAGACAGGTCAAGTTTTCTATCCAAATTTGACTTTACACCAAAAGTCATCTTAAACTTTAGGGTTTGGCTTAAAGCATTAAGCCCTTCACATATTTCATTGAATAAGACTCAAGAGTGTGTTCTATATCTTTTCATCCTTTTAATTCATTCATATAGCCATCTATGTCATCCACTCGCATTCCTAATTCTTTATCTTCACATTTCATGTAAAATGACATTTTCTACTTCTTTTAGCATCCTACTTTTCCTTGAATGATTTAATCATCTTTCTAACATCTATATCATTAGAATTCCAATATCTACATTTTTATTATAAAACTCATTACTCTTAACCCATATTTACACCCTCCTAATCCTTCCAATCATCGTTTTTTTACATTTCCTACACACCCCACATATACCCCTTTAACTCATAGTTTTTAATATAATCTTCTATAGCAGACTTAATTGCCAAATTTCCAGAAACATACCAAGATGAAAGGCTCACATGAAAGGTTATGTTCGGCTGAAAAATAAGGGTAGCATTCAATCCCTAACTTTTTTGATTATTTGAACAAATATCACACATTCATGAAGAGATTTCTACACCTTGACCCATCCATCAACACCAACATGTTAGGATATGTTTAGGCAAGACTTTAACAGAAAAAACACATCTATAACACACACAAAATGCCCCCTAATTGCTAGAAATCAACCATCGACTCAGCCACAAATCCAAGGCGGCCATATGTGTGTTTCTGGCGGCGGCATTGGTGGTTGTTTATTGAAGATTTTATGCTAGAAAGAGTAAATATCAAATTTAGGTTACCTGGAATGAATTAAACAGTAGCGAGAACGCACCTCGTCCCTCCTTTTTTCTCTCCTGCTGCTTTCGTCGTATCCGCCCTTGCCTCTCGATTTCCCGTTTTTTTCCTTCTCTTCCTTTTTTTGTGTTGTGCATCATTCATGTATCAACCCACAATGAGATGTCGTTGTGTTTTTTGGGAGCCTCAATAGATGGAACAAACCCTAGATTTAGACCGATTAGTTATGTGGGGAGTTATGGGATATGGACATTTTTTCCCTTTGGTCCCTTCATTATAAGCTTTTTTACCTATTTAATCTCAACCTAGATGACTTAACAATCTAAGTTTCTCTTTATGGTATTACCCATTCAACCTCAACCCTAGATGACTTAACAATCTAAGTTTCTTTTTATGGTTAATCAATTAATTTTTATTTTAGCCCAATATTTATATTGGTTTTATTCTCTTATTCCCTAGAAAGCAATTAAACCTTTTAAATATTTTTGTAATAATTATTAATAATTTTTTATTACTAAATCACAACATAAATTTCATTGTAACAATTACAAGAGAATATACATCACAAATAGGGTTATTTTCATTTACCGGGAGATGCATGTGTTACAAAATTATCCCATTTAATTAAGAGGGAATAAACATTCTAAATTATTTGGAGGAAAATAGAAACAAATATTGTTAGAGGGAATTAAAATTTACTATGTAACTTTTCTAATAAAAGTTACAATTTTTAATAAAAGTTGTAACTTTTTTTTTTAAAAGTTGTAATTTTCACTCGAATGTGTAACTTTTTAAAAAAAAGTTGCATTTTTCAATAAAATTTGCAACTTTTTAAAAACAAAGTTGCAATTTTTAATAAAATCGGCAACCTTTTTTTAAAAAGTTACACTAAATCTTCTAGTGCAACTTTTTTGTCTAACGAGACCTTCTTATAATCAAATGCAACTGTTGTGAAAAGGTTGCATCTAAAAGGTCATACTAGACTCATTTTGTAGTAGTGATCCCTTCATTTCCACTCATAGTTTCACCATGTTATGCATTTCTTTCTACTTCTACTCCATTCTATGAAAAGATTTTGAACCACATACCATAACCATGATTTTGATGATGATGGTGGTAGGATTTCACACTAAAACATCATACAAGTTGCAAATGATGGAATCCCATGATCCAAACCTATGTCAAAATCAAAATAAACCACTTTTATACAAGTTTTGGTGGAGATATCATAATATTAACCTATGTTTTCTTTCAAAAACCATTTTTAAACTTTTCAAACTCATGCATGGCCTTAAACCAACATGCATGTGTTGATCTTCAAGCATAAGATGCTTGATGATCAAAGTATGTAGTTAAAATGTCGACACAACTACATGAAGTGATTTGAATCCACCACACTACCAAGAACTCATTTTTAACACAAATCTGATTTTTATTGGAATCCCACCAATAAAATGAGAAGTACTGGAAATTTTCAGGAAATAATTTATTTTTCTTGAATTAATATAATTATTTCAAGAAAATAAAACAAAAATTCAAATAAAATATTTTTTACATCCAATAAATTCTGAGAAAATTTGCCGGTAACCATAAACTGATTAATAACGTTTTATGAAGTTTTATGAACTTCAAGGGTCGTTTTATGTTGATTTCAATGTACTTTTGTCAATGAGAATTAAATACTAAAATACATTTGTGAACGTCGATAACCATATTTGATAATTTTCTCATCTTCTAAACATCATAAAGACTCTATAAAAAACTTATAGATTTTTCCACGACAATTTCGTATTTTTCCCGATTTAATGAACTTTTAAAGGATTAAATTGATTAAAAATAACTACATTATTCCAAAAATAATGAAACTTCAGCAGAACATCTTATATTACATATTGATTGTAAATAAAAAGTTTAGTGATATTTAACTACAGTTTAATAAATTTTCACGAATTAATGCTTATTTAACAGAATAAAACAAAGAAAAATCGTTAAGCGATCTGAAAATAACCTTTGAAAATTTTCCCAACTTTTATATATATATATATATATATATATATATATATATATATATATATATATATATATGTGTGTGTGTGTGTGTGTGTGTGTGTGTGAGAGAGAGAGAGAGAAAAAAAAACAGTGGTACAAAAAGTTTGGACAATTTTCTAAACAATTTCCAATTTATTTTTATTTTTGCTATAATAAATACACAAAATTCATGAAATGACCTTAATCTTTTTAAAATCCAAGTTATATATTTTTCCAATTTATTTCGATTTCTGTTGGTTTGAGATATTAAATAAGGGAAAAATAATTAAACATGTCAAAAATTCAAGAAAACTTTTCTAAAAAACCGTTACTATATATGGAATATATATAATGTTTGAAGATTTTTGGAAACTATTTGAGAATATGTTGGATTTTCTTAGTTAAAACACCTTTGAAAATATTAAAATGTTCTACAATAAAAAATATAAAATTTGGAAAATGTCACCTAAAATTTGTCTTTGAACCACATGAGATACAAAATTTTAGCAATTAAAAAAAATTTGTCACGAAGTAATTAAAACCCAGTTATAAAGTAAATTTTTGCATTTCTCTATATGTAGAAATTGTATATTAATATTAGATTTGTGACATAGAAACTCACTAGGGTGTGTTCTTATCATAGGATCCCGGTACTAAGACGTGTAGGTGTATCCCAAGGCATCACTTGTAACTTTTGAAGCATCGTGAGTATTCATGACTACCTTATTTTCGGTTTTTTAAATGTGTTGGGATGGAAAAACATGTCCTTAATTATTTATGTTCATTGTATTTATTTTGACTCGTATAATATTTGTTGTTATATTTTGCATGTATGTGTATGTGACTTTAATTGATGAGGATCGTATCGCGGTTAACTCCCTGGAATCATTTGACACAACTCGTTAACTCTTTTAAGCCCACGGTCATTATGGATAGCGTTATTAGGAGGTAGACAACTCCTTACTCGCATGATTCACTAGGGTGTATCTTACAATGTTTCACTATGTTTGCAATACACACAGTATTGAATAGGGTACGATTCGGTCATTAGGCTTGAGTTGTGGCATGAATGTAATTTTTATGCACATAAGCAACGAAACTTGTATACTTGTTTTAGTAACGAAACTTGTATACTTATTTTAACAAGGTCCTAAGACAATAAAAATCCCTAAAATCCTAAATTTTCAGAATTTAACACGTAAGGTTCTATAAAAAAACATTTATGAAACTTATAATATCATTTTAAATAAATTAAAATTTTGAAATGTAATCATGTAAATAAAAATTTAATTATCAACATTTAACCCTAATCTAGAAGTTAAATGTCAAGAATTATGAAAAGAAAACTAGGATAATGCATAGTTTATAAAAAAAATATGGAAATTTTATTAAAAATAAAAAGGAGTATATTTAAAAAAAAAAAATTAGAGGGAGACCCTCCAATACCCTCAAAAAACTAGGCCTCCCTCTCCCAACACACCTTTCCCCTTCCTAACACTCCAAATCATTTTCACCTCACTTACACTCCAACTTCTTTCTCACTCTCTCTCTCTCTCTCTCTCTCTCTCTCTCTCTCTCTCTCTCTCTCTCCCTCTCTCTCATTTTCAATCACCTCCACCACACATGTTCTCTCAAATCCCTTTCTAACTAACGAAAATCAACATCCAAGAAGCTCTTTCCAAACCAAGAATCATCTTCTTCAAGTGTTCATCTTAAGGTAATCACAAAAACCAAGCATTATCCTTTCATTTCCACTCATAATTTCACCATAATATGCATTTCCTTCTACTTCTAGTGCATTCTATGAAGAGATTTTGTACCACATACCATAACCACGATTTTGGTGATGATGATGGTGGTAGGATTTCACACAAAAACACCATGCATGTTGTAAATGGTGGAATCCTATTATCCAAACCTATGTCAAAATCAAAATAAACCACTTTTATACAAGTTTTGGTGGAGATATCAAAATATTAACCAATGTTATCTTTCAAAATCAACTTTTACGCTTTTCAAACTCAAGCATGGCCTTAAACCAACTTGCATTTGTTGATCTTCAAGCCTAAGATGCTTGATGATCAAAGTACGTAGTTAAAATGTCCACTCTCATTCATGAAGTGATTTAAATCGACCAAACTACCTAAAACTCATATCTAACACGAATCTGATTTTTCTTAGAATCCCACCAATAGAATGAGAAGTACTAGAAATTTTCAGGAAATAATTTTTTTTTGTTAGATTAATATAATTATTTCAAGAAATTAGAACAAAAATTCATATAAAATACTTTTTGCATCCAATAAATTATGAGAAAATTTGGCAAAGACCCATAAACTGATTAAAGACAGATTTTGAAGTTTTATGAACTTCAAGGGCCGTGCCGTGTTGATTTCAATTTAATTCTATCAAAGAGAAATAAAAACGAAAGTACATTTATGAATGTCCATAACAATATTTGATAATTTTAGTATCTTCTGAACATCAAAGAGACTCTTAAAAATTTTATAGATTTTTCCATGGCAATTTCTTCGTTTTTTTTCCGATTTAATGGACTTTTAAAGGATTAAACTGATAAAAAATAGATGGAATATTCCTAAAATAATGAAACTTCATCAGAAAATCTTATATTACATATTGATCGTAAACAAAAAGTTTAGTAAATTTTACCGACAATTTAATAATTTTTCATGAATTAATGCTTATTTAAGACAATAAAACAAATAAGAATAGTTAAGTTATCTGAAAATAACCTTTGAAATTTTTCCCAGCTTATATATATATATATATATATATATATATATATATATATATATATATATATATATATATATATATATATATATGTTAAAAAATAGTGGTACAAAACGTTTGGAGAATTTTCTAAACAATTTCCATTTTATTTTTATTTTTACTATAATAAATACACAAAGTTTATAAAATCACCTTAATCTTATTAAAAACCAAGTTATACAATTTTCCAATTTATTTCGATTTGTGTTGGTTTGAGATATTAAATAAAGGAAAAATAATTAAACACATCAAAAATTCAAGAAAACTTTTCGGGAATACCTTCACTATATTTGAAATAAAAATATAAAGTTTGAAGATTTTTGGAAACTGTTTGATAATATGTTGGATTTTCTTAGTTAAAACACATTTGAAAATATTAAAATGTTCTACAACTAAAAATATAAAATCTAGAAAATAACACCTAAAATTTGTCTTTAAACCACATGAGATAAAAATATTATAGCAATTCATAAAAATTTGTCACCAAGTAATTAAAACTCAATTATTAATGTAAATTTTGACATTTCTCTATATGTAGAAATGGTATATTAATATTAGATTTGTGACATAGAAACTCACTAGAGTGTGTTCTTATCATATGATCCCAGTACTAAGACGTGTGGGTGTATCCCGAGGAATCACTTGTAACTTTTGAAGCATCGTGAGTATTCATGCCTCCCTTATTTTTGGTTTTTAAATGTTTTGGGATGGAAAAGCATGTCCTTAATTATTTATGTTCAATATATTTATTTTGACTCGTATAATATTTTTTGTTATATTTTGCATGTATGTGTATGTTACTTTAATTGATTAGGATCGTATAGCGGTTAAGTCCCTAGAATCATATGATACAATTCATTAACTCTTTTGATCCCATGGTCCTTATGGATAACGCTATTAGGAGGTAGACAACTCCTTACTCGCACGATTCGCTTGGGTGCATTTTACCATATTTCACTGTGTTTGCGATACACACAGTAGTCAATAGGGCACAATTTGGTTATTAGGCTTGAGTTGTGAACTCACGAATGGAATTTTTAAGAACATACGAAACTTGTATACTTATTTTAGCAACGAAACTTGTATACTTATTTTAACAAGGTCCTAAAACACTAAAAATCCATAGAATCCTCAATTTTCAAAATTTAACACCTAAGGTTCTATAAAAGAATTTATGAAACTTATAATATCATTTTAAATTAATTAAAATTTTGAAATGTAATCAAGTAAATAAAAATTTAATTATCAACATTTAATCCTAATCAAGAAGTTAAATGTCAAGAATTATGAAAAGAAAACTAGGATAATACATAATTTATAAAAAAAATATGGAAAATTCATTAAAAATAGAAGGGATTATATTTACAAAAAAAAAAAATTACAGGAAGACCCTCCAATACTTTCAAAAAACTTGGCCTCCGCTCTCCCAACACACCTTTCCCCTTCCCAACACTCCAAATCATTTTCACCTCACATGCACTCCAACTTCTCTCTCTCTCTCTCTCTCTCTCTCTCTCTCTCTCTCTCTCCCTCTCATATTTTCAATCACTTCGACCACCCATTTTGTCTCAAATCCCTTTCTAACTAATGAAAATCAACATCCAAGAAGCTCTTTCCAAACCAAGAATCATCTTCTTCAAGTGTTCTTCTTAAGGTAATCACGAAAACCAAGCATTATCCCTTCATTTCCTCTCATAATTTCACCATATTATGCATTTATTTCTACTTCTACTCCATTCTATGAAAAGATTTTTTACCACATACCATAACCACGATTTTGATGATGATGATGGTGGTAGGATTTCACACGAAAACATCATGCATGTTGCAAATGGTGGAATCCTATTATCCAAACCAATGTCAAAATCAAAATAAAGCACTTTTATACAAGTTTTGGTGGAGATATCAAAATATTAACCAATGTTATCTTTCAAAAACGATTTTTAAACTTTTCAAACTCAAACATGGCCTTAAACCAACTTACATGTGTTGATCTTCAAGCCTAAGATGCTTGATGTTCAAAGTATCCAGTTAAAATGTCCACTCTCATGCATGAAGTGATTTAAATCGACCAAACGACCTAAAACTCATATTTAACACGAATCTGATTCTTCCTAGAATCCCACCAATAAAATGAGAAGTACTAGAAATTTTCAGGAAATAATTTATTTTTGTTAAATTAATATAATTATTTCAAGAAATTAGAACAAAAATTCATATAAAATACTTTTTGCATCCAATAAATTCTTAGAAAATTTGGCGATGTCCCGTAAACTGATTAAAGACATATTATGAAGTTTTATGAACTTGAAGGTCATCTCGTGTTGATTTCAATTTAATTTTATCAAAGAGAAATAAAAACTAAAATACATTTATGAATGTCCATAACAATATTTGATAATTTTAGCATCTTCTGAACATCATAAAGACTCTATAAAAATATATAGATTTTTCCATGGCAATTTTGTATATTATCCCAGCTTATATATATATATATATATATATATATATATATATATATATATATATATATATATATATATATATATATATATATATATATATATATATATTAAAAAACAGTGGTACAAAATGTTTGGAGAATTTTCTAAACAATTTCCATTTTATTTTTATTTTTTCTATAATAAATACACAAAGTTTATAAAATCACCTTAATCTTATTAAAAACCAAGTTATATATTTTTCCAATTTATTTCGATTTGTGTTGGTTTGAGATATTCAATAAAGGAAAAATAATTAAACACATCAAAAATTCAAGAAAACTTTTCGGGAATACCTTCACTATATTTGGAATGAAAATATAAAGTTTGAAGATTTTTGGAAACTGTTTGATAATATGTTGGATTTTCTTAGTTAAAACACATTTGGAAATATTAAAATGTTCTACAATTAAAAATATAAAATATGGAAAATAACACCTAAAATTTGTCTTTGAACCACATGAGATACAAAATTCTAGCATTTCATAAAAATTTGTCACCAAGTAATTAATACCGAATTTTTAATGTAAGTTTTGTCATTTCTCTATATGTAGAAATTGTATATTAATATTAGATTTGTGACATAGAAACTCACTAGAGTGTGTTCTTATCATAGTGTCCCAGTACTAAGATGTGTAGGTGTGTCTTGGGGCATCACTTGTAACCTTTGAAGCATCGTGAGTATACATGTCTCCCCTATTTTTGATTTTTAAATGTTTTGTGGTGGAAAAACATGTCCTTAATTATTTATGTTGATTGTATTTACTTTTACTTGTATAATAGGATTCATGGAGTTCTAACCCATGAGTTCTTGAAAAGTTCAAGGTCACTCAAACCTTATTGGCAAGCAAAGTCTATATGTTCTTACATATTGGAGATGAAGTTACATATTGACAGGCTGGGAGAGTTAGGTGTCGAAGTCTCGAGGTAGCTGGCTGTTGACTTTGTTCTTCGGTCACTCCCTGATGACAGATCACGACATGACCCTTATTGATCTTACCTATTTGCTTCTTGCTGCTGAATCAACAATGATTGAGGACACTGGTAAAGAAAATTTGATTAGAAGATCTACTTCCCAAACTTCCATGGACATTGACAATGGTAACATTAGAAGTCCAGAAAAGCTTTATCTTCCTAATGGAAAGGGATCGGCCATGTTCAAGTTATTTGACCCAATGGTAAAGAGAAAGGCTAAGTCTGAGGGTGTCTCGTGTACCATTCCCTAAGACTACATATGTTTCTTTAGCCAAAGGAAGGGGCATTGCTTGCGAAGCTGCCCTATTTACCTAAAAGATCATAGGGACGGTAAAGTCAAAAAGTTTGACTCTACTTCGGGTAAAGTCCACTATCTAACTCCATTAAGTTCCTATTTGGAGATTCTTATTACATGATGTGACTAGGTCACATTTTGATGTTTTGTAGAATCTAAAAAGGAGAGGAAGCTTAGAAGAAGAGTACGTTGAATCTGATCACGAAGATGGAATTCAATTGCATGATTCAAAGATCAGAATTTTTAGCTGCTGCTTAAGAGTTATGATAGATTGCTTAGGAATAGATAACAACGTAGTTTTCATATATATTTGCATTGTAAGGATAAGTTTTTATGCAATTTTAAAATAAAAGGAAATTTTTTGATTTTCTTTATTTTAAGTATCCTTACAATGGGAATTGTGAAAATTATTGTTTATATGATTCCATTGATAGCGATATTGGAAAATGGATTTGATTTTTTTGTTTGTGGTAGTGTTATAATTTACCAAATAAGGACATATTTTCATCGCCCAAGTTTCAGTTGGATAGACACTTGGAATCATGCAAGTTGTATTGTATGATGAATGAGAATTGTCATCTTTGGGAAATTAAGACTAATTCCTTGTTCACATGTATATGTGAGTCAAGTGAAGGACTGGGAGATCGGGTACATTTGGTTGTGTGCTGATCAGGTCCACCACAAAGAAGGACAAGGCTATTCGTGATGATTTACTAAACTTTAGTAAATATGGTTGTGCTTACAAGCTTAAGTATAATTCTGGAAATTGAAAAAGTTTCAGTGTATGACATGACGAATGAGTAGAATCAAATTAGGTAGAAAGATAAAAGTTTCTCCAATCTGAAAAGAAGGGAGAGTACTTCAATATCGTGTTTTATGATCATATTAATGATTAGGAAAAACCATGTCACAATTGATCCTTTAAGGACATCTTGGTGCATTTTGTTTGGCTAAGGAAGAGGAATCATGAATTGTTGATATGGTTAAATCATGGAAGATGAGTCATACTTCGTTCAAAAACAAGTACTAGAGTCATACTCCAAAGATTGTAACTCAAGTGACATAATCTTAAGAAAGGTTTATAACACTTATCAAATGTAGAGTAAAATGCTTTCTGCTCTTATACATTTGAAGTTGATAATTTGTGACGTTTAAGATAAAACAAAGACCAACTAAGACCGATAGTATGAAGTGTTTTTTTTCTTGATAAGAATCTGCACTAACTCTTGAATATTTGTTTGTTAATGAATGGTCCTTGACAAGATAATCTTAAATGTAGAGAGGTAAGTAGGAGTCTTAAAGATCTTGAAAAGTTTCAAGAAGTAATCAAGAAAAAAACTTGTTGTTTATCACTAGCACACGACTTGAGGTTTGTAACCTATTGTGTTGACATATTCTTGTTTTTGCCCATTCTAGTTAGAAGTTGACTATGCATGTGAGTTCTATGAATTCTCAGATGTTTGCACAGCTACTTGGAAGCAATGGTAGGCCCTTGTGCTGCCAGGTGGCAAGAAGTTAAGATTGAACAAGTTCAGTCCATATGAGTTTGGATTTATCACTAACCTCCTCTTGTGGTTATGACAAATTCATATGGATAGGAACACATACACCATAAAATCTAAGTGTCATAAGGTTTCTCTCCGATTCTTAAAAATGATGGTGAGGAAACGCTTTCGCTAAATAGATTATAAGCAGATAAGAATCGTGATATTTGCTTTCTCAAAGTCGTTAGTGGAGCATGTATGGTTAACCGGCACACTAACATGGACTTGTGAGAAATGGAAAAGATCTAAAAAATTGAGACTATGATTACGACATCCCTTTTCATAGTTCTAAAATTTATTTAGACACACATGTGAGCTATCTAAGAAAAGGTGTATGATTTTGATAAAGTCTTATCAAAGCATCTCGTATCAGAAATCTGAACTTTGGTAAGATAGTCAATAAAGTATTGATTTCTAGAAGTTCAGCTGATTTCTGGATACATGTCAAAGCTAGTGGGAGCATAAGTTTTATGCTATTAATTATCATGTTATTGGGAGCATGATTATTATGTTTAGTATTGCAAGTTAGCAGTGTTAATTATAGAAAACAAAAGGGTTTCAATTCGTGAAATTGTGGGGGTTGAAAAGTTGTTTGCTATAATTAAGGGAGATGAAATTATACTTCATTCCAATTCTAAAATCTAAGATTGTGAGTTTTTAATCAAATTTAGTCATAATTAAATTATTTGTGTTCTAAAATTTGATTATGATTACGACATCCCTTTACATGATTCGAATTATGAGAACATCGCAAATAGAAATAGAAATATTATAGCAAAAGACTGGTCTAGTATCATGTCCTTATGTGAGACATCATGAATCGTGTCCCATATGCTTTGGATATAGGATCGATTATATGTGCTATAATATTCACCCGTTCTAAATTTTCCAAATTCCTAGGGCATTAAGAGGGAAATAGATTAGAACTAGATATGAATAAAATGATTAAGCAATTGTTGAGGACAATCTGAGGCTTACCAAAGATTGGTTGCTCATGGACAGTTGGAAGTATAGTGTTAATTTTAGAAGGACCATATTGTCATATTCTGAAAAAAGGCAACTCTTGTTCAGAAGTGATAGTCAAAATGGGAATGTGGAAATGTTTCCAGAGGTGGAAGTTATTCATTAAATCTGTGTAAGATTAGAAAACTTAATGCAAGAAGGATGTTCAAAGGAATGTACTTTGAATTTGAGACTTCATTTCCATGGAATTGCTCTCCATTGGAATACTTTGTAAATGTCTGTTGCCAAGTCTTTGTGACTTTTGTGCATAGTCATTACAAGAGGATCAATGCATATAAGTTTAGAATCTAACAGATTTCAGTAAATGGAAAAGAATATTGTGTTCTTACATTTGTGATAAGGATTTGGGACTGTGAAATGAGAATAACTGGAATCATGTTCAATTGATCTATTTCACAGAGTAAGGATCATAGACAAACATAGTGTGTATACTTGGAGTGTAGCGTAACTATTGTTTAGTAAACACAGTGTGCATGCTTGGTGCATGGGACAACTATTGTTTTGATTCAAGTATAAATTTGATTATTTGAAACATTATACAATGAATAATGAGTAATCAATATGATGTTTAAATAAAAGGTGTTTTATTTACTCTTAAAAGTGGTTGGGGCCATATAGGATTAGCATTATTCTTGTGTTTCACTTTGCATGTTTTGAATTCCCGGATAACTAGGTTATTCAAACTCTCCATAGTCAATCATACTTTGGAAGTAGGTATGAATCAAGACTGTCATGAATTGGGCTTGTAGATGTCTAAAGTGTTTAGACATAGCAAAAGTTGTTGCAACATTCATGAGTGCTCCTAGAATGAGATTTGAGTATTGAATTAAACCCACGCTCATTTGAATCACTTCATGGATTTTATCACGAGTGATCATGAGACGATAACATCTTATATTCTTCAAACCTAGAGATATGAGTTGTTGACTATGAGTTGGTTGTACATTGACTGCACGAAAACGCATCAGTAACTTGATGTTATAAAACGTGCCTTTGTGTATGATTCAACAAGTAGTTAGTACAAGCATGTAAGTCGAAGTTTCTCCATTCCGTTTACCTGCAGAAGGATAAAAGAGATATATGTGGGCCGCTCGATGATTTAGTGATGAAAAACATAAGTGCTAAGCCGGGCCTGGATTGATTTGAATTTGTTCAATTAGTCGGTCGTCATAAATCGGAAATCGGGAAACAACAAATGGACAGAGAGAATGACTATAATCCATGTCTCAGTCTATATAATATCTAGAATGGAGGAATATATGATCCAAGTAGGAGACTTTTGGATTAGATGTCTAAGCCCTTAACTATTGTTGGTATGTACTCGAACCGTGAGTAGCATGTCACACCCCAAAACCATTGAACGGCGGAAACGTTCTGGGGCGGAGGACGTCATGTACAGTATCACAACAATGAAAAGTAGTAAACAAGCAACAACATCATCCATTGAATTAATAATATAATTTTAATACAAGTGTGTTCTGATATGTCTAATAGACACTAATGTATAAATCAAAATGAAAGATGAGTCTTGAACGTGCTCCATCTTCCTTTATCCTTGCATCGGTACCTGTCTATGATGGCCTGAGGATACAAGTAATTTTGAAAGAGAGTATCAGCTTTGAAGCTGGTGAGATCATAAGTATTTTAGTGTCTTAAGTTGTATGTAAATAATTGTATGTATTTGAAATGTAAGTATTTGTATGTATACGAATTGTAAGTATTGAAAATGTAAATGAAATGTATGTATGAAAATTTTTGTAAAACAACTGTAAACATTTAAAAAGTCCTAGAAATCCCTATGATTCCTATTAGTAACAAAAGGAGTCTTCTACCAAGACCTAACTGTTCTAAATGTAGTCTTCTACCAAGACCTAATTGTTCTAAATACAGTCTTCTACCAAGACTTAACTGTTCTCAATGTAGACTTCTACCAAGACCTAACTGCTCTGAATGTAGTCTTCTACCAAGACCTAACTGCTCTGAATGTAGTCTTCTACCAAGACCTAACTGTTCTGAATGTAGTCTTCTACTAAGACCAAGCTGTATTAGTATTACCCTTTGGAACAAGGGTAACTAACAATGTTAACTGAAGACATCCATAGATGTACATTTACCTCTGTTGCTAACAGCTGGGTATAGGAATAGTCAGTCCCCAAAAGTATACCTGTAATGGTATCAACCATTGACATCCGTGGATGTGCTTTTACCTCTGTAGCTAATAGAGATTCTAGGAATGGTTAATCCTGCAACGTATCCTTTGGTACTAGGATATTAAATCCAATCTATCTCGTCGATTATGTGATTGAATCACAAGATAAAGATAAGAATGAGGATTATATAACCGAATCTATACATATAAAATGTACTAGTAATCCTTGTAAGCGTACTCATGTATGTGACCATATCTATTGTAATAGTATGGTAATGTACTGTAATGTTCTAGCTGTAATGTACGTGCTCTCTATCTAGCAAGTATAGTAATGTACTGTAATGTTCTAGCTGTAGTGTATGTGCTCTCTATCTAGCAAGTATAGTAATGTACTGTAATGTTCTAGCAAGTATTGACTCATAAATAAACTGACTCATTGTATAGTATCGCGTTCTAGTAATAGTTCTAGTATCTTTCTAAACTAGCCATATGGTAGTTTACTAGTAATCTAACTGGGACGTATGAACATGGATGTATACCCTTGCTACCCAAGGGCATTGGATGAACTGGAAGGACCTTGTATGACTATATATGTACACATGATATATAACTAATATTTAAACGACCTTCGGACGAGTACCCGGTATCCTATCAGACCACGTCCAAATCGAGGAAAAGGAAACAAGGTGGATAGCCTTCCTAAGCTTTTTAAACATTACTTATATAACTATACATATAGAGGCATGCAATTTATAAGATAAAAGCATAAAATAAGTTTTGTAAAACCTTTGAACATAATTATTATCTAAGAAAAGATCTACCTGATGTCAATTTATAAAACGTTTTGAAGGCATGGGTTTGATAAAACCACCTTAGTATAAGGAAACATTTGTTTGAATCACAATTGTAAGTAAGTTTGAAATAAAACATACGGAGTAAAATGTACAGTGTAATAAGGAGTTTTAAACACATAAAGTGTTTATGAAAAACATTTGAAGTAAATTGTTTGATAAAACGGCTAATGAGTAGCCAACCATTTGAATGCTGCTTATTAATCACATGTGATTAATATAATAACTAGCATTATTCTACTTGTATCTCCCCCATATAACATTTGAAAATAGTTAAAACATTGATTAAGGGGTATGAACTCACCTGTAGTGAGTGGTTCTGATGAAAATGTTGGATCAATTGCCAAGTATCAAGTGGTGACTTGAGTACACACGCGAATCCTATTTAGCATATATTGGCACATATATGAATATAATTAGTGTTATGAACAACTAATTAATGAATTGGGACCACCTTAGGGACTAGTGAACACTTATATTGAAGTGTCACAACCATAAATGATTGTACGAAGGGTTAAAAGGCTATATAAGTGAGTGTATGGCCAAAATACACACTATATGTGTGTGTGCGGCCAGGTGTGCTGCCAGCACGTGTATGCGGCCATGTGTGCGGCCAGGTGTGCTGCCAGAAGCGTGTGCTACCAGAAAACATGGTGTTCTTGGTGTTCTTGGTGTTCTTGGTGAAAGATGTTACCTTTCCGGATGATACTTGGGAGGATTTTCGAGTCCTAGCTTTGCAAGAGTGTAAGAAATGATCAAAATGAGCAAGGATAGTACTTATAGGAGGGTGTGTGTGATTGGAGGTATGTGTGGTTGGCCTATGTGCGGCTGGCTGGCCGCACACTCTAGTGTGCGGCCTCACACACCAGGTTTGGTGTGTTCGACCCGCTTTTCTAATGCTACACCCAATCTAATCCATCCTCCGACACGCAACTCAAATATACTAAGCTTTAAGCACTCTTTAAGCACTCTTTTAGACCCAAAACTTCATTATAAAATAGCAAAACGAAGCTAACTTTAATTACAATGATGAATGTAAGTTAGAAATTCCGGGTTGTCACATTATCCCCCTGTTAGAGGGAATTTCGTCCCGAAATTATAATTTAGGTAAGAAAGTAGGTACAAATGATCGAGTCATGAGGTGGGGAACTTCCTAATCGATTTGTTCTCGTGCTCCTAAGTGAAATCGGGTCCTCGGTTGGTATCCCAATGAACCTTCAGTAACGGGCGGCGACGTTGCTTCGTCCGCTTGACCTCTCGGTCGAGGGTCACTACGGTTCTAGTACGAAGGCGAGGATCTCGTTAATCTCGACCTCGTCGAGTGGCTTACGAGAGTCCTAACGGAAAGGTACTGTTTCAAAATCGAGACGCGAAGGGTAAAATGTATGTTACCGAGTTCACGGAGTAGGTTTAGTCTGCGAGGTACAGGACCGATTCTGGTAAGAATCACGGAGATCCTGACTAACTTGGATTTAGCTTTCCACGTGAAGTGAAGCGCATTAGGCCATTCCTAATAGTGAGTTTTCCTAAAGAACTTGGTCTCTCACTTGGAATCTCCAAGGTTTCTTTTTCTCGTTTAACTTCCCAGTCAAGGGCCACCCTTTGCTGGGTCAAAGTCATAAAGGTTTCTCTGATTTGCGAGGATTTCTGGATGAACTATGACAGTAGGTCTGAAAGACCTAAAATTTGGCGAATGACTGTCGGCATCTCTGATGTCGACCAATTCTCAACAGTTTTGACAAATTGTATGAGTACTCAAAATTTCCCACATCACTAACAGTGTGTCATAGGAACCTGACTCTACAATTTCAAAACTTGTGCTTAGAGAACTTCGCGAAAGTTCTTCCGAAGGTAATGTTTCCATGGATTTTCTTCTCACTACGAGGATTGATAAGTAAGTCATTACATGGAGAAATGACGAACTGATTCAAGTAGGAAAGACGTACCCTACTCATTAGTTCATGAAAACTATGGGCTTATTGGTCCTATCCGAAGGGTATCACTACGGACTCGAAGTGTCCGCATCGAGTTTGGAAGATAGTCTTCTGGACATCCTACCCTAACACTCGAACAGGTGATATTCGGATCTCAGACCCATTTCATCTATGCAAGGCAGAGATAACGATTTCTAAGGAAAATCTTAACGGAGTCCTCGATATCCGAGGCACATACGATGCAATCCGTCAATCTCTGGAAGAATAAGACTGGGGTTCTCCAGGGTGAGAAACCTAGTCTTCTAATTCTCTTTCTGTGTAGTTCGCTAAGTTGTCCAGGCTGTTCTTGTATCTCCGTAGGTGTTTAGGCTGTAGGGAAATCTGTTTACCGAAGTCGTACTGGGTTCTAAGTTTGTTCACATCATGATGTGATTACTCGTAGTCTTGAGCAGTTCTCCGTCCTGAAGTTCATATTAGAATTCATACATGGTTTCACAATCACAATTTCATGTATACGAGTCGTATATAATTAAGATTGAAAAGGTAGTCGAATAACTGATTCTTCTTTAAGCTCACATCCTTCTAAGGAAAAAGAAGTTAAAGTGGAATCATCAATTCTAAACCTGTAGAATCTTGATTATATATCACTCTTATGTATACATTCCTCAGTGATAGATCGACCGTATGAATCCTTGGATTAAACATGACGTACTGCACGAGTGGTACTTCGGGGATTTCTTTGGAAAAGAAAATAACTAAGAGGTACTCCTGGCATGAGTACTTCGGTGTTCTGATATGACGGTTTCGCTAAAAGACATTTACCGATAAAGGGATGTACGTATGAAGCTGTTTTTGTGAGGATCAAATTGAATCGAGTCGTATGATAATGTTGAAATCATACTGAAACTTAAAGACATTAGATTTGAACATAAGACGTTTACAGAAAAAACACAACCGTGCAACCATGAACAGAGTTACAGTACTTTAGATTTACTACAAGACCATTGCTACGAATAAGGTATACTACAAAAGACAAGTATACGCAGCATGAGCATCCTTATACTGACAGGATCTCGCAAAAGGGTAAGACTCTAGTTGCACTAGTTCTGGATAGTTTGTAAGTCTGTTACAACAAAATGCCTAAATTACGTTAACGAGGGTTCCGGAGTAGGCTCTCCTGTAGCTGTGATCCTGAGAATCCTCCCATCTACACCAGAGTTCTTTGCTATAGGGCAATCCTTCTTGAAGTGACCTATCTCACCGCATTGGTGGCATGACTAGCTAGTACTTGCATTGGTGACGGGATTGCGGTGTTTAGCTAGTGTTATGTGGACACGAGTGCCTTCCTCATTACTCCACTTTGAAAATTGCTTCCTAAAGCGTTCTATCGGAGTTGCCACTGGTGGCTGTGGCATGGCAAGTCTTTGGGCTCTCTTGCGCTCCTTTAGGGCTTTACGATATCATCTCTTCCTTTCAGTCTTTAGGCTTCGCAAGTCTATGACTGTTGCCACTTGTTGGTTTCCTGGTTTGGTACTACCATAGAAACTCTCGGCCCCATTGCCAGTCTTGCTTGTGTTGCCTGAGTTGATGTGCGTAAGGAAAGTTGTCACAGCAGCTGCTACTGTAGCTTGTAATGTAGCGGCGTCGATATGGAGGATAGGGGTTTCGTTGATCGGCTGATCGTTTTTGGATGACGACATGATTCTGTAACACGAAAGATAAGGATTTTGTGAGCGATTCTGGTTGACCCTAGAGGTACTTCGATTGCTCAAGAAAAGAGTAAGAGTATGTTCTCGAAAGTTTGACCTACATCCCTATGATGCAGTCCTAGTACGGATTGGAAGTATGATCGCGAAGGTTTGACCTACATCCCTATGATGCAGTCCTGGTAGCGGGTGGAAGTAAGTTCGTAGAATGGTCTCAAGACGTTTGTCGTTCAAGCCGAGGTATCGTGGGTTGGTGAATAACAAGATCGAACCACTGAAAGAGACTTGGAAATGTTTCTGGAGCTGAATTACTATAGTCCAAAGACTTGACTAAAGCTTGTTTCAGATAGACTCCAATGAAAGTATTATAAGAGTACTTGACTAATTAAAGAATGACACAGAAGTTAGCCGGCTGTCAATATCTTTGATATTCATGACGTAGAAGTTTGGGAAAATGACCTTGTAAAGGTCTTACATCATATCTAGAGAAGATAGTTCTTGACAGCATAACGACCTAACCAAAAGTACTTACGGTACAAGTTAATTTCATGGGAAATGCTACATCGGGCATAGACAGAAAAACAATTCCTTTTAATAAGGAAAATAAAGTAATGCGTCTACTATTGGCGACGGTCATCCCTCTGGTGAACTCTCAGTTCAGCCAATTGACGTTCCACATCAAGTAGGTGTCTTTCGCACACCCTCTGGCATTCTCGGAGCTCTAGGACTTCATCTCGTGATTCAGCCAGTGCTTGCAGCACGGTTTCATGATTTCTCTCAGATCTCTCGCGAGCATCTTCTAGACGAATGGTGCGGAGGGTATGCATTCTAGCATCGGCGACAACTTCGGTGATCTAATGTAAGGGTGTCCTGCCTTAAATCTCATTTCGGGCCACTCTGCGGTCCAAGATTGGCAAGACTCTGTCTGCTGAGTCCCCGTTGCTCAGGTCATAAAAGCTTCGGTCACCATTAAATGGCATGGTCTGATCTTGTCCTTGGCTCCATGTTTCCAAACATTCCACCTATGGAGGCGTCGAGCCATGAAAAGCCAGACGAGGGTTAGGAATTGGAACGGGAGCTGCCTGAGGTAGGTTCTCAACCTCTGGTTTGAAGTTAGCATCGTCTGAAAGGTTTTCATCATGGTGATCATTCACGGGGATAGGATGATCATTCTCTGGTTCTTCTTCAAACCAACCAGCTATGACTTCGTTCAGAAGATAGTGGTTGCCGTGGGGATGGAGTCCAGCTATGTTATCTATGCGAGAATTTGGGGTAAGAGAATAATTATTAGACGAACTATATAGGTAATTATTTAGAAAACCTTCATTAGTTACATCGCCATTTGTGAAGTGCATACCAGTTATGTGTAATCTAAACAAAATAGACCTTCGAATAAGTGACCTTAACTCCGTATTCACACAGAATAGGAGTGAAGTAAAATTTTCACAGATTCTAAGTCTATAACATCCTAATTACGTATAGCCTTAGTGTATCCACTTAGCAACTATCAACTTAGTAATGAAGATCCCGTTTTAGTTCTCAATTATAATGTACTTATGGTAACACCAAATACTCCTATAGTATTTTAAGTTTAATGTTATGTTCTATTGTTCTCATTGTGGTAGGGTTGGTAAGATTTTAGACCTGTTGCAACCACACAACTACACTTAGGCAAATGCTGGTCAACCCTCGGATAATATAGGTGATCAGGCTATATCTTCCCAGTTTTGACTATATGTCTCTAAGTCCATCTGTGTTGCCCTACAACCGTAATTCTTTTGTACTGTCCTAGTGACACTGATTTTAGCATGAATGCAGGCACGTATACTTACTTAAATATTTTGATTATTTAAAGTATAAACTCTTGGTCAGAGTATTTTTAATCCCTTATGTATTTATAGTTAGTATATCTTTTATGGGTTGATATACTTAATTCACTACAAACAATGCTCTGATACCAATCTGTCATACCCCAAAACCATTGAACGGCAGAAACGTTCTAGGGCGGAGGACGTCATGTACAGTATCACAACAATGAAAAGTAGTAAACAAGCAACAACATCATCCATTGCATTAATAATATAATTTTAATACAAGTGCGTTCTGATATGTCTAATAGACACTAATGTATAAATCAAAATGAAAGATGAGTCTTGAACGAGCTCCATCTTCCTTAATCCTTGCATCGGTACATGTCTATGATGACCTGAGGATACAAGTAATTTTTAAAGAAAGTATCAACTTTGAAGCTGGTGAGATCATAAGTATTTTAGTGTCTTAATTTGTATGTAAATACTTGTATGTATTTGAAATGTAAGTATTTGTATGTATACGAATTGTAAGTATTGAAAATGTAAATGAATTGTATGTATGAAAATGTTTGTAAAACAACTGTAACGTTTAAAAAGTCCTAGAAATCCCTATGATTCCTATTAGTAAGAAAAGGAGTCTTCTACCAATACTTTAACTGTTCTCAATGTAGTCTTCTACCAAGACCTAACTGCTCTCTGAATGTAGTCTTCTAATAAGACCTATCTGTTATGAATGTAGTCTTCTACCAAGACCTAACTGTTTTGAATGTAGTCTTCTACCAAGATTTAACTGCTCTGAATGTAGTCTTCTACAAGGACCTAACTGTTCTGAATGTAGTCTTCTACCAAGACCTAACTGTTCTGAATGTAGTCTTCTACCAAGATTTAACTGCTCTGAATGTAGTCTTCTACCAAGACCTAACTGTTCTGAATGTAGTCTTCTACCAAGACCTAATTGTTCTGAATGTAGTCTTCTACCAAGACTTAACTGTTCTCAATGTAGACTTCTACCAAGACCTACTGCTTTGAATGTAGTCTTCTACCAAGACCTAACTGTTCTGAATGTAGTCTTCTACTAAGACCAAGCTGTATTAGTATTACCCTTTGGAACAAGGGCAACTAACAATGTTAAATGAAGACATCCATAGAAGTACATTTACCTCTGTTGCTAACAGCTGGGTATAGGAATAGTCAGTCCCCAAAAGTATACCTGTAATGGTATCAACCATTGACATCAGTGGATGTGCTTTTACCTCTGTAGCTAACAGAGATTCTAGGAATGGTTAATCCTGCAACGTATCCTTTGGTACTAGGATATTAAATCCAATCTATCTCGTCGATTATGTGATTGAATCACAAGATAAAGATAAGAATGAGGATTATATAACCGAATCTATACATATAAAATGTACTAGTAATCCTTGTAAGTGTTCTCATGTATGTGACCATATCTATTGTAATAGTATGGTAATGTACTGTAATGTTCTAGCTGTAGTGTACGTGCTCTCTATCTAGCAAGTATAGTAATGTACTGTAATGTTCTAGCTGTAGTGTACGTGCTCTCTATCTAGCAAGTATAGTAATGTACTGTAATGTTCTAGCAAGTATTGACTCATAAATAAACTGACTCATTGTATAGTATCGTGTTCTAGTAATAGTTCTAGTATCTTTCTAAACTACCCATATGGTAGTTTACTAGTAATCTAACTGGGACGTATGAACATGGATGTATACCCTTGCTACCCAAGGGCATTGGATGAACTGGAAGGACCTTGTATGACTATATATGTACACATGATATATAACTAATATTTAAACGACCTTCGGACGAGTACCCGGTATCCTATCAGACCACGTCCAAATCGAGGAAAAGGAAACAAGGTGGATAGCCTTCCTAAGCTTTTTAAACATTACTTATATAACTATACATATAGAGGCATGCAATTTATAAGATAAAAGCATAAAATAAGTTTTGTAAAACCTTTGAACATAATTATTATCTAAGAAAAGATCTACCTGATGTCAATTTATAAAACGTTTTGAAGGCATGGGTTTGATAAAACCACCTTAGTATAAGGAAACATTTGTTTGAATCACAATTGTAAGTAAGTTTGAAATAAAACATACGGAGTAAAATGTACAGTGTAATAAGGAGTTTTAAACACATAAAGTGTTTATGAAAAACATTTGAAGTAAATTGTTTGATAAAACGGCTAATGAGTAGCCAACCATTTGAATGCTGCTTATTAATCACATGCGATTAATATAATAACTAGCATTATTCTACTTGTATCTCCCCCCATATAACATTTGAAAATAGTTAAAACATTAATTAAGGGGTATGAACTCACCTGTAGTGAGTGGTTCTGATGAAAATGTTTGATCAGTTGGTAAGTATCAAGTGGTGAGTTGAGTACACACGCGAATCCTATTTAGCATATATTGGCACATATATGAATATAATTAGTGTTATGAACAACTAATTAATGAATTGGGACCACCTTAGGGATTAGTGAATAGTTATACTGAAGTGTTACAACCATAAATGATTGTACGAAGGGTTAAAAGGCTATATAAGGGAGTGTATGGCCAAAATACACACTATATGTGTGTGTGCGGCCAGGTGTGTGGCCTGGTGTGCTGCCAGCACGTGTGTGCGGCCATGTGTGCGGCCAGAAGCGTGTGCTACCAGAAAACATGGTGTTCTTGGTGTTCTTGGTGAAAGATGTTACCTTTCCGGATGATACTTGAGAGGATTTCGAGTCCTAGCTTGCAAGAGTGTAAGAAATGATCAAAATGACCAAGGATAGTACTTATAGGAGGGTGTGTGCGGTTGGAGGTGTGTGTGGTTGGCCTGTGTGTGGCTGGCTAGCCGCACACTCTAGTGTGCGGCCGCACACACCAGGTTTGGTGTGTTCGGCCCGCTTTTCTAATGCTACACCCAATCTAATCCATCCTCAGACACGTAACTCAAATATACTAAGCTTTAAGCGCTCTTTAAGCACTCTTTTAGACCCAAAACTTCATTATAAAATAGCAAAACGAAGCTAACTTTAATTACAATGACGAATGTAAGTTAGAAATTTCGGGTTGTCACATAACATGGTCCATTTGGGTTGCATATCATCAGGACAATTTGTTAGGATGGATTCTTGAGAGAAGGTTATATATATGATTTATTAATATATTATAAGTTATAATATATTAATATGAAATCATATGTTTTAATTAGTATTGATCAAGAATTAATTTGAAGTTAATTTAGTGATCAAAAGAGACTACTTAAATCTATGGGGACTAATTATGGTAATTAGTGATATTTATATGTGTTGGGCTTATGATCCATGTTGGACTAAGTTTACCTATGGATACATAAAGAGTTAGGCCACATGAACCATGGATCATAAAACCCATGGGTATGGGTTTGGATTAACCCATGACCTTTGGAATCCCACATATAAATATGTTACTTCATAACCAAAATCACTACTAATGTATTCTTGGAGGATATGGACGGTTTGGTGAGGCTAGGATTCTCTCTCAAATTCCACCTTTTTCCATGATGTGTTGTGATTCCATTTGATGCTTCCACACTATTGGGGCTAAGATTTTAAAGGCCAAATTCATCAAGTTCTACGAGCTACACAAAATGGTAAACTACTAAATTGTATTTTATGATGTTTATATCATTTGTATGGTAGTTGTACGCTTAAAGCTCTGGAAACAATATTGCATGTATAATTAGAGAAAATATAGATCCAAAGCTTTTAGGGTTCTATGTGCACCATAGGATGTTGTAGTATACTAAAACCCAACAGTGTAGGTGTATCCCGATGCATCACTTGTAACTTTTGAAGCATCGTGAGTATTCATGCTTCCCCCTATTTTCGGTTTTTAAATGTTTTGGGGGTGAAAAATCATGACCTTAATTATTTATGTTCATTGGATTTATTTTGACTTGTATAATATTGTTTGCTATATTTTGCATGTATGTGTATGTTACTTTAATTGATGAGGACTGTATTGTGGTTAAGTCCTTGGAATCATTTGACACAACTCATTAACTCTTTCAAGTGGAGAAGAGCTTACTTATGAGCGGAAGACGAAGTCGTAGGGGCTGGATTGAATCCAGGGCATGTTTTCTTGTTCATATGTCAAGGGCTGGTAAGGTTTTGCACGTTGTATCGAATTAAACCACATGCTCCACCACTTGTGCAGGCCCCCGTCAATTCCTTTGAGTTTAGGTCTTGCGACCGTACTCCCCAGGAGTAGTGGTTGACGCGTTAGCTAGACACCTGATCCGTGAAGACCAAGGGCGAGCACTCATCGTTTATGACATGGACTACCAGGGTATCTAATCTTGTTCGCTCGTTGTGTATGGGAAATAGGGCTTCTACCTATGCTTGGTTGGGAACAGGGTGAATGGTCTCAAAAGGGACAGGAAAATGCCATTAGAAAGAACGCGCTTTCTTTCCTTCTTCTTCTTCTTCTTTAGGGGTTGAGTAAGGGTTTGGGTATGATTCGGGCACTTGACAGATGAATGCCCTGCAGTTAAAGCATTTCAAAGGTTTCCAAGGCTAATCCACTTTGATAGCTAGAAAGCAGTCAAGAATAAAATCAACCTAATTAATTTACTGCCCTAACTAAACCACCAAGAGCGAATAAGGCAAAAGGATGCCAGCGTTTTAAGAGCAGACAAAACTGTCATTATGGATAGCACTATTAGGATGTAGACAACCCCTCACTCGCACGATTTGCTTGGGTGCATTTACCATATTTCACTATGCTGGCGATACACATAATAGTCAATAAGCCACGATTCGGTCATTAGGCTTGAGTTGTGAACTTATGAATGGAATTTTTATGCACATACGAAACTTGTATACTTATTTTAGAAATGAAAATTGTATACTTCTTTGAGGAACGAAACTTGTATACTTATTTAAGCAATGAAACTTGCATAACAAATGTTGCCTTCAAAAATGGTTGCATCTAAAAAAAATTCAACTATTTCACAAAAGGTTGCATTTTCCAAGAAAAGGTTGCTTTAGGCCTAATGCAACTTCACCTAATGCAACCTATGATAAAAGGTTGCTTTAGGCATTATGCAACTTTTTCAAGGCCGAATGCAACCTTTTAGCAGCGTTGTGTTGGCTTCATTTTATTGTAGTGTGCATTTCTTTCTACTTCTACTCCATTCTAAAAAGATTTTGAACCACATACCATAACCACGATTTTGATGATGATGGTGGTAGGATTTCACACAAAAGCAACATGCATGTTGCAAATGGTGGAATCCCATGATCTAAACCTACGTCAAAATCAAAATAAACCACTTTTATACAAGTTTTGGTGGCGATATCATAATGTTAACCAACGTTTTCTTTCAAAAATGATTTTTAAATTGTTCAAACTCATGCATGGCCTTAAACCAACATGCGTGTGTTGATCTTCAATCCTAAGATGTTTGATGATAAAAGTATGTTATTAAAATGTCCAAACTCATGTGTCAAGCGATATAAATCCATCAAACTATCTAAAGCTCGTTCTTAACATGAATATGATTTTTCCCAGAATCCCACCAATAAAATGAGAAGTTCTGGAAAATAGAACAAAAATTCATATAAAATAGTTTTTACATCCAATAAATTATGAGAAAATTTGGCGACGACCCATAAACTGATTAAGACGTTTTATGAAGATTCATGAACTCCAAGGGCTTTTGAAAAATAGTTAAGGTGTTTGAAAATAACCTTTGAAATTTTTCCCAACTTATATATATATATATATATATATATATATATATATATATATATATATATATATATATATATATATATATATATATATTAAATAATAGTGGTAAAAAAAGTTTGGAGAATTTTCTAAACAGTTTGAAATTTATTCAGATTTTTTCTATTATAAATACCCAAAAATCATAAAATCACCTTAATCTTTTTAAAAACCAAGATTTATAATTTTCCTGTATTATATATGATGAATAATAGTGCTACAAAAAGTTTGGAGAATTTTATTAACTGTTTAGTATTTTTCATGAATTTGTGTAGGTTTGAGATATTAAATGAAGGAAAAATAATTAATCACATAAAAAATTAAAGAAAATAATTTTGGAAGACCTTCACTATATTTTAAATGAAAATATAAAGTTTGAAGAGTTTTGGAAACTATTTGATAATATGTTGGATTTTCTTAGTTAAAACACCTTTGTAAATAATAAAATGTTCTACAATTAGTAATATAATAATTCGAAAATACCACCTAAAATTTGTCTTTGAACCACATGAGATAAACAATTCTAGCATTTCAGAAAATTTTGTCACCAAGTAACTAAAATACAAATCTTAAAGTAAAATTTGACATTTCTCTCTATGTAGAAATTGTATATTAGTATTAGATTTGTGACATAGAAACTCACTAGAATGTGTTTTATCAAAGGATCTCGGTACTAAGATGAGTAGGGTATCTCAAGGCATCAATTGTAACTTTTGAAGCATCGTGAGTATTCACGCCTCCCCCTATTTTCGGTTTTTAAATGTTTTGGGGTGGAAAAGCAGGTCCTAAATTATTTATGTATGTTGTATTCATTTTGACTCATATAATCTTGGTTGCTATATTTTGCATGTATGTGTATGTTACTTTAATTCATGAGGAGTGTAGCCCGGTTAAGTCCTTGGAATCATTTGACACAACTTATTCAGTCTTTTGAGACAACTCCTTACTCGAACGATTTGCTTGGGTACATTTTACCATAGTTCACTATGTTTGCAATACACACAGTAGTCTATAGGGCACGATTCGGTCATTAGGCTTGAGTTGTGAACTCATGAATGGAATTTTTATGCACATACGAAACTTGTATATTTATTTTAGCAACAAAACTTGTATACTTAGTTTAGCAACGAAATTTGTAAACTTTTTTTACCATTGAAACTTGTATGCTTATTTTAAAAAGCTCCCAAAACCCTAAAAATCCCTAAAAACCTAAATTTTAAAAATTTAACACCTAAGATTCCATAATTTTTTTTTTATAAAACTTATAATTTCAATTTAAATTAATTAAAATTTTGAAATATAATCAAGGAAAGAAAAATTTGATTATCAACATTTAACCCTAATCTACAAGTTAAATGCCAAGAATTATGAAAAGAAAACTAGGCTAATGCATAGTTTATAAAAAATATGGAACATTTATTAAAAATAGAAGGGATTATATTTAAATGAAAAAAATGAGATGGAGACCCTCTAATACCCTCAAAAAACCCGGCCTCCCCTCTCCCAATATAACTTTCCCCATCCCAACACTCTTAATCATTTTCACCTCTTTTGCACTCCAACTTCATTCTCACTCTCTCTCATTTTCAATCACTTCCACCACCCATTTTCTCTCAAATCCCTTTCCACACCAAGAATCAATTTCTTCAAGTGTTCTTCTTAAGGTAATCAGGAAAACAAGGCGTTATCCGTTCATGTCCACTCATAATTTCACCATTTTATGCATTTCTTTCTACTTCTACTCCATTCTATGAAAAGATTTTGAACCACATACCATAACCACGATTTTGATGATGATGGTGGTCGGATTTCACACAAAAACATCATGCATGATTAAAATGGTGGAATCCCATGATCCAAACCTATGTCAAAATCAAAATAAACCACTTTTATACAAGTTTTGGTGGAGATATCATAATATTAACAAATGTTTTCTTTCAAAAAAGATTTTTAAACTTTTCAAACTCATGCATGGTCTTAAACCAACATGCATGTGTTAACCTTCAAGCCTAAGATGTTCGATGATCAAAGTATGTAGTTAAAATGTCCACACAACTACATGAAGTGATTTAAATCCACCACAACACCTAGAACTAAATTTTTAACACGAATATGATTTTTCCCAGAATCCCACCAATAAAATGAGAACTACTGGATATGTTTAGGAAATAATTTATTTTTCTTGAATTAATATAATTAGTTTAAGAAAATAGAAAAAATTCATATAAAATACATTTTACATCCAATAAATTCTGAGAAAATTTGGCGATGACCCAAACAGTGATTAAAGTCATTTTGATGAAGTTTTATAAACTTCAAGGGTTGTGTTGTGTTGATTTCAATTTACTTTTGTCAAAGAGAAATAAATACTAACATACATTTATGAATGTCCATTATCATATTTGATAATTTTTGCATCTTCTGAATATCATAAGGACTCTATAAAAACTTTATAGATTTTTCCATGACAACTTCGAATTATTCCCATTTTAATGAACATTTAAAGGATTAAATTGATGAAAAAGAGCTACACAATTCCAAAAATAATGAAACTTCATCATAACATCTTATATTACAAATTGATCGTAAATAAAAAGTTTAGTGAATTTTACCTACAATTTAATAATTTTTCTCGAATTAATGCTTATGTAAGAGAATAAAACAATATATATATATATATATATATATATATATATATATATATATATATTAAATAATAGCGGTACGAAACATTTGGAGAATTTTCTAAATAGTTTCCAATTTATTTTTATTTTTGCTATAATAAACACACAAAATTCATAAAATCACCTTAATCTTTTTAAAAACAAAGTTATATATTTTTCCAATTTATTTTGATTTGTGTTGTTTTAAGATATTAAATAAAGGAAAAATAATTAAACACATCAAAAATTCAAAAAAACTTTTCGGGAATACCTTCACTCTATTTGGAATGAAAATATAAAGTTTGAAGATTTTAGTAAATTGTTTGATAATATGTTGGATTTTCTAAGTTAAAACACCTTTGAAAATATTAAAATGTTCTACAATTAATAATATAAAATTTGGAAAATACCACCTAAAATTTGTCTTTGAATCATATGAGATATAAAATTCTGGTATTTCAGAAAAATTTGTCACCAAGTAATTAAACTGCAATTCTTAAAGTGAATTTTGGCATTTCTCTTTATGTAGAAATTGTATATTAGTCTTAGATTTGTGACACATAAACACACTAGAATGCATTGTTATCATAGGATCCCGATACTAAGAT
Organism: Lactuca sativa; assembly: GCF_002870075.4. Taxonomy (NCBI): domain Eukaryota; kingdom Viridiplantae; phylum Streptophyta; class Magnoliopsida; order Asterales; family Asteraceae; genus Lactuca; species Lactuca sativa. The sequence goes on from NC_056629.2 coordinate 147,245,708, forward strand.
GAGTAGGTTTATCTCAAGGCATCACTTGTAACTTTTGAAGCTTCGTGAGTATTCAAGCATCCCCTTATGTTCGGTTTTTAAATGTTTTAGGGTGGAAAAACATGTCCTAATATATTTATGTGTGTTGTATTCATTTTGACTCGTATAATCTGGGTTGCTATATTTTGCATGTATGTTTATGTTACTTTAATTCATGAGGATTGTATTGCAATTAAGTCCTTGGAATCATGTGACGCAACTCTTTAACTCTTTTGAGTCCATGATAATTATGGATAGCGCCATTAAGAGCTAGACAACTCCTTACTCGAATGATTCGCTAGGTGAATTTTACCATATTTCACTATGTTTGTGATACACACAGTAGTCAATAGGGCACGATTCAGTCATTAGCCTTTAGTTGTGAACTCATGAATGGTATTTTTATGCACATACGAAACTTGTATATTTATTTTAGCAACGAATCTTGTATACTTATTTTAGCATCGAAAATTGTATACTTATTTTAGCAATGAAACTTGTATGCTTATTTTAAAAAGGTCCCAAAACCCTAAAAATCCCTAAAAACCTAAATTTTAAAAATTTAACACCTAAGATTCCATAATTTTTTTTATGAAACTTATAATATCAATTTAAATTAATTAAAATTATGAAATAGAATCAAAGAAAGAAAATTTTAATTATCAACATTTAACCCTAATCTACAAGTTAAATGCCAAGAATTATGAAAAGAAAACAAGGCTAATGCATAGTTTATAAAAAAAATATGGAACATTTATTAAAATTAGAAGGGATTATGTTTAAATTAAAAAAAATGAGAGGGAGACCCTCTAATACCTGCAAAAAACCCAGCCTCCCCTCTCCCAATATAACTTTCCCCTTCCCAACACTCTTAATCAGTTTCACCTCTCTTGCACTCCAACTTCTTTCTCACTCTCTCTCATTTTCAATCACTTCCACCACCAATTTTCTCTCAAATCCCTTTTTAACTAACGAAAATCAACATCCAAGAAGCTATTTCCACACCAAGAATCATCTTCTTCAAGTGTTCTTCTTAAGGTAATCACGAAAACCAAGCATTATCCCTTCATTTCCACTCATAATTTCACCATTTTATGCCTTTCTTTCTACTTCTACTCCATTCTATGAAATGATTTTGAACCACATACCATAACCACGATTTTGATGATGATGGTGGTAAGATTTCACACAGAAACATCATGCATGATTAAAATGGTGGAATCCAATGATCCAAACCTATGTCAAAATCAAAACAAACCACTTTTATACAAGTTTAGTGGAAATATCATAATATTAACCAATGTTTTCTTTCAAAAACGATTTTTAAACTTTTCAAACTCATGCATGGCCTTAAACCAACATCCATGTGTTGATCTTTAAGCCTAAGATGTTTGATGATCAAAGTTTGTAGTTAAAATGTCCATACAACTACTTGAAGTGATTTAAATCCACCACAGTACTTACAACTCAATTTTTAACACGAATATGATTTTTCCCAGAATCCCGCCAACAAAATGAGAAGTACTAGATATTTTTAGAAAATAATTTTTTTTCTTGAATTAATATAATTAGTTTAAGAAAATAGAAAAAAATTCATATAAAATACTTTTTACAGCCAATAAATTCTGAGAAAATTTGGCGACGACCCAAACAGTGATTAAAGTCATTTTGATGAAGTTTTATGAACTTCAAGGGTCGTGTTGTGTTGATTTCAATTTACTTTTGTCAAAGAGAAATAAATACTAAAATACATTTATTAATGTCCAATACCAAATTTGATAATTTTCGCATCTTCTGAATATCATAAGGACTCTATAAAAAATTTATAGATTTTTCCATGACAATTTCGTATTATTCCCATTTTAATGAACATTTTAAGGATTAAATTGATGAAAAATAGCTACACAATTCCAAAAATAATGAAACTTCATCAGAACATCTTATATTACAAATTGATCGTAAATAAAAAGTTTAGTGAATATTACCTACAATTTAATAATTTTTCACGAATTAATGCTTATGTAAGAGAATAAAACAATATATATATATATATATATATATATATATATATATATATATATATATATATATATATATATATATATTACATAATAGCGGTACGAAACGTTTGGAGAATTTTCTAAACAGTTTCCAATTTATTTTTATTTTTGCTATAATAAATACAAAAAATTCATAAAATCACCTTAATCTTTTTAAAAACCAAGTTATATATTTTTCCAATTTATTTCGATTTGTGTTGGTTTAAGATATTAAATAACGGAAAAATAATTAAACACATCAAAAATTCAAGAAAACTTTTCGGGAATACCTTCAATCTATTTGGAATGAAATTATAAAGTTTAAATATTTTAGTAAATTGTTTGATAATATGTTGGATTTTCTTAGTTAAAACACCTTTGAAAATATTAAAATGTTCTACAATTAATAATATAAAATTTGTCTTTGAATCATATGAGATATAAAATTCTGGTATTTCAGAAAAATTTGTCACCAAGTAATTAAACTGCAATTCTTAAAGTGAATTTTGGCATTTCTCTCTATGTAGAAATTGTATATTAGTCTTAGATTTGTGACACATAAACACACTAGAATGCATTGTTATCATAGGATCCCGATACTAAGATGAGTATGTGTATCTCAAGGCATCACTTGTAACTTTTGAAGCTTCGTGAGTATTCACGCATCCCCCCTATGTTCGGTTTTTAAGTGTTTTAGGGTAGAAAAACATGTCCTGATTTATTTATGTATGTTTTATTCATTTTGACTCGCATAATCTGGGTTGCTATATTTTGCATGTATGTTTATGTTACTTTAATTCATGAGGATTGTATTGCAGTTAAGTCCTTGGAATCACGTGACACTAGTCTTTAACTCTTTTGAGTCCATGATAATTATGGATAGCGCCATTAAGAGTTAGACAACTACTTACTCGAACGATTCGCTGGGTGCATTTTACCATATTTCACTATGTTTGCGATACACACAGTAGTCAATAGGGCACGATTCGGTCATTAGCCTTGAGTTGTGAACTCATGAATGATATTTTTATGCACATACGAAACTTGTATATTTATTTAAGCAACGAATCTTGTATATTTATTTTAGCAACGAAAATTGTATATTTATTTTAGCAATGAAACTTGTATGCTTATTTTAAAAAGGTCCAAAAACCCTAAAAATCCCTAAAAACCAAAATTTTAAAAATTTAACACCTAAGATTCCATAATTTTTTTTATGAAACTTATAATATCAATTTAAATTAATTAAAATTATGAAATAGAATCAAAGAAAGAAAATTTTAATTATCAACATTTAACCCTAATCTACAACTTAAATGCCAAGAATTATGAAAAGAAAACAAGGCTAATGCATAGTTTATAAAAAAAATATGGAACATTTATTAAAATTAGAAGGGATTATATTTAAATTAAAAAAATGAGAGGGAGACCCTCTAATACCCTCAAAAAACCCAGCCTCCCCTCTCCCAATATAACTTTCCCCTTCCCAACACTCTTAATCATTTTCACCTCTCTTGCACTCCAACTTCTTTCTCACTCTCTCTCATTTTCAATCACTTCCACCACCAATTTTCTCTCAAATCCCTTTCTAACTAACGAAAATCAACATCCAAGAAGCAATTTCCACACCAAGAATCATCTTCTTCAAGTGTTCTTCTTAAGGTAATCACGAAAACCAAGCATTATCCCTTCATTTCCACTCATAATTTCACCATTTTATGCATTTCTTTCTACTTCTACTCCATTCTATGAAAAGATTTTGAACCACATACCATAACCACGATTTTGATGATGATGGTGGTAAGATTTCACACAAAAACATCATGCATGATTAAAATGGTGGAATCCCATGATCCAAACCTATGTCAAAATCAAAACAAACCACTTTTATACAAGTTTAGTGGAAATATCATAATATTACCCAATGTTTTCTTTCAAAAACGATTTTTAAACTTTTCAAACTCATGCATGGCCTTAAACCAACATGCATGTGTTGATCTTTAAGCCTAAAATGTTTGATGATCAAAGTATGTAGTTAAAATGTCCACACAACTACTTGAAGTGATTTAAATACACCACAGTACCTACAACTCAATTTTTAACACGAATATGATTTTTCCCAGAATCCCACCAATAAAATGAGAAGTACTAGATATTTTTAGAAAATAATTTATTTTTCTTGAATTAATATAATTAGTTTAATAAAATAGAAAAAAATTCATATAAAATACTTTTTACATCCAATAAATTCTGAGAAAATTTGGAGACGACCCAAACAGTGATTAAAGTCATTTTGATGAAGTTTTATGAACTTCAAGGGTCGTGTTGTGTTGAGTTCAATTTACTTTTGTCAAAGAGAAATAAATACTAAAATACATTTATTAATGTCCAATACCAAATTTGATAATTTTCGCATCTTCTGAATATCATAAGGACTCTATAAAAAATTTATAGATTTTTCCTTGACAATTTCATATTATTCCCGTTTTAATGAACTTTTAAAGGATTAAATTGATGAAAAATTGGTACACAATTCCAAAAATAATGTAACTTCATAAGAATATCTTATCTTACAAATTGATCGTAAATAAAAAGTTTAGTGAATTTTACCTACAATTTAATAATTTTTCTCGATTTAATGCTTATGTAAGAGAATAAAACAAAGAATATATATATATATATATATATATATATATATATATATATATATATATATATATATATATATATATATATATATATATTAAATAACAGCGGTACGAAACATTTGGAGAATTTTCTAAACAGTTTCCAATTTATTTTTATTTTTGCTATAATAAATACACAAAATTCATAAAATCACCTTTATCCTTTAAAAACAAAGTTATATATTTTTCCAATTTATTTCAATTTGTGTTGGTTTAAGATATTAGGTAAAGGAAAAATAATTAAACACATCGAAAATTCAAGAAAACTTTTCGGGAATACCTTCACTGTATTTGGAATGAAAATATAAAGTTTGAAGATTTTAGTAAACTGTTTGATAATATGTTGGATTTTCTTAGTTAAAACACCTTTGAAAGTATTAAAATGTTCTACAATTAATAATATAAAATTTGTCTTTGAATCATATGAGATATAAAATTCTGGTATTTCAGAAAAATTTGTCACCAAGTAATTAAACTGCAATTCTTAAAGTGAATTTTGGCATTTCTCTCAATGTAGAAACTGTATATTAGTCTTAGATTTGTGACACATAAACACACTAGAATGCATTGTTATCATAGGATCCCGATACTAAGATGAGTAGGTTTATCTCAAGGCATCACTTGTAACTTTTGAAGCTTCGTGAGTATTCAAGCATCCCCTTATGTTCGGTTTTTAAATGTTTTAGGGTGGAAAAACATGTCCTAATATATTTATGTATGTTGTATTCATTTTGACTCGTATAATCTGGGTTGCTATATTTTGCATGTATGTTTATGTTACTTTAATTCATGAGGATTGTATTGCAGTTAAGTCCTTGGAATCATGTGACGCAACTCTTTAACTCTTTTGAGTCCATGATAATTATGGATAGCGCCATTAAGAGCTAGACAACTCCTTACTCGAATGATTCGCTAGGTGAATTTTACCATATTTCACTATGTTTGCGATACACACAGTAGTCAATTGGGCACGATTCGGTCATTAGCCTTGAGTTGTGAACTCATGAATGGAATTTTTATGCACATATGAAACTTGTATATTTATTTTAGCAATGAATCTTGTATACTTATGTTAGCAACGAAACTTGTACACTTATTTTAGCAATGAAACTTGTATGCTTATTTTAAAAAGGTCCCAAAACCCTAAAAATCCCTAAAAACCTAAATTTTAAAAATTGAACACCTAAGATTCCATAATTTTTTATATGAAACTTATAATGTCAATTTAAATTAATTAAAATTTTGAAATAGAATCAAGGAAAGAAAAATTTTAATTATCAACATTTAACCCTAATCTACAAGTTAAATGCCAAGAATTATGAAAAGAAAACTAGGCTAATGCATAGTTTATATAAAAAAAAATATGGAACATTTATTAAAAATAGAAGGGATTATATTTAAATTAAAAAAAATGAGAGGGAGACCCTCTAATACCCTAAAAAAACCCAGCCTCCCCTCTCCCAATATAACTTTCCCCTTCCCAACACTCTTAATCATTTTCACCTCTCTTGCACTCAAACTTCTTTCTCACTCTCTCTCATTTTCATTCACTTCCACCACCCATTTTCTCTCAAATCCCTTTCTAACTAACAAAAATCAACATTCAAGAAGCTATTTCCACACCAAGAATCATCTTCTTCAAGTGTTCTTCTTAAGGTAATCACGAAAACCAAGCATTATCCCTTCATTTTCACTCACAATTTCACCATTTTATGCATTTCTTTCTACTTTTACTCCATTCTATGAAAAGATTTTGAACCACATACCATAACCACGATTTTGATGATGATGGTGGTAAGATTTCACACAAAAACATCATGCATGATTAAAATGGTGGAATCCCATTATCCAAACCTATATCAAAATCAAAAGAAACCACTTTTATACAATTTTGGTTGAAATATCATAATATTAACCAATGTTTTCTTTCGAAAATGATTTTTAAACTTTTCAAACTCATGCATGGCCTTAAACCAACATGCATGTGTTGATCTTCAAGCCTAAGATGTTTGATGATCAAAGTATGCAGTTAAAATGTCCACACAACTACATGAAGTAATTTAAATCTACCACAGTACCTAGAACTCATTTCTAACACCAATCAGATGTTTCCCTTAATCCCACCAATAAAATGACAAGTACTGGTTATTTTTAGGAAATAATTTAATTTTCTTGAATTAATATAATTATTTCAAGAAAATAAAACAAAAAATCATTAATACTTTTTCCATCCAATAAATTCTGAGAAAATTTGGCAACAACACAAAAACTGATTAAAGTCATTTTATGAAGTTTTATTTACTTCAAAGGTCGTGTTGTGTTGAGTTCAATTAACTTTTGACAAAGAGAAATAAATACTAAAATACATTTATGAATGTCCATAACTATATTTGATAATTTTCGCATCTTCTGAATATTATAAAGAGTTGATAACAAATGTATAGATTTTTCTATGACAATTTGGTATTTTTGTCAATTTAATGAACTTTTAAAGGATTAAATTGATAAAATATAGCTACACTATTCCAAAAATAATGAAACTTCATCAGAACATCTTATATTGCATATTGATCATAAATAAAAAGTTTAGTGAATTTTACCTATACTTTAATAATGTTTCAAGAATTAATGCTTATTTAAGAGAATAAAACAAAGAAAAATAGTTAAGATATCTGAATATAACATTTGAAATTTTTTCCAGCTTATATATATATATATATATATATATATATATATATATATATATATATATATATATATATATATATATAATAACAGTGGTACAAAACGTTTGGAGAAATTTCTAAACAGTTTCAAAATTATTTTTATTTTTGCTATAATAAATACACAAAATTCATAAAATCACCTTAATCTTTTTTAAAAACCAAGTTATATATTTTTCCAATTTATTTTGATATGTGTTGGTTTAAGATATTAAATAAAGGAAAAATATTTAAACACATAAAAAATTCAAGAGAGCTTTTCCGGAAGACCTTCACTATATTTGGAATGAAAATATAAAGTTTGAAGATTTTAGGAAACTGTTTGATTATATGTTGGATTTTCTTAGTTAAAACACCTTTAAAAATATTAAAATGTTCTACAATTAATAATATATAATTTGGAAAATACCAGCTAAAATTTGTCTTTGAGCCACATGAGATACAAAATTCCAGCATTTCAGGAAATTTTTACACCAAGTAATTAAAATCAATTTCTTAAAGTAAATTTTGGCATTTCTCTATATGTAGAAATTGTATATTAGTATTAGATTTATCACATAGAAGCTCACTAGAATGTGTTGTTATCATAGGATCCCAGTGCTACGACATGTAGGTGTATATTAATGCATCACTTGTAACTTTTAAATCATCATGAGTATTCATGCCTCCAACTATTTTCGGTTTTTAAATGTTTTAGGATAGAAAAGCATGTGCTAAATTATTTATGGTTGTTGTATTTATTTTGACTCATGTAATCTTGGTTGCTACATTTTGCATGTGTGTTTATGCTACTTTAATTCACGAGCACCGTATCGTGATTAAGTCCCTGGAATCATTTGACACAACTCATTAACTATTTTGAGCCCATGGTCATTATGGATGGTGCTATTAGAAGGTAGAAAACTCCTCACTTGCACGATTCGCTTGAATGCATTTTACGATATTTCACTATGTTTGTGATACACATAGTAGTCAATAGGTCACGATTCGGTCATTTTAGCAACGAAACTTGTTTACTCGTTTTAGCAACAAACTATATTTCCCATGAGAATATGAACTTTCCATCTCATTTTGGCACCATACATTATTTCTTATGATGACAACGAACTTTTTTTTATGCAAACTTATTTACTAATTTCACCTAAGTACACATCACTTGTAGGAGCATTCACATGTGTTGTCTTTTAAATACATTGTAGCACCATACATTATTTCTTATGATGACAACGAACTTTTTTATGCTTTTTAATACTATAGTTGGTTTTGTCTTTTAGCTTTTTCTATGAGACCCTTTGTACTGTCACGCCGCGTGTTTCCGCTTTAGCGGGGTGTGACCCTTCACGTCGTGAGCTTGGCAAAATTAGGGTTTCAATATCTTTTCCATTTTTTAAATATGAAGCGTCATTAAATATGGATAAATGCCAAATTTAAAATGTTTATTGATAAATATTATTTAAATGTGTTTATTTGAATTTAATATTTATTTAGTATTAATAGAGATTTATAAATTTGAAGATTAACCCATCATGTTTTTATTAATTGTTATATTGCATCCTTGAAATTAATTGGAATTAATAATAGACAACTAAATTTGAATAGTTTTAAATTTTCCCACTATATATGTAAGATCCATATCTATTATATGTATAAGAGAATTACAATATGCGTCCTCGTATATTTTAGATATTGGCATTTTCAGTCTTACCGCAACTAGGCTCATCCATTATGGTGTAGGGGTTTAAGTAGGTCTATATGATTCCTAATGAGGTCGGTTTTTAATATGGTTCACGCTTACCACCCTCACCAACCTATTGCATTTTGAGAGTGGAGTTACAGAAAGGGTTTGATAGTGATAATGGTCAATCTAAAATTATTCTAAATACAAGTATAAAACAAAATCCCGTTTTTTAAATAAAAGTGAATCTTGTGCTATCCATAAAATTTGTACATTCTCTTTATAACTTGTTGATAGGACTCATGTGGTTAACCGACACGTCAATTTGAGAGTATAAGTAGAGAATTATGTGAGACTCGTGAATCTCAGGTGTAACTTTAGCTAGGGACCATGCAATTTTGTATGGGTGATTCACCATCTGTTTAATGATCCACGACATCCTTGTCATTGAATTCGAGATGAACAAAATCAAAGATTAACATTCCATTGATAGTCAATGAATCTCAAAGATATAGGAATTTCGTGGTGATCCAAATTGACAAAGAGTTTTGTCTACCTAAATAACTTTGTGATGTGTTTACGGCATCCCTTTACACATCATGAAGCCAAATATGGATCCTAGCCTTAATCTAATAATTTCATTTAAGGATAATATTTATTAAGGAATTTATATATCAAACTAAATTGAATCTTATCTTTTGTAGATGTCGACCCCAGTCAACAACAACAACAACAATCCTCCTCCTCCGCTTCCTCCCCTAACTCAAACAAGCTTCTCTCTTATGTCAGTTCTAAATAGGGAACAACTCAATGGGGATGGATCCAACTATCTTGATTGGATCAGGACCTTGAGATTCACGTTGAGATATGAGAACAAAGGGTATGTTCTCGATGATGATGTTCCCGAACTTGGAGAGAATGCTACACAGATGAAGTTACTGCCTACAATAAGCATTACGATGAATCAACCAAACTGTCTTGCCTTATGTTAGCGACCATGGCTTCTGGCCTCCAAAAGAACTTTGAAAATTAAGGCGCTTATGACATAAACCTCCATCTCGAGGATAAGTTCCAAGAGCAGGCTGGTAAGAACGATTCAAGATCGTTAGGTACCTCATGGCATGTAAGCAACAAGAGGGAGCTTGTGTGTGTGCGCACGTCCAAAAAATGAACTCTTACATAAACAGACTTGAGAATGTAGCTATCGAGCTGCCTTAGGATTTACCATTGACATAGTCTTGAACTCACTTAGTAGTTCATACTCGTAGTTTATCATGTACTTTAATATGAACAAACCCGATAAGACCTTGATGGAGTTGCATGGCATGCTCAAGACTGCTGAGGCGAGAATGAAGAAACCTAACAACAACTCCAGCCCTACTGCCCTAGTCTTGGCCCTTCATTGTGATTCTACTAAAAGGAAAAGGTTTTCTAATTCCAAAGGAAAGGGAAAGGGCAAGGTTGGACAGTTTGACCAAGGCCCTAAGAGAAAGGTCCAACTTGAGATAGCTCCTTCTGCTGATCCAAGTGAGGCCATTTGTTTTTATTGTCAGTCAAAGGGACACTGGAAGCATAGTGTTCTTAAGTATCTGGATGACCTTAAGAAGGGAAAAGTCAAGGTGACTGGCACCTCAGGTATGTTTATGATACAACTCCACAACACATCTACTTCTAACTCTTGGATTCTTGATATAGGATTTGGTACTCATATTTGCTCTGATATGTAGGGTCTAAGACAAAGTAGGAAGTTGAGGCATGGTGAGCTCAACCTGATCATGGGAAACAGGCACAAGTAAGTTGTTACAAGGATTGGGAATTATGAGTTCACACTTGGTGGTGGTGTTTATCTTATGTCTTTTCATGAACTCTATAAGGATGGTTATCATTTATCTGTTGACAATGATAATGGTGATATTTTGGTTTATAAGAATGATTGTTTTATTTTCAAAGCTAGTCCTTGTAAAGCTATGTATGAAATTGTTGTTTGCATTGCTGAAATTGATAAACTATATTTGAATGTTGGTTCCTCTAATAGTGAACTAGATAAATCGTGTGTTTGGCATTGTCGACTTAGCCACATAAAAAAAGCGAATCGCCAAGCTCCAATCGGATGCGATCTTGGAATCATTTAACCTCAAATCAAATGATGTATGTGAATCTTGCTTACTTAGCAAGATGTTAAAAGCGTCATTCACATGGCACTGTGAAAGAGGCAAGGATTTGTTGGATCTCATACACACAGATGTTTTTGGACCATTCACAATCCACCACAAGACATGGAGAAAGATACTTCGTAACTTTTATCGACTATTTTAGCAAATATGGATATATCTATCTAATCAAGCATAAGTCAGAAACCTTTGAGGTGTTCAAAGAGTTTCAAAATAAAGTAGAGAACCAATTGGGCAGAAAGATCAAGATGCTCCGATCCGATAGGGGTGGAGAATATTCAAGTCTTGAATTCTATGATCATCTTAGGAATTGTGGAAGAGTTTCACAATTGTCTCCTCCCAAAACACCACAGTTGGATGGTGTGGCTGAGAGAAGAAATATAACGCTATTAGATATGGTTCGATCTATTATGAGTCGAGCTACACTTCCAATATCTTTATGGGGGTATACCTTAGAGACAACCGCCCACATCGTAAACCTCGTACCCACTAAGAAAGTTGCTAAAACGCCCTATGAGATGTTGCCCTTGGACACGTCCTTCTCTAGCACATATAAAAGTTTGGGGTTATAATGATTTCGTTCACTGCAAGGCGAATGATAAGCTCGAGCCCAGATCAGAGAAGTGTTACTTCATTGGTTATCCACAAAAGTGTTTTGGTTACTTGTTCTATAAGGCTTCTAAGAACAACGTGTTTGTTGCTCTCATGGGATTCTTCCTCGAGAGGGATCTCATTTCCAAAGAGGATAGTAGGAGCTAGATTGACTTAGAATAGCTTCAAGATTCAAGTGAAGAAGAATCGTTAGTGGACACTAGCACTCAAACTGAGGTGCAACAACCTATTGAGGAACCTCAACCTGAGGGAGATCAACCTGCAGGACAAAATGATATATCTCCACATCCCCTTCGCATATATAGTAGAGTTCATCTTCCTCCTGAGTTCTAAGTGTTGGGTTTTTATTCAAAAACCCCGTTTCATAACCGGTACAAATGACAACAAAAGATTTCAAAACATTGAATAAGATTAAAAACTATTTCACCCACCAAGGATCACCTTGCATTAGTTAGAATGATAAAAACAACCATAAAAGGGAAATCATAACAACCTTTGAAGACTTTGATCCTCATGGGAGATTGGAAGTTGATGAAGTGTGGCATGAAACTCTAAAACAAGAGATCCCTACAAGTATCTACCAAGCAAGAGTAGAACCATCAGAACATGCTAGTATTCACTTGTAATTTGTTGTTCATGAGCCTTTCAAATATATACCAAATAAATGTTCAAAGGTTAAGAAACAAAGGCACATTATTTGACATCAAAATGCAAGAGAATAGAGGAGATGAAGAGCTTCCAAACTCGAAATTTGGAAGCCCTTTAGAACCTCTCATGCTCACGGTTTTGACTCCAAAGAAGGAGAATGAGGCTTGCTAGAAGTGTATCAAAACCCTTCCATGCCTTCACTTATATAATGCCCAAAAATCAAAGGGAGACCATAAAGCAAAAGCAACATGGGACATGTTTCTTACAAGCATGCATGTAGAATAGACAAGGCATGCATGACTTGTCTCCTCCCAATTTTCAGCCTTATGGTTAATGGATGGAACCAAAGGATGTTCCATTATCATATGACTAGTTTATACATGTATAAATTTATATACCAACTTTATATAAAAGGCTATCATTTATATAAAGTGATGCATATATTCAAACAAGTAGTGTTATATATATATATATATATATATATATATATATATATATATATATATATATATATATATATATATATATATATATATAACTACCTTTTTTTATATAAATAAAATCTAACTAGTTTATTAAGATATAAATATATCATATATCATATAAATAATAAAACTTTATGATATATTTTATAAGTTGTTATTTCTCTAATAAATATTATTTCCACAAATAATAAATTCTCAATTAGTAAAAAATATTATTTCGATGAAATAATAATTTTCCAGTGAAATACATGTTTTGATATATTTGTTAATAATAATATTATACTAATAAATAATCAATTGACGGTAACTTGCTATATGGTGTGACCCTATAGGATCATATATGATTAGAAATATCATTCTGTAATGACTCTTCGACATACAAGATCTTTCACTATGGTTTCCATGTGAGCACAGAAGGATACATATTGATCAGTGATCGTACACTAGTTGATATGGATGAGCCATCCAACTATAAGGAAGCAATGGAAGGATCTGAGGCTTCCAAGTGGATGGAAAACATATAGAGCGAGATTCAGTCCATGTACAATAACTAAGTTTGGAATTTGGTTGATCCCACACCTGGCACCAAAATTGTTGGGTGAAAGTGGATCTTCAAAAAGAAGACCAACATGGATGGGAATGTGCACACGTTCAAGGCTAGGTTGGTTGCAAAAGGTTATACTTAAACTCAAGGGATTGATTATGAGGAAACTTTTTCACCAGTAGCCAAGATCAAGTTGATGGGTTATGAGCATAACCACATCCTATGTGATCAAGCAACCCTAATTGCTGTGGATCTAAGTTTTTCATTGGTTGAACATGCAATTGAATACCAAAGCAATAAACCCTAGATCTAGCATACAATTTCAAAAATTATATAACATAAGTGTTTTGATGTTTACCTTGCTTGTTATGTAGCAATAACTAGAACTCGTTGTAGATCCTTGACTCTTGAAGCCCGCCTCCTAAGAATGAAGGAATGGATTAATCACGTTTGGGGCTGGTGGATGGATCGACTTTCCTTAACATAGATGGTGGATGGGCTTCACTCACTCGCCTACTATACGCTACTATACCACTTTTAGGGTAGGCTAGGCTAACTCAGCCGCTTACTTCTACTAATGTAGGGCTAAATAGCGCCTTTTTTTTTAAAATAACCAATTTGAATTATTGCGAACCTATAGGTCCTTAGTAGCGTTGACAAAGAAGAACAGTCGGCTTTCCGTATCTAAGGTAAGGGGAATAATGCTAATCTATGTGCCAAGGAAGGTAGGCCTTTAAGGAAGTAATTCATCCGGTAGGTACTACTAACTAGAAGAGATTGAGAAAAAGGGATTTTATCTCCCTAAGGTCGAGTCTCCTTCCTATCCTTTTCAGTCTGTTTTCACTTCCTCCATCTTTGGAATTGAATCAATAGTAGCAGAAGGAGGCAAGTAACTGATTAAGGAAAGGCATGAGTTTCATTTTCCAAGTAAGTTATGAAAAAAAGTTCTTATTAGCGTTCACCCTTTCTCCGCTTCAAAAGGAGCTGAATTTCAAGAACTTAAGACTTTTGAGACGGCCCTAAAGAAAGAAGTACAGGAGCTGAAGTCGATTCACCAACAGAGAAGGGGGGTCGGACATGAATACGATTTGCGGACATGAAACATAATAAAGGCAGATGCCAAGAAGTGGGCAAGGAACTTCCATAGGGACTTGTAGTCTTTACTTCCTTTGGAGGCTGGGACAATAAGGGCTTCAGTTATTGAAGAAAATGTCCCGATGAACCTTTATACGCACTTTATGTCGCTAACCCGTGGCGGACAGAGCTAGCAGGTGACGGTAAAGGTACCTCCACATTTCGAACCTCGGGAGAGAAGGATGTTGATCGAGCTTTTCCATGCCTAGTCCTAGTTTTGGTTAAAGACCCAGAACGGGCTATAGATCCGCCCGCGCGCGAGATCAGATCGACTACTCTACTACCATCATGCCGAATTTATTCAATAGGACGGAAAATGAATAGCTTATTCATAATCTTAGAGGCCCTGCACCGCTGCATTAAATTGCATTCAATTGCTCTGTCATAAAGAAAGGGAAGGAAATCTTTTTTTGATCAATCGCCTGAACCTGCCTTTGTTAGTGACTCAGGTCCTAACAACTTGATGTCAGACTGTTCAACATGAGGGACATCTAAGTCCCGTCCCGTTTGGAGAATGACCCCTTATGGCACGGCTTAGTCAGTTATTCTCGCAGTTCAGATAAGATTCGGACCGCCACTTCTCTGAAAACATGGTTCTTGCCCCCTCTCTCCTCCCCCCTTTGAGCTTGTCCATTCGTTGGGTGATCCCTTGCTCTCACGTTCGAGTGTTTGCTCGTCGTTTAGGCCGGTGAGTGAGATTTCTGCTCATTGCAGTCACCTCCGGGCTTCTTCGCACCTGGATAGTACTAGGATCCTTCTACCTCGACCCTTGATCAGATAAAGCTGCCCGCCCTATGACCCACAACGTAATTAGGGAAGACTCCATTCTAAAGCCACTAAAGGAGTTCAACGTAGAGCAACAAGCCCAATTAAGGGATATAGCTATTCGACACTTTGAATTCAAAGCTCTTTGATAGTGACTTCTTTCGGGGCGACGAATGGCTACTTCAATCTAGAAAACAGCTGGAAACTCGAGAGGGTCGCCTTTGGGAGCGTTCGCCGGTAACCATCACGACAACATAAAAAGGAAGGAGTGAGGCTGACTGAATCCAATCCATAAACCCGGAACCAAGATCGAAAAGATTGAAAAATTCAATCATTCACAACCACTGATGAAGGATTCCTCGAAAAGTTAAGGATTAGTAATCTTTTTTAGAAATCGAATGGATTCGGTCTTATACATACGTGAGGAAGGTAATAAAAAAAAGAAAGAAGATGAGTTCTTCTTTCTTTTATCACTTAGGAGTCGTGTGAGATGAAAGTCTCATGCACGGTTTTGAATGAGAGAAAGAAGTGAGGAATCCTCTTTTCGACTCTAACTCTCCCACTCCAGTCGTTGCTTTTCTTTCTGTTACTTCGAAAGTAGCTGCTTCAGCTTCAGCCACTCGAATTTTCGATATTCCTTTTTATTTCTCATCAAACGAATGGCATCTTCTTCTGGAAATCCTAGCTATTATTAGCAGGATATTGGGTAATCTCATTGCTATTACTCAAACAAGCATGAAACGTATGCTTGCATATTCGTCTATAGGTCAAATCGGATATGTAATTATTGGAATAATTCTTGGAGACTCAAATGATGGATATGCAAGCAGGATAACTTATATGTTATTCTATATCTCCATGAATCTAGGAACTTTTGCTTGCATTGTCTTATTTGGTCTACGTACCGGAACTGAGAACATTCGAGATTATGCAAGATTATACACGAAAGATCCTTTTTTTGGCCTATTGCGGGGATGAGAGAAAAGAGTGAGATGACCGAAAGGGAAGGTGTGCAAAGAGGCATACTGGCTGAATAGGAAGCTAACCAAGGTACTGAAAAGACAATGGCAAGAGGTAGAATGAAGGAGGTTTCTCCAAAGCGGGATGAACTCAAGGAAAGCATCCGTAAGAGCCAATAGAAGGGAATGCGGTTTCATCATCTATGCTTTATGCGCCAGGTTTTCAGACCTATCCTGTTGGATGAGCTGTTGTGTGCCTCCTTTTCATCCCCTCTGGATAATTGTCCTAAATACCATTTTTCCTTTATTAGGATGCTTTTTGTTCGGATTAGCCTATCCCGCAAGAGAACTTCCTAAACTGGATAGTTTGACTGCGAATCTTCTTGCTATCAATACCCTGAGTTTAGTTCAAAAGGGTGATCTAGGATTTGCTATTACCTATCAAGCTCGAACAATGGTAAACTACCCAGCTGCTAAAATCCATCTTTCCTCGATTCCTATGAGGGCGTGATAGACTTTGATCTGTATTTGAATCATTTAGAGTGTTAGCAGATTTCCTTAGCGGGGAAGTCACTTGTCTCTTCAATTGACTTTCATTCAATATCCCATTCCCGCTGCATCGGCTAGTCAAAGATCACCCCTAAATTTATTCAAAATCTGCGGTTGGCATGGCAGTGTAAGGTGCTCGTCGATCTCTCCGAACCGTTATACCCCAAGCCACGGCGAAACAGCCCAAGCGCAAGCAAGCTTGGCCGCCCAACGTCCTCAAATCATTCAATGTCATCAGCTGAGAATGTAGATCAGTCATCAAGAAGTAAGGCCCAGAGAGCACACTGACATTCATTGCCATGTTCGATCTGAGTACAATCGAATTGCTAAGTTACAGCTACTCCTAGTGCGAAAAAAAAGAAAGAAAAAAAAGGGACAACAGTGTGTTGTGGTCGTGTACCCTTTGCACCATGTTCTCTTCTGACTTTTAGACCTCCACTCCCTCTGCCACCATTCAATAGGCTTGGCGTCTCGCGGTCCTTCATGACACCAGAGTTAGATTAGACTTTGGACTTGATCAAACTCTGGCTCACCTGGAAAGTCATTTTTTTTATTGGCCCAGGATAGAAGCAGATGTCCAACGGTGATGGGTTGTGTGTGCTCTATGCAGCACGTCTAAGCCGTCCAACAGGAAGTTGGGGCCTTATCAGCCCAATACCTTCCTGGCCATGGGAAAAGCATAACCATAGATTTCGTAGGACGATTGCCCTATCTCTTAAATTAAAGGGGGAATAACTATGTTTTTGTCGTAGTCAACCTTTCGGATTCAGTAAGATGGCCATTTTGTACCAGGTCGACGCGCTGGCCGAATTCTACTTCAAAAATGTACAGGTCTAATGCTGTCTTTATCAAAAAGATGCTGCAATCTTCAATCATCGTTCATCGAGCGCTTTCTCTCATCTGCCTTCTATGTATGCCTTTGTGGTCGTTAACGAGAGCAATCGGCAGACCCAGTCTCTCTTGGAATCCTGAATATGCTAATAATTGTACTAATCCACATATGTCTATCTCCCAGTACTAGTTGCAGTAATGAGAATTCCCCTATTTATTTGATGAGAAATGTGAAACGCAAAAAGAAAAGATCCCCCGTTAGGTTAGGAATGATATTCTGCTCCCTGCCCCCCTTTTCATAGAAAATGGAGAGAGGTATTGATGTCTTTTTTGAATCCGGCGTCGGGACTGATGGGGCTCAAACCCGCAACTTCCGCCTTGACAGGGCGGTGCTCTGACCGATTGAACTACAATCCCAGGAAAATGAGGTGTACAGCCTCCAATTTTTTTTTCTCTTCATTTGAACTATTGACTTTCGCCGTGTTGTAACAAAAACATGAATGATATACTATATTATATTCTAATAATTCTATCTATTTTGAAATGCAGTAGAGTAGACTCATAGTGGGCTAATTCATGAATCAAATGGTTTTATTTTAAAGAGTCACGCTCTTTCACTTTAAAGGCCCTAAGCTAACAAAGAGGCTTAAGTCATCGCTTCAAATCCGAGAAAGGGCTTTTTTTTTTTTAGTTTTGGAATGTTCATTATGATAAGTAGTTGATTAGGAGAACTGCTATGCCTCAACCGAGAACCCGTTAGTAGCAGCGAGCGAGAGCGGATTGGGGCTTTGAAGAAAAACAAAGACGAAGCTTCGTTCCTCAGCAAAGTGTTCATTTCTTTTTCGCCAGGTTTCATTCTCTTTCTTTTTTGATTGGATGATGGAAAAACCAGAAAGCTACGGCTTGAAAGCTTACCTTCTTCTCTTTTGGAGAAAGGGCTTTCTTTATAGATGAAGACGTTGAGTAAGGGGAGCGGAGCTTGAAGAGCGAAGCGAGCTGCGCTAGCCTATTACGTTTTTCAGCAGCAAGCTACGGTCTAACGCTTGCCTTCGGTGGCTAACCGGGCGAAAACTCCAAAACTAGGGTTCCAATCCTTTCTCTAATAATCAGGTAAGCTTTCAAGCCCCTTGACTTTCTATTAGATTAGTTTAGTCAAGGGCGCTGTGAACTGTAATTGTGAAAAGGTTGGAAGATCTGGCCAAAGAAGGTGATAGCCCTGTAGATTCGTTCCCATGGTTCGATCCTTCCCAGTAAAACGCGGCGTGTTCGAATTCTGATTGCTTTTACGCGAGAAAGGGGGACCACCTCTAAGCCTAAGTATTCCTCAATGACCGATAGCGTACAAGTACCGTGAGGGAAAGGTGAAAAGAACCCTAGTTAGGGAGTTCAATAGAGAACCAGAGATCCGATGCGAACAATCAGTCGAAGGAGCGGAGCTTAGAGCCTTGATTTTCTATATTAGTCAAACGCACTCACTCTAACAGCGTACCTTTTGCACGATGGGTCAGCGAGGAAATGGGAAGAGCGGCTTAAGCCATTAGGTGTAGGCGCTTTCCAGAGGTGGAATCTTCTAGTTCTTCCTATTTGACCCGAAACCGACCGATCTAGCCATGAGCAGGATGAAGAGAGCTCTAACAGGCCTTGGAGGACCGAACCCACGTATGTGGCAAAATATGGGGATGACTTGTGGCTAGGGGTGAAAGGCCAACCAAGATCGGATATAGCTGGTTTTTCACGAAATCTATTTCAGTAGAGCGTATGATGTCAATGGCCCGAGGTAGAGCACTCAATGGGCTAGGGTGGCCCCATTTCGCCTTACCAACCCCAAGGAAACTCCGAAGACAGGCCTAGATCGTTTGTACAGACAGACTTCTTGGGTGCTAAGATCCAAAGTCGAGAGGGAAACAGCCCAGATCGTACGCTAAGGTCCTTAAGCAATCACTTAGTGGAAAAGGAAGTGATCGAGCGATGACAACCAGGAGGTGGGCTTGGAAGCAGCCATCCTTTGAAGAAAGCGTAATAGCTCACTGGTCTAGCTCCATGGCACCGAAAATGTATCAGGGCTCAAGTGATTCACCGAAGCGACGAGACCTTGAAAGCAGTTTTTTCAAGTGTCAGTAGCGAAACGTTCTGTCAATCGGGGAAGGTTTTTAGTGACAAGACCTGGAGATATTAGAAGTGAGAATGCTGACATGAGTAACGATAAATCTAACTTGTTTCGACCTGAGATAATAAGCTCATGAGCTTGGTCTTACTTCACTGTCGAGAAACGAAAGAAGACTTCCATCTCCAAGTTTAACTCAGACGTAGCTCCCTTCTTTTTGGGTGTGAAGCAGTGTCAAACCAAAATACCCAACAAGCATTAGCTCTCCCTGAAAAGGAGGTGATCCAGCCGCACCTTCCAATACGGCTACCCTTCATCAAGAAAGCTTGCATAAGAGATCCTTCTTATTGCTCTATCTAGAATGAAAATCTAAAGATAAAAATCAATGTTAGGCTGTGGGGCCACAAGGGCTGGGACCCCTAAGGAGAGGTCAACGAATGCTCTTCGAATTGGTCTATAGCCGATGAACCGACCAGGACACCCCCCCTTTCTGCCATATCTCTCACTGCCTCATACTAGCTATCCCTAGCCGAAAAAAGTATGAATAAAGTAGTTGAGTGCCTTTCCTTCCCCTATATGTGTTTGCCACCACCCGACTTAATGGTAAGAAAGCCCGCCTCCTAAGAATGAAGGAATGGATTAATCACCTTTGGGGCTGGTGGATGGATCACCTTTCCTTAACATAGATGGTGGATGGGCTTCACTTAACAAAGAAGAGAATGGGCCATATGGGTGCCTACATTGTTAGTCTATTTGATTTAAGGGAAGAGATATTTATTGAATAGAAAGAATGAAACCTGTACCATCTTATCGCCAACCGTGCTTCCTACCAACTCCGCCTATCCCAGACAGTCGGTCCTATTGATTTAGCCGCACCTGAACCCGCAACAACTACCTCTAGTCCGAAAGCAACTTACTTTTCTGATGAATCTTAGCTTGCTTTTTGAATACGGTCAAAGTGGGACATCCCTTGTTCTCGCATTGCCTTCTTTCCTAGGGAATTCAATCACATCGGATCAGTGAGCTAAAGTCAGTCCCTCAACCGCTAAAGTAACTGCTTGATCTATCACCCTCCGTGATTCAAGCCTGTCACCAAGCCTTAAGTCAAAAGCTCTGGTTTCAAGCCCAGGGCACCAAGTGAATCAAAGCAAGAGCTTACTCAGAGCTCGAACTCTATTTAAATCAAAGCCAAGCGAAGCAAAGCAAGCCAGCCAAAGAGGGATAGGCATGATCATTCTATTCTAAAGGTAGAGATCTTGAACTAAGGACTGAAAGCTAGAAGTTCTCTATGTGAACATAGGATCCTATATAAACAACCAGAAATCCTAGACTAACTGCTCTAGAGGAAACCAACTGGAGAAAGCCAGAGGATGGAAGTCACTCAGTTAAGAGGATTAGGGAATAAACGAAAGAAAGAAAGCTTAACTCGCTCGAACTTCCGAGGGCCAGTGAAATTCCTGGGGTATTTTATTCCTTAGTAGCTTTGACAACATTCGTCTCTGTGTGAGCCCTCATCTCATGCTCCTACTACCTCTTAACTTCAAGTGGGAGTGATGGACGAGTGAAGATCGCCAACTCTTTCTTCCCCGTGAATTGAATATCAACTGAAATCGGGCGGACCGGCTTCTCCCTTTGAGCATAGCATGCTTTTGGGGAGTAAGTCACTTAATATAGTATATTATGCGAGAATCGATTCTTACATCACATCAAAATAGCATGTCTATATACGGATCCTACAATTCCCTATGAATCTCCCTGACAACCCCTTCAATCCATCTTCATCTTGGCTGGCAGCCTAGATTGAGCCCTGGGACTGATCTTCCCGTTGGCTTTACTGCCGCAGTACTCATAGTGAAAGGTCAGCGGGGGGCATAGCGAAATTCCTCACCGAGATGACTGGACAACCTATCGACCAGATCGCACCAGCAGAGCGATTCAAAGCCTCTTTGGAGCGGTCATTTCTCAGTCTGTCAATTTCAGGGTAGTAAGCGCCAGCTGCAAGCTTTCGGTTAATGCCATCCAATCTTCGGTACAAAATTTCCTTCTTCTATTTCATATTTCCAAACACTTCCTTATTCCAAAAGCTCAATGCCTCAAATATTGCACCTCTAATGGATCACAAAACACCACTACCAAGCAGATGAGAGGAGAGAGAGAGGAGGGAAGTACTTAGAATATCGGCTAGGGTTTCTTCTTGGCGAACATTGGCCGAAAATCCTAAGCCTATGGGGTCTTTATATAGCTGAGGGCTGCTAGGTTTTCTGAAGGAAACCCTAATTTCCTAATTAAGGCTCAAGCATCCCATGGACTCCTACTAACAAGCCTTAGACAAAATCTATAGGCCCCCCTATAGATTTTCGTCCACTCCTAATTAAGGAGTCCATTAGCTCAGTTTCCCAATTATCAATGATTTGCAAAACAGACCCTGTTCTTTTAATCAGTTCCTTTAATCCTAACATTAATTCCAAATTAAATTCTGATTAAATACTAATTAAATAACATGATTTCTAATTAATATATTATTTTCATAATACATTAATAAATAAATTTATTATTCCAAATAATAAATTCAACCTCTTTCTCTAAAAGTTATCCTTTCAAGTTGCTAGGCTGAAGGCATCCCAAAAAGACCAGGCTACTATCAAATCAAGTACATACCAGTTCTATTAATGGTCTTAGACACCTAATGCAATAGTCTCCCACTTGGAGATGTTTAATAACTATAGTTGCAAGTATGATTTCAAAATTTAACCAACAATCGTTGCTTTCAAAAGCCGCAGTCTAACTCTGACCTAGTTAGTTATGTGTCCTAAAGATAAGAGATTATATAATCCTCTGTTCCGCAAGATAACATGTGAACAAAGACATGGAAAAAATCATTCTCATTGTCCAACAATTTGTTTCCTAATTTCTGATTTGTATGATGAAGAACTTAATTGAACACATCAATTCAATCCTGACCGGACCCGTGACATAAGTCAACACAAAATCATCGAGGTTCCAAGATATCGCTTTTACCCATTGGGATAAAAGGAAAAGATAAAGTTTGACTTATATGATTGTACTATTTACTTATCAAATGGTACACAACAATACATTTTATAACATCAAGTTGCTGATGCATTTACGTATTATCAATGCACAACCAACTCATAAACAACAACTCATATATTTCAGTTTAAAGACTATACGATATTATCTTCTCATAATTACTCATGATAAATTCCATGAAGTAATTTTATGAGTGTGGGTTTAATCGAATACTCAAATCCCTATTTCAAGATTACTTATGAATATTGCAGCAAACTATTGCGATGTCTTCTAGGGAGCAAGTGGCCGATTTTCCTTAGCCATGGAGTCCTTATATAGGGTAGAGACTAGGGTTTCAGTCCTTATCCTTATCTGATTGCTTGCCCACCAAGCATCCCATAAGATAAGTCTAGAACCTTATCCATGGACAATTTCTAGGGCCTTATCCCCTTGAATTCGTCCACCCTATCCATAGGGCATCCATTGCCCTAATTTGCAACTATCACATAATTACAATTCAACCACTCTAGTTTAATTAATTACATTTGATAACAAAATTAATTCTTAATTAATTATTGATCAATATTAATTAAACAAATATGATTTTTCCTTTAATATATTATTCTTATAATATATTAATAAATCATAATAACCTCTTTCTCTATTATTTCTCCAGTAAGGTTGCTTTGGTGAAGGCAACCCAAAAGGACCATGCACAACTGGGTTAAGTACTTACAAAATATGGTTACGGGCTTAGACACTAATCCAACAGTCTCCCACTTGGATAATTCTAGTAACCATAAATGCAAGCATAAATCAATTAGCAATGGTAGCTCTCAAAGATGCTGTCAAACTCTGATCTTATCAGCAACCTGTCCTTTAGATAAGGGATCGTATAGTCCTCTGTTTCAGATATCGTGCGGACAATCTCATGGAACATAGTCATACTTATTGTCCAGCAGTTTGTTTCTCGATCTCAAATTCATTTGACATAGAACTTAATTGAACACATCAATTCAGTCCTGACTGGGCCCGACACAAAAGTCGAATGAAATCATCGAGGGGCCCTGATATCGCGTTTACCCTGTTAGGATAAAAGGAACAGATAAATTTTGACTTATATGCATTCACTATTCATTAATCAAATTATACACAACAATGCATTTTATGACATCAAGTTACTGATGCGTTTTCGCATTATCAATGCACTATCAATTAGCGAACAATAAACCTGTAACGCCCCGGGTTTTCTCGGTACGTTTGGTTATTTTAATTTAATTATCCATGTAACCTTGGGTTAATTTATTTAACCAATGTCTGATTTCTTATGTTATTGGACTCTTTTGATCATCTTGTAAACTCCTTTTATTGAAGTCCATGGGCTATGGGCCTATTTGCAAAGTCCATCTAGTTAATAGTACTTAATGTGTAAATTGAATCATTTGGAACACACACAAGGAAAACACTCTAAACCCTCCCTCTCTATCAAAAATCGTCCCTCTCTCTCTCTTTGGGATCAAGAGCAGCCAAGGGGCTGTTTGGAGCTTAATTCTTGTTCATTTCTAGCCTTGATTCGTATTGGTATGAACCTCCTTATCCTTTCTTACAACTTGATTCATAACCTTGTTCTAGTTTTATGATTTCATCTTCACCTCTTCTACTTCTTATTTTATTTGTAATTGTATGTTATACATCATCTCAAGATCCTATCTTCACCCCATATATAGTGGATGATGGATCTAGGGGATTACATGTGGCAAAAGATCATGGAAACCCTAAAAGGGAGAATGATGATTTTATGTGCTTATGTTTATTTTCATGTTGATTATTATTACATCCTTGTGGTTAAATGAAATCCTAATGATCCCTAACCCCTTTTAGTACCACCATTATCATGGGGACTGAATTGGGATGATGAACACATCTTAAAATGTGTTTCAAAAGGAGAAGGATGGATAAGCCAAAAAGGAATCACGGGTGGCTACGATTCTGTTTTCCATCAGATCTGTAGTCATTTTGTAAAAATCATATCTGGAGCTCTAGAACTCAAACAGAACCCAAACCAGTTCCAAACGTTCAAAAATTGAGTTGTCTAACTTTCTTAAGAAGGCCAACCTCACTGATAAGGGCTTTATCTATGTGAAAGAATGACATCTTTGCTGTTAGGTCGGATCCGGGTCTGTTCTGATATGTCATTTTGTTTTCATCATTTCTAAGGCTTGGAAAAGGATCCAGAGTGATTCCAAGTTTGTATATGTTCCTTATATTATGAATTTAAGAGTTGGAGAATATGGGGTGTTATTTCCAATTATAAATTGGTTATAATGGATCCACACTACAGGTCAGTGGGCAGTCACCAGCTTTTGCTAGTGCTGTGATTGTCCACAATGTGAATTTTATATCTGGAGTTTGAGAGATGCTTTTCATTCAATTCCAACTCTGAGACTTTCACTTGTATTTCCTTTACTTCTCTTAATTTTCTTTTGGACTAATTCTACTCACAAGTTGGGTAGAATTGGCCAACATCACTTGACTGTATTGTTGGAGACAGAAGTGATACACCATTTTGTAAAATTCATATTTAATTCATCTTTTGGAGTTAGAATGAGTTCTTTATAGTTGTGGAATCCAGAGCAATCATAGTTTCCTATAAAATTTAGTTAAAGCTATGTTTCTGTTTTAGATTTTGGAGTAAATCCGTTTTGAACAACAGGTCTGTTTTAGAGACCTTGCTGTGATTACTCTTTTCTCAACTCATAGCTTCGTTACTTCTCCTTTCTAACCTTTAGTCCTTCTTAGGTGAGGTTTTGAAGTTTGCTCAAGCTTGGTAGCATTATTTGATTGTTAGCCATCCTTAATACTCACTCAAGGTGAGTTCTCTCACACCGTTGTATTGATGATTGTGTTTGCTAGTTAGCTCGTGTGTGATTATTTGAATTTATTATAAAAGCATGCTATATAAGTATTGTTTTAATTCGTACATGTGCACTGTATGTAACTAATTATGGATATGGGGACACCACCAAAGGATACGGATTTACCGGTGCGGTGGGTAGGTAAGATCACCAACGTAATACTCTTCGTGAGGTGCGGTGATTAGGGCCAAATGATACGGGATCTTCCCGGTGCGGTTCAAACCTACAAGTCCTTCTCGTAATATAGACATTGATTCGTTCTTTGCCTTTATCATTATAATTGGAAAATGGATTAGGGCTAGTAAATATGAATGTTAGTACAATGTCTGTGTTTGAATTCACTAAGCTTCGTGCTTACGTTTTTCCCTTATAACTTTTCAAGTGTTAAGATTAAAGAGGCTAAGGCTTGACATGGAGCATCGGGACATCGCTACTAGTTATTTTGTTGGGACCTTATTATTGTTATTACTTCCGCACTTATTTTATATGATTATTAAGTTGATGGATTATTTTATGACTATTTCAGTTGTTTTAATTTAATTTAAGATGGGTTTTAAAAGTTTAAATTTTTTGCAAAAAAAAAAAATTGGGTGTCACAAAACCATATATCTTGGTTTTAAGACCATATGATATTATCGTCTTGCGATCACCCATGATAAATTCCTTGAAGTGATTCCAACAAGCGCGGGTTTATTCCAATGCTCTAAACTTATTCATAAGCACTCATGAACGTTGTAGCAAACCCTTGTTATGTCTAATGCCTTTCAGACAATCTACAACAATTCATTACAGTCTTCATTCATACCTAGTTCCAACATATGAACGACTGTGGACCGTTTGAATAATTCGCTTATTCTTAATTAACACAATTATTCAAGAAGTCAAAACATGCAAAGTGAAATAATAGTTAAACAATTAACATAAGATAGAAACTTTAAATAATACTCCTTTATTTAATCATCAAATTTCAATTACATTTATCTATTACACGTATCTAAACTATCTAATCCAAACTAATATCGTCCTTCAGCCCAATGCTCCTAGAGTGCTGCAAGTGCTTAACCCTACTTAGTCCCTTCGTAAGCGGATCTACTGGGTTATCCTCTGATGATAACCTCTTTACTATGAGGAGTCCTTCTTCTACCCGATGTATAAATAAAGTGATATTTTCTATCGATATGTCGGGATCTACCATGATCCCTCAGTTCCTTGGTCAAGGCAACCGCTCCGTCATTCTCAAAGAAATTTTCCATAGGCTCTTTTATGGCAGGTACAAATACAAGGTCTCCAATGAAGTTCTTCAACCATATCACCTCCTTTGACGCTTTGCTCACTGCAATGTACTCTGATTCGGACGTTGAGTCGGCTACGGTTTCTTGCTTGGAACTTTTCCATGTCACTGCTACTCCATTAAGGGTAAAGACCCAGCCCGACTGCGAACGATAGTTGTCCTTGTCGGTCTGGAAACTGGCGTCACTATACCCTCGCACCTTTAAGTTATCACTCCCTCCGAGGACTAGAAACCATTCCTTTGTCCTCCGAAGGTACTTAAGAATATTCTTGATTGCGATCCAATGTGCTTTTCCAGGGTTCCCTTGATATCTACTGACCATGCTCAAAGCGAAGGCCACATCATGGCGTGTACAAGTCATAGCATACATGATCGAGCCAACTGCGGAAGCGTAAGGTACTCAGCTCATCTATGCTATCTCGGCTTCGATACCCAAAATTTGAGTCCTACTCAACTTGGAATTACTTTGGATTGGTGTAACAGCCCAAAATCTCAAGTATTGTTAAATTGCATTTTGGGGTGTTTTAAAGGGGAGACTCGGCGAGTTGGAGCCAGACTCGCCGAGTAGGGTCGCAGATTTGGTCGCGGGTTCGCGACTGGACTCGACGAGTCCAGGTATGGACTCGGCGAGTCGACGCTGTTCAGCAGAAACCCTAGCCGTTTCGTATTGGGTCGTATTTAAGGATTGTATGTCGTCATTTCACGTCTTTTGGCCGATTGTGGAGAACCCTAGGCGACTGTGGCATTTGGAGCAAAACTTGAAGGCCGTTATTGACTTTGAAGGAATTATGGTGCAAGAAGAGGAAGGGTTTTGGCCAAAGGAAGAGCAAGGAGGTTGAGTTCTGAGGTTTGGGGACACAGAGAGTATGTTTTCAGGTAAGGTTTCGGATCATTCCTGTTATTTTGATGTGTACACGAATTTAGGGTTTATGAAACCCATTTGGAGATTTGATGGATTATTACGTTGTTATACAAAGGTTTCTACCCTAGTAATAGGATGATTAGAGGTCCAGAAGTCCCATGAGTGTGTATCTCGGGAAAAACGTATCTCAGGAAGCAGTTGGATCGACTGCATGGCGTGGACTCGCCGAGTCGGATGATCAGACTCGGCGAGTAGCTTGAAGATTCACTGGGACTCGCCGAGTTGTTCTTCAGACTCGGCGAGTGGAGTCGGGGTGGCCCCGCGATTCTTCCAGGAGTGACTCGTCGAGTCAAAGAGGATACTCGACGAGTAGAAGGGGAATCTCAGAGGACTGAAGGACGACCAGACTCGCCGAGTCGCCAGGGAACTCGCCGAGTCCAGTCGAGCTGACATTGGACTGTTGACCAGAGTTGACTGGTGTGATTTCTTAGGGGCAGTTAACGTGGAAGATAGAAGTATTAAATAAGGGATATATGATGTTACAGGGAGCTTGTAGCTCGGAGGATCAAGTGCAAGGGATTTTAGGAGTTGCTATCTTCCAGTGTCCGCGAGGTGAGTCTTCTCACTATACTGTACCCGGAAGGGTTTGACTGTGTGACCGGAAGGTCGGATATGATATGTGATATGTATGCTATATGTGGTATGTTATATGTTATATGTGCTATGTATTATGGGCCGGAAGGCGATATGATGTGTGATGGACCGGAAGGTCGGCGTGGGTAAGGCCGGAAGGTTTACCCAGCAGGGACGGAAGTCCCCTGAGACACATGGACCGGAGGATGTGTGATGGACCGGAAGGTCGGCGTGGGTAAGGCCGGAAGGTTTACCCAGCAGGGACGGAAGTCCCCTGAGACACATGGACCGGAAGGTCGGGCCTGGAAAGGCGTATGTGCGTAAGTTGTATATTGGGGAACTCACTAAGCTTCGTGCTTACGTCGTTTATGTTATGTTGTTTCAGGTTCTTACAGTAACGCGGGATGGCAACGGTTCGATTGTACACACCGAAGAAAGAGTTGTATTTTGGAGGATCCTGGTCTTCCATTATAACGAAAAAGAAACTATGTTTTGTAATTTGAATGTGAATAAGATTTTAAACAAGTGTTTTTAATATTAAAGTGATTAATTAAATAAAAATTTTATTTTTGGAAATCTTGGTGTTACAAATTGGTATCAGAGCCTTGGTTTGAGGGATTCGGACGCGCCTACGGGTAAATCTGGACTCAAACTGAGGAAGTAAGAAAAAGTTTTCCAAATAAATGGTTTTCTAAAAGTGAATAAGAGTTCAAAGAGAAAGCAAGAAAGAGCAGTGTGTACAATCAGCCAGAGCCAAACGGTGATTTCCCAAAATACCCTTACTTTTGTGTTATGACATATCTATTATGCACTTTATGAGACATTATTGCATGCTAGAGACAGACTAGGTATTTCATATCTTAGGACTAGAGTGGCCTGATTTGTGATGCCTTAGTCTAGGGTTGCTGTATATGTGCGTTCTGCTTTTGTGTGTATGTGATGAGTGAGAGCATCTAGTTAGGATGCACAAGGGGTAAAGCTGCGGAGTACAGAGGTACTTCCGAGGATGAGCCGAGAAGGTGGAGCTACCACAGATGGGGAGTCCTATGTATGCTTCAATGCTCGAATGCTGCTTGCTTTGTGCTTTGTGGAGTTGTCGATGATGGGAGTCAGCTACTAAGTGAGTATGACGATACTCAGGAGGTAGAGGGCTGGCATCATTAGGAACTCTTCAGCAGCTGATAGCAAAGAAGTGGGAGGACGGCGGAAGGGACTAGGGAGTAAACCTAGCCAAATGAGTGCGTTGGTAGAGTAGAGGATTTCGCTGGAAAGCAAGCACGCGCGATGAGATGGGTGAAAGAGCAGGGTTATCGGCTACTTAGGAACTCTGGAATGGTCCGTGTGGAAAGTATGGGTAGATGTGGCAGGTAGTATGGGCCCGTACTACTGAAAGCAGAGGACCCATACTTGATACAGGGGGCATTCTACAGGTCCTAAGGAACAGATTGAGGGTGATGTTATGGTTCGGATACCATACATCGGATCGGATACAGAGTGATGTTATGGTCAGGGCACCATACATCGGAACAGTTTGAGATAGATGTTGTGGCTCGAGTGCTACACATTGGAGCAGATTGAGGAGTGGTGCTATGGTTCAGGTACCATACACCGAAGCATGTTGAGGAGGGATGTCATGGGATGAGTACCATGGTTCGTAGTGGATGATGCTTGTGGCTATCTTATTATCCGGTTATCGATCGGACGAGCACGAGCGAGCGGGATGCGAGGATTCGCGAGATCCGGCGTGATGAGGTTGCTGCATTGTTGCGGGTTGAGTCGCCAGAATTGTTTGGGTCGATCAGGACCAGTATGATTGAAGTAGTTTGATGAGCGATATGCGGCTTTCGCAGAGACGGCTGCCGCGGCGGTTGCAGCGGCTGTAGCAACGGCAAAGAAAGGGACTAGTCGGGGTTTTCAGTATCGGGACTTCTATTATGCGAAGCCTCCCACATTCGATGGAGTTCAGGACTCGATTGTTGCTATGAGATGGTTATCAGACATGGAGGGGTGTTTCTCCACGAGTTTATGCCCTACTGATCAGAGGGTGGGGTGTGCTCTGAACCGGTTGAGGCTCGGGGCGAAGGATTAGTGGAGATTGACCACGAGGTCATTTTCTGATGCGCAGAGGGCTGCGGTTTCATGGGATCAATTCAGAGAGATGTTCAGTACTCGCTATGTTCCGCGGGATGAAAAGGAGAAATTGGCTCGGAAGTTCGTTAAGCTGAGGCAGGATTTGGAGTCGGTGACTGAGAGCACCGGGATGTTTGCTGAGAGGGCGATGTTTTGCCCTGAGTTCGCTTCGGAGCAGGCTCAGATGCCCGATATTCGAGTAAGCTCAAGGGGGTATCAGACAGTTCGTGTCTGCGCGGAGGTGCGAGACCCTGTTGGAGTTGCAGAATGGCCGCCATGTGGCGTGAGTTAGAGGTTAAGTTGCAGTTGCGTGAGCTGAGACAGGCCCCGATGCAGTCGCAGTCGGCGCCGAAACGGTTCAGGACCGTAGACGTTGAAATGGGGGATCGGAGCGGTCACACTTGTGGGAAGTGTGAGAGAGGTGGCACCGGAGCTTGTTGGCCCAATGGTGCATGCCGCAAGTGCGGAAAGGAGGGGCATGGTGCACGGGATTGTCGGCAGTCAGTGCCAATTCGGGATCCCAGGATTTGTTATCAGTGTCGGCAGGTTGGACATTTGAGGGTCAAATGTCCACAGCTTTTGCAGGATCGGTGCAGGCTCTAGCACCGGCCACCTTGAGGAGTTCAGGAGGAGGACAGGATGGAGTAGAGCCCAAGGGCTCAGGGTTGTGCTTATCGGCTTGCGGCAGAGGGAGACGGAGCAGTGCCGGAGGCAGCTGCGGGTATGATGTTGTCTTGATGTCTTGATTAGCTTGCGTTGTTTGTGGCGTATTGTTTGAGCGGGTAGTGTGGATTTCGATGCGGTAGTCGTTGTTTCGCGGGATTGGCATGGTTATGGATTGGTGCTTCAGGTTTCGTTTTGGCATTCGTTGTTCCCTGATGGTTTGGTATGGTTATAGTCTGGTGTTTTAGTGCCGGTAACTTTGTGCGGTTTTCGATGCGATATTCAACCTTTGGCAGGTTGTGGGTTTGGTTATGGGTTAT
Organism: Lactuca sativa; assembly: GCF_002870075.4. NCBI lineage: Eukaryota > Viridiplantae > Streptophyta > Magnoliopsida > Asterales > Asteraceae > Lactuca > Lactuca sativa. Next base: position 147,277,496 of record NC_056629.2, read on the forward strand.
TGCTTGGGAATTCCGTTGGTCATCGTTCGTGAGGGTTGATAGTGGAGGTGCGGCACTGGGTTGACTGACGGGTAGCATCTGCAGTTGTGGAGTGGATAATTGAAAGATCGGATTCTTTTGAGCGGATTGATCAGGGAGGAGATGTGTTTTTGCTGAGGGTTGCTTACGCTTGTGGGAAGCAGTCAGTGGGTAAATGTTCTCTTTGTGCAGGATTGTTCTGAGAGGTCGTTAATGACGATCGGTGGCAGTTAGTCAGTGCTTTAGTGGGGGAGAATTAGAAAATTCTCCGGGAGATCGATGAGTATGTGAGGGTGCTTAGCTGCCGGGATTCAGCAGTGTTTGTCAGCGCAAAGTATAGGCCGACGAGAGCGAGTGTTGGATATGCAGGGCGAGATACAGACCTAGGGCATTTGATTGTGGAGGCCTGAGAGGAGGTCGGGATCGAGCTTGAGTAAGTAAACGGAATTTTGCGATCAGAGTATTGGTACGTTTGAGGTACGTGATGGTTGTACTGCATTAATCCCACGGGATTATGTTGTGCATGTTTCTAGAGCTGGAACCGGAAGGTTCCCAGAGTTAGAACCTGAGGGTTCGCAGAGTTTGGGTGTACGGACCCACAAAGATATAGCCTCGAGTGGCTAGTATGTGTTATGAGAGTCGGTCCAGACATACTGGAGACTCTGTTGGTATTGCTGGATTAGCTCGAGATTTGCAGATCACGTATGTTGCAGTGTGATTGCATTGGAAGGTCTGGCCCCGGGTTAGTGATCTTGCTTAGCTGAGGCAGTGATTTTGATGAGTGAAGAGAGTGCATGAGGTTGAGAGCCCTGCAATGAGAACCAGGGTATGTGAATAGCAGTTACGCAAAAAGGGTGGTGTCGCTTGGGGCGAGCACCGTGGCACCGGTTGGAGTGGCATTATGTTCAAGAGAGTTCCGTGGAAAAGGAAAAGAGGAGGGTATGTAACTCCGAAGGGGGTGCAAGTTCACGAAAGTGAAAGCTGCAGAGCAGAGTTTTGGTTAGAGTATTTCGAGTATGGTTCTGAGCGTTGTGTTCGCTGCAGTGGAGTAGGAAACCATTCGGTTGGAATGTCTGTTGAGGCTCAGAAGGGATGCAGGGAGAGAGAAAATTTTAAATTCTCAGTGTGAATCTGATCAGAGTGTAGGGTGGATGTAGTGGTTCATCTTGGGAGATGTTCGAGGATATCATCAGTGTATCGGGTCTTTCCACCTGCGGGTGTTGGGACTAGTTCAGTATGTGTATGTGATGGCAAGAGGGAACTTGTGAGAGTTGATCTGAGAGGGAGAACGGATCTCTCAGTCGGTCCGGAATGGGCAAAGTGGGCTTTGGATCGGGGATCCGGTGGTTCAGGGTTTCCTAACCCTTATGGGTTGAGTGATCGTTGAGATTTGGAGCAGGGTACATCTTGGGTAATTTCCGATTGCAGAGAGTGATGAGCAGTTCAGAGTTCGTACTTTAGTTGGCAAAGCAGACTCAGCAGATTAAAGAGAGTTAGTGATCGTCTAGAGTTAACAGGAAAGTTATCCAGGCAGACGGCGGTTCGAGCTTGAGTTTCGGGTCGATGACTTAGTACTCCTGAAGGCCTCTCTTTGGAGAGGAGTGATTCGATTCGAGAAGTGGGGCAAGTTGGGGTCCCGGTTCATTGGGCCTTTTCATGTGATTGCGGGGGTAGGCCGGGTGGCCTAACGGTTGGAGTTGCCCATGGATTTGAGACAAATCCATGATATATTCTTTTCATGTGTCGCAGTTGAAGAGGTGTATAGCGGATGGGTCAGCAGTTGTTCTGCTAGAGAAAGATTAGGTGGATGCGCGCCTGTGTTACGTCGGGAGGCCAGTGGCCGTCGGAGATCGGAAGATATCGGAAGTGTTTAGGGAAGCCGAAACGTGTGATGCGGGAGCAGCATCCAGAACTATTTGCAGAGTGAGACTTCGAGGGCGAAGTCTAATTCTAGTGGGGGAGAATTGTAACAGCCCAAAATCTCAAGTATTGTTAAATTGCATTTTGGGGTGTTTTAAAGGGGAGACTCGGCGAGTTGGAGCCAGACTCGCCGAGTAGGGTCGCAGATTTGGTCGCGGGTTCGCGACTGGACTCGACGAGTCCAGGTATGGACTCGGCGAGTCGACGCTGTTCAGCAGAAACCCTAGCCGTTTCGTATTGGGTCGTATTTAAGGGTTGTATGTCGTCATTTCACGTCTTTTGGCCGATTGTGGAGAACCCTAGGCGACTGTGGCATTTGGAGCAAAACTTGAAGGCCGTTATTGACTTTGAAGGAATTATGGTGCAAGAAGAGGAAGGGTTTTGGCCAAAGGAAGAGCAAGGAGGTTGAGTTCTGAGGTTTGGGGACACAGAGAGTATGTTTTCAGGTAAGGTTTCGGATCATTCCTGTTATTTTGATGTGTACACGAATTTAGGGTTTATGAAACCCATTTGGAGATTTGATGGATTATTACGTTGTTATACAAAGGTTTCTACCCTAGTAATAGGATGATTAGAGGTCCAGAAGTCCCATGAGTGTGTATCTCGGGAAAAACGTATCTCAGGAAGCAGTTGGATCGACTGCATGGCGTGGACTCGCCGAGTCGGATGATCAGACTCGGCGAGTAGCTTGAAGATTCACTGGGACTCGCCGAGTTGTTCTTCAGACTCGGCGAGTGGAGTCGGGGTGGCCCCGCGATTCTTCCAGGAGTGACTCGTCGAGTCAAAGAGGATACTCGACGAGTAGAAGGGGAATCTCAGAGGACTGAAGGACGACCAGACTCGCCGAGTCGCCAGGGAACTCGCCGAGTCCAGTCGAGCTGACATTGGACTGTTGACCAGAGTTGACTGGTGTGATTTCTTAGGGGCAGTTAACGTGGAAGATAGAAGTATTAAATAAGGGATATATGATGTTACAGGGAGCTTGTAGCTCGGAGGATCAAGTGCAAGGGATTTTAGGAGTTGCTATCTTCCAGTGTCCGCGAGGTGAGTCTTCTCACTATACTGTACCCGGAAGGGTTTGACTGTGTGACCGGAAGGTCGGATATGATATGTGATATGTATGCTATATGTGGTATGTTATATGTTATATGTGCTATGTATTATGGGCCGGAAGGCGATATGATGTGTGATGGACCGGAAGGTCGGCGTGGGTAAGGCCGGAAGGTTTACCCAGCAGGGACGGAAGTCCCCTGAGACACATGGACCGGAGGATGTGTGATGGACCGGAAGGTCGGCGTGGGTAAGGCCGGAAGGTTTACCCAGCAGGGACGGAAGTCCCCTGAGACACATGGACCGGAAGGTCGGGCCTGGAAAGGCGTATGTGCGTAAGTTGTATATTGGGGAACTCACTAAGCTTCGTGCTTACGTCGTTTATGTTATGTTGTTTCAGGTTCTTACAGTAACGCGGGATGGCAACGGTTCGATTGTACACACCGAAGAAAGAGTTGTATTTTGGAGGATCCTGGTCTTCCATTATAACGAAAAAGAAACTATGTTTTGTAATTTGAATGTGAATAAGATTTTAAACAAGTGTTTTTAATATTAAAGTGATTAATTAAATAAAAATTTTATTTTTGGAAATCTTGGTGTTACAATTGGTAATTCTCCCTTCTTTGAGTTTTCCATACTAAAACGTTTTAGCAGCTTGTCCAAGTAAATATTCTGACTAAGTCCTATTAGTCTCTTACATCGGTCTCTCACTATCCTTATTCCCAAAATATAGGAAGCCTCTCCGAGGTCCTTCATAGCGAAGTTAACATCCTGCAGTGTCGGGATGTCGTTTCCTATGAGAAGTATGTCATCGACATACAATACGAGGAAGCTAAATATACTCCCACTGGATTTGACATGTACACATGATTCATCTTTGCTTCGTACAAATCCAAACTCTTTGACTTTCTCATCAAAGCAAAGATTGCATCTGCGAGACGCTTGCTTAAGTCCATAAACGGACTTCTTAAGCTTGCAAAATCTATTGGGATGCTTCGCATTGACAAAACCCTCTGGCTGAGCCATGTAAACATCCTCAGCCAACTTCCGATTAAGGAAATCGGTTTTTACATCCATTTTCCATATTTCATAATCATGAAATGCAGCAATGGCTAGCATCACTCTAATAGACTTTATTTTGGCAACTGGTGAGAAGGTCTCATCATAGTCAACTCCGGGAGTTTGAGTAAAGCCCTTCTCAACCAACCGCGCCTTATATGTCTGTACATTGCCATCCATATCGTTCTTCTTCTTGAAGATCCACTTGCACCCAACCGTCTTACATCCGGGCACATGGTCAAGCAAATTCCATACTTGATTGTCGTATATGGACTGAATCCTACTGTCCATCGCCTCTTTCCATTTTGCAGACTCCGGGCCTGCCATGGCTTTCTTATAGTTGTTAGGCTCATCTAAATTTATTAGTGTACTATCACTAATATACCTCTCTTGCACTCCAACTTTTTTCTCACTCTTTCTCATTTTCAATCACTTCCACCACAAATTATCTCTCAAATCCGTCTCTAACTAACGAAAATCAACATCAAAGAAGCACTTTCCACACAAAGAATCATCTTCTTCAAGTGTTCTTCTTAAGGTAATCACGAAAACTAAGCATTATCCCTTCATTCCCACTCATAATTTCACCATTTTATGCATTTCTTTCTACTTCTACTCCATTATATGAAAAGATTTTGAACCACGTACCATAACCACGATTTTGATGCTGATGGTGGTAGGATTTCACACAAAAACATCATGTATGATTAAAATGGTGGAATCCCATGATCCAAACCTATGTCAAATCAAAATAAACCACTTTTATACATGTTTTGGCGGAGATATCATAATATTAACCAATGTTTTCTTTCAAAAGCGATTTTTAAACTTTTCAAACTCATGCATGGCCTTAAACCAACATGCATGTGTTGATCTTCAAGCCTAAGATGTTTGGTGATCAAAGTATGCAGTTAAAATGTCCACACAACTACATGAAGTAATTTAAATCTACCACAGTACCTAGAACTCATTTCTAACACCAATCAGATGTTTCCCTTAATCCCACCAATAAAATGACAAGTACTGTTATTTTTAGGAAATAATTTAATTTTCTTGAATTAATATAATTATTTCAAGAAAATAAAACAAAAAAATCATATAAAATACTTTTTACATCCAATAAATTCTGAGAAAATTTGGCAACGACACAAAAACTGATTAAAGACATTTTATGAAGTTTTATTTACTTCAAAGGGCGTGTTTTGTTGAGTTCCATTAACTTTTGACAAAGAGAAATAAATACTAAAATACATTTATGAATGTCCATAACTATATTTGATAATTTTCGCATCTTCTGAATATTATAAAGAGTTGATAAAAAATGTATAGATTTTTCTATGACAATTTGGTATTTTTGTCAATTTAATGAACTTTTAAAGGATTAAATTGATAAAATATAGCTACACTACTCCAAAAATAATGAAACTTCATCAGAACATCTTATATTGCATATTGATCATAAATAAAAAGTTTAGTGAATTTTACCTATAGTTTAATAATTTTTCAAGAATTAATGCTTATTTAAGAGAATAAAACAAAGAAAAATAGTTAAGATATCTGAAAATAACATTTGAAATTTTTTCCAGCTTACATATATATATATATATATATATATATATATATATATATATATATATATATATATATATATATATATATATATATAATAACAGTGTACAAAACGTTTGGAGAATTTTCTAAACAGTTTCCAAATTATTTTTATTTTTGCTATATTAAATACACAAAATTCATAAAATCACCTTAATCTTTTTAAAAAGCAAGTTATATATTTTTCCAATTTATTTCGATATGTGTTGGTTTAAGATATTAAATAAAGGAAAAATATTTAAACACATAAAAAATTCAAGAAAACTTTTCCAGAAGACCTTCACTATATTTGGAATGAAAATATAAAGTTTGAAGATTTTAGGAAACAGTTTGATAGTATGTTGGATTTTCTTAGTTAAAACACCTTTAAAAATATTAAAATGTTCTAGAATTAATAATATAGAATTTGGAAAATATCAGCTAAAATTTGTCTTTGAACCACATGAGATACAAAATTCCAGCATTTCAGGAAATTTTTACACCAAGTAATTAAAATCAAATTCTTAAAGTAAATTTTGGCATTACTCTATATGTAGAAATTGTATATTAGTATTAGATTTGTGACATAGAAGGTCACTAGAATGTGTTGTTATCATAGGATCCCAGTGCTACGACATGTAGGTGTATCCCAAGGCATCACTTGTATCTTTTAAAGCATCGTGAGTATTCACGCCTCCACCTATTTTCGGTTTTTAAATGTTTTGGGGTAAAAAAGCATGTCGTAATTTATTTACGGTTGTTGTATTTATTTTGACTCAATTAATCTTGGTTGCTACATTTTGCATGTGTGTGTATGCTACTTTAATTCATGAGCACCGTATCGCGATTACGTCCCTGGGATCATTTGACACAACTCATTAACTATTTTGAGCCCATGGTCATTATGGATCGTGCTATTAGAAGGTAGACAACTCCTCACTTGCACGATTCGCTTGAATGCATTTTACGATATTTCGCTATGTTTGTGATACACATAGTAGTAAATAGGTCACGATTCGGTCATTTTAGCAACGAAACTTGTTTACTCGTTTTAGCAACAAACTATATTTCCCATGAGAATATGAACTTTGCATTTCATTTTGGCAACATACTTTATTTCTTATGATGACAACGAACTTTTTTTTATGCAAACTTATTTACTCATTTCACCTAAGTACACATCACTTGTAGGAGCATTCACATGTGTTGTCTTTTAAATACATTGTAATTTCTTTTAAAAAGTTGTACTAACTCATTGTAAATTTGTAATGCTTTTTAATACTATAGTTGGTGTTGTCTTTTAACTTTTTCTATGAGACCCTTTGTACTGTCACGCCCCGTGTTTCCGCTTTAACGGGGTGTGACCGTTCTCGTCGTGAGCTTGGTAAAATTAGGGTTTCGATATCTTTTCCATTTTTTAAATATGAAGCTTCATTAAGTATGGATAAATACCAAATTTAAAATTTTTATTGATAAATATTATTTAAATGTGTTTATTTGAATTTAATATTTATTTAGTATTTAAATAGTGATTTTAAATATTTAATATTGTTTATAACAGAGATTTATAAATTTGAATATTAACCCATCATGTTTTTATTAATTGTTATATTGCATCCTTGCAATTAATTGGAATTCATAATAGACAACTAAATTTAAATAGTTTTAAATTTACCCATTGTATATGTAAGATCCATACCTATTATATGTATAAGAGAATTACAATATGCGTCCTCGTATATTTTAGATATTGGCATTTTTCAGTCTTACCGCAACTAGGCTCATCCATTATGGTGTAGGGGTTTAAGTAGGTCTCTATGATTCCTAATGAGGTTGGATTTTAATATGGTTCGCACTTACCACCCTCACCAACCTATTGCATTTTGAGAATAGAGTTACCGAAAGGGTTTGATAGTGATAATGGTCAATCTAAAAGTATTCTAAATACAAGTATAAAACAAAATCCCATTTTCTATTTAAAAGTGAATCTTGTGCTATCCATAAAATTTGTACATTCTCTTTATAACTTGTTGATAGGACTCATGTGGTTAACCGACACATCAATTTGAGAGTATAAGTAGAGAATTATGTGAGACTCGTGAATCTCAGGTGTAACTTTAGCCAGGGACCATGCAATTTATTATGGGTGATTCACCATCTGTTCAATGATCCATGACATCCTTGTCATTGAATTCGAGATGAACAAACTCCAAGATTAACATTCTATTGATAGCCAATGAATCTTAAAGATATAGGAATTTCATGGTGATCCAAATTGACAAAGAGTTTTGTCTACCTAAAGAACTTTGTGATGTGTTTACGACATCCCTTTACACATCATGAAGCCAAATATGGATCCTAGCCTTAATCTAATAATTTGATTTAAGGATAATATTTATTAAGGAATTTATATATCAAACTAAATTGAATCTTATCTTTTGTAGATGTCGACCCCAGTTAACAACAACAACAACAATCCTCCTCCTCCGCTTCCTCCCTTAACTCAAAACTCAAGCTTCTCTCTTATGTCAGTTCTAAATAGGGAAAAACTTAATGGGGATGGATCCAACTATCTTGATTGGATCAGGACCTTGAGATTCACGTTGAGATATGAGAACAAAGGGTATGTTCTCGATGATGATGTTCCCGAACTTGGAGAGAATGCTACACAGATGAAGTTACTGCCTACAATAAGCATTACGATGAATCAACCAAAGTGTCTTGCCTTATGTTAGCGACCATGGCTTCTGGCCTCCAAAAGAACTTTGAAAATTAAGGCGCTTATGACATACACCACCATCTCAAGGATAAGTTCCAAGAGCAGGCTGGTAAGAACGATTCAAGATCGTTAAGTACCTCATGGCATGTAAAAAACAAGAGGGAGCTTGTGTGTGTGCGCACATCCAAAAAATGAAGTCGTACATAGACAGACTTGAGAATGTAGGTGTCGAGCTGCCTAAGGAATTACCATTGACATAGTCTTGAACTCACTTAGTAGTTCATACTCATAGTTTATCATGAACTTCAATATGGACAACCCCGATAAGACCTTGATGGAGTTGCATGGCATGCTCAAGACTGCTGAGGCGAGAATGAAGAAACCTAACAACAACTCCAGCCCTACTGCCCTAGTATTGGCCATTCATTATGGTTCTACTAAAAGGAAAAGGTTTTGTCATTCAAAAGGAAAGGGAAAGGGCAAGGTTGGATTGTCTGACCATGGCCCTAAGAGAAAGGACCAACCTGAGATAGCTCCTTCTGTTGATCCAAGTGAGGCCATTTGTTTTTATTGTCAGTCAAAGGTGTTGGGTTTTGAGCATTCTAACACTCCTAAGTGTACATGCAACCCTAAATACCTTGGATCTATGTTTTCTCTATTATACATGCAAATAAGAATATCCAAGGTATCATCCTAATCTATCATACAAAACATGAATATAACAAGATAGAATACATACCTCTTTGATGTAGAAAGTCTTCATGAAGCTTGAGTGCCTAGCCCCAATAGTGTGGAAGCCTCAAATGGAATCACAGTTATCAAAACACTTAGAATAACTTGAGAGAGTTCTACACTTCATGAAATCGGCTAGCCCTCTCTAGAATAATCCTAGTGGCCGATTTTTGTCAAGAATAAGATCATTATATAGTGTTACAATTAGGGTAAATCCTTAATTGTCATGACTTTCCATTTCCTTGGATCCATGGGTTCAAATACACCATGGAGCACCCATGGACCATCCTATGGGTTTTAGCCCAACTTGATTATCCATGGAGCATTAGCCCACTATATAAGTATGGATGATTTACACAATCAACCCATATATTTAATTAGTCTTCTTTTGATCACTTAATTAATCCTAGATTAATTCTTGATCAATACTAATTAAACAATCTTATTATTCTTATTATTAATATACTAGAACTTATAATATATTAATAACCATAAGTGTCTTATTTCTCTCATTATAGTCTATCTAAGTGCATGAAGGTTTGCAACCCAAATGGACCATGCCGGGTCGGGTCAAGTCTTACCAATTATAGTTATGGACTTAGACATTAATCCAACAGTCTCCCACTTGGATAAGTCTAAAACTATTATTGCGTATGACTTCAGGAACCAACCGACAATCGTAGCTCTCAAAAGCTTCTGTCGAACTCTGACCTTGTAGATGAACTCTGATCTTGTCAATGACTTGTCCATTAGATAAGGGATCATATAATTCTCTGTTCTCATGATATCAGCCGGACAAATACATGGAACAACGTCGTACTTATTGTCCAGCAGTTTGTTTCCCGATTTTCGATTTGTTTGACAAAGAACTTAATCGAACACATCAATTCAGTTCTGACCGGCCGGTACATAGGTCACAACGAAATCATCGAGGGGCCCAGATATCGCTTCTATTTCTAGAAGGAACAGATAAACTTCGACTCATATGCTTGTTCTACTACTTGTTGAATTGTACACAAAGGCACGTTTTATAACATCAAGTTACTGATGCGTTTACGTGCAATCAATGCACAACCAACTCATAGGTAACAACTCATATCTCTAGGTTTGAAGATTTATATGATATTATCGTCTCACGATCACTCGAGATAAATTCCATGAAGTGATACAAGTGAGCGTGGGTTTATTCCAATACTCATAACTTATGAGTACTCATGAATGTTGTAGCAACCATTGCCATGACTAAACTCTTTTAGCCATCTACAAACCCGATTCATGACAGTCTTGATTCATACCTACTTCCAACATATGAACGACTGTGGAGTGTTTAAATAACTTAGTCATCCGGAAAGAATAACCTAGCTATTTTGGAAGTCAAAACATGCAAAGTGAAATACAATAATAATCGAATCTAATATGGTCTCAGAACCCTTTTGAATATAAATAAAACCACTTTTTATTTATCACCATATTGATTACACATTATTCAATGTTTCAAATAATCAACTTAAGACTTGAATAAAAACAACAGTCGTCCCATGCTCCTAGCATGTACACTTTGTTTTTCTAAACAATAGTTATGCCATACCCCAAGTATGCACACTATGTTTGTCTATGATCCTTACATTGTGATGTAGATCAATTGAACATGATTCCAATGATACTCATTTCACAATCCCAAATCCTTATTGTAAATGCAAGAATTCCAAATTTATGTCATTTACTGAAATCTGTTAGATTCTAAACTTATATGCATTGATCCTCTTGTAATGATTATGCACAAAGTCAGAAAGACTTGACAACAACCATTACAGAGCATTCCAAAGGAGATCAGCCCCTTGGGAACATCCTTTTTGCATTAAGTTTCCTAATCTTACATAGATTGAATCACTTCCACCTATGGAGACATTTCCATAGTCCTATTTGACTATCACTTCCGAACAAGAGTTACCTCTTTTCAGAAAATGTCGATATGGTCCTACCAAAATTAACACTAGACTTCCAAATGTCCCTGAGCAACCAATCTTTGGCGAACCTCAGATTGTCCTCGACAATTGCTTAATCACTTTAGTCATATCCAGTTCTAGACTTTTCCCTTCTAAATGCCTTAAGCATTTGGAAAATTTAGAAAGGATGAATATTATAGCACATGAAATCGATCCTATATCCGAAGCATATGGGATACTATTCATGATGTTTGACATAAAGACATGACACTAGACCAGTCTTTTGCTACAATATTTTTTATTTGCCATGTTTTCAAAATTTAACTATGAAGAGGGATGCCGTAATCATAATCGAATTTTGAAAATGCAATATATATAGAATTTCTTCAAGTTGAACCATTCCAACACAAAATTCACATATATTCTTGACTAAAGATGATTAAAATCTCAATCTAAGCTTTAGAATTGACATGAAGTATAATTTCCTCTCCCTTAATTATAGCAAAACAACTTTTCAACCCCTGCAACTTCACGGATTGAAACTTTGTTTTCTATAATTAACATTGCTAGCTTGCAATACTAATCATAATAGTCATGCTCCCACTAACATGATGATTATCAGCATAACACTTATGCTCCCACTAGCTCTGACACATTTCCAGAAATCTGTTGGACTTCTGAAATTTAGATTCATACACCCTTTCTTAGATAGCTCACATGTGTGTCTAAACAATTTTCAGAACTATGAAAAGGGATGCCGTAATCATAGTCTCAATTGCTTAGGCATTTGCCATTTCTCACAAGTCCATGTTAGTGTGCCGGTTAACCACACGCGCTCCACTAATGACTTTTGAAAATGCAAATGACACAATTGATATCTACTTAAAATCTATTTAGTGAAAGCATTTCCTCACCATCATTTTCATGAATCGGAGAGAAACCTTATGACACTTAGATTTAATAGTGTATGAGTTCCTATCCATGCGAATTTGTCAAAACCATAATCACAAGATAAGGTTAGTGACAAATTCAGCCCTACATGGATTAAACTTATTCAATCTTAGTTTCTTGTCACCTTGGTAACACAAGGCCCACCAATGCTTCCAAGTTGAACTCTGATAACTCACATGTAAATTCAACTTATTTGAAGTAGGTACAGAAATAAGAATTATGTCAACACGATAGGTTGAAAACCTTAAGTCGTGTGCTAGTGATAAATTACAGGTTTTACTCTTGATTAAATCTTGAAACTCTTTCAGGATCTTTAAGGCTCCCACTGTCTCCTTGACATATAAGTTTTCCTAGTCAAGAACCATTCCTTGATAAAACAAATATTCAAGGGATAGTGCGGATTCTTATCAAGACTAACACTTCACACAATTGGTCTTAGTTGGTCTTTGTCTCATCCAAGACATCACAACTTACCAATCTCAAATGTACAAGAGTAGAAAACATTTTACTCTTACATTTGATAAGTGTTTTAAACCTTCTTTAAGACATGTCACTCAAATTACAATCTTGGAGTATGACTCCAAGACTTGTATTGGAACGAAGTATGATTCATCTTCTTGATTTAACCATTTCAACAATTTCAAGATCCCTTCTTCTTAGTCATAAGAATGCACTAAGACTTTCTTAGAGAACAAATTTTGATATGGTTTCTTAATCATTAAGATGATCACAAAGCTGATACTAAAGTACTCTCCCGTCCTTTCAGATTTGAGAAACTTTTATCTTTCTGCCTAATTTGATTCTTCTTATTCGTTTTCCAATGTTACAAAATTATACTTAACCTTATAAGTATAATCATATTTACTAATCTTTAGTAAATCATGACAAATCAATCTTTGTGGTGGACCTTGACCAGCGCACACCCAGTGTACCTAATTCCTTAGTCCTTCAATTGACTCACATATACATGTGATCAAAGAATTAGTCTTAATTTTTCAAAGATGAAAATTCTCATTCATCATACAATACAACTTGTATGATTCCAAGTTTCTGTCCAATTGAAACTTGGGTGATGAAAAACTTTCTTCATTTGGTAAATTCAGACACTACCACAAATGAAAGAATCAAATCCACTTTCCAATATTGCTATTACTGGAAACATATAAGCAACAATTTTCCACCGATGCCATTGTAAGGATATTTTTAAAATAAATAAAATTAAAACCTTTTTTTTCTTTTATTTTAAAACTTTGCGGAAAAACTTATCCTTACAATCCACATGAAAACCTTGTTGTTATCTATTCACAAGCAATATATTATAACTCTTAAGCAACAGCTCAAAATTCTGATTACCGAACCATGCGATCGAAACCCATCTTCGCAATCAGAATCAGCATATACTTACTTTAAGCTTCCTATCTTTTCTTTGATTCTTAAAAGACATCAGCATGTGACCCATTCACATTATGTAATAAGAATCTCCAAATAGGAACTTAAGAGAGTTATACAGTGTATTTTACCCGAAGTAGAGTCAAACCTCTTGACTTGATCAACCTTATGACCTTTCAGGTAAATAGGGCAGCTTCGCAACCAATGCCCCTTTCTTTGGCAATATAAACATATGGAGACCCTTTGATAATGGCACATGAGACTATTTCAGACTTAGCCTTTCTCTTTACCATTTGGTCAACCGAGTTGACTATGGCCGATCCCTTTCCATTGGGAAGAGAAATGCTTTTCTAGATATCCAATGCTACCATTGCCAATGTCCATTTAAGGTTTGGGAAGTTGATCTTCTAACAAAATTTGCTTTACTAGTGTTCCAAATCATTGCTGATTCCACAGCACAAAACAAATAGATAAGATCATTAAGGCTCGTGTCATAGTCTGTCTCATAGTAGTCCCAAAGTGACCCGCTATGTTACTAAGAAAGTGATTGAACATCCAACTTTCACGAGACTTTGACACCCAACTCTCCCGTCTTGTCAATATGTGACTACATCTCCAAGATGTGACCACACCAAGACCTTAACTTGCCAATAGGGCTTGAGTGACTTTAAACTTTTCAAGAACTTGTGGGTGAGGGAGAATAATTGGAGGAGATAAAGGAAGTGAAGCATGATGTTGAGGAACATCATCTTCAAGAGATTTGGGAAGATCATAAATGTCTAAACCAGACATGTTTTGGGAGATATTCAAGATAGTTGATTTAAAGTCCTTAGTATGACACCCAATATGAAATATTAAGGCTAGGACCCAACAAACTATTTTATAACTTAGAAGAGGGATGCCGTAATCCAAGCTATAAAATATTTGAAGGTAGGCGAATGACGATTCACCAATTTCCACCATGAAAAACGAAATAATTTATTAGGTTTTAATTGGATTTGAAATTCCTAGATCTTTTGAGATTCATTGAACTTTTCAATGGCATGTTTCAATCTCGAGTGTGCCCTCTCAAATTTTGTGACTGGGATGCCGAGGATCACAAAACAAGGTGTGAATAACCATACCAATTCACTTGGTATCCTTAATATTATCACCTAATCAATGTGCCGGTTAACCACACACGCTCCATTGATCTATGACAAACATTAAGTCACCCTTTGTGGTCCTTACTAGTCCAAGTTAGTGTGCCGGTTAACCACACACGCTCCACCAACGACTTGGTAAGGTACAAAGTGTGAATTCCATGGGTTAGCACCAAATTCACATTTTTCCTAAAGTAACTAAGATTGGGAATTATTAAGATTTTAGTTACTTTAGTATTTATCATTAATACTTTTAATGAAGGGAGAATTTAAAGTCATTGTCCTACCCGTTCGGCTAACGACCCTCCACCAGTCAAGCAAGCGGTGGGTGAGAGTAGACACCCATTAAGTCGCCATTTTATAGGCAACAACCTTATACCCACCTTATAGACCGGCTTCGTGAATGAGGCCTACTAACGGTAAAACGACTTGTTCTTATACATATATATAATAATTAACCATTAATGTTATAAATAGTATAAGTGTTGAATTTTAACTTTTTTTTTTTAAAATTCTAAGGGCTAACTTGGAATTAAAGTATTCATAAGTGAAAACTTTTCAAATTCCAAAACTTGAGGGCAAGTTTTGAAACTATTCAAAACTAATTAATTCCATAACTTATGTGTTTAAAGTAGTTTTAATCCAAAAAACTCTTCAAGTTCCATAACTTATGGAAGACTTTAAACTAATAAAAGAATTAATCTTTTCTTTATTTTTATAACTTATGGAATTAATTAAGGTTACACTTTATTTATTTATTTATTTATTAATGAAGTGACTCTTAAATTTCCATAACTTGAGGACAAGTTATGGAGTCATAAAAAAAAAAATTCAATGACACAAGACTCTTCATTTTGTAACCATTACCAACTTTTATGAGTTTTATGAGTCTTTAATGTGACTCTTCATGTAACTTGAGGACAAGTTACACAAACACATTTTGTACTCAACTCTTAGATTAAAATGGATTGAAAACAACTATTTCAATTAACTTTTCTATTAATCTAAGCAACTCATAAGACCAAGATAATTCATATCAAACTTCTTCATGTAATTAGTCTAAACCTTAAACTAATACAAAACATGAATCTATTGACAATTATCTTTGAAAATGGATTAGCATGAACATTACCACATTAAAAAACAAGTTTATAAGTTCAAAAACAACGTAGGGTAATGTTCCTAGTCCATTTCTAGCCAAAAACCTCGAAAATATGCTGTCTGGGGTCCAACTCGTCGAGTGCATGAACATAACTCGGCGAGTTGGATGAATTTTGCCTTGGACTCGTCGAGTCCCTTCATGGACTCGGCGAGTCTGCTGGGCTGACAGCATCACAACTCGATTTTTCAGCTCCATTTGCAAGTATAACAAGAAAACATGCCTTGGCTCTGATACCACTGTTGGGTTTTGAGCATTCTAACACTCCTAAGTGTACATGCAACCCTAAATACCTTGGATCTATGTTTTCTCTATTATACATGCAAATAAGAATATCCAAGGTATCATCCTAATCTATCATACAAAACATGAATATAACAAGATAGAATACATACCTCTTTGATGTAGAAAGTCTTCATGAAGCTTGAGTGCCTAGCCCCAATAGTGTGGAAGCCTCAAATGGAATCACAGTTATCAAAACACTTAGAATAACTTGAGAGAGTTCTACACTTCATGAAATCGGCTAGCCCTCTCTAGAATAATCCTAGTGGCCGATTTTTGTCAAGAATAAGATCATTATATAGTGTTACAATTAGGGTAAATCCTTAATTGTCATGACTTTCCATTTCCTTGGATCCATGGGTTCAAATACACCATGGAGCACCCATGGACCATCCTATGGGTTTTAGCCCAACTTGATTATCCATGGAGCATTAGCCCACTATATAAGTATGGATGATTTACACAATCAACCCATATATTTAATTAGTCTTCTTTTGATCACTTAATTAATCCTAGATTAATTCTTGATCAATACTAATTAAACAATCTTATTATTCTTATTATTAATATACTAGAACTTATATTATATTAATAACCATAAGTGTCTTATTTCTCTCATTATAGTCTATCTAAGTGCATGAAGGTTTGCAACCCAAATGGACCATGCCGGGTCGGGTCAAGTCTTACCAATTATAGTTATGGACTTAGACATTAATCCAACAAAAGGGACACTAGAAGCATAGTTTTCTTATGTATCTGGATGACCTTAAGAAGGGAAAAGTCAAGGTGACTGGCACCTCAGGTATGTTTATGATACAATTCCACAACACATCTACTTCAAACTCTTGGATTCTTGATATAGGATTTGGTACTCATATTTGCTCTGATATGTAGGGTCTAAGACAAAGTAGGAAGTTGAGGCATGTTGAGCGCAACCTGATCATGGGAAACAGGCACAAGTAAGGTTTTACAAGGATTGGGAACTATGAGTTCACGCTTGGTGGTGGTGTTTATCTTATGTCTGTTCATGCACTTTATAAGGATGGTTATCATTTATCTGTTGACAATGATAATGGTGATATTTTGGTTTATAAGAATGGTTGTTTTATTTTCAAAGCTAGTCCTTGTAAAGCTATGTATGAAATTGTTGTTTGCATTGGTGAAATTGATAAACTATATTTGAATGCTCGTTCCTCTAATAGTGAACTAGATAAATCGTGTGTTTGGCATGGTCGACTTAGCCATATAAAAAAAGTGAATCACCAAAATCCAATCGGATGCAATCTTGGAATCATTTAACCTCAAATCAAGTGATGTACGTGAATCTTGCTTACTCAGCAAGATGTCAAAAGCATCATTCATAGGGCACTGTGAAAGAAGTAAGGATTTGTTGGATCTCATACACACAGATGTTTTTGGACCATTTACAATCCACCACAAGACATGGAGAAAGATACTTCGTAACTTTTATCGACTATTTTAGCAAATATGGATATATCTATCTAATTAAGCATAAGTCAGAAACCTTTGAGGTGTTCAAAGAGTTTCAAAATAAAGTAGAGAACCAATTAGGCAGAAAGATCAAGATGCTTCGATTCGATAGGGGTGGAGAATATTTAAGTATTGAATTCTATGATCATCTTAGGAATTATGGAATAGTTTCACAATTGTCTCCTCCCAGAACACCACAGTTGGATGGTGTGGCTGAGAGAAGAAATCTAACGCTATTAGATATGGTTCGATCTGTTATGAGTCGAGCTACACTTCCAATATCTTTATGGGGGTATACCTTAGAGACAACTGCCCACATCATAAACCTCGTACCCACTAAGAAAGTTGCAAAAGTGCCCTTTGAGATGTTGCCCTTGGACACGTCCTTCTCTAGCACATATAAAAGTTTGGGGCTGTGACGCTTTGGTTCACCGCAAGGCGAATGATAAGCTCGAGCCAGATCATAGAAGTGTTACTTCATTGGTTACCCACAAAAGTCTTTTGGTTACTTGTTCTATAAGGCTTCTAAGAACAACGTGTTTGTTGCTCTCATGGGATTCTTCCTCGAGAGGGATCTCATTTCCAAAGAGGATAGTAGGAGCCAGATTGACTTAGAATAGCTTCAAGATTCAAGTGAAGAAGAACCTTTAGTGGACACTAGCACTCAAACTAAGGTGCAACAACCTGTTGAGGAACCTCAACCTGAGGGAGAGCAACCTGCAGGATAAAATGATATATCTCCACCTCCCCTTCGCATATATAGTAGAGTTCATCTTCCTCTTGATTTCTAAGTGTGAGGTTTTTATTCAAAAACCCCGTTTCATAACCGGTACAAATGACAACGAATGATTTCAAAATATTGAATAGGATTAAATACTATATCACCCACCAAGGATCACCTTGAATGAGTTAGAAAGATAAAAACAACCATAAAAGGGAAATCATAACAACCTTTGAAGACTTTGATCCTCATGGGAGATTGGAAGTTGATGAAGTGTGGCATGAAACTCTAAAACAAGAGATCCCTACAAGTATCTACCAAGCAAGAGTAGAACCATCAGAACATGCTAGTATTCACTTTTAATTTGTTGTTCATGAGCCTTTCAAATATATACCAAATAAATGTTCAAAGGTGAAGCAACAAAGGCACATTATTTGACATCAAAATGCAAGAGAATAGAGGAGAAGAAGAGCTTCCAAAACTCGAAATTTGGCAGCCCTTTAGAACCTCTCATGCTCATGGTTTTGACTCCAACGAAGAAGGAGAATGAGGCTTGCTAGAAGTGTATCAAAACCCTTCCATTCCCTCACTTATATAATGCCCAAAAATCAATGGGAGACCATAAAGCAAAAGCAACATGGGACATGTTTCATACAAGCATGCATGTAGAATAGACAGGGCATGCATGCCTTGTCTCCTCCCAATTTTCGGCCTTATGGTTAATGGATGGAACCAAAGGATGTTCCATTATCATATGACTAGTTTATACATGTATAAATTTATATACCAACTTTATATAAAAGGCTATCATTTATATAAAGTGATGCATATATTCAAACAAGTAGTGTTATACATATATATATATATATATATATATATATATATATATATATATATATATATATATATATATATATATATATATATATATATAACTACCTTTTTTTATATAAATAAAATCTAACTAGTTTATTAAGATATAAATATATCATATAAATAATCATACTTTATGATATATTTTATAAGTTATTATTTCTCTAATAAATATTATTTGCACAAATAATAAATTCTCAATTAGTAAAAAATATTATTTCAATGAAATAATAATTATCCAATTAAATACATGTTTTGATATATTTGTTAATAATAATTTATCCTAATAAATAATCAATTGACGGTAACTTGCTATATGGTGTGACCTTATAGGATCGTATATAATTAGAAATATCAGTCTGTAATGACTCTTCGACATACAAGATCTTTCACTATGGTTTCGATGTAAGCACAGAAGGAGGCGTATTGATCAGTGATCGTACACTAGTTGATATGGATGAGCCATCCAACTATAAGGAAGCAATGGAAGGATCTGAGGCTTCCATGTGGAAGGAAAACATATAGAGCGAGATTCAGTCCATGTACAATAACTAAGTTTGGAATTTGGTTGATCCCACACCTGGCACCAAAATTGTTGGGTGAAAGGTGATCTTCAAAAAGAAGACCAACATGGATGGGAATGTGCACACATTGAAGGCTAGGTTGGTTGCAAAAGGTTATACTAAAAATCAAGGGATTGATTATGAGGAAACTTTTTCACCAATAGCCAAGACCAAGTTGATGGGTTATGAGTATAACCACATCCTATGTGATCAAGCAACCCTAATTGCTGTAGATCTATGTTTTTCATTGGTTGAACATGCAATCGAATACCAAAGCAATAAACCCTAGATCTAGCATACAATTTCAAAAATTATATAACATAAGTGTTTTGATGTTTACCTTGCTTGTTATGTAGCAATAACTAGAACTCGTTGTAGATCCGTGACTCTTGAAAGCTCAGTGTCTCAAATGTTGCACCTCTAATGGATCACAAAACACCACTATCAAGAAGATGAGAGGAGAGAGAAGAGGGAAGTACTTAGAATATCGGATAGGGTTTCTTCTTGGCAAACATTAGCCGAAAATCCTAAGCCTATGGGGTCTTTATATAGCTGAGGGTTGCTAGGGTTTCTTGAGGAAACCGTAATTTCCTGATTAATGCTCAAGCATCCCATGGACTCCTACTAACAAGACTTAGACGAAATCTATAGGCCCCCCTATAGATTTTCGTCCACTCCTAATTAAGGAGTCCATTAGCTCAGTTTCACAACTATCAATGATTTGCAAAACAACCCCTGTACTTTTAATCAGTTCCTTTAATCCTAAGATTAATTCCAAATTAATTTCTGATTAAATACTAATTAAATAACATGATTTCTAATTAATATATTATTTTCATAATACATTAATAAATCAATTTATTATTCCAAATAATAAATTGAACCTCTTTCTCTAAAAGTTATCCTTTCAAGTTGCTAGGCTGAAGGCATCCCAAAAGGAACAGGCTACTATCAAATCAAGTACATACCAATTATATTAATGGTCTTAGACACCTAACTCTGACCTAGTTAGTTATATGTCCTAAAGATAAGAGATTATATAATCCTCCATTCCACAAGATAACATGTGGACAAAGACATGGAAAAAAAATCTTTCTCATTGTATAACAATTTGTTTCCTAATTTTTGATTTGTATGATGAAGAACTTAATTGAGCACATCAATTCAATCCTGACCGGGCCCGTCACATAAGTCAACACAAAATCATCGAGGTTCCAAGATACCGCTTTTACCCATTGGGATAAAAGGAAAAGATAAACTTTGACTTATATGATTGTACTATTTACTCATCAAATGGTACACAACAAATCGTTTTAGAACATCAAGTTGCTGATGCGTTTACGTATTATCAATGCACAACCAACTCATAAACAACTCATATATTTCAGTTTAAAGACTATATGATATTATTGTCTCATAATTATTCATCATAAATTCCATGAAGTAATTTTATGAGTGTGGGTTTAATCGAAAACTCAAATCCCCATTTCAGGATTACTTATGAATGTTGCAGCAAACTATTTCTATGTCTTCTAGGGAGCAAGTGGCCGATTTTCCTTAGCCATGGAGTCCTTATATAGGGTAGAGACTAGGGTTTCAGTCCTTATCCTTATATGATTGCTTGCCTGCTAAGCAGCCCATAAGATAGGTCTAGAACCTTATCCTTGGACAATTTCTAGGGCCTTATCCCCTTGAATTAGTCCACCCTATCCATAGGGCATCCATTGCCCTAATTTACAACTATCACATAATTACAATTCAACCCCTCTAGTTTAATTATTTACTTTTGATCACAAAATTAATTCTTAATTAATTATTGATCAATATTAATTAAACAAATATGATTTCTCCTTTAATATATTATTCTTATAATATATTAATAAATCATAATAACCTCTTTCTCTATTATTTTTCCAGTCAAGTTGCTTTGGTGAAGGCAACCCAAAAGGACCATGCACAGCTTGATTAAGTACTTACCAAATATGGTTACGAGATTAGACACAAATCCAACAGTCTCCCACTTGGATAACTCTAATAACAATAAATGCAAGAATAAATCAATTAGCAATCGTAGCTCTCAAAGACGCTTTCGAACTCTGATCTTATCAGCAACCTGTCCTTTAGATAAGGGATCGTACAGTCCTCTGTTTCAGATATCGTGCGGAGAATCTCATGGAAGGTACTCATACTTATTGTCCAGCAGTTTGTTTCTCGATCTCAGATTCATTTGACATAGAACTTAATTGAACACATCAATTCAGTCCTGACTGGGCCCGACACAAAAGTCAAATGAAATCATCGAGGGGCCCTGATATCGCGTTTACCCTGTTAGGATAAAAGGAACAGATAAACTTTGACTTATATGCATTCACTATTCATTAATCAAATTATACACAACAATGCATTTTATGACATCAAGTTACTGATGCGTTTTCGCATTATCAATGCACAATCAATTAGCGAACAATAAACCATATATCTTGGTTTTAAGACCATATGATTTTATCGTCTTGCGATCACTCATGATAAATTCCTTGAAGTGATTCCAACAAGCGCAGGTTTATTCCAATGCTCTAAACTTATTCATAAGCACTCATGAACGTTGTAGCAAACCCTTGTTATGTCTAATGCCTTTCAGACAATCTACAGCAATTCATGACAGTCTTCATTCATACCTACTTCCAACATATGAATGACTGTGGACCGTTTGAATAATTCGTTCATTCTTAATTAACACAATTATTCAAGAAGTCAAAACATATAAAGTGAAACAATAGTTAAACAATTAACATAAGATAGAAACTTTAAATAATACTCTTTTATTTTATCATCAAATGTCAATTACATTTATCTATTACACGTATCTAAACTATCTAATCCAAACTAATATCGTCCTTCAGCCCAATGCTCCTAGAGTGCTGCAAGTGCTTAACCCTACTTAGTCCCTTCGTAAGCGGATCTGCTGGGTTATCCTCTAATGATACCCTCTTTACTACGAGGAGTCCTTCTTCTACCCGATGTATGATAAAGTGATATTTTTTGTCGATATGTCGGGATCTACCATGATCCCTCAGTTCCTTGGTCAAGGCAACCGCTCCTTCATTATCACAGAAAATTTCCATAGGCTCTTTTATGGCAGGTACAACTCCAAGGTCTCCAATGAAGTTCTTCAACCATATCGCCTCCTTTGACGCTTTGCTCGTTGCAATGTACTCTGATTTGGACGTTGAATCGGCTACGGTTTCTTGCTTGGAACTTTTCCAAGTCACTGCTACTCCATTAAGGGTAAAGACCCAGCCCGACTGCGAACGATAGTTGTCCCTGTTGGTCTGGAAACTGGTGTCACTATACCCTCGCACCTTTAAGTCATCACTCCCTCTGAGGACTAGAAACCATTCCTTTGTCCTCCGAAAGTACTTAAGAATATTCTTGACTGCGATCCAATGTGCTTTGCCAGGGTTCCCTTGATATCTACTGACCATGCTCAAAGCGAAGGCCACATCATGGCGTGTACAAGTCATAGCATACATTATCGAGCCAACTATGGAGGCGTAAGGTACTCGGCTCATCTATGCTATCTCGGCTTCCGTACTCAGACTTTGAGTCTTACTCAACTTGGCATTACTTTAGATTGGTAATTGTCCCTTCTTTGAGTTTTCCATACTAAAACGTTTTAGCACCTTGTCCAAGTAATTATTCTGACTAAGTCCTATTAGTCTCATACTTCGGTCTCTCAGGAATACCCCCAGAATGAGATAGGTAGTGAAGCACGACTCATCATGGAATGAACCATGTCCAACAAGGTTCGGTTACGCCTCTCATCCACACCATTCAACTGCGGTGTCCTAGGCGGCGTCAATTGAGAAACTATTCTGGATTCCTTGAGGTAGTCGTGGAATTCAAGACTTAGGTACTCTCCTCCTCCATCGAATCGAAGCATCTTGATTTTCCTGCCCAATGGATTCTTCACTTCTTGTTTAAACTCTTTGAACTTTTCAAAGGTTTCTGACTTGTGCTTGATTAAATAGATATACACATATCTACTATAATCGTCGGTGAAAGTCACATAGAAGTAGTTCGCGTCCCTTGTGGTGGATCTAAAGGGCCCACACACATCGGTTTGTATGAGATCCAATAGACCCTCACCCCTTGCACATGTGCTAGTAAAGGGTGAGTTGGTCATCTTTCCATGTAAACAAGACTCGCACATGTCATCGTCCCTAAGGTTGAATGACTCCAACACTCCATCCTTTTGGAGTTGGGCTATGCGTTTCTTGTTGACATGTCCAAGACGACAATGCCACAAGCATGCTTTATCCATACTATTGGAAGAATCCACACACAATACATCATTTCCTAGGTTATCTACAACCATAAGAGTTTCATAAATTCCATTACAAGGCAATGCTTCAAAATATAAAACACCATTTAGATAAGCATAGATCGAACCTTTCTCATTATCAAACAAATATCTAAATCCTTGTCTAAACAAACCATGAAATGAAATGATGTTTCTTGCCATATCTGGCGAATAGCAACAATTATTTAAATCTAAACCTAATCCATTACTAAGCGCTAGAGAATACACTCCAATCTTGGTGACATGCGACGATCTTCTGTTCCCCATGATTAGATTCATTCTTCCGTGCTCCACATCCCTATCTCTTCTTAGTCCTTGAAAATCACAAAATATGTGAAAACCACATCCTATATCAAGAACCCAAGAAATAGCATGTGATGAATCATTAGATTCCATTGTGTAAATACCTGCAAAAGACGGCTTGATCTTCCCATACTTGATGGCTTGCTGATATTCCGGGTAGCTTCTCTTCCAATGCCCTATTTTGTGGCAGTGGTGGCACTCTGCCTCCTTTGGGTTTGAGGTGGGCTTAGCAAAACCAACTTTGGTTCCAGTAAAAGAGGTACCATCTTGGGGCTTTCCCTTGTGGTGGCCCTTTGAAGTAGCCTTCCTCTTCTCGCCCTCCCTTGCCCAATGGCCAAAACAGGAGTAGCGGGTGGAGTGGGAGTTAATGCAATAGACTTGTCCTGGAGGTTGTGCTCAGCAGTCCTTAAGAGCCCGTGGAGTTTGCTTAAGGTAACCTCTTCTTTGTTCATGTGCTAGGTCATCCTAAATTTGTTGTAGCACGAGGGCAAGGAGTAGAGAATGAGGTCGATTGCCTGATCTTCCCCAAAGTTAACATTTAACTTGCGAAGATGATCAACATACCTCTGCATCTTTTGCAAATGCGAGGTTAAGGACTCTCCACTTCCCATCTTAGGAGTGATCACGTTTGTGATGATCTCATAGCGCTCTTGGCTTGCGCTTTGGTGGTACCTCTCCAGCAAATCTTGGTGCATTTCGTATGGATACATGTACTCATAGGACTTTCGGAGTTCAAGATTCATAGTGGCCAGCATAATACAATGAACTTTCATTGCATCATGCTCGTGGGTTTCAAAGACGGCCATTTCTTTGGGAGTAGCGATTTCTAGATTGATCTTTTCAAGCTTCTCGTCGAGGACATATTCTTTGTCCTCGTATCGAGCAATCATGAGAATGTATCATATCCATTCGTTGAAATTCGATCAATCAAACGTCACTTTTTGACCTCGGCTCATTAGCGAGAATGAACCAGGAGCAGTGTTATTTGCGTTTGCGTTAGACATATGCAAATAGAAAGGAACAAAGTTTGATTAGAATCGAATCCCTAATTAAACACCTAAAATGACAAATTAGGGCTAGGATACAACAACATTATTTACACATTAGAAAAGGGATGCCGTAATCCAACATGAAAATAATTTGGAGGTAAGTGAATGATGATTCACTAATTTTCCACCATGAAAAACATAAAAGGCTTAAGTTTTAAATGTATTGAAAATTCATAGATTCTTTTGAGATTCATTGAACTTTTCAATGGCATGTTTAAATCACGATATGCCCTTCTAGTTTGTGACTAGGATGCCGAAGATCACAAAGCGGGTGTGAATAACCATGCAAATGTACATGGTGCCCTCATTCTTACAGTCACCTATTCGACGTGCTAGTTAAACACACACGCTCCATCGAACTATGACAAACAATGAGTCACTCTTTTCCACCTTTGCTTAGAACCAATTAGCGTGTCGGTTAAGCACACACGCTCCACTAACTTCTTAGCAAGGGTGCAAAGTGTAATTTCATGGGATTGCATCTATTCACTTGTTCCTAAAGGAACTAAGATTGGAAATTGTTTGTAAAAATATTTAGTTACTTTATATAGATTCATTATACTTAATAATGAGGAGAGGATTGTCCTATCCTACCCGTTCGGCTAACGACCCTCCACCAATCAAGGAAGCGGTGGGTAAGAGTGGATACCCATTAAATGGCCATTTTATAGGCCATAACCTTATACCCCCCTTATAGATTGGCTTCGTGAATGAGGCCTACTAACAGTAAGACTAGCTATTTAGTTATATATATATATATATATATATATATATATATATATATATATATATATATATATATATATATATATATATATATATATATATATATATATATATATATTAATCTTGTAATAATATAGTAGTATAGGGTGTATTTTAAACATTTTAAAATACTAGGGTTTTAATTTCATCTTTAAAATTTTCGAAATTTAAGACTTTTTAAATTTAAAATTTTAAATATTAAAACTCTTGATTTAATAATTGTCCTTAAATTAAACAAGTAATTTGAATTATTAAATCATAAAGGATTACCTTAAATTAAACAATTAATTTATCCTAATCCCTTAAATCCCTCTAGATTTCGAAAATATAGGATGGGATAATACAAAATCTTTAATTACCATATTTAAACCATTAAAAGATAATTACAATATATGGGATTATCCAAATCCCTAAAACTTAGGATCATATCTTGGGGAGGAGGCATATTTCGAAAACCCTAGGGTTTAAAAACCCTAGATTTCGAAATCTTGGGCAAAAAGGGAAGGGTTTGAAAACATTTATCAAAATTTTCGAAAAACAGGGTTCAAGAACCCTAATTTCAAAATCCTTGCCTCCTAGGGTTTATTGGCCATAAACCCTAAAGTCTAAAATTCATACAATTGTGTAATCTAATTGAAAACAAATAACCATAAGCTTTGATACCACTGATGGGTTTTATACAAACAATCATATGTGTGCATGCAACCCTAGATTTGGATCAATGTTTTCACTATTAGATTCACAACATTATGAACACAAGAAGAACCCTAGCATGCAACTAGGTATTTCGAAATTTAGATAGAAGAATGAATCACATACCTCTTGTTGTTGTATTGTAATAACAACTCAAATCTTTAATCTCATTGTCTATGAAAGCAAGTAACACAAGTGTAGTACCTCTAATGGCTCACAAACACCAAAAGCAAATGGAGAGGCAAGAGAGAGAGAGAGAGAGAGAGAGGAGAGAGGCAGGAAATCGGCTCTCAATCTTCTTGGGATCAAGTGGCCGATTTCCCTTAACCAAGGAGTCCTTATATAGGGTAGGGATTAGGGTTTCAGTCCTTATCCTTATCTCATTGCTTTCCCACCAAGCAACCCATAAGATAAGTCTAGAAACTTACCCTTGGACGAATTCTAGGGCCTTATCCCCTTGAATTCGTCCACCCTATCCATAGGGAATCCATTGCCCTAATTTGCAACCATCACATAATTACAATTCATCCCCTCTAGTTTAATTAATTACTTTTGATCACAAAATTAATTCTTTATTAATTATTGATCCATATTAATTAAACAAATATGATTTCTCTTTTAATATATTATTATTATAATATATTAATAAATCATAATAACCTCTTTCTCTATTATTTCTCCAGTCAAGTTGCTTTGGTGAAGGCAACCTAAAAGGAGCATGCACAACCAGGTCAAGTACTTACCAAATATGGTTACGGGCTTAGAAACTAATCCAAAATTAATTTCATGATATGTAGTTTTATTCATAAGTAAAACTAACTAGAGGTATATTTGGCCTGTAAAATAGATATGATGTAAATACCTTGTTTTAGTGCTTTAAAAGAAGCATATTACTACGTAAAAATAATCATTGTTTTATCCATGTGGGTTCTTATAACCACACTATATGCTTGATATGCCTGCTGTGACGTTCTTCAGGTGCCGGAAAGGATATGATATTTGTCACCTTAGGCCTGCCGGCCTAACTGTAGCGAACAGTTAAGTTGCGGTATTGTCAATCCCGTATAGATCTATACACAAATTCACGCTCTCCCTCTAGAAGATTCTGGATAATAAGTCAGGACTTAAGGTCATACTTAGGTAAGTACACCACGAAGTGTCTCACAAATTGATTGTTTAAACGAGATTACAAGTAATAGAGTGGAAAAACCTTTTAACAATTAAAGATGAAATTTTTCCATACACAAGTTTAACATGATTGATATTGTGAATTGACCCATAAATTATACCTATTATAATTTTTATGTGTGTTTTCACATCGTTTTCCCTTACTTACTTAAATAGTCCATAAATTCCATAAACTATACCCATTATAGTTTATATGCATGTAAATTACGTAATATGAGCCTTTTTTATTTTAACAACCTTGAGAGTTTATAAGTTTGGTAACAAAAACGTTTAGGTAGTATTTTTACGAGCAATATTTATAAAGTACGTAAAAGAGTGAAATAAACAATTTGTATTTTAAACACAATATTACTTGTGTTTTTACTTGTATTCCCCCCCCCCCCTAAAAACTCAGAAAAATTTGGAAAATTGTAGGCGTATGAACTCACCTTGTGTGCGTGTTCTTGGTTAGATGCAAATTGGTTGTGAATAATCTTCGAGATAGAATACGTGATTATAGCCGTATCCTAATAATTTTTACACACGATATAGTATTTAAATTAAATAAGAATAATTTAAATATTAAGTTAAACTTAATTATTGTAAGAAAACTTACAATAAGCCTTAGAATAGTTTGTAGGTGTTGTTGGTGTGTTTTTGATGAAAACTAGCTAAATTTGGTGTTTTCGGCCCAATCTATGAAGATTGAAAGGTGTTTTTGGAATGATAATAAGATCAATGGATGATACTTGCAAGATTTTCAAGAAGAATCAAGGGTTTTTTGCATGGAAATCAAAGAAATGAGAGGTTTCGCATGTTCTTGAGAGGAGGGGGTGTTTTTGGTTAGATTCCTTGAGAGAAAAGTTTTTGGATGTAATGTGTAAGAATGAAGGCAGTTTTTGGTTTACACACACGCACACACACACACGCACACACACACACACACACACACACATATATATATATATATATATATATATATATATATATATATATATATATATATATATATATATATATATATGAAGTATAAAGGGTTTCGGTTAATGGTTCTCGGCCAAGAACACAAACTGAGGAAGGGTTCTCGGTTGGGAACTCAAACCGAGAAGATAAGCTTGTGAGGTTTGTAGTTGTAAACCTTAAGTCGGCTTTGCATTTTCGGTCTGAAGAGGAAACCCTCCAGGATAGTTTTCTATTGAAGGTAGTTCTCAGCCTCGCACCTTTGCGGTCCGACGTTCTCGGCTGCATACGGTTTGCTGCCTTCGGTTTGTTGTCCGAAGAAAGAAGGGATTTGTGAGGGTTTTTGGTTAAGGCGAGAATCCTCGGTTTCTTCAGTGTTTTACTTCCAAACTTTTCAACACTTTAACACAATCTTTATATATATATATATATATATATATATATATATATATATATATCAAATTGTTTTATTTTAACTTTATTAAATTTAAGAAAACCATAAGTTTGACTTTAATTTGATATGTTTGACTTTTGTTGACTTTTAAAAGATCGAAAATAATAGGTTGTCACATATAAGGGGAGTTTAAGGAAATTTCCTATAAAATGACCGCCACTGGGTATCCATTCTTACCCACCACTATTTTGTATGGTGGAGGGTCGTTAGCCGAACAAGTTTGATAGGACATAACCTCATTAAAAGTATAATGATATAAAGTAACTAAACTATTTTCTAAAAATCCCATTCTTAGTCAGTTTAGGAAAATGTGAATTTGTATGCTAATCCTTGAAATTGCACATTACACTTTATGAGTCGTTAGTGGAGCGTGTGTGGTTAACTAGCACACTAATAGGGGTCTAATGAAGGGTGGTAATGGGTATCTCAAAAGTTATCTTTGATTAATGGAGCACGTATGGTTAACCGGCACGTTAAAATGAGATGATAAATGACATCAAGAGTACCAAATTAATTTGCGTGGTTAATCACATCTCGTTTGTGATCCTCAGCATCCCAATCACAAAAGTGAGAGCATAATCGATATTAAACATGCCATTTAATAGATTCAATGAATCTCAAAAGATATCGGAATTTCATAAGATTGAAATTGGTAAAAGCATTACCTACCTAAAATAGATTCGAATTTGATTATAGCATCCCTCTTCAAAGTTCTAATCGATAATATGGATCCTAGCCTTGATTTAAATTTATGGGTTAATAATTTAGGATTAATATCAACTAAGTTGAATTCTCTTTTCTCCCTTTTATAGATGTCGAGTCAAGACAATTATGGTCTTCCTCATTCTTTTGGAAATAGTTTTCCTCTTCTTTTTCAAGATGAGCTTCCACATACTGATCAAGGTGAAAATATGTTCCCTTCTTTGAGCAATGGTGGAAATGGATATCATGCTTCTCCAATTCTTCCTCCTCATCCTCCTCCATTAACTTTCCCCATGTCACGAGTTGAAAGATATGAAACTGTTCAAGCTGTATTGGCGAGTAGACATCAAAATGGGAATTATATATGTGCAGATGTTTTGGAAATGAAATTGTACATTGACTAATTGGATAGGATGGGTGTTGTTTTCCCAAGGGATAAGGCCATTGATTTGGTTATACTTTCACTTTCTGAGTCATATAGTTAGTTTATTGAGGACTTTTATATGAGCGACCACGATGTGACCCTAATTGATCTGACACAAATGTTGATTGATGCTGAGGAAAAAAATGCTTAAGATCACAAGTGAAGCAAAAGTTTTTGAAGGATCTAATTCCAAAATTTTCATAGGTTTTTACAATGGTGAGAATGGTGGTCTAGAAAAGATTTCTCTTCCCAATGGAAAGGGATCGACCAGGGTTAAACTTTTTGACCATATGGTAAAAGAAAGGCTAGTTCTGAGATAGTTCCATGTGCTAATCCTAAAAAGTTCATATGTTTCTATTGCCAAATGAAGGGACATTGGTTGCAAAGCTGCCCTGACTACCTAAAAGATATTAGAGATGGTAAAGTCAAGTCGTGTGACACTACTCTAGGTAAATTCATTATCTAACCCCATTATTCTAACAAATTCCTATTCATATACTCTTAATAAATGGTGTGATGATCACATTTTGATGGTTTGTAGGATCTAAGAGAAAGAAGGAAGCTTAAGAAGAGTGAGTTAAATCTGATCGTGAGAAATGGATTTCGGTTGCATGGTTCGATGATCAGATTTTGGAAGCTGCTACTTAAGGAGTTATGATAATTTAATAGATTGCTTAGAAATGTAAAGAAACATAGTTTTTGATTTTGCGTTGTATGGAAAAGTTTCAAATTTTCAACAAAAATGAAATTGTGGTTTATATAGTTGGTTTAATTTATATTCCGTTACAATGGCATTTATGAAAGTGTTAGTTACATTTATAATATTAGAAATATTAATTGTGGATTTGATTCTTATTGTTTTATTTGTGGAAATGTAATAATCAACTAACTGATAAAGAATTCTCATCACCCAAGTACCAATTGGATAGAAAGTCGGAGTCATGCAATTTGAATTGCGTGATGTATGAGAATCCCGATCATTGGAAAATTATGATTAATTCATTGATCACATGTTTTTGTGAGTTAAAGTGAAGGATTAATGGATCTGATTCATTTGATATGGACTATTCAAATCAACCACAAAGCATGAAATAACTCTATTCTTCATGCTTTCCTGGTGTTTTAGTAAATATGGTTGTGTTTGTAAGATTAAATATAATTATGATATTTGGGAAAAGTTTTCAAAGAGTAACAGAATGAATAAGAAAGGAGAGTAATGTTCTCCAATCTGAAAAGAAAGGAGAGTAATTTACTATCATGTTTGATAATCATCTTAATGATTATGTAACTATATCATAATTGATCCTTGAAGAACGTCTTACTGCCATTGTCTGACTAAGAAGAGGAATAAGATATTGTTGAATTGGTTCAATCGACAAATGAGTCATACTTCGTTTCTAATCAAGTTTTGGATCCATGCTCTAGTTACTACACATCGTATCTTGAACCTTATTTCATACTAAGTAGGTTTATAACACCTAATATAATATGGAGTAATAGTTTTTTCTTACACTAGCACATATGAAATTGGAAGTTGTGATGTTTTGGTTAAAACAAAGGATAAACTGAAACCAATTCTATGAAGTGTGTTCTAGTCAGGAATCTGCAATAACTTTTGAATATTTGTTTTAACTCGTCAAAGAATGTTCCTTGAGAAATAAACTTATATGGGAAGAAATCAGTGGGAGCCTTATTAATCTTGAAAGGTTTTAAGAGACAATTGAGAATAAACCTTTTAGTTAACACTAGCACACGACCTTAGGTTGATAACTTATTGTGTTAGGTTGACACATTCTTGTTTTCATGCACCTTCCAGCTGAGTTTGCAATGCTTATGAGGTCAATGGTTCTCATTTGGCTGCAAAAGCAAAGCATGTTGGTCAGTAAAAGTATATTGATCAATTTGGGTGAGCTGCTTAACAACATGGAAGCACTGGTAGGCCCTTGTGCTACTAGAGGGCAAAAAATTAAGAATATGCGAGGCTTAATCCATGAAAGTTAAATTAGAATTTTCTTTTTGTCATAAACCTTATCTTATGATTGTAGGTTGGAAATGATAGAATCACATGGATGGGAACACATACACCATAAAATCTAGGTGGCAAAAGGTTTCACTCTAATTTATGAGAATAATTATGAGGAAACACTTTCACTAGTGGATTTAGAAAGAATGTGAGCAATATTATTATGGTTAGTAGTTGTGTTACTTGCATTCTCAAATTCGTAATATGATTACATCATCCGTTTTCATGGTTTGAATTGGCAAGGAACTATTTTGAATGTTCTAGACATGTGGCTATAAGTTCTGAAAGCCTCTAAACACACACATATGCTATCTAATGAAGGTGTATAAGCTTGAGAAGTTTGGTTGAAGAATTATTAAAGCACCACATATAATAAATTTAAACTTTAGTAAAAAATTTAATAATGTTGATTTCCAGAAGTCCAGTTGATTTATGGGTACATGTCAAAGCTAGTGGGAACATAATTGTTATGCAGATAGAAGCGTAATTGTTATGCTAGTACCAGCATAATTGTTATGCCAAGTGTTGCAAGTTCGAAATACTTTTTGTAGGAAACAAAGTCTTCAGTTTTCATGTTGCAATGTTTGGATATTGTTTCGCTATAGTTAGACTTTAGGGAGAGGGCACTCATACTTCATTTCAAATCTAAAAGTTTAGATTGAAGGTTTTATTAGAACTTAGTACTAGACATATATGAATATCATGTTGAAATTATTCAACATAGAAAATTCGATATTTTGAAATATTATAGCAAGGGACTGAGCAAATATCAGGTTCGCATGTAAGGCATAATGAGTTGAGTCCCATATTCTTCAGATATAGGATCGTTTTCATATGATATAATATTCACTTGTTCTGATTTTTCCAAATGCCTTGGAACCTTCTGTGACTAAAGTTGTTAAAACAACTTCCAAGAACAATCTAATGTTTACTAAAGATTGTTTGCTTGTGGAGAGTTACAAGTATAGTATCCCCTCGAAGGACCATATTGACATGTTTTGGATTAAGATGATTCTTGGTCAAAATTGATGGTAATATGAGAATACATAAATGTTTCCATAGTGGGAGTTTGTTATTAGAATCTACATGTGAGTTAGGAACTTTAATGGAAGGAAGATATTCAAAGAGTGTATCTTGGCTTCGTTACCATGGAATTGTTTGAAGTAACAAAGTTTTGATAGAACATTTTGTAATATCGTTAGCAAAGTCTCTATGACTTTGAGACCTCGACGTCATAAAAGGAAATTGCATGTAATGTTGGAATTCTAACACATTTAGAAGTGACTAGAATTTAGAATTGTGAAACGAACATCATTTGAATATTGTACAGTCGATCTGTTCACAAAAGGAATGACGATAGAGAAACATAATATGCTTGTTCATAACATGGCATGATTGATGTTTAATTCAAGTGGTTAGTTGATTACTCAAAACATTATACAATGAATAAATTCTAATTAATATGGTGATTAAATAATAAGGGTTTTGTTTATATTCTATAGTTTTGAGACCATAGCTAATTAGGTTATTATTGCATTTCACTTTGCATGTTTTACTTCCTGAGTAATTTGATTATTTGAATTCCACAGTCGATCATACTTTTGGAAGTAAATAGCGAATAAAGACTACTATGAATTGAATTGTAGATTGTCTACGGGGATTAGACATAGAAATTATTTGCTGCAATGTTATTGAGTACTTTGAAAAATAGGGATTTTGAGTATTGCATAAAGCCTCGCTCAGAGAATTACTTCATGGATTTTAGCACGAGTAATTTTGATTATCTTCTTGAAATGGAGATATATGATTTGATGAGTACATAGTACAAGAATATAAGTCAAAGTTTATTTGTTCCTTTTTCCCTAACAGGAAAAGCTATATATGTGGGCCCCTCGGTGATTTGGTGTTGACTTATAAGTGCTGGGCCTAGCCAAGACTAAATTGATGTGTTCAATTAGAAGTCTTATGTCATCATTACAAATCGGAAATCGGGAAACGGAACTTAGACAACAAAATTGATTATGATCCATGTCTCATGTCTATACGATATTTTGTAGAACAGAGGAATATTTGATCACTTGTCTTAGGACACATTACTGACAGGGTCAGAATTTGACAGCGGCGTTTCGTAGCTATAATTTGCTAATCACTTTGGAAGTTATGTTAGCGGTTATAGTTATTAGACTTATCCAAGTGGGAGAGACTGTTAGATTAGGTGTCTAAGCACATAACTATAATTGATATAAACTTGAATTGATAGTAGCACAGTCCTTTTGGGTTGCCATCAAAGCTAGCAATTGGACAGGATTATATTGCAAACAGAGATAATTTATTAGATTAATAATTTGGAAAATATAATTTGTTAATATATTATGAGAATAATATATTAATTATAAATTATAATATTTAGTTAATCGTTAGTCAGAAATTAATTGGAAATGATTTGGGGATTAATTTAATTAACTAAAAGTGTAGGGGTTTTTTGGTAATTTATTGATAGTTGAGGAAAGAGGTTATATAACCTCCTTGTAGGGGTTGAACAAAAACTTCTAGGAAGGGCCTAGAATCCTCGTCCAAGGCATCATAGATGGGAGGCTCGTGAGTTGCTTCGTCACCTAGCAATGGAATTAGGGTTTCCATCCTTAAACCCTAGCTTTGGATCTTAGATACCTCACCTGTTTAAAGGGCCTCAAACCCTCATAATTTTGTGAAGTACTCCTTGGGAAGACTTCTGGCTGAATTCTCTTGTCTTCTCTTCATAATCCTAAGTTTCTTGCCTTGGGTATGAACCATTAGAGTCGCGGTACTTCTGGTGCTTGCTACCAAATGTTTTCACGTAAGGATTCAAGTTTGTTTACGATAACAATCTTTAAGGTTAGTTTTCTTATCTTATGAAATACTTTGTTCATAGGAGAGTTTTGTATGTTAGCCATTCATAATATGTTGCTATACTTGAAAGACATAAATCAAACTAGGTTGCATGTGCCCTAATTAATTGAAGTTGGTTTTGATTATTTTCTACTTATGGCATTGAACTTGTAACCCCAATAACCCATCACCAACAACTTTATCTTGGTAGTTGTAGGATAGACGTCTAGAGAGAACGAAGGTCCCAAGGGTCAATGATTTAGTTTATCAGCCTTTTATAGAGCAGGCGAGTGCAACATTTGCTAATGTTGGTGGTATGCTTTCAGTTATGTTTATGATATGTTTAGTATGCTTTGGAAAAACAAAATGTTTTTTAGTCAAATCTACATCTATTTTTGTTTTACTTCATTAATGAGCGAGTTGTTTGTTAGGTTATTTAGTTTTAGTATATACATTGATGTAGTCTAGTAGTTTAATGGTTGATGGTAGGATGTTTAGAAGCTTCTTTAAGCCTTATGAGTATTATGCATGGTTGGAATCCCATGGTCATAGAATTTTAACTTAACTCGACTAACTGTTCTTGTCTGATTAGGGTTTTTAGGCGGAGTTAATTAATCGAAGGACTATATAATTCTTTATTATTCATGGTCTCTCAGGATCCAAATTAGTATGGTTACTTTTACTGTTTTGGGGCTTTGAGCGATCAAGGACAACATCAAGCGTTAGTCAATTCCAAGTGTTGAAAAGATATCTATATAGGGTGAGAGTTAAGGAGCACCATGAGGTTTTGTGGTAGAGAAGACCTGGAAACAACTGTATCGTATACGTGAATTTTCGACAGTTTTAGGCGATGCGTGGAGGGATAAGATGAGTGGGCGACCATCGGGGATAGAGGATTTTTTACATGAGGCAACATATTTTGTGTTATGTTTCTGTATATAGAGAATTTTGATGTCCTGGGTTCATGTTGCCTATGTAGGATGCAAACTTGTAGTAGATATGAGGTCTAGTATACGTTTTGAGATATGAAGTTAAGGATTCAGTGGAATATCAATTTTTTTTACTACAAGAAGGATTGAGGATACAATTGTCGACACATATAGTAGAGGTGGTTGGGTAGTTCAATGATTGTGTCGAGGAACCCTTTATATGTCCTTGTTTGATTGGGGCTTGGGGATTCAAAGCACGATCCAAACTGTTGGATCTCTAGGCTCAAAAATCATTTTAGAATGATGTAGCCAATAACGTATGATCACATAGGGTCACACCTTTACCAAGTTGTCACCTATTGAATATTTATTAGTAACTTGATTATTGATAAATAAATTCAAATCTGTAATTAATTAGTGAATAATTATTATTTTATGAAAATAATATTTTGTAAGAAAGAAAAACAACCAGTAGTTCATAATGTATGATTTATATGTTGTTTACAAAATTTTAGAACCTTTGTAGTCCATTTATATAAAACTAGTGTATATAAATAAAAGGGTTACATGCTTGTATAAAATAAGGAGTAAAAAATCACCCATGCTTTGACTTATTCTAGTCGAAACCGTAGGTGTGTGGTGATAGGGTAATGTGTTAAGCTCTTAAAGGCTTAAGTAGTACTTCATACAATATTAATAACTAGCATTCTTGGTGGCTTACTCTTGTTGGTGGATACATTATAGAGAAACTCTACTCTTGAGTTTTTGCCATATTCATCAACTCCCAAAACCAGGTAGGTTCAAAATCTTCAAAGCTTGTAAAGCAACCTCTTAAACTCCATGTCTCTTCTATTTATGGCCCATTCTTTCATTTATGAGGGATGGTCCTTCACCTTGCTAGTTGGTATCAAATAGAGGATAACTAGATTTTTTTGGTTGCTCGAACTTTGGCTGCATATTTCTATTTTTCTCTCCATAGAACTGACGGTTGTCCCTCTCTTATTCTTCTTCTTGACTTTTGAAGTTTGTTGAAGATTTGGTGATTAAAAGTGATTCTCCTTTAGTGCTTAATTGTGTTAAGCTCTTAAAGGATTAAGTAGTACTTCATACAAGATTAATAACTAGCATTCTTGGTGGCTTACTCTTGTTGGTGGATACATTATAGAGGAACTCTACTCTTGAGTTTTTGCCATATCCATCAACTCCCAAAACCAAGTAGGATCAAAATCTTCAAAGGTTGTAATTATAAACATCATATGGTCGTTATTATCTTTCTAGTATGTATTTAGATTCTCTTAGTGGTTTTGTTAAAATGATCCAAATAAACTAGTTATTTAAAACTCTCCAGTTTGTTGTTCTTAAAATTGTTTTATAAAAAGATCATTTTTAACTTTTCAAAACTCATCAGTGGTAGCAGAGCCTCTTATAAATACTTAAAAAGATTTATTTAAATGTTTTATAACCTTTGATTTTGGAAAATATATTTGGTATTTATTTGCAAAAAAATCACCAAATATGTTTTCTATGGCAAATTCTTGTTTTTTATAATTGTTATTTTTATGCAACCAATTTTTCATGCTTTATATAAAGTTTGCCTAGAGAACAAAGTGTTTTGTTTGTATATTTGATATAATTTTTTTTGTATAAACAAGCCCTTAGGAGCTTTGTGTTGTGTTGGTTGATTATTTATTTATTCATAAGATGTAATAGACAAAAAGTTTTTTTTATTTGTTTATTTGTTATAATAAATTAGTTATACCAATTGTATTTTTTTAAAATGTAACATGTTGAAGAAATAACCACTTTGAAGATGACTTAACCACTTTAGATTATAATCCTAACCTTGAGCTTCTACTTTTGGTTTTTGGGCTGAATTATAATGTTAATGGTTTAAGTGTCAGAACCTCTACAACACATGAAACCTTAAAGTACTTTTTGAAAGCAAGAGTTGTTTTGGCAAGTGGGAGATCGAATACCTTTATAAGTGATCCTTATGTCCCATAGGAATCTCGTAATAATTCTTGTGTTGGCTCACAAAAATTATTATTAGTTATGGCTTGGTTTATACACTTTTTTGATGCATGCATGTGATGTTTATTTTATGCTTATCTATGTTATGTTTTATATATGAAAATAGTTTTTACATGTCAAATAAAATTTTATCACACAATAACATAACTTGGAGCTTGATAAAAAATATTTAAAAGAGAACATAAGATGTGTATAAATGGTTTTTTTGTTAAAATGTTTTAAAATGATTAGAATTTAGTTTTTATTAAAAAAATACTTATTATCGTAAAACTTTTATTAACTAACTTTGAAATATTTAAATTGGTTTAACATGTGTTTTATACTATATCTAAACACCATGTCTTTTATAATAAATAAGAGTTTCTATTAAAAGGACTAAAAATCGGTTTATAATGTTATAATGTCAAATTATAATATGAGTTAATATTTTTACTTCAAAACTAGATATATGTCATTAGTTTTTTTTTTAACTAAATGCAACATGTTGATATTATGTTTTATGCATGCCAAATAACGCTTAAAACATAATTATCACCACCTTAATTTTGGTTTATCAAAATATGACATTTTATTGTAGGATATACAAAATGAGTTTATAAAATAAAATGAGTTTTTATGCTACAAATTCATTAATTCATTAGACTTTGATTAGTAATAGGAGATTGAAATTGTGATTTTAAAACTCATCGAAAACTCCATGTATTAAGTATAAAATGAAATTTTATTAAAAGGCTATTATGGGTTCTTAAAGAGATCTATGATTAAACTCTAAATATAAGATATTAGCTTATAATTGATCGTGGTTAATTGTTAATACAATGAAGTTTTATTTGAACCTAAAGAGCCTTATACAAGTGATATGATTTTATACAAATGGTACATGATGGATTCATGTAATATTCATGAGACCATTCTTTTATAACAATATTTGTAAAAAAACTATATAAAATCTTTTCTTAAAAATGGAAGTCAATTTCGTCTTTTTGCAGAACACGCGTGCATCGTTTGTACGGTCTTGGTGGCATAGCGTCACATGGTCATTAGGATTTGTCATATGATGTTCGAGGTGGTTTTGTTCTTTCTAGTGCCAGATGAGTCACCTAGTCACTAGTTAGTTACAATGCTACAAGTTATTTCAAGTAGGATGATTTGATCGTGCATCTTATATGATAAAGGTCACCTACGCATGAGAGGTCCGAGGCATAGACGAAATTAAACATGCCAAGTTAAATATGTTGGATTAATGTCTAAGTCCATAACTATATTTGGTATGTACTTGACCCGACCCGGCATGGTCCATTTGGGTTGCACTTCACCGACACAATTTATATGGATAATCTTTTGAGAATAGTATGTTTATGATTAATATTAATATATTATCAGCTCTAATATATTAATATGGAATCATATTATTTAAGTAGTATTGATCAAGATTAATTTATAATTAATTAAGTGATCAAAAGGAACTAATTAAATATGGACTCTTATATATATGGAATGGGCCAAGTTCATTTAGGTTGGGCTAAGCTTTCATGGATAGTCGATGGAGTGTTTAACCCATGGATCCTAGGAAATGAAAGGTCATGGGTATTAGGGTTTAACCCAAATTCTCCACACTATATAAAGATGTCCTTGGTTGGTGAATGGGCACTAGTGTGGTACACTAAGAAGGGCTAGCCAATTTCACTAGAGAGAACCAAGTATCCATATTTTCTAAAGTCTTCCAAGGTGTTTTGGTGATTTGTGATTCCATTTGAGGCTTCCACACTATTGGGGCTAAGCTCTTAAAGCTTGAAGACATCAAGCTACATCAAAAGGTATGTCATTTAACTAGTACTTTGTAGTATAAGAACTTCATAATATGCTAGTTAGGATTAAAGCCTTGGGAAGTTCTTATTTGCATGTATTATAGAGAAAACATAGATCCAAGGTTTATAGGGTTGCATGTACACCATATGAGTGTTAGAATGCTCAAAACCCAACAGTGGTATCAGAGACTAGGCTTGTTTTCTTGTTATACTTGCAAAAGTAGCTGGAAAAACGAGTTTTGATGATGTCTACCTAGCAGACTTGCCGAGTCCATAATGGACTTGCCGAGTCCAAGGCAAAAAGCATCCAACCCGCCGAGTTGGTTCATGCACTCGACGAGTTGGACCCCCAGACAGCATAAATTCGACTTATTTGGCTGGAATTAGACTTGGAACATTACCCTAAGATGTTTTTGGACTTATAAACTTGTTTTTGATGTGGTAATGTTCATGCAAATCCAATTTCAAAGATAATTGTCAATAGATTCATGTTTTGTATTAGTTTAAGGTTTAGACTAATTACATGAAAAAGTTTGATTTGAATTATCTTGTTCTTATGAGTTGCTTAGATTAATAGAAAAGTTGAGTGAAATAGTTGTTTTCAATCCAAATTAATAGAAGAGTTGATCCTAAAATGTGTTTTTGTAACTTGTCCTCAAGTTATATGAAAAGTCACATTTAAGTTTCATAAAACTCATAAAAGTTGGCAAAGGTTACAAAAATGAAGAGTCTAGTTCTAATTAAATGGTTTTATGAATCCATAATTTGTCCTCAAGTTATGGAGGACCAAGAGTCTCTTCATTAAATAATAAATAAATTAATAAATAAGTGTAACCTTAATTAATTCCATAAGTTATAAAATAAAGAAAAGTTAATTCTTTTATTAGTTTAAAGTCTTCCATAACTTGTCCTCAAGTTATGGAACTTGAAGAGTTTTTGGATTAAAACTACTTTAAACACATAAGTTATGGAATTAATTAGTTTTGAACAGTTTCAAAACTTGCCCTCAAGTTTTGGAATTTGAAAAGTTTTCACTTATGAATACTTTAATTCCAAGTTAGCCCTTAGAATTCTAAAGAGTTAAAATTCAACCCTTATACTTTATAATATTATAAGTTAATAATATATATATATATATATATATATATATATATATATATATATATATATATATATATATATATGTATAAGAGTAAAGTCAGTCTTACCGCTAGTACGCCTCATTCACGAAGCTGGTCTATAAGGTGGGTATAAGGTTGTTGCCTATAAAATGGCAACTTAACGGGTGTCCACTCTCACCCACCGCTTGCTTGACTGGTGGAGGGTCGTTAGCCGAACGGGTTTGACAGGACTATAATTCTCCCTTCATTAAAAGTATTAATGATAAATACTAAGTAACTAAACTCTTAATAATACCCAATCTTAGTTACTTAGGAAAATGTGAATAAGATGCTAATCCATGAATTTACACTTTACACTTTGTTTAAGTCGGTTAGTGGAGCGTGTGTGGTTAACCGGCACACTAACTCGTATTTAACAAGGTAGGCAAAGGGTAACTTAATGTTTATCATAGTATCGATGGAGCGTGTGTGGTTAACCGACACATCGATTGAGGGGTAAACACTTAAGGGTACCAAGTAATTTGCATGGTTACTTCACACCTTGTTTTGTGATCCTCGGCATCACAGTCACAAAACCTAAAGGGCACTTTCTCGAGATTGAAACATGCCATTGAACAGTTCAATGAATCTCAAAGATCTAGGTGTTTCAAAAACCTAATAATACATTTCTTTTATCTTGGTGGAAATTGGTGAATCGTCATTCAGCTACCTTCAAATATTTTATAGCTTGGATTACGGCATACCTCTTCTAAGTTATAAAATAGTTTGTTGGGTCCTAGCCTTAATATTTCATATTGGGTGTCATATTAAGGACTTAAGATCAACTATCTTGAATATCTCCCAAAAGATGTCTGGTTTAGACATTTATGATCTTCCCAAATCTCTTGAAACAAGCTTTCCTAAATGAAGATGATGTCCATTGGAAAGCATACTTCATTCACCTCCTCCAATTATTCTCCCCAACCCACAATTTCTTGAAAAGTTTAAGGTCACTCAAGCCCAATTGGCAAGGCAAGGTCTAGGTGTGGTCACGTCATGGAGATGTAGTCACATATTGACAAGCCGGGAGAGTTGGGTGTCAAAGTCTTGAGAAAGTTGGTGGTTCAATCTCTTTCTAAGTCACATAGTGAGTTTCTTTGGGACACCTATGAAACAGACTATGACAAGACCCTTAATGATCTTATCTATTTGTTAAGATCAACTTCCTTAAAACTTGATGGACATTGACAATAGTGACACAGGAAATCCCGGAAAGCATTCTCTTCCCAATGGAAAGGGATCGGCCATAGTCAACTCGGTTGACCAAATGGTAAAGAGAAAAGTTAAGTCTGTGATAGTCCCGTGTACCATTATCAAAGGGTCCATATGTTTATATTGCCAAAGAAAGGCGCATTGGTTGCGAAGCTGCCAAATTTACCTAAGGATGTTAAATTCAATAAGTTTGACTCTACTTCAGGTAAAGTCCACTATCTAACTCTGTTAAGTTTCTATTATGAGATTCCTGATACATGATGTGACTGGGTCACATAGTGATGTTTTAAGAATCAAAGAAAAGTGAAGAAACTTAAAGAAAGAATATGCTGAATCTAATCGCATAGATGGATTTCTATCGCGTAGTTTGAAGATCGGATTCTTGAGCTACTTCTTAGGAGTTATGAGATATTGCTTAGGAATAGATAACAACAAGTTTTCATATGGATTGTAAGGATAAGTTTTCTGCAAAGTTTTTTAAAATAAAAGGAAAATTTTGATTTTATTTATTTTAAAATATCCTTACAATGGCATCTGTGGAAATTTTTGTTGCTTATAGGATTCCATTAATAGCAAGAGTGGAAGTATGAAATTGATTCTTTCATTTGTGGTAATGTCTAAATTTACCAAATAAGGAAAGA
The DNA here is from genome assembly GCF_002870075.4 of Lactuca sativa. Classification (NCBI taxonomy): domain Eukaryota; kingdom Viridiplantae; phylum Streptophyta; class Magnoliopsida; order Asterales; family Asteraceae; genus Lactuca; species Lactuca sativa. The sequence continues at coordinate 147,320,647 of NC_056629.2, forward strand.
TTCTCATCACCCAAGTTTCAATTGGACCGGAACTTGGGATCATGCAAGTTGTGTAGCATGATGAATGAGAACTTTCAAGTATTGGAAAATTATGACGAATTAATTTTCACACGAATGTGTGAGTCAAGTAATGGACTAAGGGAACAAGTACATAGTCTTGTGCACTGATTAAGTCCACCACAAAAGATTGATAAGATTATGCGTCATAGTTTACTAAAGCTCAGTAAATATGATTATACTTACAAGCTTAAGGGTAACTCTGAGACATTGGAAAAAGGTTCCAATGTATGGCAGAGCGAATAAGAAGAATCAAATTAGGCAGAAGGATAAAAGTTTCTCAAATCTGAAAAGATGGGAGAGTACTTTAGTATCAGTTCTGTTATCATCTTAATGATTAAGAAAGCATAGCACAATTAGTTCTCTAAGGAAATCTTAGTGCATTCTTATGACTAAGAAGAGGAACTTGAATTGTTGAAGTGGTTAAATCAAGAAGATGAGTCATACTTCGTTCCAATACAAGTCTTAGAGTCATACTCCAAGATTGTAACTTGAGTGACATGTCTCAAAAGAAGGTTTAAAACACTTGTCAAATGTAAGAGTAAAAGTTTTCTACTCTTGTACATTTGAAATTAGTAAGTTGTGATGTTTTGGATAAAACAAAGACAAACTTGAGCCAATTGTGTGAAGTGTTTGTCTTGGTTAGAATCCACACTATCTCTTGAATAACTGACAAGAAAGTCTTATAGGTCAAGAGGACAGTGGGAGTCTTAAAGGTCTTGAAAGTCTCAAGATCTAATCAAGAATAAAACCTGAAGTTCTTCACTAGCACACGACTTGAGGTTTATAACCTATCGTGTTGACATATTCTGTGCCCATTCCAGTTAAAGTTGGCTTTGCATATGAGTTCTTAGAGTTCTCAATTTTTTGCACAACAACTTGGAAGCAATGGCAGGCCCTTAAGCTGCCAGGTGGCAAGAAATTAAGATTGAGTTCAATCCATATGAGTTTGGATTTGTCATTATCCTTGTCTTGCGACTATGGTTTTGATAATTCACATGGATAAGAACACATACCCCATTAAATCTAAGTGTCATAAGGTTTCTCTCCGATTCATGAAAATGATGGTGAGGAAACACTTTCACTAAGTAGATTTTAGCTTAGATAGCAATTGTGATATTTGCATTCTCAAATTCGTTAGTGGAGCGTGTGTGGTTTACCGGCACACTAACTTGGACTTGTGAGAAGTGGCAAAAAGGTCTAACCATTATGATTACGGCATCCTTCTTCATAATTATTTAGACACACAAGTGTGATATCTAAGGGAAGTTGTATGATTTTTATAAAGCTTTATCAAAACAATCTAGTATCAGAAATCTGAACTTTGGTAAGAAAGTCAGCTGATTTCTGAGTACATGTCAGAGCTAGTGGGAGCATAAGTGTTATGCGAATAATCATCATGTTAGTGGGAGCATGATAATTATGATAAAGGTTGCAAGTTAGCAATGTTAATTATAGAAAACAAAAGGTTTCAATTGGGAAAAAGGTTATTTTGTTATAATTAAGGGAGAGGAAATTATACTTCATCTCAAATCTATAAGCTTAGATCATGAGGTTTTAATCATTTAGTAAAGGATATATATATATATATATATATATATATATATATATATATATATATATATATATATATATATATATGAATTTCATGTTGGAATGGCTCAACATAAGGAAATTCTGTATATGGGTCCATTATTTTCCTTCTAAAATTTGATTATGATTACGGCATCCCTTTTCATAATCTGAATTATGAGAACTTGGCAAATTGAAATGCTAATAGTATAGCCAAAGACTGGTTTAGTCTTTATGTGAGACATCATGAATCGTTTCCCATATGCTTCGGATATAGGATCGATTATATGTGCTATATTCATCCTTTCTAAAATTTTCCAAATGCCTGGGGCATTAAGAAGGGAAAAGGTTTAGAACTGGATATGACTAAAAGGATTAAACAATTGTCGGGGACAATCTAAGGTTTACCAAAGATTGGTTGCTCAAGGACAATTGGAAGTATAGTGATAATTCTGGAAGGACCATATTGACATAATCTGTAAGGAGGCAACTCTTGTTCAGAAGTGATAGTCAAAATGGAATCAAGAAATGTTTCAAAGTTAGAATTTTCAATCTGTTTAAGATTAGGAAAGTTAATGCAAGAAGGATGTTCCCAAGGAGCTGATCTCCTTTGGAATGGTCTGTAATGGTTGTTGTCAAGTCCTTCTGACTTTTTGCATAATCATTACAAGAGGTTCAATTCATATAACTTTAGAATCTGACAGATTTCAGTAAATGACATGAATTTGGAATTCTTGCATTTGCAGTAAGGATTTGGGAGTGTGAAAAGAAAATCATTGAAGTTATGTTCAATTGATCTAGTTCACAAAGTAAAGATCATAGACAAACATAGTATGCATACTTGGTGTGTGACATGACTAGTGTTTAGAAAACATAGTGTACATGCTTGGAGCATGGGACAACTATTGTTTTAAATTCAAGAATAAAGTTGATAGCTGAAACAGTATACAATGAATAATGTGTAATCATATGGTGATAAATAAAAGGTGTTTTATTTATGTTCATAGGCTTTGATACCATAATGGATTCAAATATTATTGTGTTTCACTTTGCATGTTTTGACTTCCCGAATAAACTGGGTTATTCTTCCGGAATGACTAAGTTATTCAAACCATCCACAGTCGGTCATATGTTGGAAGTAGATATGAATTAAGACTGTCATGGGTTGGCTTGTAGAGGTCTAAGGTGTTGGAAAAAGGGCTACAACACTCATGAGTGCTCATAAGTTCTGAGTATTGGATTCAACCCACGCTCATTGGAATCACTTCATGGATTTTATTACGAGTGATCATGAGACGATAATATCTTATATTCTTCAAACCTAGAGATATGAGTTATTACTATGAGTTGGTTGTACATTGATTGCACGAAAATGCATTCGGTAACTTGGTGTTATAAAACGTGCCTTTGTGTATGATTCAACAAATAGTAGAACAAGCCATATGACTTCCATAATAACTAGGTTATCCTTCCAGAATGACTAAGTTATTCAAACCATCCACAGTCGGTCATATGTTGGAAGTAGATATAAATCGAAACTGTCATGGGTTGGCTTGTAGAGGTCCAAGTTGGTGGAAAAAGTTGTGCTACAACACTCATGAGTGCTCATAAGTTCTGAGTATTGGATTCAACCCGCGCTCATTTGAATCACTTCATGGATTTTATCACGAGTGATCATGAGATGATAATATCTTATATTCTTCAAACCTATAGATATGAGTTTTTACTATGAGTTGATAGTACATTGATTGCATGAAAACGCATTGGTAACTCGATGTTATAAAACATGCTATTGTGTATGATTCAGCAAGTAGCAGAACAAGCCATATGAGTCGAAGTTTATCCATTCCTTTTACCTTCGGGATGAAAGCGATATTTGTGGGCCCCTCGATGATTTGATGATGACAAATGGAAGTGCTCGGCCGGGCCAGGACTGATTTGATTTGTTCAATTAGTCAGTCGTCATAAATTGGAAATCAGGAAACAACAAATGGACAGAGAGAATGATTATAATCCATGTATCAGTCCATATGATATCTAGAATAGAGGAATATATGATCCCTTATCTAATGGACAAGTTCGTTGACAAGATCAGAGTTCGACAGCGGCTCTAAGAGCTACGATTGCCAGTTAGGTTTGAAGTCATACGCAATAATAGTTTTAGACTTATCCAAGTGGGAGACTGTTGGATTAATGTCTAAGTCCATAACTATATTTGGTATGTACTTGAACCGACCCGGCATGATCCATTTGGGTTGCACTTCACCGACACAATTTATATGGATAATCTTTTGAGAGTAGTATGTTTATGATTAAGATTAATATATTATAAGTTCTAATGTATTAATATGGAATCATATTATTTAATTAGTATTGATCAAGAATTAATTTATAATTAATTAAGTGATCAAAAGGAACTAATTAAATATGGACTCTTATATATATGGAATGGGCCAAGTTCATTTAGGTTGGGCTACGCTTTCATGGATAGTCCATGGAGTGCTTAACCCATGGATCCTAGGAAATTAAAGTTCATTGGTATTAGGGTTTAACCAAAATTCTCCACACTATATAAAGATGTCCTTGGTTGGTGAAATGGGCACTAGTGTGGTACACTAAGAAGGGCTAGCCAATTTCACTAGAGAGAACCATGTATCCATATTCTCTAAAGTCTTCCAAGGTGTTTTGGTGATTTGTGATTCCATTTGAGGCTTCCACACTATTGGGGCTAAGCTCTTAAAGCTTGAAGACATCAAGCTACATCAAAAGGTATGTCATCTAACTAGTACTTTGTAGTATAAGAACTTCATAAGATGCTAGTTAGGATTAAAGCCTTGGAAAGTTCTTATTTGCATGTATTATAGAGAAAACATAGATCCAAGGTTTATAGGGTTGCATGTACACCATAGGAGTGTTAGAATGCTCAAAACCCAACAAAATAATAGTATTTTAAGATCCCATTATCTAGGAATTATATATTTTATGCAATTGGCAATCGCTACCTAACGAGTTGGATTATGTGGATGGGATAAAGGTCACCTAACCCTTTACTTATTTCGTAACTTGAATCCTAAACTTTACTAAATTAATGTTTTACAAAAAATAAAATGTATTAATTTTCAAAGACTTAATAATGATAATACTCTTGAAATTTTGTTAAATTATGCGTATAACTGCTAATATTCATATGGCCCTATACGGCCGCTCCCTTATTGAGTTCCGAGAGATAGTAGCATTCAATAATTATAATTTAGATAACTAGTATAATGCCTTGAGTTTTTCCCTCGAGGATAAATAAAATTTATAAATACTAAAAGGTCCCATTCTTGAAGAAGCTCTTCCAACCAGTCAATCTAATCCGATGCTTTGATGGAAATATTATTATGATGACGTTAATGTGTCTCACATCATACTAGAATAATTGCCCTTGACATGATGAAAGTCTTAGATAATTATGAAGCATGCAATATGTTTCATCAAGTAAAGTTGATATTCATTCTGAACAGTAGAATCTGCTTCAAACATGTTCAACCATTGAATAAAAGGATGTTCTTAGATATTATATACCCTAAGAGCCTTATAGTTCAGTTAAAGGAAATACAACATTAACCCATGAAATCAAGAAATAGCAAAAATGATCAATGTTCTTTCTATTGAGAACAAACATGACACTGGAAGAAGATATGCTCATCTTATCTCACTGAGCTGAGGAAGTTTGGCATGACCAACACTTCAGATATCTATATGATAGAACTATTTATTTTTTCACCATTCACTTTAGTATCTAATACTACATGTAACACTAATACTTGATCATATATGCATATGTTTGGAAGAAATAAACAATTGTTTGCGGGTGATTACTATTCCATGTTGGAGATACAATAAGAGTTGTTATTGATGTTGCTAGAACTTTTAATGACCATATAGTATATATTTAAATAACTGATGTTTTGTACCTATTCTTATAGGAACATGTAACAATTGAAATTTTTGAATGAATGTAGATTTGTTTATCGTTTAATGGATGTTCACATTTAAGTTCTGAAACAATGTATTCTATGTTACGAATATTTTTCTCATAATATTATTTAGGAAGCAAATCTATAGGTTTTTATTAAATTCATAGCTCACACAATAACCTCTATATAGTCAAATGGTATTTGATTTAATCTTATCAATGTCACATCGTGACTATATCAACATGAAACACATATACCAACTTCAAAAGATGAAACATTTAAAGCAAGTGAGCTTGATTCATTTGATACATGTGAATCCTATTTATCTGGGAATATGATTTTTTCTATTAGTAATGAAAGAACAAAGGGCTGGACAAAGAATTATACATAAGTGATGTATGTAATCTTTTCAGTATGAGAAAAGATTTGGTGATAAATACGTAATTAATTTCTCAAATGAATTATACATAAGTGATGTATTTAATCTTTTCAGTCCATGAATAGATTTGGTGATAGATACTTAATTAATTTCACTGATAACTTTTCATTCGTCGTTGTTGAAACTTTTGATTTGCTAAAATTGCTTCATAGTGAAGATCGAAGTATAACTTAATGAGACCATCATTAACCTTTCATTATGATAAAGAAAATGAATATTTTAAACCAATTCTTCTCAGAACATCTTAGGAATTACGGAAATGGTTCACAACTCATTTCATAAAAATACATGCATTCTTTATTTGTACGGTTCTTGTGGCATAGGATCACCTGGTCACTTAGATTTGTCTTATGATGTTCGAGGCAGATTTCGTGTTCTCTAATGGGATAGGGTGACTTTGCCACTAGTTCAATGTTGATGGTACATGTTTTTTAAGAGTATAAAACAGACTTTATAATCTGATTATGATGTTTTTAAAAAACTATTTCTTTATATAATTTTTGGAGTTATGCTCACTGCAAAAAATATAAATTGAATATATATTTACAACCAAACAAGCAGATTAAATACTTTCATTAAACTAAGGATGAAATGTTCTATTCATTTCTAAAAGGTATAGTACTATGAAGCTTATGTTAGACAACAGCTTAACTTAACCTGACATCTACCAATCACATTTATGAAGACTATCATATATGATTGTTTAGGATGCAGCTTCTAATATCCCATTGATTTTCATTGTAGATGACATATACTTAGAAATTTCTTTTTCTAAGTGGGGGCAACATAGAATTTAAAGATTTAAAGAACCATAAACTAAATACATCATAGCATGGAGCTAGCAAGTTTTCCTAAGACTTTTTAAACATGTTTTATAGTTGATCAGAAACTAATAGAACATATAGAGATATATTCATGTAGGATTATTAAATATGGGCTTTATTAATCTACCTCGATATAGTATGACTATAAGTAGTAAGTGAGTTTTCACAGGAGAAAACATACATGGATGAGAATTTTTCAGATTTAAGCTAAACATATCAAGGTAAGAATCTTCTTTCTTAGAAGATAATTAGATATGTATGATTTTTATGATAAATCGAGATGACTCTTGTGTTTTCTATAAAGCTATTGGGATCACATTAACATTCCTAGTATTGTTTATAATCGACATACTAATTCTTGGAATAAAGATCTGTATAGATAGATCATGGAAAATTAAAAGATTATGTATAATTGTATTGATTGTCAGTAATTTTAAAGAGCTTGAGATATAAGACTCTGAGAGAGTTTACCTTGTCAATACCATATGGTTTTGAGCATGCCTCACAATCCTAGTACACCAATTGAGGCCATATATGTTGTATTCTTAGAGAATGGAGAATAAATACGGGTATAATTCGATAATAATTCATGGTATGACTGATAGGAACATTCTAAAGTACTTACGATGAACAAAAGAAATACTTATAATTTAGGGACTATTTGAAAGAAATCTTTGTTTAAACCATTACACATATGCAAACTTTCAAATAGATTGAGATAACTCTCAATCACAATCGGGCGTATCCTCATTATGAATGAAGAGAAAGTTACATAGATAGGAGTTACATGTGGACTTTAATTACGGTTACACATTATAGATAGAATACATTGTTGTTCAGGGAACCACATATGAAGATACTTAAATGATTCATTCATTATGACTATGAGTAATCTCATTACATCGGTATTGGTATCTAAGTCATATTTAAGCATCTAGAGCATTCATAAGGGTTATATATATATATATATATATATATATATATATATATATATATATATATATATATATATATATATATATATATATATATATATATATTATCTGAAAATGTAGATATTCACAAAGATTATACACATCAAGTTTGTCGAATGTACTTAACAAAGTTCATTCATTAGCTAAATCCGGATAGTCATGATGGTGCTATAGGACCTTGTTTTCCTAAGTGGATGTATATGATTGAAATTTAGTATTTGGATATCGGAACAACACAAGCAATATATATTGTAATGGCTTGATATATTGGATATAGTCTTGACATTAGATAATTGTTGTGTTAAATATTAGCATGTTTAATCCTTGAATAACATGGTTATTCAAAATGTCCATAGTTGTTCATAGTTGTGGGAGCATCAATGTGGTAAGACTAGTATGAATGGATTGGTTGATTTTCAAAGAAATGAAAATGCAAAGAGATGCTACCAAATTCATAGCTACTTGATTATGAGAAGAAGTATTGGACCTTAATAAAATGTACTATCTTTTTATTCTTCGACCTAAGATACGTATTCGAGACTTGAGTGTAGGAATTGTTGTGCTTTGACATAGTTTAACGTTTTTCTGTAGATGGCAGTAAAGGGCCATTATTAGGTATATAACAAACTACATGATGGGCGTATGTAGTCAAGACGGGACCTGTTCCTCTTATTCGTTGACAGTTAGATATCTAAGGCCTTACTAAAAGTTGAACACCACATGGCTTTGATGGCGATCCATATACCCTATTCAACATGATGTCTGAGACAAAGGAATAACTAATACCACACCTTAAAACCATTTTTGATTTTAGAGCACTTGGAAATTGGTCAGTTGCTAGATGGCATCACTTTGTGCGTTGTTGGGGGCATTCTTCTGTTGCTAGATGTCAACCAATGTCTTTATTAATTTGTAATGAATCTTGTGCAAGTGGGAGATTACTAGATCGATGTGCTAAAGAATCATTTTGGAATGATGTTCTCAATAACATATGATCCTATAGGGTCTCGCCTTTAACAAGTTGTCACTCATTGGATATTTATTAGTAATTTGATTATTGATAAATAAATTCAACTCCTGTAAGTAATTAGGGAATAATTATTATTTTAAGAAAATAATATTTTCTAAAAGAGAAAAACAACTAATGATTCACAATGAATGATTTATATGTTGTGTGAAACATTTTAGACCCGTTGTACTCCATTTATATAAAACTAGTTTATATAAATAAAAGTGCTACATGCTTGTATAAAATAAGGAGTAAAAAATCACCCATGCTTTGGCTTATTCTAGTCGAAACCGTTGGTGTGTGGTGATGGGTAATGTTGCTTGTAAAGCAACCTCTTACACTCCATGTCTCTTCCATTTATGACCCCTTCTTTTATTTATGAGGGATGGTCCTTCACCTTGCAAGTTAGTATAAAATAGAGGCTTAACTAGCTTTTTTTTGGTTTCTTGAACTATGGCTAGATATTTCTCTTTTTCTATCCATACAACTGTAGGTTCTCCCTCTCTTATTCTTCTTTGTCATTTAAAGCTTGTTGAAGATTTGTTGATTAGAAGTGCTTCTCCTTTAGTTCTTAATTATGTTAAGCACTTAAAGACTTAAGAAGTACTTCATACAAGATTAATAACTAGCATTCTTGTGGCTTACTCTTGTTGGTGGATAAATTTTAGAGAAACTCTACTCTTGAGTTATTTCCATCTTCATCAACTCGCCAAAACCAACTATGATCAAAGTCTTCAAAGGTTGTAGTTCTAAACAGCATATGGTTTTCATTATCTTTATAGTTCATGTATTTGGATCATCTAGTTGGTTTTGTTAAAATGATCTAAAATAAAGTAGTTATTTAAAAAGTCTTATGTTTGTCGATCTTAAAATTGTTTTATAAAAAGATCGTTTTTAGCTTATCAAAACCCATCTCACACACCTGATGGGGTTTACATTAGAATGATCTTTAGTAGTATTAGTGAGATGATGGCAAGAACAATGTTGATCCATGACCCTATAAATCAAGGTCAAGTGATGACAAGAACAATGTCATGTCATGAGTCTGCAGTCCCACTAGGAGAATGGTGCCATTATGAGTTGCGATCTTGCAATAATAAGCATTGTGCATGTGGGACCTAATTGTTATTGATAGATGAGAGTACAGTTAGAGTATAGATGTTTGAGATTGTGAGTCTATGGGATCAGAATGAGGTTGTGAGTCTGGGATAGTCTTTCTTTTATAGGATATAGGTATTTTTAGGGTATAATTATACTAGCAGACTAGGATAGTCTTTGTTGTGAATGTTATTGGTTGAATGTGTAGTACTTTTATGTGTCATGTTTGATGGGTTATTGCTAATATTGGTAGGTTATTGAGTGAATGTTGTAGGGGTTGTACGTAGTTTGAGCCATATAGCCATAGAACACTAGTTTGGCCTTATTTGTGGTTCTTATTTAATATATTGCTTTCGGGTAGGATCATCTATTCGACTGTCTATCTTAACTCCAGACTACATATGATTATGCATTAATGGGTGTCCATCAATATTAGTAATAGGTTTTGTATGATTGTATGATAACTAAGAGTATAAAGTTGTATGATGGATGAGATCTTGTAGATGTATAATTGCTGAGAGTATATCACTGTTGACTACTAGACGGAACAGGAGCCATTCGTCTCCGTTGATGACTAGACAGTACTAGAACCTTTAGTCTATGTTGATCAAGTGGATAGGAATTAGATCCGAGAGCCTTTGTTTTGTATACACTGTAGTATGGTGGAATATGTGGTATACTAGGGAACTCACAAAGCTTTATGCTTATTTTGTTAAGTTTAATTTTTTTCCCTGTTGGTCGAATGTGAGAGGGAATGGTGTAGCGTGATTGTACATCACATTGGTGTCATATTGTTATTTTGAGTTCCTTTTTCGTTTTATAATTCTACTCTACATTAACTTTATGGATTTTTAACAAATGAATGTTATGATATGTTTTTGAAGGAATTGATGTTTGAATGTTTAATGCGATTTTAATGAAAAAAACTTGGTTTGAAATTTGGGACATTGCATGCCAACAACCAATTTTTTTGTAGCCTCCTTCGGTCTAAAACCTTGTGAATAGATATACCAACCTCGAATTGATTATGGAGTTGATCTTTTAATGATCTCAATGGGACTTACAGATTTAACTCTACTTTTAACATGATTTCTTTCTAAATGAAAGTAGTAGTACAAGCAGTTATCTTTTGAGTTTTCATGCGATAGTGATTTCAAAACCATGTCTTCAGATACCACTTACTATCAATGTTTGTCCTAGAACCATGAAGCACCTAAGTGCATTTTTATGTATATAAATTTACAACTTTTCCCTTACGTTTTTTGTTTGCATGTAATCTACTTGGCACTTTTTTACTTATTAGTATTTGAACAACCCCTCTACATTTATCAGTCATTCTTATCTTGTCATTTTATTAGATACAATACTTCTCATAGTTTGCATGCTATTCGATTTTTCTTTCAATTCTTGTTTAGTCTTAAATTATTTTCTAACATAAAGGCTCTACTTGTTAACTTGACCACCACTACACTTCTTGTTTTTACCCAACTAGTTCAATAATTTAATTCTTTTCCAGTTACCATCATAATTATCCTCCAAGGATTCCCACTCCTCATTACCAACGACTTCAATTTCTGCCAGATCATCATCACCATCATCAACACCCTCCTCAGGAACACCTGATCCAACAAGTTCTAAATCTTTTTCTATGTTATGGGAAGTGTCAATAATGTCAACCTTAGGTTCTTCAACCATGTTCTCTTCACTTACCTAGTAGCCACTATCCTCACTTGATTCATAATTTTTTTTATTATTCTAGATATACCTTCGACTCCACAAGTTATCACTAAAAGTGGGTTAAAATCCTTACAATCCAGAAGAACCGCCTCCTGTATATTGTAACATATATTTTCATACCTTAATCACCCTTTGATACACCATCAATAACTTCTAGCTTTGGGATTTATTCCACATCATTCAACATGTTTGTACAAAGTTTTCTACTAAAACAACTCTCATCCCTTTTCTCTTTGACATTTTATACCTTCTAAACTTTAGTGAATCTAATTAGACACACTCTCACATAAAATCAATTCCATGTACAAAGTCAGTGGTAAACTTTCATCATGTGGCTACTTATCATTTGCTAATAGCCTGCTCTGTTTTGCATATTGTTTTGTTGGGATTGCTAGGTTAGTTGTTTCATGGTTTACAACCCCTTAATCGACTACTTCATCAATAATTACCATTTATATGGTTTGGGTGTCATAAAATAACTAAACAATTTTGTAAACCCATGCTTAGCGTATACCATTACGAGCTTTTTATCTCTAATATATTGAACTAGCTTTATAAAATCATCATCATTCCAAAAAGACCTTAATCAAAAGTTCATTCCATCATGTGGTATTTTAAAATGGTACTACATCACATGGGGTCTTTGTAACCTAGTTCACACATTATTTATTAAGTCCATTTCGTGCATAAAAAACTTATTAACATCAAGTAAATCAATGAACCGAACTTCAGCATATAAATATTTAATGTTTTGCAACTTAGTGAACCTCCCATCATAATGAAGTTTTATGAAAAACATAGTAAAATCTTCCACCCAAAACATAAAAGAATTAAATATAAGTCGGTACATTTGATCTTTATAGTCGATTAAAAAGGGTTTCCATTACTTAATGGATTATATGAACTTACCATACGTATTTGTGAACTCGTAGTTTTTATCTAATGGTTAAATCTTCCATAACATTGTTGTTAAACTATGATCATTGTCTCTCTTAGGTTTTTCTGGATGTAAATGAAGCGGATTGAAGAAGTTTTGGGTCTAGAGTGTCGCATCATATGGGCTTAATGTTAATATTTTGATTACCCGGTATGGGCCTGTCCAACCATGGTTTAAGCGTTAGGGTTAGCTTATATATTTTGCATGCATGTGTTGCTTTAAAGAAGGTATCATTAATAGATTACATTGTAACCCTAAACACACCTCTACAGTCAAAGTTCTTCATCGAGCTCTTCTGAGGTGTGAGATATTAATCATTCGACATCTTTTGATCCATCCTTGTGCTCTCTGATTACTTCATTCTTGTTTATCGGTTTGAATCTATTGATCTAATAGCGTAATAATCTCATCAATTGGTATCAGAGCAGGAGACTGCGTAATATATACACATCTCTTCTGTTTGAAGAATCCATTAGGGTTTCCGCTTTTATCGAATATATAGAAGTCGTCTTCTTATTGTCGATGGTGTATATGGTGTTCGATAAAAGCCTAGTTTCAAAATTAAGGTCTGATTCAAGCAGATTAAAAGAAGAAGTATTTCATCATGTCTCACGACGATTATCATGTCAATCCAATCAACATCTCCAATAGTATAGGATCCACTACAAGGGTTCCCATTCTCTATATTCAAGATTATGAAGTATGGGCGCATCACTTTGAAGACTATGTCGTTGGATCTAAAGACAATGGCTATCTTATCTGGGAAGCAATAACATTGGGTTCGTTTGTTCACTCTGGAACGAACAGAACTATCAAGACTCAAAAAGAGTATAACCAACTGTTGGTGGACGTAGACTAGATCCCTCAAGATGAAAAATACAAGGTGTTGTGCAACGTGAAAGCCATGAGAATGATCGGATTCGCTTTGCAAGCTGATACTTTCTGTTTAGTAAGTTCATTCACTACAGCTAAAGAAATATGGGATAGGTTAAAAGATTTATATTCGAATGATGAGGATCTAGAGCACTCGATCCAAACCCTATTGCTCTCTGAGATCGATGCTTTCGAACAAAAATCTGAAGAGAAACTCATTCAGACATTCGATCGTTTCAACCATCTGCTTAGCAAGATGTTGAATCATGGTATTGAAAGGAAGGTGATCGAACAAAAGGTCACATTCATGAATGGCTTAAGACTCGAATGGATGGCAGTCGTCTCGACTGTGAAGGCACATGAGCAATTTAAGTCCTACTCCATGGTGACACTAATGGGTATACTTAAATCTCATGAAAGCATGGTGACTAAGGAGGCGAAGGTAGTTTCGGGTGTCGGTTCTCTGGCCCTTGTTTCTAAAAGCAAGAGTGTGGCAGATGAAGAGGAAGAATCGGATATGTCAGAGTGCGATCTGACTAATTAAGAATATTCAATGATGGTTACGAACCCAAAGAAGTTTGCTCGTAAGAAGTTCCTTATCAACAAGAACCGAAATTGGCAGGGAAGCTATAGCTCTGAAAAGACGAAAGAGGAGAGCAAGAAAACTACTCATAAGGACGATGAGAAGAAAGAGAGCAAGCTTGTGGGAGATTTAGGATATGACTACAATTACTGTCATGACAAGAACCATCTTGCAAAGGATTGCATGCTGAGAAAGATGTCTGAGAAAAAGGATGATGAAGATGATGAAGCTTACCACATGCGAAAGTTGGAGGAGATAAAGAAGAAGAAAGCAACTAACATTTCTATGAATTCTTTAATTGTGCAGGAACATGTTATTGATGATGAGTTTGGTGGAGTAGAAGTGTGGTCTGTAGACTTTGAAGATGAAGAGGTACGCAGACCCTCCCATGGAAGAGCTTATGTGGCGAGAGAAGGAGTTACTGAGTCGGCTGGGAGATGCTTAATGGTAATAGCTGGAGTGTCATAAACCATAGGATATACAACTGAAGGTAAGCATGATGAAGCGAAGCTTAAGGAAGACAAATGTTTGACTGCCAAGCCTGTGAGTGAAAAGATCAGCGATTGCGATCAGTTGATCAAGAAGGTACAATCTATCCTAGAGTCACTTAAAATACCAGTATTAAACTACGAAAAATAATTAAATGATTTAAAATTCAAGTTTTCTAACTTAAGTGGCAGTCTTATGCAAACTCACTTATCTAATTCTAACCTAACTGACCAATTCATCAGGGAGTCTTCCAAGAGCGAGGAGAGAATGATGTGGATATAGCAGAAGGAGTTAGAGTTAGTTAGGGCTACGTATAAACTTATTTATGTGCAATGAGATAATTTGAAGTTTTTAAAACAAAGAAATGTTTTATGTTTGATTGCTAAACGCTTATATACTGATATCTCCCAGTTGCATCTAGATTGTGAGATACGTAAAAAGATTCATAAAATGATTTTGCATTTCCTTGAATTTAATGAGGACGGAGTCATTGCTGAATGTGAATCTATAATGTCCTCAGATGAGATTTCAGTGACCTATAAATATGGACTGGACAAAATTGAGGCTTTTATTGAGTCCAAAGAACATAAATGTATGTTAAAGAATTTGTTGGACGAAAATTATAAGTTAAAAAATCAAAATCGAGACCATACAGAAGTTTGACTCATCCAATGCCATATTAAGTTCTGAAAATAAAATGAATTTAGAAACCACTTCTGAATTTGATGAGGAAAGTGAAATGAGCGAAATTTCAGTAGAGGACAAGATTGACTATTCATAATTTCTCAAGAGCAAATCCGAAACAGTAAAATCGCTTGTATCTGAAAATTTCGTTGAGTTCGCTCGCATTTCCAAGGATAAGTCCAAGGTCCTCAAAGAAAAGGAGATAGTTTATCAAAAGGTGCAAACAGTGCCGAACGAAGTATATGTTGTTGAAGGAATAAATAAGAAACAAACGACAGAATTGACCTCCTTGCTTGATAAAGATAACATTGAAGATGTGACAACTACTTTTCGTCTACACCTATAGACAAATGCAGGCGAAACGGTTGGCCTGTCAGAACGAACCTCATGGAGAGTCAAGGGTAGATACGTGGATGACCAATCAACAAACCTTCAAATTTTGATAAGCCAAGTTCAAGCGGCATGAGAGAGATACCAAACAAACCAATGAAAGCATCAAGCATATCTTCAACAACAACCATAGAACATGAGGAGAAACCGAAACCAAGAGCGAATATTCATAAATCTCAAGAGCAACTTGCTTAACAGAAATGCCAGAGGAACAAAAGATAGATGAAGAACCTTAATGAGAGAAAACGGTTTTGGTAATCCCAAAACCCTAATTAGGTTCACTCTAAAAAGGTGTCCAATCCCAAAGCAAATGACAAATCAAGGGACAAATCTCCTTCATGCAATCATTGCCACACAAGTAGTCAGACAAACCGAAAAGGATGTTTCGGTCCCAACTCTTACTATGCCAAGAACGAAACTCAAGTTTCGGTCCTAAAACCCATTCTCCTCACTCGCAACCAAAACAAAACCCAGTGGAGGATATCAAAGGAAAGGGAAAGCTCGTCTCTAATAATGAAGCACAAATTAAGAAACAGTCAGCTAACCTTAGGACTCCAAAGAAAAACTCAACTGAAAAACCAACTAACAATAACATACACCAATTTAAGCAATATAAAAATAAAGTCAAAGTTTACACCGTCAAACGAAAAGATGAAACCACATTAATAAAAAGAACATACTTGGTTGATCTTTCTGTTGCAATTCCCTATTCTTTAAAAGACTCACCAGGGCCCAAGAGACTTTGGGTTCCTAAATTTGCTTAATTTTGCAGGTTATCATTGACGAGAAGTTTGACGACGAATGGTATATTGACAGTAGCTGCTCTCGTCACATGACATGGAGGAGGGAAGAGCTTAGGGTGTTTTGGTCCCTTAAGGATGGTGGATGTGTAAAATATGGAAACAAATCATATGGCACGATCAAAGGATATGGGATGATTACAAATGGTGAACTTTTGATTCATAAAGTAGCTTACGTGGAAGGATTGTAGCATAATCTAATCAATGTCTGTCAACTAGTTGTGGGAACTGGATTAAAGGTTCGTTCGATGACGAGGGTTTAGAGATCATCGCAAAGAAAACTAAGAAAGTCCTGTTGAAATCCATGCGCAAAGGCGAGATGTATCCTCTGAATCTTAACCCAATAAGAGGAAATCCAGCTGTATGACTACTAACAAAGGCGTACTCAGATGAAATTTGGTTATGGTACCGGAGACTCTCGCACCTCAACATCAAAGATATTAATAAGTTGGTGCTTGGGGATCATGTGTGTGGACTTCCTATTCTCAAATTTGATAAGGAACATTTGTGCGAAGCATGCGAGATGGGCAAGCAAAGCCGAAAAATTCACCTTTCTCGTATCAATACAAATATCATCGAACCTCTTGAACTACTGCACATCGACCTATGTGGCCCTTCGGCTATCGAAAGCATCGGTGGTAGTAAGTTTATACTTGTAATTGTAGATGATTTTTCACGCTTCACCTGTGTTTTCTTTTTTAAACAAAAATCAGAGGCGCCTCCCAAGCTGAAGGTTTTTATCAAGATAGTGGAGTTACAGCTACGAAAGGTGGTAAGAAATATAATAAGCGATAATAGTCTAGAGTTCAAAAATCAAGACTTTGAAGAATTTCTGGCTGAAAAAGGAGTAACTCACAACTTCTTATCTCCCTACACTCCATAACAGAATGGGATTGTAACACCCCGTTTATAAAATAAATAAATAAATGTATAGAAGCCCTAAAATGAATAATAATTGAGTGAGGTGTTAGTTTCAAGGAGTTAAAAGTCATAATTACAGAAGTCAGGGTTTATTGGTAATTTAGGGATTTATTATGAAAGGAAATTATGGGATCAGGGTTTAAAGGGTAAACTTTGGATTTAGGTTGAAAATAATATAGGGAGGAGGGACCAAAAGTGTATTTTTGGTGGTGTAGTTTGGTTGGAGTCACGGGATGAATCTGATCCCTTCATCCTCTCGTCAAATGGATGCAGCCAAATATCTCGATACCCCTCCCTCCTTCTCGTTTAATGAAACAGCAAACCCTAACCCTACTATGAAGCATCAGCCGCCTCCACCTTATTTCCCCACTCCAGCGCTGTCGTCCCCTTCGCTGAGTCGCCACTGCCGCTACTCCTCTTCCGACGATGACCAACACTGCTAGGGAGGTCTCCGAGGCCAGAGCACCTATCATATTTGTACCATCGCGTTTTATTGAAGATATCACCGACATGCGACCTCGTTGTGACGAAGGTTCTCTCCTGCAGCCGTTTCTCGTCTTGAGGCTGCCGTGTGGGTTACAGTTTAAGTCTCCGCTAATGATTGAATGTTTGTTCATGGCTTGCGAGGTGGTTTCACCTAGGGGGAAGGTCCAGTCGAGATGGGGTTGTGAAGAACCACCATGGCGGCCAGCCATGGTGGCTATCATTGTCAATGCCACCGCACACGCTGTTGTTCCTGTTGAAGTCGGTTCGTTCCCGATCATGGGTTGTATGCTTGTGTGTTGTGTTGCTGCTTTCCGGTAAACCAACAAGAGGACCGCCACCACCTCACGGTGGTGGCTGTCACCGCAAGAAGTCGCCGCTGCCATCGCCTTGTGTCACCACCGCCACCGTATGCCGCCAAGTGGGTGGTTGGTTTCCTCTTTTCGAGCATATGAGTGAAGATATATGTGTTTCAGTTAATGTATGATGGGTGTGTTTTGGGTTGGCCGAAAAAGTTGAGGAGAGGCCACCACCACCATCGTGAGGTGGTGGCTGCCGCCTTGTACCGCCGCCGACCACCATGGTGTGGCCGTATGTGTGTGTGTTAGTGAGTGTGGATTATTTTGGAAAAAGTTTGTAACTGTAATTAGCATTGAATAATAAAAAAATAATAACCACCACCGTGAGCCACCATGGACCACCACTACCCGAGGTGGTAGTGGGTGATGCTCCACTAGAAAAACCCAGATGGGCTTAAAGTTTATTTTGGGGCCTATTGGGCCATGTTTGGGTGGGAAGCCCTAATTAGGGTTTAGAAAACCCTAATTGTGAGTAATTGGGCCTTAGACTTATTGGACCCACTTTTCGGCTATTGAGATTGGATTGTGTATTAGGCCTAATTTCACTTAGGCTTTGTGTTGGGCCATCCAAGAATAATCAAATGGACTAGAGTAATTAGTTGGGCTTTAGGGTAAGGCCCATATGAAGGATTGGGCCCAATTTGGAAAATTGGGCCATAGATAGGCCATAGTTTGGGCCTAGATGGTTGTATGATATTGGGCCCTTAGAATGAGACATGTTGGACTGGACTGAACAATTGGGCCTTAAGGGAAGTCCATGTAGAGGTTTGGGCCCAATTTCGAAAGTTGGGCCATATGTTGGGCTTTGATGCCTAGTTGACTTTTGGCTTATGGATTGGGCCTTGGGCTTGGGTAAGCCAAGCTAGGGGTAATGTAGTAATTATTCAAAGTATGTATTTACAGTTATGTGTTAGAACCCAATTATTAATTGGGTGTTATTTTGGTGTTGACAGTTTGGGAATCTGTCATCTAGGAATTGGGATTGAGTCTGTGGAACTTCATCAGTGTGGGGTTGTGTCTATGGGGCTTCAGCAGTGTGAGGTGGGTTTCCTTCCAGTAGGAACGGGTCTACGACCACAATGCCGGCCCATTTAGTTAGCAGTAGTTTCAGACTACAGTCTGATACAGTAGTTCAGTATGCTTGGTGTCTTTGTGATACAGACATGGTATGAGTTATGTGTTCCGGACTATGGTCCGATGGAGTATGCGGTATATGTGTTTATATTATATGTTATGATTATGTTATGCTATGTTCAGTTACTTCTGGAGCTCGGTCCGATGCAGTAGTTAGAGTGCTTGATGTCTTTGTGATTCAAGCATGTTTTGTGTTATGTGTCCCGGACTCTGTTCCGATGTAGTATGCAGTATATGTATTCATGCTAGTTGATATGTTACGATATGCTATGTTCAGTCAGTTCCGGACTTCGGTTCGATGTAGAGGGCAAGGCCCTGGTTAGTTTCGAACTTCGGTCCGATGCAGTTTCTGGACTTCGGTCCGATGCAGTTAGTTCCAGACTTTGGTCTGATGCAGGGGACAAGGCCCTAGTCAGTTCCAGACTTCGGTCCGATGCAGTCAGTTCCGCACTTTGGTCTGATGCAGGGGACAAGTTCCCAGTCAGTTCCAGACTTCGGTCCAATGCAGTTTCTGGACTTCAGTCTGATGCAGTGGGCAAGGCCCAGTATGTGCTTTATATGTTATTGTATGGTATGTGGTAGTTTGGGGGAGCTCACTAAGCTTCGTGCTTACAGTTTTAGTTTTGGTTTCAGGTACTCAGTTTTCAAAAGAGGAGCTCGGGAAGATTGCAGTGTACACACCATTTGTTCAGCCTGGGGTGTTTATACTCTGATATATTTGACAGTTGTTATGATATTTTGAGATACATAGTTTATGATTCTTATATGACGTTTGATGAATGTGGTTTTATTACCGATTTAAAATGAAATTTTCAGACTGTATTTTCGGGATGTTACAGGGATCATTGAAAGGCGAAACCATTCCTTGTTTGAAGTTGCCCGAACAATGTTGAGTTTCTCCTCTCTTCCATTATATTTCTGGGCAAATGCTATAGTTGCTGCTTGTTACACACAGAACCGGTCCTTCCTCAACAAGCGATTTTCCATCACTCCATACGAGATTTTGAATAATCGCAAGCCCAATGTAAAGTATTTCCATGTGTTCGGTTCAAGATGCTTTATTTTCAACTCCAAAGAGAACCGAAACAAGTTTGATGTAAGGCAGATGAAGGGATCTTTCTTGGCTATTCGCTTACTTCAAAGGCATATAGGGTTCTGAATAAACGCTCAAGGAGAATTGAAGAAACCTACTATGTAACTTTTGATGATAATTACATGAAGAAGATTAAAGCAAGTGAAGGTCCAACGGAGGAAATCTTTCTGGAATCAGGTCATGTCTCAATTCACTTTTCCAATCTATTTGAAGAATACATGTTGCTCTTTGATGAACCAGAGAAGGCGATACACTGTGAAGGGAAAGCAACATATAACAATATCGATTCCTTAAAACAAATCATCATTGAAGCTACTAAAGACATGGAAAGCGAACCTCAACAACCAACCGAGAAGCAAACTCAAAGCGAACCCACTGCATTAGGTGATCATCTAGCTAGCAATGATCCTCCAAGAGAAAGCTCTATACTCCAGGGGGTTCATCTACACCAAAAACAACCGAATTGCCATATCAAGGGGTGAATCCATCACAAGGCCCAACCCAAGAAGGTCCATTCGAGGGGGAGAATTGGGATATGCTTCGCTATTTGAGGGGGAGAATGAGAATACAAATGACGAAGGAGATCAATTAGAACTTGAAGTAAAAGTAAATGTTGGACAAAGGATCATCCAAAAACTCAAATCATTGGTGAATCATCTGAGGGAGTTCTCGCATGCTCTCAACTGAAGGCGAAGCAAGCTGCTTTATTCTATCAAGTAGAATTTTGCATGTTTAACTCGTTTGTCTCCAAAATTAAACCAAAAACGGTAAATTCTGCTCTTGATCACTCTGATTGGGTGCAAGCTATGCAAGACGAACTCCATGAGTTTGAACGAAATCGTGTTTGGAGGCTGATTCGCACACAAAAGGATGCATCTGTGTCGGTTTAAAATGGGTTTTTAGAAAAATTTAGATAAAGAAGGCAACGTAATTCGTAACAAAGCGAGGCACCTGGTGAAAGGATATTGTGAGGAAGAAGGAATAGATTATGAAGAGACCTTCGCTCCTATAGCGAGGATGGAATTAGTGAGAATCTTTCTGCCATATGTTGCACATAAAAACTTTGAAGTTTTCCAAATGGATGTAAAATGTGCTTTCTTGAATGGAGAACTAGAAGAAACGGTATATGTTGAACAACCACCCGGATTTATGAATGAGAAGTATCCTAATCACTGCTACATATTGGATAAAGCAGTATATGGTTTGAAGCAAGCCCCGAGAGCCTGGTATGAAACTCTAACACGTTTTCTCAAAATGTCAAAATTCAAAGAAGGTTCGCTTGACCCAACCTTCTTTCGCAAGAAAGAGGGCTAACACTTAATGATAGTTCAGATTTATGTCGATGACATCAACTTTGGCTCCACAAATCCTAGCTTAACAGTTGAATTCAGGAATTTGATGGAGACTAAATTTGAGATGAGCGCAATAGGTCCGATTAACTTTTTCCTTGGATTGAATATAAGACAGGGACCAGAAGACATCCTCATTAATCAGGAATCTTACACAAAGACTTTGTTGGCGAAGTTCGGCATGTCGAGAGATTCCAAAGTAAATGTTCCAATGGCATTTGGCACGAAGCTGAATCCATCTATTGAGAAACCGGTTGTTGATGTGACTCTCTATCGTCAAATGATAGGGTCCCTTATATATCTAACGACTAGTAGATCGGACATAATGTTTTAAATCTGCTATTGTGCAAGGTTTCAAGTAAATCCAAGAGAACCTCATATGGTTGCAGTGAAAAACATCTTCCGGTATCTGAAGCGAACCTTGTATCTCAGTCTTTGGTATCCTGCAAAATTTGGCTTCTTTGTTCAAGCCTTCTCGGACGCTGATCTTGGTGTGTGTGGATTGAACTGAAAGAGCGCAACTGGTGGGTGCCAGTTTCTAAATAGTAAACTAGTCAGCTAGCAATCAAAGAAACCAACTTGTGTGTCTCTTTCTACAGCCGAAGCTGAGTACATCGCTGCAGCATCCTGTACATCACAAGTCATATGAATAAAAAGCCAACTTAAAGACTATAGCATATGCATGAAGAAGATTCCTCTCTACTGTGACTCAGAAAGTGCGATTCGAATATGTCACAATCTAGTGCAACACTCGAAAACTAAACATATTGCACTAAGATACCACTTCATAAAGGACCATGTGGAAGATGGTAACGTTGAAGTTCACTTCCTTCGGTTCTCAGATCAATTGGCTGACATCCTCACTAAGGCCCCACCAGAAGCAAGCTTTAATAAAATTCTACAAGGCTTGGGAATAATGGAAGCTGAGTCGGTACTAAAACCCTTTCGTGTCACAAAAAAATTGGAGAAGCGAAATAGAGCGAACGTTCGGTCTATTTCGATTCCGAAATTTTCGGGAACCGAAATGAACCGAACGCTCGGCCCATTTTGCTTCATCTTTATGAAGTTTGATTTCAGTTGTATGTTTTGTATATCTTGTCTATGTTTTCGCTTACCTTTTATTTATCTTCTATTTTCATTCCAAAAACTCCAAAATAGTTTATTTTCTGTTTTTATTATTTTTCAGAAATTCCAAAAACTCCAGAAATATTTTTATTTTCTGTTTTTATTCGAAATATTCAAAACTTCAAAAATATTTTCTTTTGTGTTTCGTTTATTTTTTTTGTTTTGGTTTGACGATCACAGATGCTATCTCATTTACAATTGGAGTTGGGGCAGGTATAACACTATTATCTTTGTACTAGTTAAGTGTCCCTAGAAGCATGTTGTTATATGTAGACTGAAGCCTCCTAGACTCTAAGTGAAGCCTTAATGATTCGATTGACACCTATCGTTTCTTCCCATTTAGGCTACTAAATTCACTCCAGTCACGAGCTACCTTACTCTTCTCACAGTGAGTTAAGAGTTTTCTACATTGTCGTTCTTAATTAGCAGAGGTACTTTCAACTCATTAACCACCTCTTTTTTCTCCATCATGTTTCGCTCCACAATCGTAACCCTTGAGACTCTCAGTAATTACCACTGAGGTTTATGGTTACACAACATCTGTGTTGATGATCTTAGACACGTTCACCACGTGCTGAGTGAGACCCAAAATCTAACACCTTGAATGAATTGATGGTGAACGCTAAAATGTTCAAGCTATATCTTGTACCTCAAGAAATTTCCTTTTAATTTTTGCGTGATCATTATGATATTGTCTATCACCAAGACGTTTCTTCCCAAAAGATCCAGTTTTAGTTTTGTTTTTGAGATTTCTTATTATTATCCAGTCACAAAATATATTCTCTAACCTACTTGTTCAACATACAACATTGGTCTCACAAGTACTTAATCCTACTTTCGGTCTTATTTTAAGTATCGAAGTTCGGTTGAAGATAAACCACCTACTAAAGCCTATATTTGAAAAGATGCATTTCAATGTTTCTTAACAAAAATTTGATCGTATTTTATGGGAAACCAAACAGACACTTCTCAGTCTCTCTTGACTTTGAGGGAAGAGATTTGTGTCTGGGATCATTCGTTTCATGTCTTCAAATACATCACTTATATCCCACACATATCTTGCTTTATTTCTTTTTCTTTGGCACACTCTTGCACGAAGATCTTTATGATTTTCCAAACTCTTGTTTGTGCTACTAATGGAACTTTTCAGATTTGTGCTTTCGGTTCTAACAGAAATGATGGTTCACTTTCTTATGGAGGAGCGAAGGTTGCTTAACATAAAGTGAACGAATGAGTCTCGTTTGTAGCTACTTGTACTTGACTTTCAAGCATTTTCAAAATTGAAGAGACGGTAATTGGATAAGAATTACACATGACTCATAGGATAAGAATTTGTATTGGGCGCGTGAATTTGAAATGGTTCCTACACCCACGCCTGCTGACGTATATCTAGGGAAACCAAGCTGTCAAATCGTGCTTTTTCTGGCAACGTTTCAGAGATCGTATTATCATCACAACGGATATTTTCTCTCTCCTGGCAACGGTATAAAAGGAGGTTCTCACACCTACTGTACCTCCTTACCTTTTTCAACCTCTCTCTTGAATACAGTAGGCGATATACAACTGTTCATCTTCTTCTTTACTACAACAATGGCGAAATCATCCTCTCTTTAAGACAAAACAGCTTCATCATCTTTGCTTACGATAAAACCCAATCAGAATCTCATCATTCAACTAAATCCTTTCCTTTATGATTCTTACATGCTTCACGTTGTAGAGTGTCTCAAGTATTCTCCATTGGTGATTGCTCTCACGCATGTCGAATCAGTTCCCATGTCCCTTCTATCACAGGTCTATTCCACTTCTTCCTACGACAAACGCAAGGAACGGATATTCTTCGAAATCTTTAATCACAAGATATTTGTATCCAAAGCACGCTTCTGTTCACTACTAGGGCTTTCTGCAGATGCTTCTGTCATCTATCCGGATTTTATAACTACAACTCAGTTGTTTTCGATGTTCTATAACATGGGATACACGGACGTTATAACTACGGTGACAAAATTCCAAAAGTCATGTTTACCACCTCAATGGAATGGTATGTTCACACTTATCCACAAGGGGTTAGCAGAAAGGTTTGTAGGGTCGGACGGGGTGAGTAAAGGCTTCATGACCATTCTTTATGGTCTCTACAATGGAATCAATATGGATTATGGTTCACTAATCTGGTCACAACTGGTGCAGAGTCTCAACTCCTCTTCCAAACATTCTGAGATTTCATACGGTCGTTTCTGGACATTAGTCACTCGCAGAGCCATTGAGACTTTTAAAATTCCTGGCATGGCGGATGCTCTGCTGTCTTCTGTTACTACTTTTCACACGACCAAAATTAATTTTTCTGAACCTACAAAGTTCATATACATCGATTCCATTCCTGAATCAATGAGCCGGTGTGTCTCTAGTGAAAGTAAAGTCATGGTCGATTACAGGAAATTGACAACTTCGGGTCCACGCCAACTCACTCCTGAGATGTAGAGTGCTTTGGAGGTTGCTGACAAACCTACCAAGAGGGGGAAGAAACTGGAGTCTAAGAAACCCAATACCGAAGATCCCTCATCTCCTGAAAAGCTTAAGGCTAATAAATTTGCACCTTCGGCTCCCAAAAAGAAAAAGGTCAAGAAGATGGCAAAGCGACCGAAGGCACCGACTCCTTCTACTTCCAATGAAGAGGAGAAATCAGCCGATGAAGAAGAGGAAGTTCAACGCGAAGGCTCACCAAGGGGAAACACTCCTCCCCGATCTCCAACTCCTAAGGTACAGATTCATGTTCCTACTCCTTCTCCTTCCCCAAAACAAACGACAATACCAATCTCGGTTGCTCCCATTCCACCACCTCTCACTTCTCAACCTACTACTACTGCTCCACTACCACCTCCAACATTTTCTTAAGCTACAACAACCACAACAACTGGACCTTCGGTGAGTGTTAACGTATCTTATACGTGGGCACATACCGTTGGCATTGACACCCCTGTTACCCCTAAACCTCTCTCACAATCTCCTTCAATAGACTCTGAGCCTACTCTGGGAGGTGAAAACTTTGATTTTGACTCCACTTATTATAGTCCTTATCGACTTCCATGTGAAGATGATGATGATGCTCCGGTGACAAAGCTGCATTTAAAAGATCTTCATGATAATCTTGACAAATTGCTTGGTTCCTCAGAAACTTATTTAGATGTTGTTTTATAAGCTTTTCTTGACACTGCTCTTACACAATATACAACCTCAATCGACAAATCTACAAAGGTTGTGGATGCTTCCACATCTACCTGGAAGAAAGCAATAACCGAAGTGACAGATCTTGTTCATGATTCAAAGATCTTTTTAGAATCATTCAAAGGCCAGGCAGACTCCAATGCTGCAAAGGTTAATGTGACAACCCGAAATTTACATTTGTTTTAACTCCACAGTCAAGCACATCAAAAATTAGCCAAATTCATCTCAAAACATTTTGGCCGGTTTTAAGTCCGTTTGAGTATTTTATTTTGAATTTCTCATCAAGCGGACAAATAAAAGGAGGCATACTTTAGAAGTTATCGTGCATCACGAAAGTCTCAAAACTCCAAGAGTTTGGAGTTTATGGTCGTAAACAATAAAGAGTATAAATATGACACTTAGTCATTATTTGGCTCATTTTTCACTTCTGAGTTCAAGAACACCCAAGAATTCTCTTTCAAGTATCATATCACATTTCCTTCAAATCCGCCAAAATGTAAGTGTTTTATTCCTAGATTCATTCATATAACACTTTGTCTAGTGTTTATACTCGATTTCGTCCATGGAAATCTCCTCTTTTCTTAGATCTTTAAGTGTTCATCAAGAACACCAAGAACACACACTAGTGTTCTTGGGCTCCAAACACTTTTTCGAGCTTCCTATAAGCAAGTACACTCCTCCTATCAAGTTATTCACTTAGAATATATGTTAAACCCTTGAAGAACATCAAGATCCCCATGAAAACATGAGTTTATGGTTTGCGGAGACCTCCCAGAACTGTAAACACCTTCCAATGGTGTTTAAGTGCCCTTAACACCTTCTATGGTTTGTATAAGGGACTAGAACCTTACATGCATAAGATAGAAACACCAAAACACGAAAGGAATGGGAAAACATGCGTTTATGACCGTAAACCCATGTGTTTACAACCGTAAACCCATGTGTTTACGACCGTAAACTCCCAAGGAGTGATCCAAGGACCATAAACTCCAAAGGGGTGTCATTTTGAGCCCTAGTCACTTCCTTAGCCCTTGATTCGAGTCTAGCTTAATTCCTTGAGTGATTTAGGACCTTTAAGCACCCAATGGCACCACATCCATGAGTTTACAGCCGTAAACTCAAGGGGGAAGTGGTCCAGAAACCGTAAACACCCATAAGGGCAACCATTTGAGGAGTAAACTCCAATGTGAGGCCATACTCTCTTTATATGCAACCCTTAGTACTCCTAGCACTTGTAGCAAAGTGTTTTCATGTATTAGGATACCATTACTTGCATAATTAGTTGTTAAATGACTAATTAGATACTTAAATGTATCATTACATGTTAAATAGGATTCGCGTATGTGTTCAAGTCCTCACTTGACACTTGGCATTCTACACTGTTTGTTCATCTTAATCACCCACGTCAGGTGAGCTCATACCCCTTAATCAACCTTTTAAATGATTTTAATGCTTTTATGGGGGGGGGGAATACAAGTTAAACTAGTAAGTTATTAGATCAATCACATATGATTAATAACTACCTAGGAAATAGATTTCTGCATGTTAAACTGTTTTTATCCAGCTAAAGGTTTTCAAATCTTGTTTTTCTTTATAAAATGACATCAAGTCATGAATCTTTATTTAGAGATTTTCCAAAGGTTTTACCAAAACTTCTTTTTATACTTTTATATTGTCAAATGCATGCATGTATATGTATAGTTATATAAGTAATGTTTAAAGGACTTAGGAAGGCTAAATCGCTTTAATTCCTTTTCCTTCTTTGGATATGGCGTTAGAGTAATGGTTATTCGTCCGAAGGCCATCTAAATATTAGTTATATATCACGTATACATATATAGTCATAATAGTTCTATCAGCCAATTCATCACCTTTGGGTAGCAACGGCATCTAGAAAACGTCTCAAGTAAACTATAATAGGTATAGTTTAGGAACCAACTATAACATTCATGAAGGAGAACTTAGTTATATCTATATTCTAAAACATATACTTCTTAGTAAAAGAAAAGGTTTATAGAAATCAAAACACGAGATACATCCTCATGACGCGGATTCCACCGTTTTCAAGTTGGTAACCAGAGTCTCCAGGAGGGAGAGCGGGCATTGTGTGTATAGATCTATATGGGACAGACACTCCTACATCCTGACTGCTAGCTACAGTCTCGGCCGACCAAGCCAAGGGGTGACAAATGTCACATTCATTCTGACGCCAGTAGGTCGTCATGTATTCGATCGTCAATCAGTATGGTTACGAGTATCTTTACATTTACCTTATAATTCTTGGCTTTAAGGTAAGAAGTATTATCACGGTATTTTCTATATATGAAACCATCATGATATATTTTCCTAGTTATATACTAGGCCACGATTCAAACCGTTAAACTAATCTACATAAGATTTAAAAGCTATTTTAGACTCTCCGAGGCGTATTGTTCACTTAATACTTCCTGGAGTCTGTATTTCATTCTTTTAGACTCTCCGACGCGTACCACCCGGAGTCTATGTTTTATTTACATTTTAGACTTTGCGAGGCGTCCCGCCTGGAGTCTATGTTTATTACACCTTTAGGCTTTGCTAGGCGTTCTGCCTAGAGCCTATGTTTTATTTACTTTTTAGACTTTGCGAGGCGTCTCGCCTGGAATCTATGTTTATTATACCTTTAGGCTTTGCTAGGCATCCCGTCTGGAGTCTATGTTTTAATTACTTTTAGCCAGCAACGTTACTGTTGAGGTAAAAATATTATTTTCCGTATTACTTTTGATTTTGATCTTCTCACATATTCTTCAAAGTATAAATCATATTTTGGTAATGATAGTACCTTTAAGGGGAAAATGTTTCTTAAACATAAAACAATTGATTCTTGGTAGAAGACTACTTTTATTAGAAAATATAGGATTTTTTGGAAGGAATTCTAATACTCTATAGATTCTAAACCACCATCTTTTATGAGATTATTTTGAAGATAACATCTATTTATATCAATGTCACTAAATACTTATGAACTCACCAGCATTTAAAAATGCTGGTACTCGCTTTCAATATAACTTGTATTCTCAGGTCATAAATAGACAGGTACACTCCAGGAGCTTTTGCGAAGTCAATCTAGTTCCAAGCTGTAGCTTATGTTATTTCCTATATCTACTTTGATGTTATTGTTAAATGTAACCTATGTAAAACTATTACTATTAATGCAAAGGTTGTTGTACTTGATTACTATACTGCATATGTAGTGATACTTGACATGACGTCCTCCACCCTAGAACGTTTCCGCCATTTTGGTTTTGGGGTAAAACACTCAGACCAAGAATTATACTTTAAAATATAATCATATTTTACAAAAGTATAAGAACATCCAGAATATAAAAACCAGAATAAAGTATCACAAGAAGAACAAGAATAAAAGTCTTTCGATGTTGACCATTACCGCCAAACCTAGGCAGTTATGTAATCGTAAAGTTGGAATAAATGTAACCTAATCAACTACCTTTATTTGAGATGCGACTAATGTGTGCTTGGGAGTGATGGTGATGTTGCAACAAATCTAAAACTTACCAAATAGGAATGCTAGAGCGAAACATAAAGTTTAAAATACTATAGAAGTATTTTATGATAGTAAAAGACTCACAATAAACCCAGACGCATGTTCAGAAGTTAAGAATCAAATATATAATTAAAATACTATAGGAGTATTTTTGGAACCATAAATAACCTTGTGTAAAAAACTAAAAAGATCTTTATTGATATACCTATGATTACAGAGTGTATACTCCAAAGGTTATATATATATAATGAGGATCTCATAGTCAGAGAATGTGTGGTTTCGCTCCACTTCCTTTTCCTTGTTAGGATGTGGATATAGAGTAGTATTATATATTCGAAGGCCTATCAGATCTAAGTTATATATGATCTATGTACACTTTGTAATTCCAGCAAGACTCGATATGGATCACCCAGTTGAATGTTTTAATAATCTCTTAGAATTCTTTAGACATTTCCATTCTCACACGAGCCCCCTTTAGAAAACCTTATCCACTTCAATAATTGACAGAAGAGTCGATACAGACCCAGAAGAGGTTCATTGATAAGGTTTCCAATTAGGAAATAAATGAACAGGGACGAGACTGTTGAAACCACCATGTGCCTATACCTTTTAGGGACAACAGTAGGAAATTCGCCTGATCTTCCGAGATTCCAGTCATCCATCATGAAGTGATGACACTCAGAGTCAGAAACAGAAGTAAGATGGAGTAGAAATTCAATATGTCTACAAGAGAAGAGAACCTTACGTAAGTACCCGAAGAAAGCCAATGTCTGTTCCAGTCAAAGATAAGAGGTGGACAGAGGGAGCCAATACATGGAACCCGAGAAGTGTCTTTTCCTCTTTATCGTCATGCTAATAAATCCATAAAATAATACAATTTAGTGAGTTAGTAATTACACTACTCACACTATGTGTTAGGCAAATCGTCTTTCCCGTCGCGATTAAATACGAATAGATCGGATCTCAAAACCTCGATTTAGAGTGTTTAGCCATAAGTTTTCATGAGCCTTTTCTTCCGTGGCCTTCGATCCAAACTTCTCTCAAATCTTTTCAAAACCGGAGAGTGAACCTCTCCACTATAAATATAACTTAGTAGGAATGACCCCCATTTTATGGCTTTCCGATACACTTACTCCTACCCGGTTACCCAGACTGCATCATAGGGATGTAGGTCGATGCTCATATAACCATAAATCAGGGCACGGGAAAATTTATGCCTATCATAGTAAAGAAAGATATGTCTAGGGTTAACCATCGTCTCTCATCAGCTTGTGTTCCTTTTCCTGTAGGAAAAACCATGCCTCGAAAGAAACGTAACCAACCCACTGGTAAGACACCGGCCTTTCATTTTGATGAAGCTACGTTTCAAGTTGCAGCTTCAGCAGCCGTAGCAACTGTCATGGCTCACCTAAATGCTAACAACGCCAATGTGATCAAGAGCAATATTAGGAATCCCGATCAAGGCAACGGGAAGCAGCAACCAGCACCGGTGTGTAAAGCCACCCAAGAACCCCAACCAAATCAACTGAAAAGAAAATTTAAGAACGAGGAAGGAAGTACCTCGACTCAAAGACCTTCCGAAGGGCAACGAGCTGAAGTGGTCAATGCCTCTGTGAACCCTTCTGTAACGACTCCAAGAAAACCATACCTAGGAAACCTCCCCCGTTGCAGCATGTGTAGCTACCATCATCATGGTATCTGTCGAGACTTCCTTTGTGTCAGATACAACAGGAAGGGGCATACCGCTCGTATCTGCAGAACCCCGGTTGAGTTCATTACATCAACCACCAATGTTGGGATGAGTCCAGTATGCCACCTATGTGGTGAAATTAGACACCTCAAGATGGACAGGCCAACTGAGAGAAATGAAAAAAGCGCAGGAGGTGTCTAACCCTAATGCCTAGGGGAAGCATCAAAGAACCCGGTAGAATTTTGGTACGTCTCTCAATCCTAAGTATCTAATCGAGAACTTTAATAAATCAATTCTAATTGTAATTATTCCCTCGCTAAGGAGAACGTCTCAGCACAATTGAAAAACTCAAAAACCCATCAGGTAAGGCTATGATGGCTTGGTATATACGTTAAGGCCATTTATAATTAAGATTGATAGACCTCAAGTGAGTGATGCTGCCTTATCTCCTGTTCCTCATTAGGTTGTGGATTTAGGGCGGAGTCGCTCAGTCAACAGTCCTTGTAATCTTACTTATGCATGACTAGTGTATACTAGGCGATTATAGAGAGGCCTCATAGGAAATCCATTCATGAAAACTACATTATTCCAAAACATCAGGACCCCCTAGAGTTTCGCGTCAATTCTATCGGCCCAAGTATCTGCGATAGTGATACCATGGACGAAACCCGAGACGCTGAGAACTTGTGTTCCTTGTTCAGCACATGGTCCTATCGATCTTCATTCCATATCATGTCGATGTTTGTTAAATTCGACACTGCCGTCAATCATGGTTCGACTTGGTGCGACCATGTGAAAACTCCTAGTGTTGTGTAAAGAGAACTTTCACCATAGTCTATGCATCAAATAAAGATTCTTCCAAAACTAATAAGAAAACCTAATGCGAACCGTCAGTCGTCTCTCTTATCCAAGCCTTCCGAAGTACCCAGTAGAAGGATACCATGCGCTGTTAACCAATCCCTCCAGAGACATTAAAACCAGAAGCGGAAGATATCGTAGATTCTCCGGAAGACAATAACCGCCCAAAACCTACTCAATAGATTTCCCCAGAAAGGTTGTCCGCATCTCACAATCAGGTTCGTGAATCAAAGGAAAGAACTCATGGGATTAACTTACTAGTACTGAGTTCATGCATTAGAGTGGTATATAATTTAGATCAATAAGATTTAATGTGTGCTTCCTCCCTACTCCCTTTTCCTCGTCTGGTTGTGGGTCTGGGGTAGGGCCACACATCTGAACATCTCGTCAAATCTCAATTGTATATGACTTGCATACACTGAGTATTAGCAATTAAGCTGAGTATGAGGTCGACCAAAAAACTTATAATAAGACCCTTCATCATGTCCCATAGAAAAGGAACTGGAGTCAAGAAAACCACTATGGGTTAAGCAATTAAAATGACCACAAATCTGAAATTTGTTTTCATCCCGGTTAAGCCAACATAGTAGCTAACACCCCCAGTCAGGAAAAGTAACTCAAGTCGTAAGAGTCAAAACATTGACTACGACCATCCATTCGCGCTTAATCCCACAAATTAAGCAGCCCAACAGTAGTCCCAAAAACCTAAAAGCTGGGACAAGTTAAACTCTAAGAGAAGTGGACAAGAAAAATCAGAGGTTCTGAGTAAGGAAACCCTATGCTATCTAGATTTAAACTAGATAGAGAAAACTCGGTAACACCATAAGAGTAGTTGCAAAAGATACTCTCACTAATCGGGCACTTCGTCTATCCAGTTACAGACGAGTAGTGCCTAGTACACACCGCCTCCTCACGCGAGAGAAGTCACCGTCGCCCTATACACAATAGGTTGCACTCTCCAAAGTTAAATACTAGAATGCTAAGAACCATATGACCACCTCCGCAACCAAGAATACTTGAATAAAGTATATGGTAGATTACGTTAAGCCTTATAACCCACATCATAAAGAGATTGTAGACTCGACACCAGTCTAGGTACCATCATCATGGTATCTGTCGAGAGTTCCTTTGTTTCAGATGCAACAGGAAGGGGCATATCGTTCGTATCTGCAGAACCCCGGTTGAGTTCATTACATCAACCACCAATGTTGGGACCAGTCCAGTATGCCACCTATGTGGTGAAATTGGACACTTCAAGAGGGACTGCCCAACTGAGAGTAATGAAAAAGGCGTAGGATGTGTCTAACCCTAATGCCTAGGGGAAGCATCAAAGAGCCCGGTAGAATTTTGGTACGTCTCTCAATCCTAAGTAGCTAATCGAGAACTCTAATAAATCAATTCTAATTGTAATTACTCCCTCGCTAAGGCGAACGTCGCAGCACAATTGAAAAACTCAAAAACCCATCAGGTAAAGCTATGATGGCTTGGTATATACGTTAAGGCAATTTATAATTAAGATTGATAGACCTCGAGTGAGTGATGCTGCCTTATCTCATGTTCCTCATTTGGTTGTGGATTTCGAGCGGAGTCGCTCAATCACCAGTCCTTGTAATCTTAATTATGCATGACTAGTGTATACTAGGCGATTATAGAGAGGCCTCGTGAGAAATCCATTCATGAAAAGTACATTATTTAAAAACATCAGGACCCCCTAGAGTTCAGCGTCAATTCTATCGATCCAAGTATCCGCAATAGTGATACCATGGATGAAACCCGAGATGCAGAGAACTTGTATTCCTTGTTCAGCACATGGTCCTATCGATCTTCATTCCATATCATGTCGATGTTTGTTAAATTCGACATTGCTGTCAATCATGGTTCGACTTGGTGCGACCATGTCAAAACTCCTAGTGTTGTGTAAAGAGAACTTTCACCATAGCCTATGCATCAAATAAAGATTCTTCCGAAACTAGAGAAAGAACTCATAGGATTAACTTACTACTACTGAGTATATGCATTAGAGTGGTATATAATTTAGATCAATAAGATTTAAGATGTGTGCTTCCTCCCTACTCCCTGTTCCTCGTCTGGTTGTGGGTCTGGGGTGGGGCCACACATCTGAACATCTCGTCAAATCTCAATTATATACGACTTGCATACACCGAGTATTAGTGATTAAGTCGAGTTTGAGGTCGACCACGAACCTTATAATACGACCATTCATCCTGTCCCATAGAAAAGGAACTGGAGTCAAGAAAACCACTGTGGGTTGAGCTACTAAAATGACCACAAATTCGAAATTTGTTGTCATCCCGGTTATGCCAACATAGTAGCTAACACCCCCAGTCAGGAAAAGTAACTCAATTCGTAAAAGTCAAAACATTGACTACGACCATCCATTCGCGCTTAATCCTGCAAATTAAGCATCCCAGCAGTAATCCCGAAAACCTGAAAGCTAGGACAGGTTAAACTCTGAGAGAAGTGGACGAGAAAAATCAGAGGTTCTGAGTGACGGAACCCAATGATGTCTAGATTTAAACTAGATAGAGAATACTCGGTAACACCGGAATAGTAGTTTCAAAAGATACTCGCACTACTCGAGCACTTCGTCCATCTAGTTACAGACGAGTGGTACCTAGTACACACCGCCTCCTCATGCGAGAGAAGTCACTGTCGCCCTATACACGATAGGCTGCACTCTCCAAAGTTAAATACTAGAATGCTAAGAACCACATGACCACCTCCGCAACCAAGAATACTTGAATAAAGTATATGGTAGATTGCATTAAGCCTTATAACCCAGATCATAAAGAGGTTGTAGACTCGACACCAGTCTAGGTGTTAGTCGGTGGGTTATACAAGAACACGCGCTCCTACATCTAGAGGGAGCAGACACGATGGAAAATGAAGCAAGTCATAGAGATTTGTTACACTACTAGGTGTCCAAGGAATACTATCCCTAAAGAGATAGTAGAACCACCTCCTGAAATAGTCAAGCGCTTCGGAAAATCTTTGAGGGCGAAGTTAGCCCTGATCAGAGATTGCTATCCATGAAACAGCGAAGCGAGTAAGAGCATGATTCTTTCCGATTAGGGATCATGCTGTGAAAGCATCTATTAGATGATATTGAAAATTTAAACTTTGTAAACATCGTCTGGTAAAACCCTATGTCACCGACCTTGAGAGTTTCTGTTAGAAACACCTCGAGAGTCAGAAGTGCAGGTCCATTTTGCACTAGGTCGATATAGATGCCCCATAACCAATAGATGCCAGTGTATAGCCAATACCCCAATGATCCAGAGAGCCTCCGAAAGCAAACCAGTAGGGAATGCGAATCCGAGGACGACCTGAGCCTTCTAAGGACCAACCCAGGGACTATACTCCAGTAAGAGAGAACTTTTGGAAATTTATAATCGCGATCACGTCGAGTGATGATCTAACCATGTAAGTACATTATGCTCTAAGTACTGAAAAGCTCTATCTTCCCAAGAGCTTAGGACCATACGAGATTCTTGATAAGAATTGGTCCAACCCCCGTCAGACCTCAACTACTTTCGTAATTCCGTAAATTCCACCCAAATCTATCCATGTATTAGATTTGAGAAAGTGCTTGTCCGACGCGACTCTCGAAATTCCACTTGTCAAGATCGAAATCAATGAGAGCCCAACTTCGTGTAAGAACCCATAGAAATCATGGACCGAGAGGTCAAGCGACCCAAACAAAGTTGTATCCCATTAGTAAAGGTTTGCTGGAACGCCAAGTGAAGACCTAAATTCACTTAGGAGCGAGAGGGTTTGTTGAAGTTAAAGTATCCACATCTTTTGCTTCACTCAATTGCATCTACGTGTGTGCTTGAACTCTAATTTCGGGACAATATTCCCTCTAACGAGGGGATGATGTGACAACCCGAAATTTCCATTTGTTTTAACTCTGCAGTCAAGCACTTCAAAAACTAGCCAAATTCATCTCAAAACATTTTGGCCGCTTTTAAGTCCGTTTGAGTATTTTATTTTAAATTTTTCGTCAAGCGGACAAATAAAAGGAGGTATACTTTAGAAGTTGTCGTGCATCACGTAAGTCTCAAAACTCCAAAACTTTGGAGTTTACGGCCCCAAACATGGATTTTACGACCGTAAAATCTAAAGAGTATAAATATTATACTTAGTCAATATTTGATTCATTTTTCACTTCCTAGTTCAAGAACACCCAAGAATTCTCTCTCAAGTATCATATCACATTTCCTTCAAATCCGACAAAATGTAAGTGTTTTCTTCCTAGATTCGTTCATATAACACTTTATCTAGTGTTTATACTCGATTTCATCCAAGGAAATCTCCTCTTTTCTTAGATCTTCAAGTATTCATCAAGAACACTAAGAACACACACTAGTGTTCTTGGGCTCCAAACACTTTTTAGAGCTTCCTATAAGTAAGTACACTCCTCCTATCAAGTTGTTCACTTAGAATACATGTTAAACCCTTGAATAACATCAAGATCCCCATGAAATCATGAGTTTACGGTTTGGGGAGACCTCCCAGAACCGTAAACACCTTCCAATGGTGTTTAAGTGCCCTTAACACCTTCTATGGCTTGTATAAGTGACTAGAACCTTACATGCATAAGATAGAAACACCAAAACATGAAAGGAATGGGCAACCATGAGTTTATGGCCGTAAACCCATGTGTTTACGACCGTAAACTCCCAAGGAGTGGTCCATGGACCGTAAACACCAAAGAGAGGTCATTTTGAAACCTAGTCACTTTCTTAGCCCTTGATTCGAGTCTAGCTTAATTCCTTGAGTGATTTAGGACCTTTAAGAACCGAATGGCTCCACTTCCATGAGTTTACGGCCATAAACTCATGGGGGAAGTGGTCCAGAAACCGTAAACACACATAAGGGCCACCATTTGAGGAGTAAACTCCAATGTGAGGCCATACTTTCTTTATATGCAACCCTTAGTACTCCAAGCACTTGTAGCAAAGTGTTTTCATGTATTAGGATATCTTTACTTGCATAATTAGTTGTTAAATGTCTAATTAGATACTTAAATGTATCATTACATGTTAAAAAGGATTCGTGTGTGTGTTCAAGTCCTCACTTGACACTTAGCATCCTACACTGTCCGTTCATCCGAATCACCCACGTCAGGTGAGTTCATACCCCTTAATAAACCTTTTAAATGATTTTAATGCTTTTATGGGGGGGGGGGAATACAAGTTAAACCAGTAAGTTATTAGATCAATCACATATGATTAATAACTGGCGAGCAAATAGATTTTTGCATGTTAAACCGTTTTTAGCCAGCTAAAGATTTTCAAATCTTGTTTTTCTTTATAAAATGACATCAAGTCATGAATCTTTATTTATAGATTTTCCAAAGGTTTTACCAAAACTTCTTTTTATACTTTTATATTGTCAAATGCATGCATGTATATGTATAGTTATACTTTTATATTGTCAAATGCATGCATGTATATATATAGTTATATAATAATGTTTAAAGGACTTAGGAAGGCTAACTCACTTTAAACTAATCTACATAAGATTTAAAAGCTATTTTAGACTCTCTGAAATGTATTGTTCACTTAATACTTCCTGGAGTCTGTATTTCATTCTTTTAGACTCTCCGAGGCGTATTGTTCTCTTAATACTTCCTGTTGTCTGTATTTCATTCTTTTAGACTCTCTGAGGCGTATTGTTCACTTAATACTTCCTGGATTCTGTATTTCATTCTTTTAGACTCTCCGAGGCATCCCGCCTGGAGTCTATGTTTTATTTTCTTTTTATACTTTGCGAGGCGTCCCGCCTGGAGTCTATGTTTATTACACCTTTAGGATTTGCTAGGTGTTCTGCCTAGAGCATATGTTTTATTTACTTTTTAGACTTTACGAGGCGTCCCGCCTGGAATCTATGTTTATTTGTTGGATTAGTGTCTAAGTCCATAACTATTTTGGTATGTACTTGACCCGATTATGAGCATGGTCCTTTTGGGTTGCCTTCACTATAGCAATATGTAGGATGATTTAAGGAGAGAAAGGTTTAAATATGATTTATTAATATATTATGAGAATAATATATTAAAGGAGAAATCATATTGTTTAATTAATATTAGTCAAGAATTAATTGTTAATTAATTTTGTGGCTAAAAGAGATTAATTAAACTTAGGGGACTGAAGTTGTAATTATAAGATAATTATAATTGGGCTATGGATCACCAAATAATATATAGGTTGGACGAATTCTATGGGTAGCCCATTAGAAATCGTCCAAGGGATATGTTTAAGGAGTCCATGGGCTGCTTAGGGCCTAAGCAGTCAAATTAGGGTTTCCTAGTTGTAAGCCCTAATAGCCTACATGTATAAAAGGGACCCTTAAGCCCCAAAAACGTGGACAACACTTCGATTAGGGTTTCCAGCCGTTTTTGGTGCCTCCCTTTCTTCTCCTCTTCATCCAAGTTGCATATGGTGTTTGTGACTCCATTAGAGGTACTACACTTGTGGTACTTGCTTTCAAGAGCTAAGGAAATTCAAGGAACTAGTTGTTATTGCTATATAACAACAAAAGGTATGTATTCTAGTTTTATATATGAATTTCGAAAATTATAGTAGCATGCCAGGTTTCTTTTTGTGTTCATAAAGCTGTATAACTAATAGTGAAAACATAGATCCAATACTAGGGTTGCATGCACACATAGGATTGTTTGTATTAAACCCATCAGTGGTATCAGAGCCATTGGTTTTTGTTTTCTATTAGCTTTTATTCAAATTTATGAACTTGACATATTAGGGTTTATGGCTAATGAACCCTAAAGGCTAGTTTTTTTTTCGCAATTAGGGTTGCTAAACCCTAGATGGCGATTTTTGCTAGGGTTTCCCAAATCCTTTCCTTAGCCTCCAAGATTTTGAAATCTAGGGTTTTCCAACCCTTGGATTTCGAAATTGCCTCCTTCCCTAAGGTTAGATCCTAAATTTTAGGGATTTGGATGATCCCATATCTTGTAATTATTTAATTGTTAAATATGGTAATTAAAGATCTTGAATTATCCCATCCCTTATTTTCGAGATTTAGAGAGGGATTCAAGGGATTTGGATATCTTAGATGTATAATTGGTAATTATCCTCATGATCTAGATAATCCCTTGTGATTTAATAATTTAAATTAATTGTTTAATTTATGGTAATTATTAAATCAACAGTTTTAATATTTAAAATTTTAATTTAAATGTCTCAAATTCAAAATTTTAAGTGAGATTAAAACCTAATTGT
The DNA here is from genome assembly GCF_002870075.4 of Lactuca sativa. Lineage (NCBI taxonomy): Eukaryota > Viridiplantae > Streptophyta > Magnoliopsida > Asterales > Asteraceae > Lactuca > Lactuca sativa. The sequence continues at coordinate 147,360,115 of NC_056629.2, forward strand.
TTTGAAGAGTTTCAAAACTTGCCCTCAAGTTTTGGAATTTAAATTGTTCATTAAAAGTTAATTTTGAAAGTCTAAAATCCAAAACCCTGATTTTGAAAAGTTCAAATTAAACCCTTATGGTTTTATTAAATTAATTAAGTGTATAATTAAAAGAGATTTAATAAATCCATAATGATTTTGGTTAATTAAAAGTATAATTTAAACCACCTAGTATTTTAAAAGTGTAAAATACACCCTTATACTATATATAACATTAAAAGTTTAATATTATATATGTATAACTAAAAATTCAGTCTTACCGTTAGTAGGCCTCATTCACGAAGCTAGTCTATAAGGGGTGTTTAAGGAAATTGCCTATAAAATGGCGATTGAATAGGTATCCACTCTTACCCACCGCACTCTTGACTAGTGGAGGGTCATTAGCCGAACGGGTAGGATAGGACAAAAACCTTCCATTATAAGTATAATGAAGTACAAAGTAACTAAATGCTTTTACTAATTCCCAAATCATAGTTACTTTAAGAAAAATGTGAAATTGTATGCTAACCCATGGAATTACACTTCGTACCCTTGTCAAACGTTAGTGGAGCGTGTGTGGTTAACCGGCACACTAATTTGGGGATGACATTGGTGGCGAAGGGTGGCTCGATGCTTATCATAGATCAGTGGAGCGTGTGTGGCTAACCGGCACATTGATTAGATGATTGTAGCATTGAGCGCACCACGTGATTCGTATGGTTATTCACACCTTGTTTGTGATCCTCGGCATCCCAGTCACAAATAGTAGGGCATAATCGAGATTAAACATGCCATTGAAAAGTTCAATGAATCTCAAAAGATCTAGGAGTTTCAATTCATTTAAAACTTAAACTTCCTTTTCGTTTTTCATGGTGGAAATTGGTAAATCGTCATTTACCTACCTTCAGATATTCTGCAACTAGATTACGGCATCCCTCTTCTAGGTTGTAGAGTATTGTGTTGGATCCTAGCTTGATGTTTCATTTGGGTGTTGCATCAAGAATTCTAATCAACTTAACTTGAATTTTCTCCCGTTTTGTAGATGTCTACGTCTTACAATGGTCTTCCCAAATCCTTTGGAACAAGCTTTCCAAATGAAGATGACGTTCCGAGATACGATCAAGGAAATGAGAGTCGTGCTTCACTTCCTCCACCTCCTCCAATTATTCTCCCTGACCCACAAGTTCAAAGGCTTGAAAAGTTCAAGCTCACTCAAGCCCTTTTGGCAAGTAAACACGAAGATGGGAAACATGTGTGTGCACACGTCTTAGAGATGAAGTCACACATTGATAGGTTAATCATGATGGGTGTCGAGATTTCAAGCGAGTTGGCTGTTGACTGGGTTCTTCAGTCACTTCCTAAATCATATAGTGAGTTCGTTAGAGAGTACTATATGATGGACCACGACGTGACCCTAATTGATCTCACCTATTTGCTTATAGCTGTTGAATTAATAATGATTTGGCGTGCTGGTCAAGCAAATTTGTCTAGTGAATCAAACTCCCAAACTTCAATGGACACTGGCAACATTGGAAGTGCAGAAAGAACTAAGTCTGTGATTGTCCGATGTGTTGTGCCAAAGGAGTCTATTTGCTTTTATTGCCAAGAGAAGGGGCATTGGAAACGAAGCTGCCCTAATTATCTGAGAGATCTAAGAGATGGGAGAGTCAAGACGTATGACTCTGCTTCAGGTAAAATCCATTATCTAACTCTTTTAAGTTCCTATTCTAGATTCTTAATGCATGATGTGATAAGATTGCATTTTGATGTTTTGTAGGATCGAAGAAAAGAGAGGAAGCTTAAGGGAAGAAGTGAGCTGAATCTGATCGTGAAGAAATGGATTTCGATCGCATTACTTGAAGATTGGATTCTTGAGCTACTACTTGGAGTTAGAATAGATTGTTAAGAAATATGTAATAACATAGTTTTTCAATTGAGTTGAATTGTAAGGACAAAATTTTTTCCGCAATAAAATGAATTTTGACTTTATCTTATTTATTTATCCTTGCAATGGCATGTATGAAAGAATTGATGTTTGAATGTTTCTATTATTAGCAATAATGGATTTGATTCTTAATTGTGTTATTTGTGGAAATGTCAAAATTTTACCAAATAGGGAGAGTTTCTCATCACCCAAGTTTCAATTGGACAGAAACTTGGAATCATGCAATGTGCATTGTATGATGAATGAAAAACTTTCACATTTGGGAACCTTAGACTAATTCTTTGGCAAAGTGTCAATTGAAGGACTAGGAGATCGAGTACACTAGGTCGTACGTTGATCAAGTCTACCACAAGAGTGACAAAGATATTCGTCATGATTTACTAAAGTTTAGTAAATATGGTTATACTTATAAGATTAAGTATAATTCTAAGTTGATTGAAAGAGTTTCAATGAATAGTAGAACGAATAAAGAAGAATCAAGTAGGCAGAAAGATAAAAGTTTCTCTATTCTAAGAAGAAGGGAGAGTACCTTTTATTGTGTTTTATGATAAGTCTTTATGATTAAGAACCATGTCTCAATTGATCCTCTAAGTGAGTCTTAGTGCGATTGCATGTCTAAGAAGAGGAATTGAGAATTGCATAAATGGTTAAATCAAAGAGTCAATCATACTTCATTCCAATATCAAGTCTTAGAGTCAAGATTGTGACATTGAGTGAAAAGTCTTAAGTAGGTTTATAACACTCATCAAATGTGGAATTTGGAAAAGTTTTCTTATTCTTGCACATTTGAAAGTGGTAAGTTGTGCTGTCTTGGATAAGACAAAGACCAACTAGGACCAATTGTGTGAAGTGTTTTGTCTTGATAAATGCTTCACTAACTATTGAATATTTGTTTGTCAATAAATGTTTCTTGACAAGAGAATCTTATATGTCAAGAAGTCAGTGGGAGTCTTAATGGTCTTGAAAAGGTTTCAAGAACAAATCAAGAATAAACCTTATCGATCATCACTAGCACACGACTTGAGGTTTACAACCTATCGTGCTGACATTGTTTTGTTTCTGTGCCATTCCAATTGAGTTAATTGTGTATATGAGTTCTATGAGTTCTCATTTGAATACACACTAAAGCCTTAGTCAATGGAAAGTAAATTGATATGTAAGGACAAGTTACTAAACTACTTGGAAGGCGTGGTGGGCACTCGTGTTACCATAGGGCAAGAAATCAAGATTAAGAAAGTTCAGTCCATATGAGTTTGGATTTGTCGCAAACCTTGTTTTTGGCAAATTCACATGGATAGGAACTCATACACCATAAAATATAAGTGTCATAAGATTCCCTCCTTCATGAAAATGACTGTGAGGAAATGCTTTCACTAAGAGAGATTTTAAGCAGATAGCAATTGTGAAAATTGTATTCTCAAATTCGATTATGGTTACGGCATCCCTTTCCATAGTTCGAATTGTGAGATTTGGCAATTAGTTTCAACATTTGGAACTTAGTAACATAAGTTATGAATTGTTTAAACACACATATGAGCTATCTAAGGCAAAGGTGTATAAGGTTAAGAAGCTTAGATAAAGGCTTATCGAAGCATCTGGTATTAGAAATATGGATTTCAGAGATTCAATAGGCATTGTTTTCTGAAAGTTCATTTGTTTTCTGAATACATGTCAAAGCTAGTGGGAGCATAAATGTTATGCTTATATGATAATCATCATGACAGTGGGAGCATAAGTGTTCTGCTTGTATGATTGTTATGGCGAGTATTGCAAGTTAGCAATATTAATTATAGAAAAACAAAGATTCCATTTGCAAAGTTGCATGGGTTGAAAAGTTGTTTTGCTATAATTAAGGGAGAGAATATTATACTTCGTTTCAAAATCTAAAGCTTAGATTAAGAAATTTTAATATCTTCAGTCAAAGGATACATTGTGTGTTCTCAAATTTCGATTATGATTACGGCATCCCTCTTCATAGTTCGAATTGTGAGAACATGACACATAAAATATTATGGCAAAATATTGGTAAAGTATCATATCTTTATGTAAGACATTATGCATCGTGTCCCATACGCTTCGGGTATAGGATCGATTGTAAATGCTATAGTATTTTACCATTCTAAAATTTTCCAAATGTCTAGCGCATTAAGAGGGAAAAAGGAATAGAATTGGTTTTGACTGAAAGAATTTAACAACTATCAAAGGAATGATCCAAAATTCGCTGAGGATTGATCGCTTGTAAGTAGTTGAAAGTATGGTATTGGATGGACCATATCGACATTATTACGAATAGATAAGATTCTATTAAGAATGAGTTGTCATATGGCAAATGTGGAAATGTTTCCATATTGGGAGTTGGATATTGAGAGTCTATGCCTAGATTAGAAACTTTTATGCAAGAAGGATGTTCAAAGGAATGTACTTTGAATGTGAGACTTCACATCTATGGAATTGTCTTGTAACAATTTCTAAGAAAGCACTTTGTAATTTCATTAGCCAAGTCTTAGTGACTTTTGTGCTATGACTTTACGAAAGGATCGTTGCGTAAAATGTTAGAATCTAGCATATTCTAGTAGTGGCAAGAACCTTGTGTTCCTACACTAATAATTAGGATTAAGGAATTGTGAAATGAACATCATTGGAAAAGTTTTCAGGTGATCTATTTCACAAAGCATGGACCATAGGAAACAAAGTGTGCATGTTTAGAGCATGGGACAATTGTTGGTATAATTCAAGTAATGAGTTGATTATCCGAAACATTAAATGATAAATAATGAGTAATCAATATGGTGGATAAATAGAAGGGTTTTATTTACTCTCACAAGTTTCGGGCCATATAGGATTAAGTATTGTTGTCATGTTTCAATTTGCATGTTTTGACTTCCAGAATAACTAGGTTATTCAAACATCCACAGTTGGTCATACGTTGGGAGTAGGTATGAATAAAGACTGTCATGAATCTGTCTGTAGATTGTCTGAAGTGTTTAGACATGGCACAAGTTTGCTGCAGAGTTCGTGAGTGCTTTGATAAGATTAAAGTATTGGATTAAACCCACGCTCACTTGGATCACTTCACGGTTTTATCACGAGTGATTAGTGAGACGATAATATTGTATATTCTTGAAACCGAGACGTGTGAGTTGTTATTTGCTGGTCGGTTGCACATTGATAATAAGTAAACGCACCAGTAACTTGGTGTTATAAAACTTATTGTTATGTGTGATTCGATCAGTAAATGCAAGCGAGCATTTGAGTCGAAGTTTATCCATTCCTTTTATCCAAAGTGGGATAAAAAGCGATATCTGTGGGCCTCTCGATGATTTAGTGATGACATCTAAGCGCTTGGCCAAGCCGGGACTAAGTTGATGTGTTCAATTGTAGTATGTTATCAGTCGTCATGAATCGGAAGTCGGGAAAAAGTATAGAGAGAATGATTGAAATTCATGTCTTTTGTCTATACGATATCTTGAGAATGGAGGAATATATAATCCCTTATCTAGAGGACACGCTATCTGATAAGATCAGAGTTGACAGCGGCTTTTGAAAGCTACGATTGCTGATTAGGTTCTGAAGTCATACGGAAAATAGTTATTAGACTTATCCAAGTGGGAGACTGTTGGATTAGTGTCTAAGTCCATAACTATTTTGGTATGTACTTGACCCGATTATGAGCATGGTCCTTTTGGGTTGCCTTCACTATAGCAATATGTAGGATGATTTAAGGAGAGAAAGGTTTAAATATGATTTATTAATATATTATGAGAATAATATATTAAAGGAGAAATCATATTGTTTAATTAATATTAGTCAAGAATTAATTGTTAATTAATTTTGTGGCTAAAAGAGATTAATTAAACTTAGGGGACTGAAGTTGTAATTATAAGATAATTATAATTGGGCTATGGATCACCAAATAATATATAGGTTGGACGAATTCTATGGGTAGCCCATTAGAAATCGTCCAAGGGATATGTTTAAGGAGTCCATGGGCTGCTTAGGGCCTAAGCAGTCAAATTAGGGTTTCCTAGTTGTAAGCCCTAATAGCCTACATGTATAAAAGGGACCCTTAAGCCCCAAAAACGTGGACAACACTTCGATTAGGGTTTCCAGTCGTTTTTGGTGCCTCCCTTTCTTCTCCTCTTCATCCAAGTTGCATATGGTGTTTGTGACTCCATTAGAGGTACTACACTTGTGGTACTTGCTTTCAAGAGCTAAGAAAATTCAAGGAACTAGTTGTTATTGCTATATAACAACAAAAGGTATGTATTCTAGTTTTATATATGAATTTCGAAAATTATAGTAGCATGCCAGGTTTCTTTTTGTGTTCATAAAGCTGTATAACTAATAGTGAAAACATAGATCCAATACTAGGGTTGCATGCACACATAGGATTGTTTGTATTAAACCCATCAATTATACCTTTAGGCTTTGCTAGGCGTCCCGTCTGGAGTCTATGTTTTAATTACTTATAGCCAGCAGCGTTACTGTTGAGGTAAAAATATTATTTTCCCTATTACTTTCGATTGTGATCTTCTCACATATTCTTCAAAGTATAAATCATATTTTGATAATGATAGTACCTTTAAGGGGAAAATGTTTCTTAAACATAAAACAATTGAGTCTTGGTAGAAGACTACTTTTATTAGAAAATATAGGATTTTCTGGAAGGAATTCTAATACTCTGTAAATTCTAAACCACCATCTTTTATGAGATTATTTTGAAGATAACATGTATTTATATCAATGTCACTAAATAATTATGAACTCACCAGCATTTAAAAATGCTGATACTCGCTTTCAAAATAACTTGTATTCTTAGGTCATAAATAGACAGGTACACTCTAGGAGCTTTTGCGAAGTCAGCCTAGTACCAAGATGCAGCTTATGTTATTTCCTATATCTACTTTGATGTTATTGTTAAATGTAACCTATGTAAAATTATTATTATTAATGCAATGGTTGTTGTACTTTGATTACTATACTACATATGTTGTGATACTTGACATGACGACCTCCACCCCAGAACGTTTCTGCCTTTCCGGTTTCGGGGAGTGACAGTTAATGCTTCTCTTGATTCTCTCTATAAGTCACTTCAAGAAGAGAAAGAAAAGTTTTATTATGTTTGAATTGCTTTCCAAGCTGATCACATGTCTCTTCTCGCTTCGGTCAACTCTCGCCTTGATAATCTTCAGGCTGACCTGGCCATGGAAAACAAGATTATGGACGAACTTGCTTGAAAGACTACACAAGTTGAAGTTCGGTCTGCTCATCTTGATCAAGCCCAGAAGGAGATTGCATCACTCAAGACTGAGCGGTAAATTCTTAGAAGTAGTGTTAGGGATGTTCTCTCGGTTCTCAGTAATCTTGTTAATGCTCATGATCCTGTTCTCACCCTTACTATCCGGAATCACTTGACTGCTTAACTTCTTCCTGTTATTCAGATATTGAGTCAGATTCAAGGTGTTATGGAGCTCGTGGTCACTCTGCAACAAGGGGGAGAAGCTGATCAAAATCCTCTAATTCCACCCAAAGTCATTATCGACACTGAACCAAAGGTTAATATAGCTTCAGGTTCAGGAGGACAGGAAAAACTGAAGGGTGCTGTGAATGGTAGTGATGATGAAGAAGAAGAAACGATTGATAAGGCTTTAAAGAGGAAGAAAAGGGATAAAGAGATTGATGAGAAATTTGAGAATATCTAGAGAGGAAGAAGAGATAGAGCGAAAGCAGAAAGCAACTCAAGATGCTCTGGTTTGCAAGCAGGCTCTCTTTCCCACTTGGACCCGGAAAAGATTAATCAAAGAAGCAATTGAATCTCCCAGCACTCACTGGCTGGTACCTGTTGCCTCGTTTGAATGCGAAAACACGAAGGATTCTCAATTTGACATGCTTATCGCCTGTAGGGTATTCGTGATCCACTGTTATGATCTAACGGTTGAAGTCCCTTCTCCTCACCCACAGGTTGATCGAGATCTAATCGATTATTATCTTGAATGTGCTCAACCCCAATACTTGACGCGGAGTGCTCAGAAAATAACCTCTGTTAAGGTATGGAAATCGAATGCTGCTGGGAAATTTATCAACGTGAAGTTCAGGGTGACCCGAGGTTCTGCTAACTCGGTTCATATGATTTCGTTAGCTGATCTTCCAAACCTGAACCCACACGATTGGATTCTGCTGTTCAGTATTCTACTTACTAATCAAGAGCAGGATGGGCCGATCCTCGATCACATTAAGAGAATGTTGGCTTCCTACATCCATGAAGTTGCTAAGATGGATCAGGAGGTTGCAAACTTTTTGTGGAAGAAGCTAATTGTGAAGAATATCGGGAAGCCGAGTGATTTAAATAAAATGAAATATGGCAAGATAGATTCAGTTCATCACATTGTTATGTTCAGTAGAGGCGAAGGTGAAAAATTGCTTTCGCTCTTGTGATAAACACTTGTTCTCCACTTCCTGCTTGGAGCACGTACTTGATATAACTTATAGGTGTAAACAGAACAGTGATTTGGATAAGAAGAACTTCTCTGACATTCTTCAGTGGTATATAACTTTTCGTCACACTCTTTTGGCCATTATACCGAAAGTGATCAAGACAGTAAAGAAGTTTGTTCGTTCTCAACCGAACTAATCTCTCGCCTCTATTGATGCAAATGAGGAGATTGTTGGGTCTAGAGTGTTGTGTCATATGGGCTTAATGTTAATATTTTGATTACCCGGTTTGCGCTTGTCCAACCGTGGTTTAAGCGTTAGGGCTAGCTTATATATTTTGCATGCATGTATTGCTTTAAAGAAGTTCTCATTAATAGCTTACATTGTAACCCTAAACACACCTCTACAGTCGAAGTTATTCATCGAGCTCTTCTGAGGTGTAAGATATTAATCATTAGATGTCTTTTGATCCATCCTTGTGTTCTTTGATTACTTCCTTCTTGTTAATCTGCTTTGAATCTATCGATCTAATAGCGCAATAATCTCATCAAGAAGAAGACAAGAGAAACATAAGGACTATAATTAAAAACGTAAGTATTACATAAGCATTATGGTGGTAAAGGGGGTCATGCGACTTCATCACATTGTAAATGATTGAAATACCCTTACATGGAGGGAATGTGAGGAGATTAATGAACCTTATCTAATGGGTATTAAGTGGTTTGACCAAAAGTCAAAATTAAACTCATCAATAGGAACACAATTTGCAATTTGTAAAGTTTGTTGACATAAACCAAAGAAAATCTCAAACCACGGGGACTAATTCTTAAACTTTTTCATATATATATATATATATATATATATATATATATATATATATATATATATATATATATACTCACATTTTATTCTTGCTGAATCTAAAAAATAAAATTATACATTTTTACTATTAAAATAAAGTTAGAATAAAATAGGAAAACGAATAAAAACCTGATATATATATATATATATATATATATATATATATATATATATATATATATATATATATATATATATATATATATATATATATACACAGAGAGAGAGAGAGAGAGAAGTTCAATAGAGAACCATAATTATTGGTTTTCCAAGGAACCAATGTTTTTTTCAAGTTCTAGAGCTTACTGTATCAAAAAAAAAACTAAAAATATCTAAATTCATACCATAACATTGTGAATGTTACATATATTTTCGGAATAACCGTGTGAATTTATATTCGCATTGTGAATTTGACGAATTTTTTTTCGGAATTTGATATTATTGGAGAAAGGATAAAAAGTTATGAATTTTTGTATTTTTAGTTTTTTTTTTTAAATAAGTTCTAAAAGTTGAAAAAAAAATTGGTTCCTTAGTTAATTATGGTTATCTATTGAATCCCATCCTATATATATATATATATATATATATATATATATATATATATATATATATATATATATATATATATATATATATATATATATATATATATATATATATATATATATATATATATATATATATATATATATATATATATATATATATATATATAGAGAGAGAGAGAGAGAGAGAGAGAGAGAAAGAGAGATTTTCGAAAAAAAATGATTTAACTTTTTGCCATAAACAGTAATGTGTGTTTTTAATTGTTATATCGTTTGTATATTTCACAATCTATAAAATGTAAGGCGTTATGTCCGACAAAATGTGGTTATGTGCTCATCAATTCCCATTACAAAAAACAAATTAATGAACTCTCTAAAATAGTTTTTAAATAGCATCATGTTTTAAAATTATAAATAAATATTTTTATTAAAATGTCTTATGTGAAAAAGATATGATGCGACATTATTTCAGCTAGGGGTGGGTTGGTCCCCTAATATGCCTTGGGCATGTTGACATTATTTCCGGCGTCCAAGAATAGTCTTGAACAGGCACCAAAGCCTGCGAGTATGTAGAAAATCATGTTCTATTTTATCTAGGGGTTTTCTATAATTTTCGGTTTAGTTGTGGTTGACTAGTGTTTGGTGTGTTTAGGGTTCTTTTAGGATAAATATGTAACTGTACTTTGGGATGCTTCAAAGCACGAAGTTATAATGATAGTGTGTTAATGTAATGAAACTCTCTTTAGGGATCACACATTTATATATTAATGAAATAGTGTGAGGTTGAGTAGAGACTTAGTTAGGAAAACTTTGACAACCACAGGAATTAGACCTTAAATTAATCATATATACAATTTGGATAACATAAATCACAATGAAACGAAGTATGTATGAGTAGAGACTTAGTTTTTTCTATCACTAATGAAAGTCAAGTTAGAGCTTGTGATAAGATCCAATTCATCCCATAGAATTAAAGGAACCAAGTTTAGGATATAGTGGTTCTATTCCACAATTGCATATGCAAGAGGGTAAATGCCATTGTTTCCATCTATTCCAACTGTTGTGAGTATTTGAACTGGATAAGCCCCCTTCATGAAAGCATTATCAAGGCATAATAACTCTCATTTTCAAGATTCGAATCCCTGTTTCAATGCTCCAAGACAGACATAGATCCGCTTGAATTTTCATATATCTTGACACATATTACGTTCAATTTAATTTACTAACTACCCCTTTCTTTTATCTTTTTTGATTACAAATGACCCATCTACATTTTACTCTAGCACCAAATGCCAGCACATTACTGTGATCCAAAATTTATCATCTTAACAAGATAATCTCTCCTTGTGTTGATTGCAAGATGATCAGTTACTTCTTTTACCTATTTTCTATTACTAAATGTTTCACTAAGTGAAAAGTCAACCTCGTGAATTTCACCTTCAAAGCATGTTCTTGGTTTTCTTAGGCTTAACAACATCATCTTCCTATTATCCTCTTTAAAACCAAGAAAAATAAATTTTTATGTACAAATGATTTTAATCTCATTGTCTGCCAAGTTTGTGGCATTCCATTTTTTTTTAATAAATCCCTTTATAACATGGTCAACAACACTATAGAGCTTAATTATTTGCACCTAAACATATTATATTAAATATTTTTCAACCAAATCAAAAATTTTGTCGGAACAAGAATCATCATTGTTATGTTCTTTCATTGTTCAGTTTTCTTTATCCTTGTGTAATTCATATAAATCAGTAGCCAAGTTATCTTTAACAAAGTTTTCATACTTTGCTACAACATTGACTTTAGTCTTCTTCTATGTTACCCTCATATATACACCATTATCTCATAAATTAAGGAGAGGATCAAAAGAATATAATTCATGTTTATCAAACGTTGGTGGATCATTATGATGAGCACCTATATCTTCTTCCAAAATCATGACATTAATTCATTCTTTTGCCAAAACTTAGTCATGCCTTCATTCTCGTTCTAAAACAATGTCATTAACTATTTGTGACTTTATTTTCATGTCACTACTCATACGGTTAAGTATTATAACATTTTATGTTTCCTCATGTTCCCTCAAGATTAATGAATTGAGAAGAGTCCATTAGCGTGTTCAACGCAATGTCTAGTTTGTTATTACATGAACCAACTTCTTTTTTTTTTAATTGAATTTAAGGGATGGGTCACCCTTTACTTTTTGGATATAACTTTAGCATGTGACATGAACGTACATATTAATGTGGTCTTTCCATAATTTGTGCAAATTATAATCTGTAAAAACTTACATACATACCTTGATAGATTAATCACATCTTGGTTGTTACTAATTGATAGAAAATCAAAATCTAGATGTATTTATAACATGGAAAATGGTAGAAACTATTTTCATGTTTCACCTACCATGGTTCTTGCATCATCGCATTTAGCTCATGTCTCGAAAATCCTCAATGTCCATATTGTCAATGAAGATCGTCTTACCATCATGGTGTTTTCTCTCCATGATATTGAAAAAACCCACCATGGTGGGTGTAGTGATGAAAATTTAAAAAGCCTCTATGAAAAAAATAAAAATAAAATTATAAGTAACTATAATATTGGATTACAAGATGGAACACAGTTGTGCTTACTTTAAGCTTCATTAACATCAACTTCATTTCTTTAAATTCAGATGTTCCATATTGTTGGCTATATCACTGTAAACCCCTTTTCATCCAAAATATTTATTTCAATACACACCGTAATTGTTGGTGAATTTAGTATCACCGGTTCAGTATTGTAATGGGATTTATACATGTTTCAAAGGAGATTATATCTTAGGTATAATACAATATTGGAGGTGCAGAGTTCACACTTGTATTAGCCTAGATTAATCCTAGTATGATCAAAAGAAGGGGGTCAAGGGGGAACACCTCCTTTTGGGTGTATCATCTCAAAAGTCACAACCGATTTAAACTTTTCAAAACAGCTCATGTACTATTAAAAGTGTTTACAGAACCATTGCTTCCAAAATATTATTTAAAAATAGAGTCTCTGAAGATCAACAACATAAAACCCAAGATGTGTATGGTCATGTCCTCGCCTTGTCACGGTCCTCTGAAGTACCTGAAACCATAACAAAAAATTATAAGTCAATGCTTAGTGAGTTCCCCCAAATTACAACGACATAATACATGTATCATATATAAACACGCATGTTGGGTCTGATTAATCGGAATGGAATAACCACAGGCCCATAGTTGTCGGGCTGGATTACCCCTAGCCCAATCAGTCTTCGGACTGGAATGTCAGCATACAACAGGCCCACTCAGTCATCGGACTGGAATACCAATATACAGCAGGCCCACTCAGTCTAATCACTGGAATACCCTTTGGGTTTACTCAGTCATCGGATAGGAATACCCCTGGTATGTTGACTCACTCAGATAGCAGTAAAGTCTCAATCCATCAAAAGAAGTCCACATATAACAGATAACAGGCATATACAAAAGAAATAGAATCATGCAGACAGAGATCACAGGTAGTCCTACAGATCTACTGGTCTACGCATATCAGCAACAATCATATAATTATACAGATGTATCCCATACTCAACATCTCATAATTAAATGCATAACATGATATCAATCCAATGGGCCGGCCGTGGTGCCTTCGACCTGCAGGTACAGTGAGGAAAACTCATCTATAACAATCTGACGAATAATTGATCTATACTCTACTCCTAAATACTGACTCAACCCAAAACCTTAATCTTAAAACATTATCCATTAATAATATATTCCCTAAAATTCCCTTGGTCAAACTTGGTCAATGGTCAGAAGTCAAGTCAACACCCGACCGAGTCGATCCAGCCGAGTATGTTGGACGTACTCTTCTGTACACGGGACATACTCGATGTTTGACCAGATTACGGGATGTTGGCCGAGTAGTCACAACGTACCACGTGGTACACCCAACATATGCGCCCTATTTATCCCTTTCCCCATTAAGAGCTTAATACTCCAATCCTTCACGTCCAAAGTCGGATCAAAAGCCAAAATACCATCAAGAATCATAAAGGTTCCAATTTTATGACTTTGCATATCCATTAAGGCCTTAAAACACAAAATCTCAACATCTTAATGCATTAAGACCTTTTATAGCATACATGGAGGAAAACTAATCATTAAGTCCACATTTTTATAAATTAAGACCCCTTATTGGCTCAAGAACAGACCATGCTTAAGAATCACCGTATTTGGGAGAAAAAATGTCTTAAATGAAGAAATTTCTAGATCTACAAGATGGAGTGATCAAGTTTGTGAACTTTATACCTATTGGAGGTCACTAACAAGAAGATAATCTCAGATCCAAGATGCTTCCAAGCTCCAAGCTCCCCTCACCACCTTCTTCTTCTAAGGAACGCCTCTAAAACACGCTAATGGGATCAAAATGCACTCTTCTCACCGTGGGTTTGCTTTGGGTTGTTTTTCACAGAAAGATGCTGATGAAGGAATGAGAAATAAGGCTATAATGGTGTTTAAATATGGACAAAAACCTAAAAAAAAATAGGGTTTACACTTTCTTCACATACGCCCCGCATACAAGGGCGCGCTCTTGTACGCCTAGTGTACACAACATACGCTCATCGTACTACACCTAGAAAAAACTACCATATTGCCACTATGGACCATTTTGCAATTCCTTTCAAACCCAAGGGCAAAAGTACAATATTATTCAAACATAGAGTTGAAATTGAAATTACCTAGACATTAGGATGTTACAGTTCTCCCCCACTTGAACTAGACTTCATCCTCAAAGTCGGCCGTCGCGAATAACTTAAGATAATATTCATGCATCTCAGCCTCCGACTCCCAGGTCCATTCGGAGCCTCTCCGATGATGCCACCGAACTTTTACCAAAGGTATCTCCTTGTTGTGCAGGACCTTTATTTTTCTCTCCAATTAGCCACTAGCCTCTCAATATCATTCAGGTGCTCATCGACCTGAATATCAATCAAAGGGACCACTGCCTCACCGTCCAACACACACTTCCAAAACTAAGAGACATAGAAAGTGTTGTGGATCTGACCGAGCTCGCTTGAAAAATCCAATCGGTAGGCCACAAAAATCTATGACACAAGCCCACAACATATACTCAACTGTCTGGATGGTCCGCTCACTCTGACCGTCGGTGTGCGGGTGATAAGCAGTGCTGAAATGTAGCCTCGTGCCTAGTTCCTTGTGGAATTTCTGCCAGAATCAGGAAGTGAACCAAACATCTCGGTCTAAAACAATGGAGACCGAAACCCAATGATGAGCAACAATCTCCTAGACATACACATCGGCCAACTTTTCGGCTGAAGAGCTCACCCGGATTGCTAAAAAGTAGGCACTCTTGATCAATTGGTCCACAATGACCCATATAGAATCAAAAACCTTGGCAGTATTCAGCAACTTGGTGATATGTTCCCACTTTCATATGGGAACCTCCAAAGGCTATAGCTTGCCATGCGAGATTTGATGCTCGATATTGACCATCCTATAGTTCAAGCACCTTTCAACATACCAGTCTATATCCTTCTTCATACATAGCCACTAGAAACTCAATCTCAAATCCTGATACATCTTGGTGGCTCCCGGGTGTATAGAAAATCAAGACTTATGAGCCTCCTCCAAGACTATCTGCCCGATCCCACTGGAAACTGGAACCCAAACCTGACCGCACTGGGTCAACAACCCCCGACTATCAGTGACAAACCTATCGATCTCACCCTTGATCCTTTACTGCTTCTAGTTCTCATTCCTAACTCCCTCTGTCTCTGCCTCTTTAATCAAACCCAAAAGTGGAGAGTCATTGGATATCCTCATACACATCTCCCCAGCAAAAGATCCCGCTGACTTGTGGCTCAAAGCATCTGTGACCACATTCGGTTTACCCGAATGGTAAAGGATCTCACAGTTATTATCCTTGAACATGTCCAACCACCTGCGCTAACTCATGTTCAGGTTTGGCTCGTCTATAAGATATCGCAAACTCTTGTGATCTGTGTAGACGGTATAACAGACCCCATATAGATAGTGTCTCCAAATTTTGAGGGAAAACACTACTGCCCCCAACTCTAGGTCATGAGTAGGATACCACGCCTAATACGGCTTCAGCTGTCATGAAGCATATGAAATCAATCGCCCTCTCTACATAAGGACCGCCCCCAAACCAGTGATGGATGCAACACAGAATACCACAGAATCGTTGACACCCTCTGGAAGGCTCAATACCGAGTCCTCACAGAACCTTTGTCGCAACATCTCAAAAACAACCTAGTGCTTAGAGCCCCATCAGAAATCCACTCCCTTCCTCGTCAGAAGAGTGAGGGGTATTGCAATCTTGGAGAAGACCTGAATAAATCTTCGATAATATCTTGCCAAACCCAAGAAACTCTTGATCTCTAAGAGAGATTTCAGAACCTCCCACTGCATCATGGCCACGATATTGGCCGGATCTACCAAAATTTCATTTTGGTTCACAAGATGTCCCAGGAACTGGACCTCTCATAACCAAAAGTCACACTTCGAGAACTTGTCATACAGTTGTTCCTGCCTCAATACTCCTAAAAGCTCATGAAGATGCTCCTCATGCTGCTCTCTAGTCTTGGAATACACCAAGATATCATCAATGAATACAATAATTGATCGGTCGAGCATTATCCTGCATACCCGATTCATCAAATCCATAAACACTGCAAGGGGAATTGGTGAGCCCAAATGGCATCAACACGAACTCATAATTCCCATAACGAGTCAGAAATGCAGTATTATCCACATCCTCCTCTCTCACTCTCACCTAATGATATTTGGACCTCGGATCTATCTTGGAGAACCAAGATGCACCCTACAATTGATCAAAGAGGTCATTAATCCATAGAAGGGGATAACGGTTCTTCACCGTTAACTTGTTCAACTCCTAGTAATCAATGCACAACTGGTGTGAACCATCCCTCTTCTTGACAAACAGAATCGGCGCTCCCCAAGGCAAACTACTCGGCTGATGAACTGCTTGCCAAATAGCTTCTGAAGTTGAGATGAGAACTCTCGGATCTCGTATGGTGCCAAGCGGTAAAACGCCTTGGAAATCGTAGTCGTACCTCACACAAGATCAAACCTGAACTCAACCTGCCTTTCGGCAGGCACATCGGGTAACTCCTATGGGATTACATCGGCAAACTCCCTAACAACTGGCACATCTGAAACTGAGACTTTCCCTCACCCGAGTATCAACAACATTGGCAACATAACATGCACACCCATGTTGAATACACTATCGAGCCATGGCTGTCGAGCAAAACCTTGATCAAACCGTAGTACCCTCTCCATAGATAGTTAGTTCTCCCCCACTTGGGGTTCAAACTACTACTCGTTGACCCTCGCAGTCAATCATAGCACCTAGTGGGGTTCAAACTACAACTCGCTAGCCCTCGCAGTCTATCTGTAAAGTCCCTAATCTGCCTGTGTATCAATCAGATCCGTTTGATGGTGCGGAATCCTAATCAAACGGATGATGTCAGATCAAATAGAAGAGAAGGAGAAGAAGAATAGTATGAATCTATGTATGGATTGATTAGAATTAATGTTCCAGATACAAAAGATTCAGAAACACAAAACGCTCTCTAGTTTCTCTCTTCTCTCGTTCATCAATTTGTTCCTCACACCCTAACACCTATATTTATACAAGGGGAACATGGGCTTGGTGGACATGGGCCGTAAATGGGTTTACGGCCGTAAACCTGTTTACAGCCGTAAACTCAACCGTAAATCCCACCTGGCCGTAAACTAGACTGTAAGCTAATAAAATATCACATAAAAATATAATTTCCCAGAAAAGCAAAGTATAAACCATATTTTGACCCAACAATATCCCCTTGGTTTATAACTTTCTTTTCTTAATTAACCCAACAAGCTCCCCCTAAAAAGTAGCTGGATTTTCTTGTCAATCTTCAATGGGAGCTTGGCTTCAGCGTTTATCTTCAATGACTTCACAGCTTCAAGATGAACTTGATGAATCTTCAATAAATGACTTCATCTTGAGCAGTTCGGATTTTCTTCAGAAATTGACATTGAACGCCCATTGGGTGAGGAGGCTTGACGTACTGATTCTTGAAAGATAGAGCTTTCACCTTGAGAATCTTCAGAGAGAACATCAGAGAGAACAAATCTTTTGGATCACTTCAGCAGGTTCATAGATAGCAGTAGATTGATTAAGGAGGCTTCAATGCAATCCATCACATAATCTTCAATTTCTGCTTCACCTTGCTTCTGGGGTTGAAGGATTGAATGTTGAAAGAATAATCTTCATTTCTTGCTCCTTCAAATGAGAATTCTTCGATGCTCAAGGAAGAAGCTTTGGCTCAGAAATCTTTGACACAAACTCCATGAGTCTTATCTATACCTGAAATCACTTTTCAAGACAAAACAAAACTAAAAGAAAACTTAGAACAAAAAGAAAAACAGAAATAACACTATTTTTTATTTTGAATTTTTTTTTTTTGATTTTTGTTTGATTGATTTTTTTTTTAATTTAATTCTCCCCTAATATTTAAATTAGAAGAACACTATGAACAAACTTAACAAAAACAAAATTAATAGCTAACTTTAAGAGTGATTTGGGATCAATGTTTTTAGACAGCCTTTATCCGTTAATTAGTAGCTCTCCCTTCGTGAATAGATATGGTCAAATGCCGGTATTGTGGTCCAATTAAAAACGAGAGATTGTAAAAAAAAAAATTAGGACATACTATAAGTGACAAGACAATGTGATCCGAAGTTCCTAGATAATATTCCTTAAGGACCATTCAGCTGACGACGACCAAAGATATTGTTGTCCACCTAAATTGAGCAGCGAGATCTACAGAGAATCTGTAGTTGTTCAATTTTAAGTGTACTAGAACGTGTTTCCCGCTTCTTGATATGCCCCAGCCATCAAGGACTTCCAGAGTACTCCTTACATCGGGTGAGCAGACAATCATTCGGAGAGAGGATAGATTCAGATTGCTATTACTTATTGTTTTAGAGGGATTAAGAAGTAGAAGGTTGCATATGCTGTGTTCCAGGTCGGATTGGTAGTCACGCAAAGGAGACAGCATATGGCTAACAGATAAGAAGAATTTCATAGATATAATATGCACAGAAATAGAGTTGCATATGCTACAGTCCAGGTCGGATCTCCCGATCACGCAGAGGAGGCAACATATGACTAACAGACAAAAAGAAAGAAAATGATTTTCTACAAACCTGATTTAACGAAATTTACCAGTCGCCCCATCCAACCGGAATTAAGGACAAAATCCGCACATCGAGGAAAAGTGAATCCATAGCCTAGATACGGGTTATTTAATGTGACCGGTAGATTCCCATGTATATCTCCCTGCTCAACCTATCCGAGCGTCGTGAAGTCAGGCTAAACGGATCTAATTAGGTCAAAGTTTGTCAAGTCCTTGAATTCATTAAGTTCAACTCTCCCTAGTCAAGTCCATTTTAAATATTTTGTGCCTACCAGCGTATCAAACACACAGCCTAGACAATTCAGATTCAGTCCCTTACACAGATTCAGATTGCCTGTTATCACATGATTATATCACTTCCCAAAACATCTCCTGCAAGCACATCCCATTAACACCATATTTTTGATTTTCTGATTTTCTAATGTTTTTGGATTTTTTTAATTTAAAATTTTCTAATTTTTGTTTTGTTTTTATTTCTCCTCCTAAATTTGTGCATAGGAGAGAAACAAAAGTAAATGCGCAAATTTAAACTATCCTAAAACAAAAATTAGTCTTTAAAGCGAATCAGCTTAAGAAAAACTCAGGAGTATAGAGAAGAAAACGCAAACCGTAATTCACCGATTGAATCTGCATTCAGAAGGTCTGCGAACAGCAAGCATAATCTCATAACAGATCCGAAAATTCTTCACATCATTAAGCACTAACCCCATTTGTGATCTCTTCCTTTCTTCCTTTCCCGCAAAAGGACACATACTCTTAAAAAAGGTCTGAATGTTGTATAGTTGAGAGATGTCCCCAATCATATGCCAGGAGTAGCCACTACCAACAAACCGAAGTCTGATGATATGCCTCCATAGCTGCTCCAGCACAGAGCGGGATCAGTTGGTCTTTGGAACCCAGTCCATTTTGAAACTGGGTCGACCTTTGTCATCAACGCAAGGTACTTTCTCCCATGACATGTCCTGTTTATCACAAACATAAGATATAGAAATATTAGAATCGTTAGAAGATTTGGGAGATTGAGCCTTCGAAACCCATTTGCAGTTGGGTTTAACCCATTTCTTGTTTGATCCGATGGGTGCCTCGACACTTGATTTGGAACTTGAAGCCGTCTACCTAGATGACTTTGACCTAACCGGTCTTGGCTTCACAGGAGCATCTCTTGAACTAGACTTCTGGGCCAGCATTCCCTTCTTGTTCTTGGGAGCTGGATGCTTGGCCTTGGGATTTGGATGCTTGGCGTTGGGAGTTGAATTCTTCGCCTTCATGGCATTCCAGTCGGCATTGTCTGAACGTGACCTTGAGGGGTTTCTTTTGAGAAATCTCCCTCTTGGCGCGTTCTGCCTACCTTGTGCATAGTAGGGAACGTATGCACGATTAGGATAATTTCTGGCAATTTGTCCAGGTGTTCCACAGTGAAAACATGTCTTTTTCTTCACTGGGAAGTTGTTTCTTCGTGCCCCTGGTGGCGTATCCTTGCCTTGACTCTTATTGTTCCCACATGCACACTTGCAACAAGCACTCTGTTGTGCTGGAATTGGAGGCCTGTATTTCTCAATGACAGGTTTGTTAGGAGTAACAAAATTCGAAGCAACAGATTCTGAGTTCAAGGAGTCATTGGTTTGTTCAGTAGTGTTCTCCTTGTTCTCATCTTCTGCTACTTTACCTGCACATGAAGTAGAAACATTAGTATTTTCAACATTAATAACTCCTCCTGACACAAATCCAGCTCGTTTGCCATATTGAAGATGTGCCTCCCTGGCAATTTCTTCATGTGTCATAGGGATGGATGTGTAGTTATGATTGAAAGGTGGAGGAACACTATCATACCCTAGACCCTTGTTTTGATTATCTTTAAATTTTAATTTGGTTTCAAATAAGGAATCGACTGTCTGACTTGACGCAGTATAATTTTTGAAACTAACGTCTGTTTTTCCACACTTAATTTTCAAAGTATCAAGTTCTTCAGTTAAAGCAGCAAGTTGTCTCTTAATATAGTCATAATTTTCACACTTGTTGTTATACTTTTCCTGAAGTTTCCTAAAGTCCTTGGTTTTTGCTTCTAATTCAGCCTTCAGGGGTTTATGTCCTTTCCTGAGTTGATATCCTTCATATCTCAGGTCCTCAACTTCTCTTTTTTATAAATCAATTTGTTCTCGAAGAAATTTAATCGTAGTTTCACAAGCTGGAGTACATGTAACTTCAGTGACTGGAATGTTTCAAGAACTCATTGTCTTTCTACACTTCAAAGCATCAAGTTCTTCAATTACATCAGCAAGACTAAGATGATTGAGATCTTTTGTCTTTTTGATGATAGCCACGTTCATATCCCATGATTTTGGAAGTGAATTCAGTAGCTTTTTGTTTATCTCAAACATAGACAAGAAGATCCTAGCTATATTCATCTCAGTAGTAAGTGTAGTAAATCGATGCAACAGAGTTTCGAGGGTTTCTCTAGGGATATAATCGAAAATGTTGAAATTTTGTCTTAACATATCCTGACGACTCTCTTTCATGTTTTCAACTCCCTCATAGACCTTAAAATCAATTAAAAAGCACAACTAGAAGCCAAAATCAAACTTAAAAGTCAAACCCTTTAACTACAAACCTCAAAAGACAACCTTAAAAGTCAAATTTAAAAAGTCAAACTTGAAAAGTCAAACTCAAAAGTCAAACTCAAAAGTTGAAGACAAAAGTCAAAAATAAAAGTCAAAGATTAAAAAACTATTTTTTTGTATTATTATTATTATTATTATTATTATTATTATTATTATTTTATTTTAGATGAAAAATGAATTTAAAAATAAAAGAAAATATAATTTTTGGGCTAAAAATGACAATTTTGCGAAACTTGGAACCGAAAAAGGAGTGTTTTTGAGTAAAGAATGCGGAGGAAAGGAACAAAGGTGATGCTAGAGGAGTTGGTTACGGCGCTGGCTTGTTGAGCTGGAGGTCGCGTGTTCGAAACCCGACACCCTCAAAATCGCGTCCTATTTTTTTTAAATGTGAAGCGATGCTGCTGCTTGCAAGGACTCCTTCTGGCCGCGAACTTCTGACACGTTGTTGTCCGCGAACTTCGGACACGCTTCTGACCGCAAACTCAGACAGGCCGTAAACTCCGAGGCCGCAAGCTCAGACCGTGAACTTCAGGCAGCAAACTCCGAAACCCTAGCCGTCGGCCGCAAACTCCGCCACACCCTCGCAGATTTCGACCAAAAAAACCGATTTTTCGACTTTGAAGCTCCAAAACTTGATCAAAAACCCTTTTTTTATGAAAAACACGAAGAACAAACCCCCCTTATTTTTCAGAGATCTATCCAAAAACATAATAATATTTCGAAAATAAGATCAAATAATGCTCCGAATCTGACAAAATTGACTGATACAACCAGGCTCTGATACCAATTGTAAAATCCCTAATCTGCCTGTGTATCAATCAGATCCGTTTGATGGTGCGGAATCCCAATCAAACGGGTGATGTCAGATCAAATAGAAGAGAAAGAGAAGAAGAATAATATGAATCTCTGTATGAATTGATTAGAATTAATGTTTCAGATACAAAAGATTCACAAACATAAAATGCTCTCTAGTTTCTCTCTTCTCTCATTCATCAATTTGTTCCTCACACCCTAACACCTATATTTATACAAGGGAACATGGGCTTGGTGGACATGGGCCGTAAATGGGTTTACGGCCGTAAACTCAACCGTAAACCCCACCTGGCCGTAAACTAGACTGTAAGCTAATAAAATATTATATAAAAATATAATTGCCCAGAAAAGCAATGTATAAACCATATTTTGACCCAACACTATCATATCACCAAACCTGCTCAGCGAATCCATCCCCACTATCACACATACATCTTCCATGGGGATATGGATTAAATCTATCGGATAAGACACCCCGAATATCTCCAATACACAATCCTTATACAATCTAGATGCAGCAACCCCGTGTTCGTTGGCTATAGAAACCCGCAACGGACACTCTAACTCCCTAATAGGAATATCAACAAACATCTAGCATACATAATACCAATTCACACCCGAGTTAAAAAGCACAAGAGCATGCAACGATTTCATTAGTAAGGTACCTAACATAATCATAAACATAAGCATACCATAAAATAATTTACAAAACAATAAATAGAAACATACCAGTAACGACGTTTGGTGCCGCCCTGGCCTCCTCTGTCGTGAGCTGAAAATCGCAACCTCGAGCCCTCGAGGGCTCCTCCCTGCCCTAGCTCCCATCATTGATCCTTAGAGTAACTGGTGTTGGAGCGTATGTCGGTATACTAGCAAGCAAGGGACAGATAGCCTTCTCATGTCCCACCTGGTCACAAGGATAGCAAATCCTGGTGATGGGTATTAGATCCTGCTGGAAACAGTCCCTAACAATGTGGCCTTGCTTGTCACATTTGTGGCATCTAGAAGAAGATCGACAAGTACCATCATGAACCTTGTCTCACTTCCCACAAGTGTGACCCCTCTGACTCCTAGATCTCACATCGGTAGCCTTGAACCGCTTTGCCCAAGTTGCGACTGTGTTGGGGCCTGCCTCTGCTCCATCATCTGGAGCTCCAACTCAATCTCTTACCGCCTAGCAGCCCCCTGCAACTCTACTAGTGAACCACAGTGTTGTGTAGGCACAAACTGACGGATGTCCATCTTAAGCATGCTCAAGTACCGGGTCATCTAAGCTTGCTCAGAAGAAGCAAACTTAAGGAACAACATGGCTCTCTCTGTAAACATCTTGGTCTATAAACATCTTTGTGATGTCTTTCACCGACACGGTCACCTGTCTCGGATCTAAGTACTCCTGAGCGAGCCACTCCCGCTCTACCAATGGAACATATCTTCAGCGGAACATCTCAAAGAGTTGCTCCCATGATACTCTAACCTTCTGCTATGGAGTGTATGAGCTAGTAATTAGTCTCCACCAATCTTTCGCTCTAGACTTAAGAAGGTTCAGAGCGCACTTGACCCTCTGGTCATCTGGGCAGGC
Organism: Lactuca sativa; assembly: GCF_002870075.4. NCBI lineage: Eukaryota > Viridiplantae > Streptophyta > Magnoliopsida > Asterales > Asteraceae > Lactuca > Lactuca sativa. Next base: position 147,384,188 of record NC_056629.2, read on the forward strand.
GCAAGTAAAGAAACATCCATCAATATTTGATAGCCACCTCATGGAAATGATCGGATCCTGAATGCCAACAAACACTATAGGCTTCGTATTATCGAAGTCCTAGTACTGGAAGGCTCTCCCCCCACCGATCCCTACAGAAGCGATGACTACGGTGGCTACAGCAGCAACAACATCTAAAAGTGCAACATATCGGTCATCAAAGCACTCCATCGTGGCAGTCTTGATATACCCAAACAACTCCGGTATATTCCCCCGGATAATAGAAACGACCTCAGCATGAATCATCTCACTGACCTAATCCTCGGTTAACCCTGACCTATCCTGATGACTTGCTCCTTATCTAGATCCCCTCGTGAACACCATATCGAACATAAACTATAAGATATCAGATAAAATACATATCATACCATAGGAACCATTACACAACAAAACTATAGGGGTTGTGACTTCCCTGATATGCATACGAGTCCTATGCTTCCAGTAGTGTGGGCCCATACTACCTTCCACACCTACTCGTATTTGACTCATAAGTTCATCATAACAACCTTAATAACACTTACTAGAATATGCATGCACCCTATTCTCACTTCTTATAGAAAGACTACACATCCCTTGACTGGTCGGCTGATCCCAGATAACTCATCCAAGAAACTTCCACCAACCTTGCAGCTATCGTGTATGCTAATCATACATAACACCGGGTCCTGTAGACAATCGAATACTTGCTTCTACCCTAAGCCCAAAACTAAAGAAGGAACAGGAAATAATTCCAAATAAAACATTCTTAGGATCTATAATCTTAGTTATGTATAATTTTCACGCATACACTAAGCAACTATAGTAATGATGTCAATTTCATATAAGGAAGAACCCTAGGCTATCAGGCATCTCTATCATGAAATTCCCGAAGATCCTTATCCTTTCACTAGCATGTTGTTCTAACATATCATAACATCAAATAAGAATGTGGTAACTTGGAGTCTACTTATTGGCTCCGGTTGATCGTACACATCACATCCTTTCTTGATTATTTTGGAAAACAATTTTGTAAATCATTTTTAATGTTTTGAAGTTCCTTAGTTTAATGTTGGATTCACACAAATGTTTCTGCAATTCGCTCAAACCAAGGATCTGATACCAACTTGTAATATCTCAAAAATATCAACCAATTTAAACTTTTCAAAACAACCCATTTTACTAGTAAAAGTGTTACAGAACCATTGTTTCCAGAATATTATTTGAAACCAGAGTCTCCCAAGATCAACAGCATAAAACCCAAGATGTGTATGGTGATCAGTCATCGGCCTGGAGTACCCACGAGCCCACAACCATCAGGTTGGATTACCCCTTACCCAATCACTCATCGGACTGGAATGTTCTCAGAAAACAGGTCCACTCAGTCATCAGACTGGAATACCAAGATACAACTGTCCCACTCAGTCATCAAAATGGAATACCCTCGGGTCCACTCAGTCATCGGACTGGAATACCCCCAGTATGTTGACTCATGCACATAGCAGTAAAGTCTCAACCCATCCTAATATGTCGACATATAACAGACAACAAACATATTCAACAGACAGATGATTATGCAGATAGAAATCACAGGTAGTCCTACAGATCTACCGGTCTATGCATATCAACAACTATCATATAATCATACAGATTTATCCGATACTCAGCATCTCATAATTCAATGTATAACAGGATATCAATCCATGGGTCGGTCTTGGTGCCTTCGACCCGCAAGTATAGTAAGGAAAACTCACCTCACAATCGGACGCATAGTTGATCAATATTTTACTCCTAATTACCGACTCAACCAAAATCCTAAATGTCAAAATACTATCCATTAATAATATTTTCCCAAAAATGCCCTTGCTTAAACTTGGTCAATGGTCATAAATCAAGTCAACGCCCGACCGAGTCGACCCATTTGAGCACATTGGGTTTACTCTTCTATATGTGGGGCATACTCGATGTTTGACCAGATTAAAGGACGTTGATGTACATGTAGCGTACCACTTGGTATGCCCTACATACGCGCCATGTTCAGCCCTTTTCCCATTAAGAGCTTAATACTCGAAATCTTCACGTCCAAAGACAGATCCAAAGCCAAAATACCCTTACGAGTCATAAAGTTTCCAACTTTATGACTTTGCATGTCCATTAAGTGCTTAAATCACAAAATCTCAACATCTTAATGCATTAAGACCTTTTATATCATGCATGGAGCAAAACTAACCATCAAGACCACATTTTTATAACTTAATACCCTTCATAAGGTCTGAAAGGACGACTTATTGGGTCAAGAACATGTCATGCTCGAGAATCACCATATTTGGGAGAAAAAGAGTGTTAAAGGAAGAAATTTCCAGATGTACAAGATGGAGTGATGAAGTTGTTAACTTTCTACCTCCTGGAGGTTGCTAACAAGAAGATAATCTCATATCCAAAATGCTTCCAAGCTCCAAGCACCCCTCACCACCTTCTTCTTCTTCTTTAAGAACACCTCCAAAACACTCTAATGGGCACAAAATGCACTCTTCTCACTTAGGGTTTGTTTGGGGTCATTTTTCATAGAAAGAGACTGATGAATGAATGATAAATGAGGCTACAATGGTGTTTAAATATGTACCAAACCCTAAAAATTAGGTTTGCACTTTATTCACGTATTCCTTGCATACGAGGTATATGCCCAACGTACTAGGGTGCACCCTAGTACGCCTGGAGTAGATAACATACGCTCAGCGTACTACACATGGACAAAATTACCATATTGCCATTATGGGCCATTTTGCAATCCCTTGCAAACCTACTGGCTAAAATACAATATTATTCAAACATAGGGTTGAAATTGAAATTACCTTGAGATCGGGATGTAACAGTGGGGTTCCAAGGGGTAGCGCCCCTTACGGGTTTCCCGGTCATTGTGTTAGGAAAAAATGTGAAATTACTATCGGGACCTTAATAGAAATTGTTTGTGTTTTCAAGGTTTCGACGTAAATTTGTGTGGTTATCCAACCCTAAACTACCTTATCCAAATGTAGTTTCTTATTTTTGAATCTCGAGACATATTAGAACTCTCTCTAGTTTTTGAAACATTTGAAAATTACACACACCATATTCTCTCTCATTTTAATCAATTATGTTGTGCCTAGACTCTTGATTGCTCCTTTATGGATCATCCAACATCAAATTTCTCATAACCTAGTCATGGAAGAGAAATATCGATTTGGAAAGTGAAGCTATGTGATATTTGAAGAATACAATGATTACCTATTATTTTTCTACCCTAATTTTCTAACAATCAAATTGATATCTACTATGGTGATCATGGCAGATTCTATAAAAGACAAGACTTCAAAATTCAAAAAAACTTGACAAGTGTAACACCAGTCAAATTTAGATCAAAGACAATTCCCATAAATATAACAAACACATATTATAATCAATGCTCTTTAATCTTTAATGAAGTTTTCATTCAATATTAAAATTCTATACGATTCCAAAAAAATATAGAATGTCTAAATCTGACTTCGCATAATGAGGTTATGATAAATTCTACCACTATAGCCTTTATATCAAGTGGAATTTAAAATAGACTTATAATTAGCTAATGGAGTCTAAAAAAAGTTGTAGTACTTGGAAATACCTATTCGTGGATATAAAGAACGTCAAAAACGGAGCTCGTATGCAAAAGTTATGACCTTCCAAAGATACAATTATCTGGGAGCATGATGCGTGTCAGGAAACCGAAAGCTGACTGAACTCACGAAGTGAGCATCATTTCTCACGACGTGAGGAGTCAAATCGCCACTTTTCAATCCTAGAAGACACATGGAAAGTTTACATTTAACGCTCACGACAGGATCATTATTTCTCACAACGTGAGACGTCACCTGGAAACCTTTCAGAGTAGAAACGCATGTGGCAAGTCTACGAGATGATCAGGACCAAACTCACGATGTGAGCCACGCATGCTCACGACATGAGTGTCAAAATATCGAACTATAATTAGAGAGCTTTCTCTCTTTAGTTTTGTTTACACAAATACAATCACTCTCTCTCTCTCTCCCTCTCTCGTGTTGTTGAACTCGAACCGTTTTTCCCAAGCCGACGATCGCTAACTGCTGTTAATTTTCTAGCTAAATTCTACCCGCAATCATACTTAAGGTGAGTTCATACCCCTACGTTTTCACGATTTTCAATTGTTTTAAGGGGGATACAAGTAAAACACAAGACATCTTGTGTTTTAAAAATACAAATTTCTTATTATTTCTTTATACTGTTAGGAAGAAATTTAACGTGAAATTTACTAAATACACAAAATATCGTTACTATTGAATTTACAAATGATTTACAACACATGTTAAGACATAACGGTTTTCACACCAACACAGAAACAAGCATATAAACTATAATAGGTATGTTTTATGGAACAAAGATACTATTTTACGAAGTTCAGGTTACAATACGAAAACAAACTTATAAACTATAACAGGTATAGTTTATGGAACAAAAGATCTATTTTACAAAGTACATGTTAATAGATAAACAAAAAGGGTTTTCAGATAACAGATAAAAAAAGGGTTTTCAGTTATTACTCGTAAACATGTTGAAGCAATTTGTGAGACGTCTTCGTGTATTTATTTGTGTATAGATCTATTTGGCGATGACAATCCCACATCCCGACTATTAGCTATAGTCAGGCCGACAGGCCTAGGGTGACAAATGTCGTTAACATTTCCAACTCTTGAAGAACGTCGTTATCAAGCTAACTGTGTTAGTATGGTTATAAGTAAAGGGTTTTGAGCATTCAAACACTCCTATGGTGTACATGCAACCTTAAATACCTTGGATCTATGTTTTCTCTATATACATGAAAACTTGAACTTTCCAAGGTATTACCTAACTAGCATACAATCATTGATACTTGGGTAATATAAACAAGTTAGAAGACAAAATTTTTCATGTAGCTTGATTCCATGGAGCTTAAGAGTCTAGTGCCTCAAGTGTGACACCTCAAATGGTTCACACAACATCACCAACATCTTGGAATAACTTGAGAGAAAAGGTTCCTATGCTCAAATTGCCTAGCCCTCATGTGTACACACACTAGTGCCAATTTCTTGAGCCATGGGGTCCTTATATATGGTGGCTATTAGGGTTACACCATGTAACTCATGTCTTTCCATATTCTTCATGCTCCATGGGTTAAAACCTCCATGGATTATCCATGGGTTACTCCATGGGTTTAGCCCAGCATGAAGAACTATGGATCATAAGCCCACATATATAAGAATGAATGATTTACACAATCAATCCCCATATATTTAATTAGTCTCCTTTTGGTCACAAAATTAATTCCAAATTAATTCTTGATCAATACTAATTAAATAATATGATTTCATATTAATATATTAGAACTTATAATATATTAACAAATCATAATTATCCTTTTCTCACAAAAGTCTATCCAAATTGTTCTGATGCCATGCAACCCAAATGGACCTTGCCTATCGGGTCAAGTACATACCAATTATAGTTATGGACTTAGACACTAATCCAACAGCCTCCCACTTGGATAAGTCTAAAACTATTATTGCGTATGACTCCAAAACCCGACTAGCAATCGTAGCTCTTAGAAGCTGTTGTCGAACTCTGAACAAATTGATGACGCGTCCGTTAGATAAGTGATCATATATTCCTCCATTCTAGATATATTATGGACTGAGACATGGGTTATAATAATTCTCTTTGTCCATTTGTTGTTTCCCAATTTCCGATTTATGATGACTAACTAATTGAACAAATGAAATCAGTCCTGGCTTGGCCAAGCACTTCCGGGTGTCATCACTAAATCATCGAGGGGCCCACAAATATCGCTTTTATCCCTTTAAGGATAAAAGGAATGGATAAACTTCGACTCATATGCTTGTTCTACTACTTGTTGAATCATACAAACAGGCACATTTTATAACATCGAGTTACCAATGCGTTTTCGTACAATCAATGTATAACCAACTCATAGGCAACAACTCATATCTCTAGGTTTTTGAAGAATATAAGATATTATCGTCTCATGATCACTCGTGATAAAATCCATGAAGTGAGTCAAATGAGCGTGGGTTTAATCCACTACTCATAACTTATGAGCACTCATGAATGCTGCGGCAACACTTGCCATGTCCACTACCTTGGACATCTACAAACCAGCTTCATGATAGTCTTGATTCATATCTACTTCCAACATATGACCGACTGTGGATGGTTTGAATAACTTAGTCATTCAGGAAGAACGACCTAGTTATTCTGGAAGTCAAAACATGCAAAGTGAAACACAAGAATAATCGAATCCAATGTGGTCTCAGAACTTATGAATATAAATAGAACAACTTTTATTTATCACCATATGGATTACACATGTTTTCTAAACACTAGTCATGTCATACACCAAGTATGCACACTATGTTTTTCCAAACATTAGTTATGCCATACACCAAGTATGCACACTAAGTTTGTCCATGATATTTACTTAGTGAAATAGATCGATTGAACATAATTCCAATGATTCTCATTTCACAATCCCAAATCCTTACTGCAAATGCAAGAATTCCAAATTCCTGCCATTTACCGAAATTTGTTACATTTTAAACTTATATGCACTGATCCTTTGTAATGATTATGCACAAAGTCACAAAGACTTGTCAACAAACATTACAGAGTATTCCAATGGAGACCAACTCCATGGAAACAAAGTCTCATATTCAAAGTATATTGCTTTAAACATCCTTCTAGCATTAAGCTTCCTAATCTTACACAACTTTAATGAATAACTTCCACCTATGGGAACATTTCCATATTTCCATTTTGACTATCACTTCTGAACAAGACTTGCCTCTTTTCAGAATATGTCAAAATGGTCCTCTCCAAAAATTTACACCATACTTCCAACTGTCCCTGAGCAACCAATCTTTGGTAAACCTTAGATTGTCCTCGACAATTGCTTAATCATTTTAGTCATATCTAATTCTAGAGTTTTACCCTCTTAATGCCCTGAGTATTTGGAAAATTTAGAAAGGATGAATATTATATCACATGCAATCGATCCTATATCTGAAGCATATGGGACACGATTCATGATGTCTCACAGAAATACATGATACTAGACCAGTCTTTTCGCTATAATATTTCTATTTCTATTTGCCAAGTTTTCATAATTCAGATTATAAAAAGGGATGCCGTAATCATAATTAAATTTTAGAACGCAAATAATCGACCCATATTTAGAATTTCTTTATGTTGAGCCATTCCAACATAAAATTCATATATATATATATATATATATATATATATATATATATATATATATATATATATATATATATATCCTCGACTAAAGATGATTATAACCTCAATCTAAGCTTTTAGAATTGAAATGAAGTATAATTTCCTCTCCCTTAATTATAGCAAAACAACTTTTCCCAATTGAACTTTTATTTTTCTATAATTAACATTGCTAAATTGCAACAATTATCATAATTATCATGCTCCCACTAACATGATGATTATTAGCATAACACTTATGCTCCCACTAGTTTTGATATGTACTCAGAAATCAGTTGGACTTCTAGAAATCAATACTTTGTTGACTTGCTTACCAAATTCAGACTTCTGATACGAGATGCTTTGAATAAACTTTATCAAAATCATACACCTTTCCTTAGATAGCACACATGTGTGCTAAACAATTTAAGAACTATGAAAAGGGATGCCTTAATCATAGTCTCAATTGTTTAGACCGTTGACATTCCTCACAAGTCGATGTTAGTGTGCCGATTAACCACACACGCTCCACTAACGACTTTGAGAATGCAAATATCACACTTGATATCTACCTAAAATCTACTTAGTGAAAGTGTTTCCTCACCATCATTTTCATGAATCGGAGAGAAACCTTATGACACGTAGATTTTATGGTGCATGTGTTCCTATCCATGTGAATTTGTCAAAACCATATTCACAAGACAAGGTTAGTGACAAATCCAAACTCATATGGATTGAACTTGTGCAGTCTTAACTTCTTGCCACCTTGCAGCACAAGGGCCTGACATTGCTTCCAAGTTGTTATGCAACTAATTGAGAACTCTCAGAACTCATATGCAAAACCATCTTTAACTGGAATGGGGACAGAAATAGGAATATGTCAACACGATATGTTATAAAACTTAAATCGTGTGCTAGTGATAAACTACAGGTTTTATTCTTGATTAGATCTTGAAATTCTTTTAGGATCTTTAAGACTCCCACTGTCCTCTTGACATATAAGACTCTCTTGCCAAATATTCAAGAGATAGTGCGGATTCTTTATCAAGACAAACACTTCACACAATTGGCCTTAGTTGGTCTCTGTTTTATCCAAAACATCACAACTTACCAATTTTAAATGTACAAGAGTAGGACACATTTTACTCTTACATTAGACAATTGTTAATAAACCTTCTTCAAGATGTGTCACTCAAATTACAATCTTGCAGTATGACTCTAAGACTTGTTTTGGAACAAAGTATGACTCATCTTCTTGATTTAACCATTTCAACAATTCATGATTCCTCTTCTTAGCCATAGGAATGCACTAAGATGTCCTTAGAAAACCAATTGTGATATGGTTTCTTAATCATTAAGATGATCACAAAACATGATACTAATGTACTCTCCCATCTTTTCAGATTTGAGAAAGTTGTATCTTTCTGCCTAATTTAATTCTTCTTATTTGTTCTGCCATACATCGAAACTTTTCCAATGTGTCACAACCAGGAAATTCAATGCCTTGTAAACATTTAACAATGATAACAAATGTGAACGAACAATGTGAAAGCATGTAGGATGCTTATTCAATAACAACAGAATTTCAATCAAACACTTCATACAAGCACTACAAATAGTCAACAAAGAATTGGAAACCCTAGAAATCCCGGTTTAAGTCCATTCTGGACTAGGATTTCCTTATTTGGCCCAACGGACCAATAAGCTTCTAATTTGATTATCTTGGGCTTAGAAATCTTAAATGGGCTCTAACTGGACCCACTTCCATATATTTTAAATATTTTGGGCCATATTGCGCCTAGAATGAAATAAAATACCTAAATGGACCTTATTGGGCCATAACTAACCTAATTAGCCCTAATGAGCCATAAAAATCATTTCTTGAATTATTTGGGCTAAGAATCATTTAATTAAGCCATAATATGGGTCAAACACCAAAGGCCCAAAAATTCCCTTCTTTTTTCTCTAATTCTCGGCCCAATCTCAAGCATGAAGAAGGAGAGTTGACTTTTGTGCCACCTCATTTTTATTTGTTGGGTCTCCATGCATGCAACTCATATTTCCAAGAAAATATCTTATCAAGGTCACTCTCTTCTTCTCCTTCTCTTCCTCTCGGCCGAATCCAAACAAACACACACACACACACTTCACTCAAAATTCTCTCAAGAAACTCTCTCCATTTCTCTCCAAATTTTCGAGATCTAAGAGGCTTTCAAAGAGATTCTTCCATAAAAATCATCATCCAAGGTAAGTTGATGTTTGATCCATGCTTTAACTCACTTCTTTTCATCAAAAAATCATCTCTTAATCCATTCAAAATCATGATCTTTCATCTTAGAGCACACTAAGTTCGAGATCTATCCAAGAAACTTGCTAGGACCGAAAATAGCACCAAACTTCTCCCAATCTTCTTCAAAACCGAAATCACAACTCAAGGTGAGCTTCATACCCCTTTCTTTTTTGTTTTCATGAGTTTTATGGGGGAGAATACAAGTAAATGTGTAGATCTATGTGTATGTGTATGCTATGTGTGATTTGATGCATGTATGTGTGTGATTTCATGTGTTTGGTGATGAATATGTTACCAAAAAGGGTGTAAACTCGAGATCTATGACATGAGAAAGGAAAAAAAACATAATCTAAGCTATTTTACACTAAACAAGTCAAGAATAATAGCTTATAAGGTCATGATGAACGTATTCTAACATAAAACCCATTTTTGGGCTTAAATTGTCAAAAATACAAAACTTGGGATACAAACCGACAAGTCACGGTATTTTGAAGGTCAAAAGGGTCAAAACAGTTTCTATAATCATTTTTCTGAACCTTAGAATTTTCAAGGGACTTAAAATGTAAATGTTTAGCTTAATAGGCTAATTTTGGGCTTTTCGGCCCAATAAGCCTCAAAATGCGTAAAATGATAAATTTTATGGGCTGAAATGAAACTTTCTGTAAAACAAGGGGTAATTAGTATGACAAAATCATTTTATGAGTCAAAAATGCTTTTCACTATCAAAAAGGATCAAAAATGTAAAGTTTTTAGATTATGGGCCAAAACTGTAAAAGTTGTGAAAAATGGGGCTTTAACCGAGAAACATTATTCTGGAAGGGCTGAAGTTGTCAACGAAATAAATTTTGGGTTAAAATTGTGTTTTCATCAATTAAATAATACAAAAGTGTCAAGAAAATGTTTTAAGGACTAAAAATGAAATTCTTTTATATAAAAGGACCAAAAGTGTTATTTTTATAAAAGAAGGGTAGTGAAAGGGGTCAAATTCCACTTTTAAACAATTAATTCATTAATACAAAAATACAAGATCCACAACTATTGACGAAACGGGAAACAAATACACTCTCAACAACAAATATCGTTACAAACGAAGTGATTCGGTCTCGAATCAATACAAAACAACAAGCGTTAAACCAAACCATCTAAATAAATACGCGATAACTACGATGAGCAAACTTACAAAATTTGGGCTTGGAAGTTTCAAATCATGCTTGTTGGGCCTTGCTAGCCCATTAACATGATCTTTGGGCCCAAAGGGAATATGCTTATGTGCTATTGGGCCTCCTATGAACCAATTTCATGTAAAAGGACTTTCAATGGCTCTAATTTGATATTGGGCCCTAGTGGCCCATTAGTATTGCTAGTGAGGTCAAGAAATCAAATGCGAGTTGGGCCAACGTGCCTTTCGCATTCCCGACAGCCTAAATAACTCACGGAATATAACGGGACTTCGTACTCCCTTTTTCCTCGTTTGTTAGGCTTACGAGTAATCAAGGTAAACAGATTCAGGGCGTTAATCAAAAGTAATCATGGTTGTTGGATTAAGTGAGTAGTGACGGGCGACGCCTTTAAGGATCGTTTGAAACCTGTAGTTATAAACTAGACATTTCCAAATGCATGATTATAATGACTCACGAACCCTAATTAATCCAAAGCCACCTGAGTAATAAAAAATCATTCATCGTGACGGTATAACAGATTGAGAATTCACTGTGTTTAATGTAATGGGAAAACATCGGGTTTTCCTATTTCAATTGTGCGATCATTACGGAAGTTCAACAATTATACATGTTTTGAAAATCAACAAGCATATATTCACGGATCTTCACACTTTTTATAAACAATGATCTTTTCAGAAAATATCGGATTTTCTGGGTTTTACAAACTAAACCAAATCATTTTACTACAACATTGCTTATGAACTCACCAACATTTCATATGTTGACGTTTTTCAAAATTAACTTGTATTCTCAGGTAATAGGTAAACCGGAGAATAAGTACCAAGTAATGTATGGATGTTTTGCTTATGATATCTATCAAACAGTTTATGTTATGAAATTGTAATGTTTAAAACACTGTACTGGATGTAAACAATATCAGTTGTATCATTTCAATGCATGGTGATGATTTATGTTATGATTCATGTATATTCATTGTGATGGTATTCAATTTAAGTCACAAGAGCCCTCGGTCGTTTCCGCCGTCTGGTTCGGGGGTGTGACACAATGTTTCAGAATTATACTTAAACTTGTAAGTGTAACCATATTTACTAAACTTTAGTAAATCATGACGAATAGTCTTATCGATCTTTTGTGTTGGACTTGATCAGTACACAAGAATGTGTACTCGATCCCTTAGTCCTTTACTTGACTCACATATACATGTGACCAAGGAATTAGTCTTAATTTTCCGAAACTGAAAGTTCTCATTCATCATACTATACAATTTGCATGATTCCATCGGTCCAATTGAGAACTTGGGTGATGGCAATCTTTCATTATTTGGTAAATTTAGACACTACCACAAATGAAAGAATCAAATTCACATTTCCATTATTGCTAGAAACATACAAATATCAATTATCAATAAAAGTCACTGCGAGGAGATATAACTAAAATAAAATCAAAATTTTATTTATTTATAAAATGCGGAAAAACATTTTCCTTACAATGCAGCTTTAAATGAAAATTATGCTATTAAATATTTCCTAGCAATCTATCATAACTCCTTAAGTAGTAGCTCAAGAATCCGATCTTTGAACCATGCGATTGAAATCCATCTTCGCGATCAGATTCAGCATACTCTTCCTTTAAGTTTTCTTCCATTTGCTTGATCCTGCCATCCATCAAAATGTATTAAGAATCTCCAAATCAGAACTTAATTGAGTTAGATAATGGACTTACCTGAAGCAGAGTCAAACTTTTTTACTAGACCTTCTCTCAGATCTTTTAGGTAGTTAGGGCAGCTTTGCAACCAATGCCCCTTCCTTTTGGCAATAGAACCATATGGACCCTTTGGGAATGGTACACTGGACTATCTCAGACTTGCCTTTCTCTTTACCATTTGGTCAACTAAGTTGACTATGGCTGATCCCTTTCCATTGGGAAGAGAAAGCTTTACTAGATATCCTATGTAACGATTGTCAATGTCCATTGAAGGTTTCGGAAGTTGATCTTCTAATCAAATTTGCTTTACTAGTCCTCCAAATACTTGTTGAATCAGCAGCACCAAGCAAATAGATAAGATCATTAAGGGTCATGTCATATTTTGTTTCATAGTAGTCCCAAAGGAACTCACTATGTGACTTAGAAAGTGATTGAACATCCAACTTTCTCAAGACTTTGACACCTAACTCACCCGACTTGTCAATATGTGACTTCATCTCCAAGATGTGATCACACATAGACCTTGCTTGCCAATAGGGCTTGAGTGACCTTGAACTTGTGGGATAGGGAGAATAATTTGGTGGAGGTGGAGGAATTGAAGTATGATTTCCATGATCCAGTCACGGGACATCATCTTCATTAGGAAAGCTTGTTCCAAGAGTTTTGGGAAGATCATAATTGTCTGAACTAGACATCTTTTGGGAGATATTCAAGATAGTTGATTTTGTAACATCCGGAATTTCAGGTATTTTATTTATTCATTGAATTTCAAGTTTTGTGGAAGAACTCGGCGAGTTGATGCGTAGACTCGCCGAGTAGTGACGCGAATCATTATCCGGGTGGATGGCTGGACTCGGCGAGTCCACACTGTTAATGAAACCCTAATTCCTCGGGTTTGGGGCCTATTTAAGGGGCCTTATGGCCGTCATTTGCGGCTACCAGACCCCAGAGAGAAACCCTCAGTGAGCTAGAGCATTTGTGAGAGGAAAGGAGTCATTTCTTGATCATTTGTTAGTGTGTTTGCAAATAGAAGAGGACCAAGACAAGAGGTGGCTGAAGAGGGTGCTAATCCAGTGATTCCAAGGCTCAGAGACTTCATTTTGAGGTATTCATTCGACCCTTCTTCAGTTTATGGTGTAATTTTTAGAGTTAGGGCTTTTTAGCCCCTTTAGAGGATGGTTATATAGAGTAATTGGTCCCTTCTCGTGTTGGTGCTGTAGATCTGGACCCAAAGAGCTCCAGAGGCCCTTTTCCCTTGAGCTTTATGGGTGATAATGGAGGTTATGAGCTTAGGATGCCATTTTAGAGGTCATATCTTCAAATAAGTCCTTTGAGCCTTTGCATGAGCACCAAGATGTTAGCTTTACGTGATTATAATGCTTTGGGAAGCTAGATCTATGGTTTAGAGGAGCAGATCTGACCTCAGGAGGTCAGTTCAGCTCGAGCATGGCATGAACTCGCCGAGTCCAATATCCGAATCGACGAGTAGGACGAGGGTTTTCCCGATAATCACACAGTTCGTGACTCACTGAGTTGGGGAAGTGACTCGGTGAGTCATAGGGAATCTAGAGGACAGAGTACACGATGGTACTCGCCGAGTCAGGAGCCGGACTCGGCGAGTTGGGTCGGGACATTTCACAGATTGTGATCAGTGATGATTTGTAGAGTTGGGGTTGACTCAGTGAGTCGAATGAGGACTAGGAGAGTGAAGGACACGTGTGGACTCGACGAGTCACAGTTGTACACTCGGCGAGTTTGGTCAAGGTTGACCGTTGACTTCGTTGACTTTTAGGGTTAGTCAATGTTTGGACCTTAGAGTCATCAGAAGGGTAGGATAGTCTTTTACCCTTCCTAGAGGATGTATAGAGAGAATGAGAGAGAGAGAGAGAGAGAGAGAGATATTAGCCTAGCCCTGAGGGTTGTATTAATTAGAGTATTCATTTCATGTGATTAGGCAGGGGCTAGACCAGAGTTTACCGAGTCAGAGATTTACTGAGATATTCGAGGTGAGTCTTCTCACTATACATTACCTTGAGTAGGTAACCAGAGTTATGTGATAGAGTATTTGTACGCTATGTATGTTATGTGTTGTACAACATTATTTCTATTTGATTTATGTTGTGCATGTTACAGAGTTAGAACCGGAAGGTTCACAGAGTTAGAACCGGAAGGTTCACAAAGTAGGGTCCACGGACCCACAGAGTTATAGCCTCAAGTGGCTAATATGTGTTACGTGTGGTATTTTGGGGAACTCACTAAGCTTCGTGCTTACAGTGTTTAGTGTTATGTGTTTTAGGTACGAGTGAGGACTGCGGGAAGGCGCCGACTTGATCAGTACACACACGGGATTTTTATGTTATGAGATCTTGGGATTGATATATGTTATGAATTGAGTTTTAAACAATGATGTTTTCATGAATAATGAATGAATTATGTTTTTATAAAATGCAAAAAATTGTTTTGAAAATTACGGTGTTACAGATTTAAAGTCCTTAATATAACACCCAATATGAAATATTAAGGCTAGGACCCAACACAATATTTTATAACTTGGAAGAGGGATGTCGTAATCCAAGCTATAGAATATTTGAAGGTAGGCGAATGATGATTCACCAATTTCCACCGTGAAAAACGAAATAATTTATTAGGTTTTAATTGGATTTGAAACTCCTAGATCTTTTGAGATTCATTGAACTTTTCAATGGCATGTTTCAATCTCGACTGTGCCCTCTCAGGTTTTGTGACTGGGATGTCGAGGATCGCAAAACAAGGTGTGAATAACCATGCAAATATACTTGGTACTCTTAATATTTACCCCTCAATCGATGTGCCGGTTAACCACATGCGCTCTGTTGATACTATGATAAACATTAAGTTACCCTTTCCCTACCTTGTTAAATCATGTTAGTGTGTCGGTTAACCACATGCGCTCCACTAACCGACTTAAGCAAAGTGCAAAATGTAATTTCATGGGTTAGCACCAAATTCACATTTTCCTAAAGTAACTAAGATTGGGAATTTATAAAAATGTTTAGTTACTTTATATTTAGCATTAATACTTTTAATGAAGGGAGAATTCTAGTCCTTTTCCTACACGTTCGGCTAACGACCCTCCACCAGTCAAGGAAGCGGTGGGTGAGAGTGGACACGCATTAAATTTTCATTTTATAGGCAGTAACCTTATACCCCCTTATAGACCGACTTCGTGAAAGAGACCTATTAACGGTAAGACGAACTTTGATCTTAAACATATATGTTATTAACTTATAATACTATAAAGTATAAGGGTTGAATTTTAACTTTTAAAATTCTAAGGGTTTAACTTGGAATTAATGTATTCATGAGGGGAAACTTTACAAATTCCAAAACTTGAGGGCAAGTT
The DNA here is from genome assembly GCF_002870075.4 of Lactuca sativa. Classification (NCBI taxonomy): domain Eukaryota; kingdom Viridiplantae; phylum Streptophyta; class Magnoliopsida; order Asterales; family Asteraceae; genus Lactuca; species Lactuca sativa. Next base: position 147,400,074 of record NC_056629.2, read on the forward strand.
TTGAAAATTTCAAAAACTTTTCTATTCCATAACTTATGTGTTTAAAGTAGTTTTTAATAAAAAAAACTCTTCAAGTTCCATAACTTGAGAACAAGTTATGGAAGACTTTAAAGCATTTAAAAACATGAGACTCTTCATTTTTTATAACTTATGGAAATCTTATGAGTTTTAATAATCATAAATGTGACTTTTCATATAACTTGAGGACAAGTTAAAAAAACACATATTATGAACAATTTTTAGATGAATTTGATTGAAAACATATTATCACATAACTTTTCTATTAATCTAAAACAACTCATAAGAACAATATAATTCAAATCAAACAATTTTTCAAGAACATAGCTAATCACATAAACTAAAAGAAAGTCTTGAAACTTTGACAATTATCATTTATTTGGATGAGAATAAACATTACCATAACATCAAAATCAAGTTTTATGAAAAAAAAAACTTTGTGGTAATGATTCTAATCCAAAACAGGCCAAAAAACTAAAAAAACAAAATTTCACTAAACAGTCACCACCTCTTGGTAAATTCTACCACCTCGTGGTGAACTGGCAGATTCCAAAAAAAACAATTTCTCTTGTAAATAGCATCAAGTTTAATTGAAAACAAGTCTAGGCTCTGATACCACTGATGTGTTTTGAGCATTCTAACGCTCCTATGGTGTACATGCAACCCTAAATACCTTGGATCTAGGTTTTCTCTATTATACATGCATACTTGAACTTTCCAAGGTATTACCCTAACTAGCATACAATCATTAATACTTGGGTAATATAAACAAGTTAGAACACATACCTTTTCATGTAGCTTGATTCCATGGAGATTAAGAGTCTAGTGCCTCAAGTGTGACACCTCAAATGGTTCACACAACATCACCTACATCTTGGAATAACTTGAGAGAAAAGGTTCCTGTGCTCAAATTGGCTAGCCCTCATGTGTACACACACTAGTGCTAATTTCTTGAGCCATGGGGTCCTTATATATGGTGACTATTAGGGTTACACCATGTAACTCATGTCTTTCCATATTCTTCATGCTCCATGGGTTAAAACCTCAATGGAGTATCCATAGGTTACTCCATGGGTTTAGCCCAACATGAAGAACTATGGATCATAAGCCCACATATATAAGAATGAAGGATTTACACAATCAATCCCCATATATTTAATTAGTCTCCTTTTGATTACAAAATTAATTCCAAATTAATTCTTGATCAATACTAATTAAATAATATGATTTCATATTAATATATTAGAACTTATAATATATTAACACATCATAATTATCCTTTTCTCACAAAAGTCTATCCAAATTGTTCTGATGCCATGCAACCCAAATGGACCATGCCAATCGGGTCAAGTACATACCAATTATAGTTATGGACTTAGACACTAGTCCAAGAATAAGAACTCACAAGGAGAAAACAACAACTTATTTACGAATAATATATATTCAAATATTTTTATTTAAATATTAACTTTACACTCGGATTTCAGAGCAAACACAATTTCAACTAATTTTAGTTATGAATAAAACGAGGTATCTTTAAAATAAGTATGACCATTATACTTATACTTTTTGATCTTCGCACGTTTAAGACTACAAACCGGTTTCATGGAAAAATACAAGATTTTCTATGATAAACATCATTACTTTACAAGTAAACAGTTTACAAATTTGATTTTCTAAAAATAGATACAATTACTTACTGAAAACAATGCTTTACAGTAGAAAGAGTGGAACTAAGAACGTTTTTATGAAAGATTCAACACTTATTTACAAACTAGTATAACATAAAGAACCCCTAATTGTTAATTATATGATTCTTTAGCATATACATCAGAGTTATATATAAATAATATTCTACAGGAAGAGGGATGTGTGATTTCCGACTTACTTCCTGTTCCTTGTTTTGTTGTGGGCTTAGGGCAGAATCACCCAATCAACTGTCTGTTCGATATTACTCATATATAATTTGTATATATTAATTAATCATAGGACATAACAGTACGAGTCAAAACAATTATAGGAGTAAGAGCATCGAATCGCAAGTTATAAACATAAGAAACTTATACTTTTGGGTCCCAAAGTACTAAGCTTACGATTTATTTACTAAAAAAATATTGGATTTTCTAGAAGAACACAGTAACGTTTTCAATAACTGTCACAACTGAGAATTTCCAAGTCTAGAAACCAAGCCGAAAGAGTCATGTATGTGTAATAGTTGTAGCTATGCTATTATTTTGATATGGTGAGGTAATTTTTGGGAATTATACTACCCTAAACTCTCAAGAACAATGCAACCAAATGTGGTATTTGATTTATGTCAAAACTATTTATCACACAAAACATAAAACCAACATCTTAGAATTTATCCACTTTAGGAGCATGAACACTCCCCTAGGAAGCACTATGGCCATAAACTACACATTGTGGGATGAGTTTGGCTGTGAACTACTTCTCATAACCCACTTTGGCTGTAAACCTCCTCAAGCTACCAAACTTTGACCATAAACACCATTCTAGGCACCTTTAGGCCGTAAACCACCTTGTGTGGATTCCTTTTGGCCGTAAACCCCTTAATAGGATTCCTTTTGAGCGTAAACACTTGTTTAAGGTTCATTTAGACCGTGAACCTTTCTCCATTTCAAGGGTGTTCACGGATTGCGAGCTGTAAGTGATTATTTCCAATGCAAATCTCAATAAACTATGCATTACCCAACAGTAATCAAAGTAAATATCCTATCAACTCCTTGCCCCATATAAAAAGGGTCGTAAACCCTAGTCCACCATTCCCCAATTCATTTTACATTCTGTGAACTTCGTTAACTCTCCCAAGAAAGCTCAAGACTTAGTCCCAGAAAACCATTTTCTCCACAATCCTCTCTAGCCTTTGGTAAGTAATTCATGTCTAGTAATGGTTCACACATTTAATTAATGTGAATCTTCTACTCACACATAAATTGATGTGTTCACAATCCTATGCTAGCTAAAATCCTCAAGAGGTTCATCCCTCACTTCAAGTGTTCTAGGCTCTAACTCCTCATCACATCTCTTCAGCTACACTATCTTCTAACCAAGGTGAGCTTCCTACCCCTCTTTTGTTGCTTTTCATGGTTTTGGGGGAGGATACAAGTCAAGGTTTTGTTTAAGTCTTGATATACTTGCTTGTTATACATGTATGCCTAGTTATATATGTGTTAAATCTATGAAAACTCCAAATGAAATAGTCCTAGAATTCGACATTTTGTTCAAGTCTCAAGTGTTAGAACCATAATATACAAATGATGTATAGAATCAAAAACGAGTATGTTGCAAAATATGAGTTACAAATTCTTATGACAAAAACTCTAAGGATTTCCTAAAAATTTTCTTAAAACAAATTGTTGGACAAACTATTTGGAAGTGGTTAGAAAGTGGAAATAATAATATTTTTGGGGAACCATTTTCGGCCATATAAATATACAAGGACTATTTTGGATTATGGGGTAAATTTGGGAAGTCATTGGATATCTCAATTTTAAAGGACCAAAAATGAAGTTATTGGATAAACAAGGTCCTTTTTGAATATTTTCTCAATTATAAGGCTAAAATGAGTATTTTAGAAAAAAATGGGCCATTTTCAACAATTCACCAAGTTTTGGGCCACTTATGACACCTTTTGGCAAATATGGGTCTTATTTCATACTTTATAAAAAAAAGGCCATTTTTGCCAATACCGATAATATTAGGTCATTTTTGATAACTATGATTCCAAGTGGATTATCCTCAATAAACGAAAATGATAGATCTAGTCAACAAGTACAACTATTGTTATTTATTTAATAAATAATGGATTTGCACGATTTGCTCAAAAACTTGTTGGTATTCTAGTCAGACGAATCTCCAATGTACCTATATATATATATATATATATATATATATATATATATATATATATATATATATATATATTAGTGTATGCCTAAAGCCCTGTAAAAAGTTATAAACAGAGTCTCCTGGAGGGAGAGCGGGAATTTGTGTATAGATCTATATGGGGTTGACACCCCGCACCTTCGTTGTACGCTATAGCTAGACTAGCCAGTCTATGGTGACAAATGTCTTTAAACAAAGGCAGGCGCCTGAGAAATGCCAAGACAAGCCTCCGTCATATTAGTATGGTTATAACGACTCACTTAGAATATAACAGTGAATTGTTTAGAAATAAACATAAGTAACACCTTTCGACTATAATAACGATTGTTTGGATATTTTAAATGAAGCTTTTACCACACAAGTATTAGGGTTTTAATACTACTATTTTTACACATTCAGAAAATATAGGATTTTCTGGGGGAAAACGATTGTATACGATTCCAAAAACGATAAACTAATACACACTAGCAATTATACTTGATTGAATACGAGACCTACAACTATTTTGACAAAAAAATATTGGATTTTCTGGTTTTTCCAACTAACATAGATTTTTATACAAAATGCTTATGAACTCACCAACATATTTTATGTTGACGCTTTTCAAACGACTTGTATTCTCAAGAAATCAGTAAGCAGGTTTGTGAGTCGCGGATGCTGAATTATTTTGATGTAGTTTAAAATTTACTCACAATTGTTTCTTTTGTGTAATTCAAAAACATAAACATGATGTAAAATAATGTATTTTGATATATTGATGTATGATGTTTGGATTTTCTATGTTTCAATTATAATCAATTGTTATGATACTTCACAATGAAGTCACCCGCCTCCGGACGTTTTCGTTGCCTGGTTCGGGGGTGTGACAGATTGGTATCAGAGCATTGTTTATAGTGAACTAGTATATCTAGCCATAAAAGATATACAACTATAAATACAATGGGTCTAAAACATACTCTGATTAAAAGTAAACATACTTGCTGAAACCGTATCATAACAAGATCCAAACAAAATAACTCAAAGGTTGAACACTACAGTCAAACCTGGACAGTTAAGTAATCACATTTGGGATAAATATAGCCTGATCAACTATATTTATTTGAGATATGACCAACATGTGTTTGGGTGTGGTAGTGGTGTTGCAACAAGTCTAAAACTTCTCAACTCGTTATCCCAAAAGTTTTAAGAACCAAACATAAACAATTAAAATACTATAGGAGTATTTTGTCGCTTCAAAATTTTCTACACTCTTCTTATGCCCTATTCCCTAATCAGGTAAATGGAGGGTGGATCGACGAAGACCCAGAGGAAGAACCCATCGAAGAACTCGAGGAAGATGATATTAATGAAGAAGAAGAAGAGGATGATGTGTCAGATGCCGACTTTGAAGTCATCGACCCTCCTTACATCAACAGGGTACCTCCACATCGTCTGGGCCCCAATGGTCCTATGCCTCCATGGGCTCATGACATCCAGAGATGGAGAAGCCATTAACAACAACCACCTCCTTATGGGATGGAGCAAAGATTCTACGACCTTCGCCAGGGAGGACCCGCTCACCGCGCTCTACCGGACGTGGTCTGATGAATCGGAGAAATTTGCGATCAGGCTCAAGTGACCGTAGATTAGATGGTGCAGATGAGAGCTGCCTTGGAGCAAGCAAATTCTCACATCCAGGACCTTAAATGAGGCTATGTCCCAATGGAGCGCTTGATTGAAGACCTTACCGCTGCGCGAGCAGAGGTGAGAGAATTTCAGGTGTGACATGCTACTCTGGAGGAAAGGGTGCGTATCATTGAGCGTCGACTAGCTGAACTTCAGGGTGCATCCTCGTCGTCAGCCGCACCATCGAATGCTCCTCACCTCAAGTAGAACCCATTTTATTTGTTGTCGTTAACCACATAACCCTCTTTTGCTTATGAATGTACAATTAACTCTAAAAACTAAGTAACCACCCTCCTCGTCAAATCTATGTACTAGCAGACCTTGTTTCCTCTATGTACCAAATGCCTTTCGAAGGTAAATTTTCATGTGTGTACTAAGAAATTATCCTTAGTGCAACAGTTATGTGTTTTATGTCAAACGTGTCTGCTATGTTCTCTAACATTAGGTTGGGTTGCATAAGCAGACCACTGCGATCTCTAAACTATCACTGATATTTTAAACCATTGTATACTCATTATCCTTCTATTCCATGACAGATAGATGTCGAGGAGACAAATCCGTAAGAATAACAACACAGCACCACCACCGCCGCCTAGGCCGAATACGAATTCTACTACATTCCAAGCGGCAGTTTCAGCTGCGGTGATGGCAGCTCTCACCCACATACAAACTGGAAAAAAACGGTGGTGGGAAAGGTCAAGGGACGGGAAACTCCCACCAAGGGATGAATCAAGGGCCTGCAAAGGTCTGCTCCTACAAGGACTTTTCCAACACAGACCCCGCACTTTCAACGGGACTGGAGGGGTCATAGCTTTGAAACGATGGATCAAGAAGGTTGAGTTGATGTTCGAGATTTGCGAGTGTCCGAAAGGGAGTAAAGTGAAATTCGCAGCCTGCACATTCATTGATCAGGCTTTATCATGGTGGAACGGTCACATTGAGGCCATGACACTTCCCGTTGCAAACGCAATGTCCTGGGAAGAACTATAGGAGATGCTAATCGTTGAGTACTGCTCCCAAGGGGAGGTACAAAAGCTCAAACAACAACTATGGAACCTTATGGTGCAAAACTCGTACATTGACGCGTACATCTCGAGATTTAGCAAACTAGCTCCCTTGTTTCCTGGTATGATTACGTCTGAGGGAAAGAAGGTCGAAAGATTCATCTGGGGGTTGAAACCTCCCATTCAAGGTAACGTGATTGCCTCGAAACCCAAGACCTATGACAGTGCAAAGCACATAGCCAAGAAGCTTTTTGATCACAGCGACAACAAGAGTACCAAAGCGACCGAGGGAGAAAACAAGCAAGAGGAAGGAAGCAAGAAGAAATGGGAGAACAAGCGAAAAAAGGGATAGAAATCAGGATCGTCCTAGAAACCACAAACAGTAGCGGTCCATTCTGTTACCGCTCCAGTCGCACCAGCTCCACCCGCCCCAACTCCAACCACAATAGCGCCATCCAAGTCATACGCGGGTTCCAATACCAAGTGTGACAAGTGTAATTACCACCATTTCGGGGCATGTAAGGGTTCCACTGCACCAACTGCAATCGAAAAGGACATAATGTCCGATATTGCAGGATGCCCCCATAACAAAACAAGCAGCCCACTGATAACAATGCCGGAGCCAACCGTGCATGTTATGAATGCGGAGAAACCAGCCATTTTAAACGCAACTGCCCTAAGAACAACAATCAGAATGCAGGAAGGGTCCTAGCCATGGGACAGGGAGAGGCAGTGCAAGAGCCAAACGTGGTGACTTGTACGTTCCTCCTCAACAACTATTATGCGTGCATATTATTTGATAGTGGTGTTGAGCGGAGCTTTGTAAGTCACAAATTCAAACACCTACTCAATCAAACTCCCCACAAATTAAACGAAATTCACGGTCGAAATGGCCAATGGTAAAACAGAATCAACCAACGATATCTACGTAGGGTGCATATTAGCATTAAATAATCACTCATTCCCAATCAATTTGATGCTTGCTAATATTAGGAGCTTTGATGTGATTGTTGGCATGGATTGGTTGAGCCCCCACCATGCTGAAAATTATGTGTCACAAGAAGGCCGTTCGCCTTCACCTTCCCAACAACGAAACCCTAATAGTGTATGGCGATAAACCAAGCACAAACATCCAACTCATTTCTTGCATCCAATCACAAAAGTGCTTACATAAAAAGAATCACGCCTTTCTTGCTCATGTTGTGGATAAAACAAAGGAAGAGAAGAACATTAACGAATTGATCTTGTACCTGGAGCCACTCCAATCGCCAAATCACCTTACAGATTAGCTCCTGTCAAAATGCAAGAGTTATCTAGCCAACTAAGCGAACATCTCAACAAAGGATTCATCAGGCCGAGCTTTTCCCCTTGGGGAGCTCTGGTCCTGTTTGTCAAACAGAAAGACATATCTTTTAGGATGTGCATTGACTACTGGGAGTTAAACAGGATTACTGTCAAGAATCAATACCCACTCCCTCGAATCGATGATCTATTCGACCAGATCCAAGGAGCCAACTACTTCTCTAAGATATATCTGAGATCCGGATACCATCAACTAAGAGTCCGAGAGGAGGATATTTCGAAGGCTGCCTTCTGAAACCATTATGGGGATTTCGAATTCGTAGTCATGCATTTTGGCCTTAAAAATGCACCCGCAACCTTTATGGACCTGATGAACCTAGTCTGTTGGCCGTTTCTCAACAACTTTGTGATCGTTTTCATCGACGATATCGTCGTTTACTCTAAGAATGAGGAAGAGCACAGCCAATACCTATGTCAGATTTTGGGAACTCTAAGGGCGGAGAAGCTATATGCCAAATTTTCCAAATGCGAGTTCTGGATTCACAGAGTGGAATTCTTGGGTCATGTAGTCAGTGAAGAGGGAATACATGTGGATCCTACCAAAATCAAATCTATTGAGGGTTGGGCAACCCCAAGAACCCCAAATGAAATCCGACAATTTTTAGGTTTGCTGGTTATTACCGAAGGTTCATCCAGAATTTTTCCAAAATCGGGAAGCCTCTCACCACTCTCACACAGAAGGGTGTGCCCTTCCATTGGAATGTCAAGCAAGAAGCTGCCTTCCAAACCCTGAAGCAAGCCCTCTGCAATGCCCCTGTGTTGTCCTTGTCGTAGGGAACGGAAGATTTCGTAGTATATTACGATGCTTCTAATCAAGGGTTAGGTTGTGTGCTTATGCAGCGCGGAAAGGTGATAGCCTACGCATCTAAGCAACGAACGATCCACGAAGTAAACTATACCACCCACGATCTCGAGCTAGGAGTTGTGGTCTTCGCCCTAAAAATTTAGAGGCACTACCTATATGGTACAAAGTGCACCATTTTTACAGACCACAAGAGCCTTCAACACATTCTGAATCAAAAAGAATTGAACATGAGACAGCGGACATGGGTTGAGCTACTAAACGACTATGAATGCGAAATCAAGTGCCACCCAGGAAAGGTTAATGTGGTAGCTGATGCCTTAAGCCGAACTGAATACTCAAGTCGTCGAGTAAAGACGCTAACAATGACCATCCATTCCCATCTATCCTCACGAATCAAGGAGGCTTAATAGGAAGCCTTGAAACCGAAGAACGTCGCCAATGAAGCATTACGCAGAATGGAAAAGAATCTGATGGTCAAAGAAGATGGAGCTTATTACCTTATGGACCGGATCTGGACACCGAGAGTCGGTGGGTTCCAAGACGTGATAATGAATGAGGCTCACAAAACAAGGTACTTTATCCTTCCGGGTTCCGATAAGATGCACCTGGATATCAAACAACATTATTGGTGGCCGAATATAAAAGCATATATTACCACATATGTGGGCAAGTGTCTCACTTGTGCAAAAGTTAAGGTGGGAAGTTTTCCTCATTTTCCCAAGCTGTAAGAATTTTGCATAGGCATTATTTATATTAATATATCATACATGTTATTTTTCATGCTGATGTTTATGTTTCTTCTAGGTCTTTGCTCACGTCTCCCATGTTACCAACGACCTCAGGGTCTGTATCGATAAAGTCGAGTTTGTTCTAAAAGAATAGGAGAAGACATGGAGGATCACCAGTGAGGATCTTCTCCAAAGGGTAGAGTTGTTGAAAAAAAAAGTGGAAAAGGAGGAAGAGCATCTCGCGGATCTCGAGCAGTTGATCGCTGATGCGAAGACAAGTGCGGTGATAGCTATTCTGCAGGCTAAGATTAAGCTAGTTGAGGATCTAGAAAATGCAAGTTCTTGGGATGTGGAGAGATGGTGCAAGGCGTTGGCCAAACTAATCGATAAGCCTGTTGTCGCCAATCAGGATCATGTGTTGTTGTTGATCGGAGGAGGGGAGAAGAAGGACACGACCGATGATGACCAGACTAAGGTCTAGGCCTGCAAAAAAAACGGTTTAAATAGTTTTTGTTTTGTCAGTGATGTAAGACAATTAACCTTTTGGATGGGTTGATATGCAACCCTTCTTCTTTTCAATGACATGGTAGCATTTTCCTTTTATATCCCTTCATGGTTTTTTTGTACGCCTGTCATGATATTAAAATCCTTAGTATCCTGCAAGTAATCCTGAAACAGAATTTCTTTAGTAGTTTATTTCTAGCATATTTGAAATTAGATGATTTTAGTTTAGGACCCTAGAAATTTCATGATCTTTAAACATTATCTAATGCTCTTTGAGAATAAGGATAGATGGAACCTGATCATCTTCAACTTTTTCTTTAAGCTTCATGAGTTCTTCAATCCTAGGATTTACCGAGGATAAATCTCAACTTAGGAAAGAACTTCGGTTCACTACTGTGAATGAGGTTCCATACTAATGAAGGTCGATGAGGATCCTTATTGTGGAGAGAAAAAAAACTTGAGACACACCTGAACAACCGTTAGAACAAGTATAGTTGTGAAATAGTTAATCTCAAAGGATCATGAAAGCTCAACAATAATAATAAGTTAGAGTTAGAGAATTAGAAAGTTAGTTGCGGAAATGTAAGGAAATATAAATGACAGCTGGTGATATATCAAGTATACACATAAGTTGATTCATAACATGGAATGCATTTAGACCAAGTTAGTAAGCGAGATCAAACTTATTGATTAAGTCAAGAATGACTTGCTCCGAAGAGAAATAATATTTAGTTATGTTCTAGAGGATTTTGAGAATAAGAAGAGATTTAAGATGCATAATAGAGAGATGTAATAGATAGTCTTGAAGATCTTATAAAATGAGAAAGAATGAGCTCTATTTATAGAGACTCACAAATTACATTAGCCATGCAAAGCATACCGGACAAAAGAGTGTACACTAAGATAAACAGATAAAAGACTAATCTAACAAAGTAAGATAGTGACTGTGGATGCTGATGATTACGGATGTGGGAGCTGATCAATGATGACTGCGGATCTTGAGAGTTGTAGTAGACGAAGTTTAAGAGGGTCACTTCCATGATTCAACAATTTCCCCTAAGTGACCTCTTCAACTTTCCTTCATTTATCAAGTTTAAGGAACTTGATGAGAATCCACCAAAATTTTCTGACACTTTCCAACCATGTGATCCTCCTTAGAATTTCAAAGTTGACTTCAGCAGGGGTATGTTTGGATTTTTCCACAGCGATCCTGGAAACTTCGAGTTACTTCCTTGTGAGTCGATGCATTGCGGTCATAGGGATTAAATACTTGATTTCATTGTCCGTACGTTTGAAAATAATTCCAAGGTCAGGATAGTTGATTGCGCCAAGAGATCTTTCTTGAAATCCTTCGGTAAGAGTTAGAGCAGGATCAAGTGGTTGTAGATCAAACTTCTCTTCAAGAACCGGGTGAACCTCTACATCAATTTTGGCGAAGTCGCAGAGAGTTTCCTTAATAAAAGTATTTGCCCTCTCCAGTGCTATCTTCATCTTTGGATATTTTTCAGCTCTGTTCTGGAACACCTTAGCTATCAGGAAGACTTCCTCCGGATTCATGCAGGGGAAGTTAGCTTGGGTGCAGACATAGTCCTGATTCCTTCTTGTAAGAGTATATTGGATGAAGTCAGCTTTCATGAATTTTCGGGGCTTGAAGTTCTTAATTATGGATGGTCTATCATTATACCAGATTTTCTCTATGGAAGAAGCATGTTTGGCATGGAAACGATTGAGTCTTTCGAATTCCATGGGCAATCCTTTGTGATCAGGTAGGCTGCGGTCAAAGGGCTCTAATATAGCGAAGTATTTGGCATTTGGAGAGATTGGAACATCCTAGTATCCGTCAGAAGGAGGTTCAGCATAAGTGAGGTAAGGTTTGTAGTCATCATCCAGCAATCTTCAGTGGGGGTTAATCCAAGAATTTATTAAGGATTCATCCAAGCTGGTGTCGAAACTGAATTCTCTCCAGACTAGTTCAGCAAATTTAGCTATTTTCTAGTCAACTTTCTTCTATTTTGTAGTGGGAGAGTCATTGGAGCTTGCAGATGACATGTCGGGAGCTAAATTCTTGAGGTGAGGAGGAGTCTCAGGTCGTTCAGGAGAAGGAACGATTTTCTGTTGCGGTGGTGTTTGATGAGTAAATGGTTGCAGTGAGGGATTGTTTTCAGTTATGATGGGGGGGCTCCTATCATCAGATGGTTGTAGTGACGGTTGCAGAGTTGGAGCTTTTCGTGAGTACTCGGCTATTGCGGTGGTGATTCATTGAGTGCAGTTGTGAGCTTCTTATCTTGAGCTTGTTCTGAGCCTTCGTACAAATTCTTGAGAACTTCCCAGATCTCTTTTTCTAATTTTTAGTTTATGATAATGTCAAAGTTTTCAGGGCCAATTCCATAAAAGATTTCATAAAAAGCAACAACATCATTTTCCATTTTATCGAGATCATCTTTGGTGGGACGGTTCATGCCTGGTTGTCCTCCTCCTAGTCTGGCTGTGGTGCCATCAGTTTGAACTGGTGTAAGAACAGGAACATGTGGTCCTTCTTCTATAGAGGGCCATACATCTCTACCGAGTCTCCTTAAGTATCTTTCCATTCCCTGAGACTAGTGATGATATTCATTTGCCACCAATATTGGAGCTCGATTTGAGCCACCAACACTGTTGGAAACATTCAGAGATAATGTTTGTACCATTTTTCCTTGTTTTTTTGTTTTTTTAAAGAAATAAGCTCCACTTGTATATAAAGCCCTTTGAAAATCAGAGATTAGTTTTTCAAAAAGAAACCACTATGGCTCTGATACCAATTGTTGAGAGAAAAAAACTTGAGACACACTTGAAAAAACGTTAGAACAAGTATAGTTGCGGAATAGTTAATCTCAAAGGATCATGAAAGCTCAACAATAATAAAAAGTTAGAGTTAGATAATTAGAAAGTTAGTTGCAAAGATGTAAGGAAATATAAATGACAGCAGGTGATATATCAAGTATACACATAAGTTGATTCATAACATGGAATGCATTCAGACCAAGTTAGTAAGCGAGATCAAACTTAGTGATTAAGTCAAGAATGACTTGCTCCGAAGAGAAATAATATTCAGTTATGTTCTAGAGGATTTTGAGAGTAAGAAGAGATTTAAGATGCGTAATAGAGAGATGTAATAGATAGTCTTGAAGATCCTATAAAAATGAGAAAGAATGAGCTCTATTTATAGAGACTCACATATTACATTAGTCCTATCTATTAAGAGTAGCCATGCAAGGCATACTGGACAAAAGAGTGTACACTAAGATAAACAGATAAAAGACTAATCTAACAATGTAAGATAGTGACTGTGGATGCGGGAGCTGGTCAATAATGATTGCGGATCTTGAGAGTTGCGGTAGAAGAAGTTTAAGAGGGTCACTTCCATGATTCAACACTTAAAGGCAAGGATCCTTACTGTCAGTGATCCTTTGAAGACAAGGATCACATATTGGAAAGTTCTCCTTAGGATAACCTGTTTAGATTATAGACTTCGACAGGATTCTTGTGAAACATCGTAGGTTCAATGGATAACATGTTAATGTTATATTATGGGGAGGATCCCAACTTGTGGTATGATTCATGGGATAGATAACATGTAAATGTTACAATCCGACTCTATTCTCCAGGGAAAACTCCCAACATGTGATAACATGAAGATGTTATAGATCTTATGTAATTTCTGGGGCAGGATGCCTATCTTTGATAACATGAAAAAGTTATAAACCTTAAGTAATTATTGGGGTAAGATCCTATTTTTTGGATAACATGAAAATGTTATAAACCTTAACGATCTCAACTTGTGCTCAAAGAAAAGTGGGTTGCCAAGCCACTGAATCGTGAAATGATCCCCTTACCTGTATCCCACAGTTAGATATCATGTGTCCAAGCGAGTTGTATAAACCCTAGTTCGTGTTAAAGAGGTAATTAGCTCTTTAAACCTTAGAGGGAATTAAGTACCCCTAAACGTGGGAGAGATGATCAGTCTCTAGCTTGTGTATATGAGAGTTTAGAGATTACCTTGTTAAATATAATGGATTTTACCAAGTATTAAGATGTTGAGATCTTTATGTGTCAAGATCCTTGTGTTTCAGGGTGTTCAACCCTGAGGATCCTGATGTTTCAGGATCCTCAACCTGATGTTTCAAGATCTTCAGACTTGAGGATCCTTAATCGTACGTTGTTCTGCGTAGCAAACGTTAGCCAGGGGTGGGCGTTAGTCTAGCTAACGCCCCTCTGATGCTTAAGTTAGTAACATATTCGAGGAGAAAATAAGTAATCATGAAAATCTTAAGGTAAAGAACATGTGTACCTTGGTTTTGTTGTGGATCATTCAACCGTACGTACATGTAGTATGCTTTGAGGTGTAGAGCATTCCAGGATCTTGGCAGAACATCTCCTTCGAGTGTTGCTAGCCAATATGCTCTTTTTTCTACTTCAACATCTATAAGGTATGGTCCTTCCCATTTAGGAGCCAATTTTCCTGCACTGGGATCCTTGGTGTTTTGGAATGTTCTCCTTAATACTAAGTCTCCTAATTGAAACGTTTTGAGTCTTATATTCCTATTGTATGCCTTGGTGATTTTTTGTTGATGAGCAACAATGCGTATTTTGGCAAGATGCCTAAGCTCATCAACAGTGTCAATATCCCGTGCTAGGATCCCGTCGTTATTTTCTTGGTCTTGTAGTAAGTATCTTGCTGTCGGGATTACTGCTTCTATCCCAAACACCAAAGAATAGGGGGTCTTACTTGCGGCCACTTTGGAAGTGGTCCTATCTATCCACAAAACGACAGGAAGCTCTTCTGCCCATCTTCCCTTCTTTTTTTCAAGCCTTTTCTTCAAATTCTTAACTATGATTTTGTTGCTAGTCTCTGCTTGACCATTACCTTAGGTATGAACAAGAGTGTACATTATCATTTTGATTCCCTAGATTGTGCAAAAGTCTCTTGTTCTTTTACTTATAAATTGGGATCCATTGTCGCATATGATTTCAGCCAGGATCCCGAACCTGGTCAAGATATTACAATTAATAAACGAGACTACTTATTTGTCTCTTACCTGAATGAAAGCCTCATCTTCAATCCAATTTGAGAAGTAATCAATCATTACTAGCATGAAGAGTTTTCCTCCTGGGGCCACCGGTAATTTTACCACTATATCCATTCCCCATTTCATGAATAGCCATGGGGAGATAATTGGATGTAGAGGTTCTGTCGGTTGATGTAGGATGTTGCCATGTATTTGGCAGGCATCACACTTTTGAGCATGTAGAAAAGAATCTCTCTTCATAGTTGGCCAGTAGTATCATGTTCTTAGTATCTTGGAGCATAAAGATTTGACCCCAATATCAATGATGTAGTCTCCTTCATGTATGTCTTTCAAGACTTCTGCAGCCTCAAGATCTTCTAGGCGTCTAAGGTACAGACCTGCCATATATTTTTTTATAGAGATTTCCTTGGATCATCACAAATATTGAGACTCTTGTTCTGAATGCTCTCTCGCTTTTTTCTATTGCTGGGATCGTGCCATTTTGGAGATATTCCATATTGGGTTGGGTCCTTAATTGCGAACTTCTTCGAGGTTCCTGTCTATCGGGGTCCCCTTAAGGAAGGATCCTAGGGTCAGGATCTTCAATAGCTGTTATGCTTGTCGGATTTCATGATCTTCTGATTTATCTGAGAGGGTTTCTATGGTCGGGGTTATTATATGGGTTATAGGAATCTTTGTCTCTGGTGGGATTCTAAGGGAGGATCCTAAATTGGGTAATGAATCTGCTTTTGTGTTTTCTTCTCTGGGAACTTGGGTTAGGCTAAAGTTCTCGAAGTCAGAAGCTAATTGTTTTAGGATCTCTAGATATAATGCTAATCTTTCACCTTTCACTACATAAGATCCATTGAAGTGATTTGTTAGTAATAAAGAATCAAAAAATACCTAAAGATCCCTGATTTGAATATCCTTAGCAAATTGTAGTCCCATGATGAGTGATTCGTATTCTACTTCATTGTTGGTAGTGTTGAATTCACAACTAACTGCTTGGGGTAGGATGTCCCCATGTGGAGACTTTAGTATGATCCCTAACCCTGTTCCTTTTTTACTTGACACTCCATCTGTGAACAGTGTCCATTTTCCCAAGTGTTCATCATCTAGGAGTTGCTTGGCTTTCATTTTTACTTCATTTTGCAGATCATCACTAAAGTCAGCCACAAAGTCTGCTAATGCTTGTGATTTTATGGCTGATCTTGGTTCGTATCTGATGTAAAATGTGTTTAGCTTCACCGACCATTTTGACATTCTCCTTAACATTTCTAGTTTTCTCATAAAATTCTTAAGTGGATAATTATTTTTTACGTGTGTAGTATGTGTTTCAAAATAATGTCTTAGTTTAGTAGAAGGAGTTACTAAGACAAGAATTAATTTTTCAAGATGAGAGTATCTGGTCTCAGGATCCAGAATACTTTTACATACATAGTAGATAGGATGTTGATACCCGTTAAGATCCTTGGCCAAAATGGCACTTACCGCATTTGAAGATACTTAGAGGTAGAGAAGAAGTGGTTCTCCATATATAGGCTTTACTAGTAGTGGTGCAGATCTTAGATATCTTTTGAGTTCCTGGAAGGCTTTCTCGTGTTCCTCCTTCCACTCAAATTTCTAGTTCTTTTTCAAGATATGGTAAAAGGTCTTGCACCTTTCTGAGGATCTTGAAATGAACCTGTTGAGTGCTGCTACGCTTCTGGCTAGCCTTTGGATGTTCTTTGTCGAATATGGGGATCTTAACTCCATGATTGCTTTGATCTGTTCTAGTCTTGCTTCTATCCTTCTTTTGGTTACCATGTATCCAAGGAACTTTCTTGATTTCATTGGAAAGTGACATTTAAGTGGGCTCAACTTCATATTGTACTCGTCCAGGATGTCAAATGCTTCCTTAAGGTCTCTGAGGTGATCTTCGACTTTCATTGACTTCACTACCATGTCGTCAATATAAACTTCCATGGTATCCCCGAGCTTGTCTTTGAACATCTGATTCACCAACCTTTGATTTGCTGCACCAGCATTTTTAAGACCGAAGGGCATTGTAGTTCAACAATATATACATGTTGGTGTTATGAATGTCGTGTCTTCCTGATTGGATGGCTCAATCTGGATTTGTTGGAATTCTGCTAAGGCGTCCATGAAAGTTAAGAGCTTATGTCCATCCATCACGTCTATCATGGAGTCAATGTGTGGTAGGGAAAAAGGATCCATAGGACAAGCCTTATTAAGATCCGTGTAGTCTACAAACACTTGCCAATTTGTGCGACAACCACGTTAGCTATCCATCTTAGGAACTTCACTTATATGATCATCCATGTCTTGAGGAGCTTCTCTACCTCTTCTTGAATGATTTTGGTTCCTTTCGGGTGCAAACTTTCATCTCTTTTGGTGTATCGGTCTGAAAGAAGGATCAATATTAAGTTTTAAGAGTAATAATACTCTTGTCTATACCTATCATATCCTCGTGTTTCCATGCGAATGTCTTGCTTCTGGTTCTTAGGAACTTCAGTAGATCTTGTTCGATATGGTCAGGTATTGAGGATCCTATGAGAACTTTGGCTTCAGGATTCTCAATACCCAGGGGCACTTCCTTCATGTCTTGGTCCTTTGTTTCCAGAACATGTCGTGCCCCCTATCTTAATTGTTATGCTTGTTGAGGTCTGGTTGTAGATTTTATGGAGGTTTTATAACATTCTTTGGCTTCTAGTTGATCTCCCATGATCTTTATTGTCCCCCATGGAGTAGGCATTTTCACACATTGGTGATAAGTTGATGGCACTGCTTTCATCTCATGGATCCATGGCCTACCTAGTATCACATTATAAGAAGATAGGGTGTCAATAACACATAAATTTTGTATAGATTTTACCCCTTTAATGTATATTAGTAGCTTTCTTTCCCTAATTGTATGTTTTGTCTCCCTACTAAATCCTATAAGGACCAAGGATCTTTTAATTATCTCCGATTCAGGAATATCCATTGTTTTTAAAGTGTCTAGGAGTACTATGTTAACCGAGGATCCTTCGTCGACAATGATCCTTCTGAAGAAATGGTTAGCCATATATAATGGTATTACGAGTCCATCATGGTGAGGATCCTGAATTCCTTCCCTGTCCGTCTCATCTCATTGCTGACCCTGGTATTTCTCTGTGGCATGTCTTCCTTCTCGGTTTTAGAGACTTTGGCGTGTCTTTTCGCCTGAGAATAAGAGATACCATAGATGTTGGATCCTCCTGAGATAACGTTTATTATCTTAGCATCTGGGGGTGGAGATCCTAGTTTTTTTGGGATCTCATGATCATCCCGGATGTTCTCCATGGATTTTTGTCTTTTTCTCCCAAGGATTTCTTTGAGGTGTCTTGCTGAGGAGCTAGCTGATCTCTTTCCTTAGGGCTATACAGTCTTCCGTGATATGGTTGAAGTCTTCATGGTAAGCACACCAT
The DNA here is from genome assembly GCF_002870075.4 of Lactuca sativa. Classification (NCBI taxonomy): domain Eukaryota; kingdom Viridiplantae; phylum Streptophyta; class Magnoliopsida; order Asterales; family Asteraceae; genus Lactuca; species Lactuca sativa. Next base: position 147,418,560 of record NC_056629.2, read on the forward strand.
TTGGACTTTTCCTTCCAGGTGGTAGGTTTGTTATCTCTCTTCGGCCATCTCGCTTTATCTCCAAGATACTGAATAGCATGAATTATACCTTAGATATCCATAGAAAAACAATAGTCAATGATCTTAGGAACTTCTTCCTCTTCTCCCTCATCCTTGAGGGTGTTAACCTTGTGATGATCCGGTTTGGAATAAGGCTTCATTTTGTAGGATCTTGGAGTCGAGGATTCGGCCTTTTTGTTGGGATTCTCATATTGACTCGAAGGGTTGCTTCTCTTCTGAATTTCTCTATCCTCTTCGACCCTTATGAACCTCAATGTCCGACACCCGACCTCATCCAATCTCTTGCATGGGGTCATCTGATATGTCTATTTTATGAATGTGTTAAATTGTCATAATTATGTTGAATTGATGTGTAATTGTCCAAGAATGGCACTACTTTGATGAGTTGTTGAACTTCATATGCAAGTCAATATATCATACTAAAAGTAGGCGGAACCTGCAAGTAAAACGAATTGCTCAAGGAATGAAGAAATGTTGTCGGGAAAGTTGACCACTCTTCACTGCTATGACCATATCTCAAGTTCTGGAGCTCCGATTCACATGACTAAAGAAGTTCTGGAAACTAGACAAGATTTTCTACAACTTTCTTGTTTTGTGTTTCTGCTAGTTATGTCGTTTTGACCACCAAAACTTGCACGGAAGATGAAGGACGCCTCCAGGCGTCTAAGACGTCCTCTAGGACGTCCAGGTCAAATGGTCAGCAATTGGTCGTTAATTTAGAGCAGAAAAGAAGGGAGAGCCCCGTCGGCGTCTTACACAGCGTCTAAGACGTCCCCTAGGACGTCTTGGCGTTTTAGGGATGTCCCGTGTTGGAACGGTGTGTTTCGGAAAGTTTGGAAATCAAGGAAGGGCGTCCTAGAAGGCGTCTAAGACGTCTCCTAAGACGTTTGACATTTTTGGCCATTTTTAGTGTATTTCAAGGACGGCAGAAGGCATGAAAGGACGTACAAAGAACGCATGGGCATTATACACGACGTCTAAGACGGCTCCTGGGACGTCCAATGTCTCACATCGCTATGTTTCATTATTTTTTGTCTCACACTATAAATTGGGACTTGTGCATTTGTTTTTAGGGTTCCCACCTGCGATTTTAAGAGTTTTCCCTACGTTTTTAAGGCTTCTAAAACCCTTGGAAACATTTGGAAACACAAATCCATTCCATTTCAATCTGGATTCAAGGCAAGATTCGATTCAATTCATCATCAAGCAACATTTGAAGATCATTCAATCGGTGATTCTCATCAATTTTAGTAACTTTCAGAAACGATTACTTCTTCACAAGGTTCATTTGTTCCATATTTTGATAATCATTAGGTTACAATTGTTGGATGATTTTAAGTTTGTTTTTGAATTCTATTGTGCATTTGAATCATTTAATCAAAGTTATTGTTTTTATGAATTTAATGGAAGGCTAAACCATTAGGGTTACTTCCGGGGATGTTTATGACTTTTGGATGAACACACTTGATTATTACTTGATTCTAATTAATTCCAATTGTTATTTTATGCTTCACATGATGATCTTTTGGTAATAACGATTGAAATTGGGTTGTATGAAGTTGTTTGATGTCATAATTAAGATAGTTTATTGCCAATTTATCATTTGTTCCAAATTCAATTAGTTTAGGAATAAAGATAAGTGATTGAATCAACATATATTATTCCAATTTATGATATTGAATCTCAATATGGTAATAGGTAGTTGTAAGACATCTTATTGCTAGTTCACTAATTGTTCCCATTTCATTTAGACATAAAGGAGTAAGACAATTAGTTGAATGAACATATTATGTACCCAAAGTATGTGTTCCAAGTTAATAAACCCCAATTACATCTAAGTAATTGAATTAGGATTCTAAGGAAGAAAGCGTGTGAATCTAAAGTGTCTATAATTGAACCAGGAGTACTCAAGTTTTCTCATTGAGATTTTTATTTTTAATTAATAAATTTCCAAGCGTTTGTTTGAATTTTGTTTTAATCTTTTTTGTGACAATTGATAGTAATACTTTTCTTTTTATTGACTGCTTTGACACAAAGTTTAACCACGAACTCCTTGTGGATTCGACCCGACTTACCATATCTACTTAGGTTAGTTGGTTTATTTTTGACCAAGACAACGACCTCGATCAAAATTTGGCGCCGTTGCCGGGGAGATTGTGCGCTTGAGCTATTGTGTTTAAGTTGTTATAGTCTTTTACTTTCATTTTAAATTCTCGTTTGCAGTTCACGTTTTGTTTTATTTGTGTTGTGTAGGCACACCGTTGCATGCATACGAGACATGGCGGACGCTCTTCACCGCTTGCATTTGATCCGGAAATCGAACGAACAGCTCGCTCAAATCGGGTCGCCAGAAGGAACATCAACACTATGAGTGTAGATAATTCTGTTGTGGAAGATGTGGTCGAGGGGCGTGAGGATGCAGCCAACAATCCTCCACCACTAGCTCCTCAATTCCCAAACAACAACAATGGGAATAATGGGAATAACAACAATGTCGGTGCACCAATCATCCAACCAGTGCAACCACAACCAAATAGAAACAATCGTGGCCAAAATGGTGGGAATGGAGGAAATTGGGCACAAAATATGGGAGGCAATGTAGGAAACCACAACGGTGGTAATGTTAGAAATCAAAACCAAAATCCTAGAAATATTGGTCCTCAATTCGGTAATGATGGTAATGGTGGTAACGAGGATGACTGGGACTTTGATGATGGAAGTGACAACGGACTTGGTTGGAATCAGAACCACAACGATGGTAGCAGGAGAAATCAAGGCAATCGGGGTGGAAATGGGAACTACAACAATAATTGGAACAACCAGAATTTCCCCAATGGTGGCAACAATGACTACAATGATGGATTCGGAAATCAAGGCTTTGGGAATCAATATCGAAGGAATCCAAATGGTGGATTCAATAATGCAAATGGAGGATACTACAACGAAGGTAACCAATTCCCTCATCTTTATTTTCCGCAGCCTAATAGACAATCTGTGGCGTCTCATTTTCAGCCGGGAGAGTATGATGATGCTTCACCTATACTCTTCGCGGAAGGAAATGAGCATCATGTGGAAGTAAGACCACAACTAATTAGTGTCTTACCCGTCTTTAGAGGCCATAAAATTGATGATCCATACAATCACCTCTATGAGTTCCTTGCAATTGCTAACGCGAATACTCCGCGAGGAACTAATAGAGATTCATTTAGACTTCACTTATTTCCGTTCACTTTAAAAGAAAAAGCTAAGTATTGGTTCACTTCTCTTGCCCCCATAGTATTATTACTTGGGAGCAATTAAAAACTAAATTTTTGCAAGAGTTTTACCCTGCTAGTAAAACAACGGAAATAAGAAAAGCTATACAAGATTTTGCACAAAAACCCAATGAAGAATTTCATGATGCATTTAAACGCCTCAAGGAATTGTTGCGTTCATGTCCCCGTCATGAATTTCCCTGTTGGCAACTTGTACGTTTCTTTTATGATGGAGTCGACACTGCCAATCAAACCATGACTAATGCCTCGTCTGGCGGCACTATTATGATGCAAGATAGTGAAGACGCTTGGAGATTCTTGGAGCAGTTGAGTCATGGTTCAAAAACCAATTACTCAGCTAAGAAACGGGACAACCCAATTTCATCGGCTGCTTTAGTTGGACTAGACAAAAACTGGAAAAATGAAGTCAAATCTGATATTAATTCTTTAAATAAAAAATTTGACTTACTACTCTCTAGTCTAGGCATAGAGAAAGGTGTGTTTTTTCGCAGGGACAAAAGATATGTGTAAGTTGTGGAGATTCAGGACACATTGCAGATGAGTGCATGAGAAGTCAAGAGGAAATCAATCAAGTGCATGGCTATGGTCAATTCCAAAATAATCCACGATCATTCAATCGGAACTACAACAATAATGGGAATTTCAACAACAACAACCATCAAGGGAATTACCAAAACTAGAATCAGCCAAAACAGTTCCAACAGTCTAACTTTAACCAAGGTGGAACATCAAAGAAGGAGGAAACAGTTAGCAACAAGTTGGACAAAATCATGGAGTTTATAACTCAAACATACCAAAAAGCTGACACCAACTCCAAATCCATAGCTGCTATCGAGAAGCAGATTGCTCAACTGGCGGAGCAAATTGGGAAAAGAGAAGATGGCAAGTTTCCAAGCACCACAACAGTCAACCCATCTCACACCCAAAGACCCGGAAAAGAGCATCAAGTGAACGAGGTAATCACCTTGCGTAGTGGGAAAAAGGTTGACAACAAGGTAAGTGCTCCTACCTTAGATAATGACAGTGACACTGAAGTCATCTTTGACGAAAAAGAAGAGTTTGAGAAAGGTTTCAAATCTAAAAATCAAAAAGTAGTTAAGGGTAAAGATGACTCTAAAGTTGGGGAGCATGGTGTGGAGGTTAATACCGCACCATACCCTTCGGCTTTAGAGAAACCGGCATCCTTCCCTTTTGGGAAGCGAGGGCCGAAAATGGAAGACATGTGGGATTTATTTAGTCAAGTTAAAATAAATATCCCGTTAGTCAAACTTATTAAGGAGGTACCTTCTTATGCTAAGTTTTTTAAGGATTTGTGTGTTCAAAAACGCAAACTCCAAGCACACCTCCCTAAAAAGATTGACTTAACCGAGCATGCGAGTTCCATAATATCAAATAAACCTCCACCCAAGCTTAAGGATCCCGGGGCGCCTTTAATTTCTGTTACCCTAGGTAATATTAATATCAAAACGGCGCTCCTTGATCTTGGAGCTAGTGTTAATATAATCCCAGGAAATCTTTTTGATCAACATGACTTAGGCACTTTAGAACAAACTGATATTATTTTGCGATTGGCCGATAAGTCAACAAAAATTCCCCGGGGTATATTATCATATGTCATCATTAAGGTGGAAGATTTTTATTACCCAGTTGATTTTCTTGTTCTTGACACTGAAAGCACCTATAAAGAAAGTCAACCTTTTATTATTTTGGGTCGCCCGTTTTTAGCAACAATAAATGCACAAATTAATTGTAGAACGGGTGCCATGGATATCTCTTTTGGAAATAAAAAACTTAGAATTAATATTTTTAATACGTTTCCTAACTCACCATCAGATTATGAATGTTATCGTGTAGATGTGGTTGATGACTTAGTGCATCAATTCACTCCTAAAATCTTACACCCCGATCCGTTGGAGTTTTTTCTTTCTAATGGCAGGGATGAAGTTTTAGAGTTGGATGACATCAAGATGGTTGAGGAGGCATTTGAAAATTCTATTGAGCAAGAGAGGCCACCATGGAGTTATCAAGTTGAAAAATTGCCAACAAGTTTTTCGGACCCACTTAAGCCATCTTTGAAGGAGCCACCCACTCTTGAACTTAAAACTCTTCCTTCACATCTTAAATACTCTTTTTTAGGATCTAATGAGAACTTACCAATTATCATATCTTCTGATTTGACAGGTCCACAGGAGGAAGCATTACTGAAGGTGCTTTCCAAGTACAAGGGAGCAATTGGATGGACCATAGCAGACTTGAAGGGAATTAGTCCAGCCACATGTATGCATCGAATCATCACTGAAGCTGGAGCAAAGCCATCCCAAGATGCACAACGAAGGCTCAACCCAAATCTACGAGAAGTTGTTAAAAAGGAGGTGCTGAAATGGCTTGATGCGGGTATTATCTGCCCAATATCTTATAGTGATTGGGTGAGCCCGCCACAGACAGTGCCAAAGAATTTGGGCATTACAGTGGTAGATACAGAAGATGGAGAGAAGATCTCAACAAGACTGGTCACTGGATGGAGAGTTTGCATCGACTATCGCAAACTCAATGCTGCAACATCAAAGGACCACTTTCCTCTCCCTTTTATTGATCAAATAATTGAGAAATTGTCCGGTAAAAAGTTTTATTGATTTTTGGATGGATACCCGGGGTATAATCAAATTGCCATCCACCCCAAGGATCAATCCAAAACCACATTCACGTGTCCCTATGGTACTTTTGCTTTCCGAAGGATGCCATTTGGTTTGTGTAATTCCCCTACCACATTTCAAAGATGTATGATGGCTATTTTTTCAGACATGGTGGGGGATGCATTAGAAATTTTCATGGATGATTTTTCTATTTTTGGATCATCTTTTGAGACATGTTTAGACCAATTAGAAAATTTTTTGAAACGTTGTATTGAGTCTAATTTGGTTTTAAGTTAGGAGAAGAGTCATTTTATGGTAAAAGAGGGGATTGTACTTGGTCATGTTGTCTCCGAGCGTGGTTTTGAAGTCGACCGGGCCAAAGTACAAATTATTTCTACTCTTCCCCCATCAACTTCGGTAAAAGGCGTCCGTTCTTTTCTTGGATATGTCGGCTTTTATCGAAGATTTATTAAGGATTTTAGTGCAATCTCAAAACCTCTTTGTAATTTACTTTTAAAAGATGCACCATTTTCCTTTGATAAAGCATGTCTTGAATCTTTTACCACATTAAAGAACAAACTTGTTGAAGCCCCTATCTTGCAATCACTCGATTGGAATTTACCTTTCGAAATTATGTGTGATGCGAGTGATTACGTGGTAGGGGTAGTTTTGGGACAACGGGTGAATAAAAAACCCGTTGCAATTTGTTATGCGAGCAAAACTTTTTCAGATGCACAATTAAATTACACTACTACCGAAAAAGAGTTGCTTGACAAATTTAGACGTGTTTGTACTTGACAAATTTAGATCTTACATATGGGGATCTAAAGTTGTAATATTTACCGACCATAGTGCCATTCGCCACCTCTTGGAAAAGAAGGATGCCAAACCACGTCTCATAAGATGGATCCTTCTTCTTCAAGAGTTTGATCTTGAAATTCGGGACAAAAAGGGTTTCGAAAATGTTGTGGCGGATTATTTATCTAGAATAACTAATAATGATAACTCAATGGAAGTTATTCAAGAAAACTTTCCGGATGAACATATTCTTGCTATCAAAACTATACCATGGTTTGCTAATTTAGTGAATTACTTTGGGACAGGGGAAACTCCATCGTATTGGAATGCTCAACAAAGTTGGTTCTTCCACTCTCAAACAAAATACTACATATGGGAGGAACCGGATCTTTTCAAAATTGGAGCGGATCAAGTGATTAGGAGATGTGTACCACATACGGAGCAAGAAGACATTCTTCGACACTCCCATTCATATGCATGTGGAGGACATTTTAGTGCCAAAAAGACAGGGCGTCGAGTTCTACAAAGCGGTTTTTTATGGCCCTCTATTTTTAAAGATGCACGTTCATTCGTTAAAGCTTGTATTCGTTGCCAACAAGTTGGGGGGATCTCACGACGGGACATGATGCCAATGACCCAAATTTTAGTAGTTGAAATTTTTGAAGTATGGCGCATTGACTTTATGGGCCCGTTCCCCACTTCTTTTAGCAATCTATACATTCTTGTAGCTATTGATTATGTATCAAAATGGGTCGAAGTCGAGGCTACACGCACGGATGACCATAGTGTTGTTTGTAAATTTGTTAAAAAGAACATATTTTCTAGACACGGAATCCCTCGAACTATTATTAGTGACGGGGGCTCCCATTTTAAAAATTGGCATTTTGCAAAGTTACTTAAACACTATGGTGTCACTCATAGGATTGCTACTCCATATCACCCACAAACAAGTGGACAAGTAAAGGTATCAAACAGGGAAATAAAATGCATCTTGGAAAAGACTGTTCGTCCCGACCGAAAAAATTGGTCCCTAAGATTAGATGATGCATTATGGGCATATCGAACAGCCTATAAGACGCCCATTGGAATGTCCCCGTATCGGCTTGTTTATGGTAAGCCATGCCATCTCCCGGTGGAGTTGGAACACCATGCCATGTGGGCCATAAAAAATGCTAATTTTGAATTGAGTGATGCAGGTACGGAAATAAAACTCCAACTTGTTGAATTGGAAGAAATTCGAAATGAAGCTTACGAAAGCTTAAAAATCTATAAAGAAAAGACGAAAGCATTTCACGATCGACACATTGTCCGGAAACAATTCTTTGAAGGACAATTGGTGTGGCTATTTAACTCTCGTCTCAAACTCTTCCCCGGAAAGCTTCGGAGTAAATGGAGTGGACCATTTGTGGTGACAAATGTAGCGGATCATGGTGCCATTGAAATCAAGGACACGAAAGGCGGTGAACCATTCAAGGTAAACGGACAAAGACTCAAACCATACATTCGAATGATAGATGGCGAAACGACACTCGTTGAGAAAACAACGCTCGAGGTACCTCAATATTCAGATGCAACATAGTCGAGGTAAACCGTCCGGCTGAGGATGTAAAACTTAGCGCTTTTCGGGAGGCAACCCGCGGTTTGGTGTGTTTTTACTTTTATTTTTCGTTTTGTGTGTTTTAATTTTTTGTATCGAGGACGATCCAAGGTTTAAAGTTGGGGAGGGGGTATTTGACTTTTTTTTATTAATATATATATATATATATATATATATATATATATATATATATATATATATAAATTAAAAAAAATCTCAGGCGTCCTAGGAGTCGTCTTAGACGCCGTCAGGCTCTTAATTTTTCCCCCCGATGAAAACCCTTTGCAAAATTACAAAAACGCCCCTGTTTGAGAGAGACGTCCTAGGAGGCGTCTAAGACGTCGGCTAGGACGCCGACGCGTTTTAGCACCCGTTTTATGCCATTTTCTGCATAAATGTTAGTCTCCTTCTTCTCTAAACTGCCATAGCCGAATACTCACTAGTTTTTGTCCATTTTCTTCCATTCTTGGCCAAAACTCAACCAAAATTCGTGATTTTTGTTGCAATCTTCAAGAAATCAAGTAAGAAACATCACATTGCAAGATTCACACACTCTAATCACTTATTTGGGGCAGATTTCAAAACCCAAAAAACTAGGGTTTCGAATTTTTGACTTATTTTGGGTTTTTGTTTCAAGTTCTTGGTTCTTCTTCACTAGAAACACAATTTCAACAAGGTATGTGCTTCAAAACCCATCTTTTAGTTGAATTTCGAAATTTTTGCATGTATGTTCATATATGTTTGAAATTTTGAAAAAGATGAAGAATATGATATATATATATATATATATATATATATATATATATATATATATATTGGTATGAATTCTTGTGAATTAGTGTTTGTAGTTGTTAGAAGTATGTTCCAAACAAGTTGCATGTGTCATTGTGAATTTTTTTGGAAATTGAATGTTTATTAATTTCAAAAAAAATCATTGTTATGTTTACATTTGTGCTTAGATTAAAATTCAAGTTTTTAGGAAATTTTTAGAATGACACTGAATTTTGACACTGCATTATTAGTTTGAATATTTACTGGTTACAAGTTATGTTTTGGTTTCAGTTAGAACTTGTCAGTTGCAGTTAAACTTGGGTTTATCTATGTTTTACTGATTGGATAAATTTTTGAAAAATATTTAGTTACTAAAAACATAACAGGACTTAAAACAGTTATTTATTTAGACTGAATTTATTTTAACTTTGCTTGGAACAACTTGCCAACTGGATTATTGTTTTATTTTTGTGACATTTGATATGTTTAATGGCAAGTTTTGTTTTGTGGTTTTGTGTGTGGTTGATTTTGCAGATGCCAGCAAAGAGATCAAGGGTAGCATCATCAAGTAGTGCAGCCAGACAACCAGCTAGACAGCCGGAGCCGAGTGTGCATGTGGCCTTTGACCCACAGTACCAGACATTGCATGAGCATCCAGACAACATTCGCCCAGCAGTTTACGAGGCGACTCATCCGATTACGGGTTTTATTGTAGAGTACATGGTGGAGCGACCGAGCTTCACTAGGTACAATATTGTGGAGACGTTTGATCGCTACGGATGGGGTGGAGTGTTGGACTTCAATCCCACACAGATTTATGTTGATATAGTGCGGGAATGGATGAGGACACTTCGACGTGTCGAGGTGCCTGGTAGGCCGAAGGAGTTGTAGCTGATTGGGACGGTTCGTACTCACGATATAGTGATGACTGTGCAGGGTATTCGGGACATGTTTCATGTAAACACTGGATATCATCTGCATGATCTTGAGAATCAGCCGACTGAGTATAGATGTATTGACACGAGGGGGGTAACCTTGGGGTTAGCATGACAGAAGTATACCGTACAGCATTCCATGAGGGGAGGAGGGTATACGACATATTTCGCGAATTAGTACCCTTAGCAAAGGCATTGCATAACATTATCACGGGAAATGTGAACCCAAGGAATAGTGATCCCAGGGCGGTGAGGACACAAGATTTATATGTATTATATGGATTGATGACAGGATCCATATTTATTTCTTATGCATATAATGCTATGTGCAATATATGGTCCTGTTTTGATATCCAGCACAGAGTCACCACCCCCCATGTCGCCCTGATATCGACATATGTGACTAGGGAGCTGGGGAATAGGATCAGGGTCCCACGAGTTACATCATATCTGCGTATCCTTCGTCCTACTGCTACCTCTTTCAGACATATCTCATTCATGTTGAAAATGGGAGACATATTCTGATGGATTCTGCCACAAACCTGACATACACGGCACCACTCGGAGTGGGGGATGAGGAGCCATTCGTTGGTGATGTTTAGGAGGATCATCAGCAGCAACAGGGACAAGCAGCAGGTCAGGGATGGAACATGCAGACAGCTTGGGAGGACTTTGTGGGGAGGCAAAATATGCATAATCAGGAGGTGCAGTCTTGGATGGGGAAAACAGATATATGGATGGAGGGTGTCGACACGGCACTAGTTGATCTTACTGAGCAGATGCGACAGGTTGGCATTACAGCTAGCAACACTTATAGTGTTGCCACTCGTCAGCTATACCAGCAGGAGTATTATGCAGATGCCGCCTATAGACAGAGTCGTTTCCAGTATGAACCGATGGACATTGATCAGCCACAGTATCGATACCGAGCTCCAGCTCCGGTCTTCTACCGATCCGGGGATCCGAGCAACTATCCACCACCATCCGAGTATGAGCAATCGCTCCAGAAAGCTTTGGGAAACCAACTAGATATGAGCACTGTCTACCACCCTCAGACGGATGGCCAAAGAGAGTGAACCATTCAAACTCTGGAAGACATGCTCCAGGCATGTGTAATAGACTTTGGAAAAGCTTGGAATACTCAGCTGCCCCTCATCAAATTCTCATACAACAACAACTACCACACGAGTATAGGAGTCGCCCCCTTTGAGGCCTTGTATGGCCGGAAGTGCAGATCGCCCCTCTACTGGGTAGAGGTGGGAGAAACATAGCTAGAAAAAGGAAAACGTCCAATAGCACACTCACTAGACCCGAGATTATTTGAGAAACCACGAAAAAGATAACCTAAATTCGAGCACGACTCCAAGCATCGCCGGACCAACAAAAGAGTTATGCAGATAAAAGGCGAAAGCCTATGGAATTCCAGGTGGGGGACCGAGTGCTATTAAAAGTCTCCCCTTGGAAAGGGATGATACGATTTGGAAAAAGAGGTAAACTAGATCCCCAATACATTAGACCATTCGAGATCCTTGCACGAATCGATCCAATAGCCTACAAACTCCAACTACCCTCCGGACTCAGTAATGTACACCCTGTATTCCATGTGTCAAATCTAAAGAAGTGCCTATCAGACGAAACCCTCATAGTTCCGCTAGATGATATCGAAGTGAACGAGAACCTTCTATTCGTCGAGCAGCCTTTCGGGATTATGGATAGAGAAGTCAAACGCACGAAATAAAGCCGCATCCCCATTGTGAAGGTTAGATGGAACGCCAAGCGCGAACCGGAATTCACATGGGAGTGTGAGGATCAAATGATGCAGAAATACCCTCATCTCTTCGCTAGTCCGTAAGAATGACTTCTAAAGAATTTCGAGACGAAATTCCCTCTAACGGGGGGATGATGTCACAACTGAGAATTTCCAAGTCTAGAAACCAAGCCAAAAGAGTCATGTATGTGTAATAGTTGTAGATATGATATTATTATGATATGGTAAGGTAATTTTTGGGAATTATACTACCCTAAACTCTCATGAACAATGCAACCAAATGTGGTATTTGATTTATGTCAAAACTATTTATCACACAAACCATAAATCCAACATCTTAGAATTTATCTACTTTAGCACCATGAAGACACCCCTAGGAAGCACTATAGCCATAAACTACACTTTGTGGGATGATTTTGGCCGTGAACTACTTCCCATAACCCACTATGGCCGTAAACCTCCTCAAGCCACCAAACATTGACCATAAACACCATTCTAGGCACCTTTAGGCCATAAACCACCTTGTGTGGATTTCTTTTGGCCGTAAACCCCATAAGGGATTCCTTTTGATTGTGAACAGTTGTTTAAGGTCCATTTAGACCGTGAACCTTTCCCCATTTCAAGGGTGTTTACGGATTGTGAGCTGTAAGTGATTATTTCCAATGAAAATCTCAATAAACCATGCATTACCTAACAATAATCAAAGTAAACATCCTATCAAAATCCTTACCCCATATAAAAAGGGTCGTAAACCCCATTCCCTCATTCCACAATTCATTTTACATTCTATGAACTTCATGAACTCTCCCAAGAAAGCTCAAGATTTAGTCCCAGAAAACCATTTTCTTCACAATCCTCTCTAGCCTTTGGTAATTAATTCATGCCTTGTAATGGTTCATACATTTAATTAATGTGAATCTTCTACTCACACATAAATTTATGTGTTCACAATCCTATGCTAGCTAAAATCCTCAAGAGGTTCATCCCACACTTGAATACTTTTGCACAGGTGTTAGTTATAGACAAAATATGACCGTTATAAATATAATAAAAATAATAACGGTAATTAGCCGGGATCTTGAGGTAGTCGAGGATCCTGGACATTTGATGATCCTGAATATTGTAAGGATCCTGGCCCTAACACATTGAATGACTAAACGATCTTTTAACTTATCAATGGTTCCATTAACTTTCATTTTCTTTTTGAAGATCCATTTACATCTAAGTGGTTTAAAACCTGGAGGCAAATCTGATAACACCCAAGTGTTATTCTCAAGTATTGAAGATATTTCATCATTAATTGTTTTCTTCCAAAAAGCAACACCTTGAGACTACATAGCCTCTTTACATGTCTTACGATCATCTTCTATATTACAATAATAAGCATATTGAGAGCCAATTTCATCTTTCGATTCTTCCACTAAATATACTTGAAAGTCAGAACCAAAATCCTTGGCTATTCGACCTCCTTGCTTTTCCGGATTTCTTTTTTTTCCGTTTCATCAACATCATCCAATTTTTCTAATTTTGGCACTTCACTAGTGCTAGGAATTAGATCCATAGGCCTAACCATTGATGAAAATCTCATATCATAAAAAATCGCATCACACGATTCAATCATAGTGTGAATCAACACATGATCATTAGGTTCCATTACATAGAACCTATAAGCCTTGGAATGCTCAACATATACTAGGAAATTAAGAGAAGTACCACTAACAAAATTCTTACACATATCATGTACTAATATTACATCATATAGTTTAACAAACATTCCATAAATAAATTCTAAATTAACCATGCCAATTCCACAGATTGGTGCACTCGACTCGTTTCCCATATGTAACATGGAACCATCAACCACCGGTGTCAATTTCTCAAACCACTGTTGCTCCATGCAAACACTATTTGTTACACTCGATTCGATCCACCATGCATAATCATCATCCTGTACATAACAACATTCATGAATGTGAGAAACATAATGTGTAACATAGTTCTAAATAGAATTATCACAGTTAGTTAAAGTTTTATCTCTTTTTGGAAGACTTTGATTTTTCTACCGTTTTCCACCATTTCCATTTCCATTTCTATTCCTACTTCCACTAGAACCATCAGTTAGTTTCACATGACAATCATGCTTCCTATGACCAACTCAATGACATCTCCAACACACGAATTCAGTGGAATTTTTGTTGTTGGATCTTTTGGGTCCATAAAACTTGTGTTTCTTTCCTTTTCAATTCTTATTGGAGTTTGTTTTCATGTCATCAACCATATTAACATAGGGTTATCCATATTCAAACTTTCCATTATTTTTGGCATTCTCTTGCACCTAAAAAAAGATTCTTCTATGCGTAAGTGACTACCCAATTGAACCAAATATAGTTCCTTTTTTTTATGTTTAAAATTATGTTTGACATCCTTCCATTATTGTCTTTGAATTAACCATCTTAAAGTTATTGAAGTCGCTCAGTAAGAACTTCTTACTATAAGCATCTTAAATGATATAGTTTTATTCAAGGGAATTTCATAATGCATTCACACTTTCAACATTTTGGTAGATATCACAACAAGGAATAAAACTTATTGTTTAGAATGTGTCCTCTACAGATATGATCGTCGTTCTCCTACTTACTATGATTCCAAGTTTGTTCCGGTGTCTCATCATCCACTCCTTCATGCATTGGAATATGTAACACGTACCCCACATTCATTGTTGTCAACAAAAATTTCATCTTATTTTGCTAGCATCTGAAATTATTCCCTTCGAACTTATTGTCACACTCCTAAACCGAAACAGCGGAAACATTCGGGCGTGGAGGACGTCATGAACAGTATCACAATAATTGTATAATAGTAATCAACCATTGCATTAATAACATAGTATTTTCATTGTGTTCATAACATTTCTTGTTTAACATTAAAACTATAGCAAAAGACAAGACATGAAAGCTACTATGCTCCATCAATGAAACGCCTGAGAGGGTACTTGTCTACTAATTTCCCTAAGAATACAAGTCGTTTAAAAAAGTGTCAACATTTAAGTTGGTGAGTTCATAAGAATTTTGTTTGAAAAGGGTATGTTCTTTGTTATTGTCACACCCCCGAACCAAGCGGCGAAAACGTCCGGAGGCGGGTGACTTCATTGTGCAGTATCATAACAATTGATTATAATTGAAACATAGGAAATCCAAACATCATACATCAATATATCAAACATACATTGTTTTACATCATGTTTATATTTTTGAATTACATAAAAGAAACAATGGTGAGTAAATTTCAAACTACATCAAAATAATTCAACATCCGCGGCTCACAAACCTGCTTACTGATTTCCTGAGAATACAAGTCGTTTGAAAAGCGTCAACATAAAATATGTTGGTGTGTTCATAATCATTTTGTATAAAAATCTTTGTTAGTTGGAAAAACCAGAAAATCCAATATTTTCTTGTCAAAATAGTTGTAGGTCTCGTTTTCAATCAAGTATAATTGCTTGTGTGTATTAGTTTATCGTTTTCGGAATCGTATACAATCATTTTCCCCAGAAAATCCTATATTTTCTGAATGTGTAAAAATAGTAGTATTAAAACCCTAATACTTTTGTGGTAAAAGCTTCATTTAAAATATCCAACAATCATTATTATAGTCGAAAGGGGTTACTTATGTTTATTTCTAAACAATTCACTGTTATATTCTAAGTGAGTCGTTATAACCATACTAATATGACGGAGGCCTGTCTTGGCATTTCTCAGGCGCCCGCGTTTGTTTAAATACATTTGTCACCCTAGATTGGCCGGTCTAGCTATAGTGAACAACGAAGGTGCGGCGTGTCAACCCCGTATAGATCTATACACAAATTCCCGCTCTCCCTCCAAAAGACTCTGCTTATAACTTTTTACAGGGCTTTAGGCGTACGCTAATATATATATATATATATATATATACATATATATATATATATATATATATATATATATATATATATATATATATATATATACACATTGGAGATTTGTCTAACTAGAATACCAACAGGTTTTTGAGCAAAGCGTGAAAATCCACTATTTATTAAATAAATAACAATAGTTGTACTCCTTGACTAGATCTATGGTTTTCGTTTATTGAGGATAATCCACTTGGAATCATAGTTATAAAAAATGACCCAATATTATCGGTATTGGTAAAAATGACCTTTTTTTATAAAGTATGAAATAAGACCCATATTTTCCAAAAGGTGTTATAAGTGGCCCAAAACTTGGTGAATTGTTGAAAATGGCCCATTTCTTCTAAAATACTCATTTTAGGCTTATAATAGAGAAAATATTCAAATAGGCCCTTGTTTATCCGAAAACTTCATTTTTGGTCTTTTAAAATTGAGATGTCCAATGATTTCCCAAATTTACCCCATAATCCAAAATAGTCCTTGTATATTTATATGGCCAAAAATGGTCCCCCAAAAATATAATTATTTCCACTTTCTAAGCACTTCCAAATAGTTTGTCCAACAATTTTTTTTAAGAAATTTTTTAGGAAATCCTTAGAGTTTTTGTCATAAGTGTTTGTAACTCATATTTTGTAACATACTAGTTTTTGATTCTATACATCATTGATATATTATGGTTCTAATACTTGAGACTTGCACAAAATTTCGAATTCTAGGACTATTTCATTTGGAGTTTTCATCGATTTAACGCATATATAACTAGGCATACATGTATAACAAGCAAGTATATCAAGACTTAAACAAAACCTTGACTTGTATCCTCCCCCAAAACCATGAAAAGCAACAAAAGAGGGGTATGAAGCTCACCTTGGTTAGAAAATAGTGTAGGTGAAGAGATGTGATGAGGAGTTAGAGCCTAGAACACTTGAAGTGTGGGATGAACCTCTTGAGGATTTTAGCTAGCATTGGATTGTGAACACATAAATTTATGTGTGAGTAGAAGATTCACATTAATTAAATGTATGAACCATTACAAGGCATGAATTAATTACCAAAGGCTAGAGAGGATTGTGAAGAAAATGGTTTTCTGGGACTAAATCTTGAGCTTTCTTGGGAGAGTTCATGAAGTTCATAGAATGTAAAATGAATTGTGGAATGAGGGAATGGGGTTTACGACCCTTTTTATATGGGGTAAGGATTTTGATAGGATGTTTACTTTGATTATTGTTAGGTAATGCATGGTTTATTGAGATTTTCATTGGAAATAATCACTTACAGCTCACAATCCGTAAACACCCTTGAAATGGGGAAAGGTTCACGGTCTAAATGGACCTTAAACAACTGTTCACAATCAAAAGGAATCCCTTATGGGGTTTACGGCCAAAAGAAATCCACACAAGGTGGTTTATGGCCTAAAGGTGCCTAGAATGGTGTTTATGGTCAATGTTTGGTGGCTTGAGGAGGTTTACGGCCATAGTGGGTTATGGGAAGTAGTTCACGGCCAAAATCATCCCACAAAGTGTAGTTTATGGCTATAGTGCTTCCTAGGGGTGTCTTCATGGTGCTAAAGTAGATAAATTCTAAGATGTTGGATTTATGGTTTGTGTGATAAATAGTTTTGACATAAATCAAATACCACATTTGGTTGCATTGTTCATGAGAGTTTAGGGTAGTATAATTCCCAAAAATTACCTTACCATTTCATAATAATATCATATCTACAACTATTACACATACATGACTCTTTTGGCTTGGTTTCTAGACTTGGAAATTCTCAGTTGTGACATCATCCCCCCGTTAGAGGGAATTTCGTCTCGAAATTCTTTAGAAGTCATTCTTACGGACTAGCGAAGAGATGAGGGTATTTCTGCATCATTTGATCCTCACACTCCCATGTGAATTCCGGTTCGCGCTTGGCGTTCCATCTAACCTTCACAATGGGGATGCGGCTTTATTTTGTGCGTTTGACTTCTCTATCCATAATCCCGAAAGGCTGCTCGACGAATAGAAGGTTCTCGTTCACTTCGATATCATCTAGCGGAACTATGAGGGTTTCGTCTGATAGGCACTTCTTTAGATTTGACACATGGAATACAGGGTGTACATTACTGAGTCCGGAGGGTAGTTGGAGTTTGTAGGCTATCGGACCGATCCGTGCAAGGATCTCGAATGGTCTAATGTATCGGGGATCTAGTTTACCTCTTTTTCCAAATCGTATCATCCCTTTCCAAGGGGAGACTTTTAATAGCACTCGGTCCCCCACCTGGAATTCCATAGGCTTTCGCCTTTTATCTGCATAACTCTTTTGTTGGTCCGGCGATGCTTGGAGTCGTGCTCGAATTTAGGTTATCTTTTTCGTGGTTTCTCGAATAATCTCGGGTCTAGTGAGTGTGCTATTGGACGTTTTCCTTTTTCTAGCTATGTTTCTCCCACCTCTACCCAGTAGAGGGGCGATCTGCACTTTCGGCCACACAAGGCCTCAAAGGGGGCGACTCCTATACTCGTGTGGTAGTTTTTGTTGTATGAGAATTTGATGAGGGGCAACTGAGGATTCCAAGCTTTTCCAAAGTCTATTACACATGCCTGGAGCATGTCTTCCAGAGTTTGAATGGTTCACTCGCTTTGGCCATCCGTCTGAGGGTGGTAGACAGTGCTCATATCTAGTTGGTTTCCCAAAGCTTTCTGGAGCGATTGCCAAAAACTAGAGGTAAATCTGCTATCCCTATAAAAGATAATAGATTCTCGAATATTTGAAATGTGTAAAAAACTAATATGAAAATGTAGTTTTTTGTTTTTGAATTTTGAGATATATCAGAACTCTCTCTCTCTCTCTCTCTCTCTCTCTCAGGTTTTTAAAACACATAAAAATTACACACATCGTATTCTCTCTCGTTCTGATTAATTTTGTTGTGCCTAGAATCTAGATTGTTCCTTTAAGGACTATCAAAGATCGAATTTCTCGTAACCCACACATATATGAGAAATATCAATTTAGAAAGTAAACCAACACGATCCTTGAAGAATCCAGTGATTAACTATTCTGTTTCTACCCTGATTTTCTAACAACAAAGGCATCAGATCATGGGATCATGACGGAGAAGGAAGGGTTTATAGGATAAGTCAATCAACTGTGGCTTATGGATTGTTCATGTTAATAGTAGCTAATTACAAAGTAATGGTGACAAGATGTTAGAATAGAATAGGGTGTTGGGGAAAAGAACGAAAAGCCCCTATGTATGGAATGTGAGACTTCTTAATGGAAACATAAACATTGGGGGGCTAATGTGATGGATTTGGAA
Organism: Lactuca sativa; assembly: GCF_002870075.4. NCBI lineage: Eukaryota > Viridiplantae > Streptophyta > Magnoliopsida > Asterales > Asteraceae > Lactuca > Lactuca sativa. The sequence continues at coordinate 147,437,645 of NC_056629.2, forward strand.
ACATAAGAATGTATTGTTGAAAATTTTAATAAAAAAAAATATATGTATTTTTATTAAGCTTTGGACACATTTCAATATAAATATATTGTATAGTTTATTAATTGTTAGTAGGTTATGTTCTCCTCGGTAAGAGCTTCGAAACGATATATGTTGTGTCCAAAACAGAAAATGTGTAAATAAGATATAGATGCTCAAAGATGAGTATTTGAAAATAAAGTTTAAATAAAGTGGCTGTGGAAATATGTCTCACATAGGAAAAACTGTTAACTCTTAGTGGGTTTATAAGGATAGATGTATAATAGGTTTTACAAGCTTCTTTACATAGTTTTACTCTAACACATATACAAGCGCATGGGTGCAAATTATGGATTTTGTAGACAAAATTCAGTGAACTCATGTGTGGGCGCGGTCTGTGGACACGAATTCAGTTCTAAGATTTCGTGCCCACGTAAGTCACATTTTTGCAGAACTTTATAGTTTTGGTCCCTAATATAATTTTTGTAACTGACATATTTAATGTGAGTTAATTCATTTAATTTCGAAGTTTGGTGTATAAAGAGACCTTGCATTCTCATTCCAATACACCCTGATTAAATACTCTCTTATCATTTTCTCTGTGTATAAGTTCCGACGAACTTTTCAGGTAAGTGGTCAAATTCAACAATATATACTGTTTCTATTGTTGTACTCTAGGAATATACGTCAAATCTATTTAAGAAAATTGTGTCAAACGCGAGCCTCAGTCAAATTGTATTATAATTCACTGATTATTTATTTTGCAAATTTATTATTGAAAAATAATTGCATCAAAATTTCAAAACTATGACCAACGTCGTAAGAGAATATACATTACATTGATTAATTTATAATTTACTCAAAAACAAAATATTATTGAATAGATACACTTTTACCCTTTTATAAAGTATATTTGTCATTTTCAAAACTGTGGTATGGTAGTGGGTACCCCTACCCTGTAATTTAGAAATTTGAAATGATAAGGGCTAGCTCATGGGCCTCGCAGGACCAGTGACCGTACACAAACGTAAACTAGTTCAAATACTCGTTAAAGTACAATCCTTTTTTTTTTTTCGTTGCTTTTGTTTCTTTACTACCACTTTAAATCTCACATTATACGTTATATACACGCATCACTTTTTATATGAAAATATTACATTTTTATTAAAATAAATTTAATAAAACATTACGTAAAATCACTTAATAATCTGATAATATAAAAAGTACCCTAAAATTATTTATATATTTTAAAGAGATTATAATTAATTTCTGCAAATTGAACTAGCGACTGATGTGTGAGAACTACTATTTTTTATATTAGAAAATCCTTGAACACTCAAACTATTAGACATCCATGGTAATAAAAATAATTATATGATTTTTGTGTTTATTAAAATCATTTAAATTTATGCTGATGTTTAAATCTGCACGTTTTGTAACCCGTACGTCCAAATGAACTAATCATATAAGCTTAATTAATGGTCATCAAATCTACTCTAATAAATAAATGTTTTTTTGTTATATGTCATCTTTTTCTTCATTTGGACATATGATATTTTCTAAAAGTTTTAAATTTTTTATTTTTCACTTGTTATTTTATTGTATCTTTTATTTATTAAATTAAAATTTCACATTTAATATTTAAGGTAATATATATATGTTAGGTATTTATTAGAAAGGGTTTATATATATATATATATATATATATATATATATATATATATATATATATATAATACATTAAATCCTCATTAATTTTAATAATTCAAAAAAAAAAATATTTTTTTTATAAATTCAAACTTTTCAAACTGTTAAAATTTTATATATTTTTTTAAATAAACTCATGCAATACATGAAATTAATACGATTTTTCTAGACATAAAATTAATACGATAAATTTTTTTGAGCAAAATATATTAGGTGATGTTTTTCTTGATTTCAGGCTTTATATTATAAGTGTTAATTTTTTTTATCTTTAATATTTAAGTTTCTTAAATTTTTTCTTAAAGACAAGAATACCTATTGTAGATATAATGATTTTATAAAACATAAATAGATAATTTTTAATTACTCTGAAGTGTGATGGAGTCAAATCGACATGAATTCATTGATACGTACATCGCAGTCTTCTTTACACGCTTCAATCCTTTTAATCTGCCATGTCATTATCACTAACCCTAAACCCTCTACCCTTGCCACGTCACCCCTATTCCAAACACCAGAACCTTACAGCCTGGCATCAGCCCACCATCTCCCAATCACATCCCGCCAGGTGGCACTCCATTGATGGTGACTCCCTACAGCTGTCTCCACTATATAAACACAATCCCTTCCCCTCTCTATTCACTAAAAACATTCATCCTTCTCCCTCTTTCCTTTCCACTTTCTAAATTCTAGTATTCTACCCCTTTCATGGCAAGTAATTACCATTTTGCCACTCTCCTTATCTCCCTCCTCGCAATCTCTGTTTTCCAAACATCTTTCTCTGCACTCGTTAAAGAGCAGCCGCTACTCCTCAAATACCACAACGGCGCCCTTCTCCGAGGTCCGGTCACCGTTAATCTTGTTTGGTACGGCAAGTTTACACCCACCCAACGCTCCATAATCGTCGACTTCTTACAGTCTCTGAACACCGTCAAGGGGACACGAAAGGCGGCGACGCCGCTTCCCTCCGTCTCCTCATGGTGGAAAACCACCGAGAAGTACCATAACGGATCCTCTGTTACCGTTGTCGGAAAACAAATCCTCGACGAGAACTACTCACTCGGGAAGCTTCTCAAGAACTACCATATCCAATACCTTGCCACCAAAGTCGCTCAACCGAAGTCCATCAACGTTGTGTTAACTGCAAAAGAGGTTGGGGTCGAAGGGTTTTGTATGAGCCGATGTGGTACTCACGGGTCGACTAAAGCGAAGCCGAGGGTGGCGTATGCGTGGGTCGGGAATTCGGAAACACAGTGCGCCGGTCAGTGTGCTTGGCCGTTTCATCAACCGATTTACGGCCCGCAGTCGCCGCCGTTGGTTTCTCCGAACGGCGATGTTGGTGTCGACGGAATGGTGATCAACTTAGCGACGGTGTTAGCCGGAGCTGTGACCAACCCGTTTAACCAAGGTTACTTTCAGGGTCCGGCGACTGCGCCGTTGGAAGCGGTGTCGGCTTGTACGGGAATGTTCGGGTCGGGTTCTTATCCGGGTTACCCGGGTGATGTTTTAGTGGATAAGAGTACGGGTGCGAGCTACAATGCGCACGGGTTAAATGGACGAAAGTACTTGGTCCCAGCTATGTGGGACCCTAAAACCTCTGCGTGTACTACACTAGTCTAAGGGGGTGTGATCTGGTGCTACGTGGTGTTGCCACTTTGTGGTGTAACTCGGATGTTTGTCGTCTTGTATGACGTGTAAATTCTGATCTTTTTTTTTAAGAAAAAAAGCATGTATAAAAAAAAGTTTGTGACTGGTATAAATAAGTTGTCTTTTTTATTAAGTAAACTGAAGTTGCAGAAAGATAAAGTGTGTTGGGCACCCCGTTTAAGATGAAAAAAAGGACCACAAGTTATTATTCTTTAAAGAATTGATTATTTTATCGAATATGGTTTTATAGAACCTGGTATATTAAATATTATATTCTTAGAAAATTAAAAAGCAATGATTATGTTTTATTTAATATTTTTTAGAATGGGACGTGTGTCACGGACTTATGACTTCATGTCAATTTAAAGTACGTGAATTTCGTTTGGTTAACAATCCATAAATCTTGTTTAGCGCTTTAGCTTCAGATTATTGGTCTGTGATTTGGAATATCTTGTTCGAAAATGTAAAAGAAGATCATTTAATATAATTTTTTTTATATAAACAAAAAAATCATTGATAATATGATAATTGTTACTCCATCCGTCATAATATTATTATTGTCCACAAACAAAAAACACACAGATTAATAAAAGAATTATAATTACCACTAACTTTATATAATAAAATGACAGTTTTTTTGTTTTTTTTTTTTTTACTTTGTATTTAATGTTCCATTAAATTCTTAGGTGGTTAAGTAACAATGATGAAGTATTTTGATAAAAATATTATTTATCTTTAAAAGTGGATTATTATTTTGGGACAAACCAAAAAGAAAAGACGGACTATAATTTTGGGACGGAGGGAGTATAAACTAATCATAACAAAAATTATCATTTATCCGTTACTAATTTGTCACTAATCCGTCTTTTATCCATCATTAATACTAACTAGTAGAAGATCATGTGCTTCGTACAAGTTGGATTTTTGCATTTTTTTTTATTGTTTCATGAATTAATATTTTGTTTTGTTATAGAACTTCGTGTTATGCAACGGGTCGTATGTCTTATATTATACCGGTTGCACTTTAGTATCATTTGTTTCTTAGCTATATCATTCTACTTTCATTTACAAATTTAAGGAGTGAAGAAACGTGTGATTTGTGGATATAGAATTGTAGCTTATGTATCAAAAAAGCTAAATAAGTACTTTTCTATATTAGCATTAAAGATAATAAGTTTCATAGATTTTCATTCAACAACTAATCCTCTCATGATTATACCAATGGCAGTAACAAGTTTAGGCAACACATGAATGCCTTCTAGGAAGCTTTTAAGCCACTTAGCTTCTTCAACAACTTTATCCAAAGCAACAAACTCTGCTTCTATTGTAGAATGAGTATGCATAGTTTTCTTAGATGATTTCCAAGAGATAAAGGCTCCACCAAGAGTGAACACATATTCACTTGTGGATTTTTCCTCAGAAGTATTGGAAATCTAGTTTACATCACAATATCCTTCTAGTACAGGAGGATACCTCATGTAATGCAATCCATAATTCATTATATGCTTTAAATATCTAAGCACTGTTACTAGTGCATACCAATGATCTTTCCCAGGATTATGGGAGTAACGACTTAATCTACTTACACTATAAGCCAAGTCCGATCTAGTACAATTCACAATATACATTAACCTACCAAGAACTAGAGTATATTCTAACTGAGCTACACTATCATCTTTATTCTTCTTAAGATGACTTAAAGAATCAAAAGGGCTGACTACCAACTTATCATCATAGTGCCCAAACTTCTAGTACACTTTCAATAATGGGACTGACTAAGAGTATAACCATCTGGTCTTCTTTGAACTCTTACACCAAGGATCACATCTACTACTCCCAAGTCCTTCATGGAAAAGGAGGAGTGTAGCATTTTCTTGGTTTGATTGATCACATCCAAATTAGTACCCATTATAAGCATATCATTCATATACAAGCATATGATCACATAAGCATTCTTGTATTGTTTGACAAAAACACATTTATCACATTCATTAATTCTAAATCCATTAGAGAGTAATCTGTTGTCAAATATCTCATGCCTTTGCTTTGGAGCCTGTTTTAGTCCATAAAGTAGAGATGACAAAAAAAACTTGTACCCGATGGATACCCGAAACCCTAACCCGATCTGACTGGGTAAATCCCCGATTTGACCGAGGATGGGTATTAACTGAATGCAAAAATCGGGGATGGAGATGAGGATGGTTTTACGTGTCAGGTACCCATACCCGTACCCAAAACCGACCCGATGGGTACCCGATATATATATATATATATATATATATATATATATATATATATATATATATATATATATATATATAGTATTTTTTATGTTTTTATTTATAATCAATCCATAAATCATAATGCATAAGAGAAAGTAAGTCAGTAGTCTTAGTAAGGTTTTTCAACAATCAAACATGTAATTTTTGGAAGACTTTTTTTTTGCAAAAAAATGGTTTAATTTGTAAGCTTGAATGTTATTATTCATGTTTGAATAGATTTGGTGATTATAATGCTTTTTATTATTTCTATTAGTTTTTGTTTTGTTGGCTAATATATAACTATGCATTATATTTCATAAAAGTCCAGAACTTTATAATGCGGAAAAAATACCCGATTACCTATTGGGGATCCCCGTTCCCCATTTGGGATGGGGATAGTGATGGGGATAAATTTTTAATCCCCGGTGGAGATGGGATGGGGATTCGGGTATGGGAATAGGGAACACGAAGCTTGATATAACAATACCCGTTGCCATCCCTACCATAAAGTGATCTAACTAACTTATAGACTTTTTTTTTCTTGACCTTTAACCACAAACCCTTCAGTTTGATTTATATATATCTCTTCATCTAGTTCACCATGCAAGAAGGCAGTTTTCACATCCATTTGGTGTATTTCCAAATTGTGAATGGCTGCAATTGCTACTAATGTGCGAATTGATGTAATTCTTGTAACAGGTGATAGATGTCAAAGACGTCTTGACCCTCCTTTTAGCGATATCCTTTAGCTATTAAACGAGCTTTATACTTCTCAATGGTACCATCAGGTCTAAACTTCTTCTTGAATATCCATTTGTGCCCAATTGGTTTTTGCCCAGGTGGGAAATCTACCAATTTACAAGTGTTATTCTGCACGATGGAGTCAATCTCACTTTTGATGGCCTCTTTCCAAAAGGGAGCTTTAGAAGAATCCATAACATCCTTATAAGTTTGTGGTTCTTTATTCACTACATAGGTCATGTAATCAGGTCCAAAATCTTTGGCTATTTTGCCCTGTTTGCTTCTTCTAGGTTCTAAGTTCTCTTCTTGAACCTTTGAAGAACTCTCTTCATTTGATTGTAAACTTTTGTCAAGATGGTTTCATTCAGTCCATCATCTAGAGGTCTTTTCCTAGAGCAGGTAACCTCTTTCCCTTTATCCGTAAAAGGAAAAAATATTTCCAAAGAATTCAGCCTCTGTTGATTCCATGATGGTTTGGTTGTAGATATCATCAACATGTGATTTGTACACAAGAAACCTATAGGCTTCACTATTCATGGTAGGCCCAAGATAAATATAATCTATGGTTTTTGGTCCAAGTTTAGTCCTCTTACGAAGAGGTACTTGTACCTTAGCAAGGAAACCCTACACTTTCATCCTTTTGTAAGAGGGTAACCTCCCTTTCCACAGATGATAGGGTGATTTATCACTCTTTTTATGAGGAATTCTATTAAGTATTGCATTTGCTGCAAGGCATGCTTCTCCCTAAAGATTATTTGGTGCTCCATAATTAATTAACATTGAATTAATCATGTTTTTCAATGTTCTATTCTTTCTTTCTGCCACTCCATGTTGTTGAGGAGTATATGGAGCAATTGTTTGATGTATAATACCATTTAAATAAGAAAATTCAGCAAAGTCTTTGGATTCATATTCTCCTCCTCTATCAGACCTTAGAATTTTGATCTTTTTGTCAAGTTGATTTTCAACTTTAGCCTTATAATTCTTAAAAAATTCAAGGCTTCATCCTTGGTATTTAACAAATAAATATATCAATACTTGCTGCAATCATCAAAAAAAGAAATATAATAATTTTTTCCTCCTATTGTAGGTGTTGCTCTAAAATCACATAAATCAGAGTGGATTAAGTCAAGTATTTCATTAGATTTTTCAATTGATTTATGAGGATGTTGTGAAAATTTTGATTCTACACAAACCTCACATTTTATGTTTTTATCTAATGAACAATTTGGTAACATGACAAGTTTTTCCATTCTTTGAATAGAACAAAAATTGACATGTCCCAAACGAGAATGCCACAAAATTAAAGGATCATGCATATACATAGAAGAAGGGCTAGTAGTGCCCATTATTGCATTAACATTAACATTGGTTACATCAATGTTTGGTGTTTCAACAACATAGTACAAAGGTAAGACACTGACATTAAAGAGACCCTCACTAAGGTATCCCTTTCCAGCATACATCCCACCCTTAGTGAGAACAAACTTATCATACTTAAATACAAGTTTGAATCCCTTGTTACTAAGAATAGGACCATAAATCAGATTCTTAGTAATTTCAGGAACATGCAAGACATCACTTAAAACAAGTTCTTTTTCAGAAGTCAGTTGTAGTTTCACTTTTCCCTTTCCTTCAACTTTTGCAGTCGAGCCATTCCCCATAAACATTGGTTTAGAATCCGAGACTTTATGGTATGTACAAACATGGTTTGGGAGGGTCAAATGTGCCTTGTGGCTTCAGTTTCAATCCACCAATCCACACAATTGATAACCATGTTGGTTAGAATCACAACAAAAAACTGATTTGGTGATTCAACCAAGTTGGTTTGACCAGAATTTCCTCGACCATATTTACCACTATTGTTTCCATTGTTTCCTCCTTGACCCCTCCTGAATCTGCAATCTTTGGCCTTGTGTCCAGTTTTGCCACAAACATAACATGGACTATAATTGTTTTTGAAAAATTCTTCTTATTTGGGCCATGATTTTTGATATCTTTGGAAGAGTTTTTGGAGCCTTGCTTCCCTTTCTTGTTGTTGTGATTTGTCCTTGAAGTACTTGCTTCTCCAACAAAGTTTGCACTTGGTTCCAAGGAATTTGCATCTGACTTCTTATTCAATCTGTTATCTTATTCCACAAGAATTCTCAACACAAGTTGCTCAAAACTCATGTCATCAGTTAATTGCTTAAGATATAGTTTGAAATTCTTCCATGAAAGAGGAAGTTTTTCGATGATTGAACTAACAAGAAAGTTAGAGTTTATGCCAATACCTTCAACTGCAGGAACATGTGCAATGACTTGAATTTCCTCCACTTGTTTGAGAACAAATTTGGCACCATCTTGAAATTCTTGAACTTTCCAATCACAAATTTCTTCGAATATGTCACTTCTGTTTTGTATTTCTTTTTCCAGTGATTCCTATATCTCTCTTGCAGTAGTCATTGGTAGAGTAGATATCATAAAAGGAATCATCCACGACATTTAGAATATAATTTATGCAATTATATTCATTTGTGTTCCAAGTTTCCACAACCCTTTGATGTTATGCCAATTGGGATGCAGTGGGTAGTGTTGTTCCTTTTGCAGGGGTTACACCAGTAGGAGGATAGGGAGAATCATCAGTGAAAACATTGGAAACATGAAGATTTGTTAGATAAAACAACATCTTCTGTTGCCATCTCCGGAAATCTGAGCCTTTGCATTTCTCGGGCTTTTCCACATGTGTTTTGATGATGGATTGTTGATCCATTCTTCTACTTTTTTATTTTTGTCTTATAATGTTAGGACAAAAGTAAACAACAACGAAAATGGACAAACAGAAACATAAAAAAATCGAATTTATATAAATCAAAGATTCATGAATAAGAATACATACTTGAATGTTGATGTATACAACATAAAATAGAAACTCGAAATTGTAGATTGAGACCTGCAATTGCAGTGTCCTAAGATAGAAATTTCCCTGGTAGGGATCTGACAAGAGGATACAACAATCAACCAAGATCTTCTCTTGATTCCAACGAAATTTACTATGTTCCCTTCATTGTTGGTGGAATACGAAAATATATGAGGAATATGTGTGTGTTTTTTCTGAACCCGAAATCTGGTCTTTGGTGATGCAATTATAGATATACATTGACAGTTAATAACTTTCAAGGCAGCTAAAACGAATTTAACAGATTTTTAATATAAAATAAAAGTCAAAATCGGAAATAATATATATTAAAAATAATGTAATTAGTCAAGGAGACCCCAAGAGCCCTAAGGCCCAAGGCCAATCTTTTGACCATTATATATATATATATATATATATATATATATATATATATATATATATATATATATATATATATTAATCTAAGTCTTTCACAACCAATTTGACTAGCCCAATCACCGAATCCAACCCAATCCCTTTAGTCCAAGCCTTTGATCTAATTAGTAAACAACTAGTAGGAGGGTTTTTTAAGGGAGTGTAAGTTTCCTCTTTCTTCCAATGTGGGACAAGTCCCATAGAGAAAGTTTTCCGTTAACAAAGTTCCAAAAAGTATTAGTTGTAATTAATTCTCTCTGAACCTACAAAAAACATATCATCAAATATTTTTAGTCTATAGACGAACACAAACCGCCATGGCCTCTAATCAAATCACTTGTTTACCTTGGAGGGTAAAAAAGGAATAAACTAAAGTAAACAGAATAAATCAATTTTAAAAAATGTAGATATCCCATGAATAGGATTCCCAGAAGGAGGCTACTCTATGTACTTTATAACCTCTAATAATAGCTGAAGAACAAGAAAAAAGTGAGTTTTTATGGATTCATAACAATTTCCAATAGATGTTGCATAAAAATCCATTGGATCACACTTTTTTATTTTCTTGAATTTGATAGTAAATCTAAAAAGAGGCTAGTCCATGTACTTTATAAGAACCGCTGATACAAAGTAAAGAAGAGAAAAAAAGTGTTTTTATGGAATTATAACAGTTTATAGTGCATAAGAGTAGAGAGTCATTCATTACCCAATGAAACTCGAGAGTCTTTCCAAGTAAGATGTATAAACATCAACCACTTCTTGTAACAAAGATATCTTATGCTTGTCCCTAGTTATTGCAAATCATCAAAACAACCAAAAGTATAAAATCAAAGAATTTGAATAAAAATATAAAAGCAATTAATAATTTTTTTAAGAAATAGACAAAAGGTGACGAACTTCACAAGTTAATCTATTGAAAGTGCTACCGTAACATCTTGATGATCAAGCATTCCAATTTTAACCCGAAGTATGAAGATTATTTGCATTTTAGCCCTTGTGTATGAGAAGTGTTGCAAAAAGTCCCATTGTAGCATTTTTGTAAATATGGGGCGGAGCTCACGTATGCTGGGCGTACATGCCAGAACCTCAAACCTTAATTTTTAGGGTTTGGACCTTATTTAAACATCCTTAAGCCCCAAATCTCACCCCTTCCATCAACCTCCAATCTCATGTCGACACATTTTGCAAACCCTAATACATTTGAGAGCTTTTGTAAGCCTTTGAGTGTAATATTGATTGTTACTTTCCTTCCATGCATGAGTTACAATGTCTTAATGGGTTAAGTAGTAAGAGTTTTTTCTATTGGGAACTTTCTAGCCATGTTATACCAAAAAGTTAGAAACTTTATGGTTAACACCTAAGTAACATTTTAAATAAGTTAAAGTCATTCATTCATTGTTACAAAAGACGATCAGAATGAAAGTATTCTCAAAACATCAGAGTAATTCGTAAACATTCAGTGCAAAATAAAACTCCAAGGGGATGCAGTGCGATCAAGCCGCGTCCTTTCTTTAGAAAACAAAGTACCTGAAACCATAAACATAAACTGTAAGCACAAATCTTAGTGAGTTCCCTAAAGTACCATACAATATATATAAATATAATAACATGTGGCTGTCTCAGGTCTGTATCAACCCCATAGGACAACAAATAGAGGTGTCAGGTCCGTATCAACCCCGTATGACAACAAATAGTTGTGCCAGGTCTGTGTCAACCCCATATTACAACAAATAGTTGTGTCAAGTCCGTATCAACCCCATATGACAACAAGTAGCTGTGTTAGGTCCATATCAACCTACAAATGTAAGCATACATACATATAAGCGTGAGTCTCAAAGACATCAACCACATACAACCATATCGCCAATTGTCACAAAGACCACTACTATCCTAAAACATAATCCAGTGCGTCGACATTTGTGCCTTCGACGCACAAACATAGTGAGAAGACTCACATAAACTATTCAACAGAAGCCTAACAACTACCTTAGTGACAAAACATCCCAACCCAAGCTTCCTAAAGCCAAACCAAAATAATTCCTTCGCCAAATATTCAATTCTACTCAAGGTTGTCCAAATAGTCAAACTGGTTAAAAAGTCAACGGTCAAAGGAAGTCAACAAAGTCACAGTCCATGGCAGATGAGTACGACCAACGTACTCATCTTACTCCTGCATACATGAGCTGGTTCCAATATTCCCATTAACACTTTATCTTTTAAGGCATTTTGTCCATAACTCAGATATAGACTCAAAACATCGACTTAAGTCATAAATTTTGTACCTTTATGACTTTCCATGGCTAGAAAAGGTCCAAAACCTTAAACCCTAACTTATTTATCCATTAAGACATCTTAACTCTTACATGGAAGGGATAGAAGGACCAAGATCATATTTTTATGGTTCCTAATAGATCCATAATGGATAAAGTTTCCAACTTTATCCATTAGAATTGTTCACACAACCAAGATCTAGTCTTTTACGTTTTAAGGGACCAAAAGTGCATCTTTCTTAGTTAATCCATTAAGTCCAAGTTCCTAGCCTTTAAATCTGAATCAAAATGATGTTTTGATGGATAAAGTTTCCAACTTTATCCATAAGAAGGTCACAAATTTTCAAGATCTAAACTTTATGCACTAAAATGATTAAAAGCTCACAACATCCAAATCTAGCTAGATCTAACAAATACATTAACAAGATTCAAACTTTATACCTCCAAAAGAAAGACCATGGTGAACAAGGTCTGGATCTATAAGCTTCAATGCAACAAACACTTCTTCAATGGGCCCCTCCTTCTCCAAGATGCACCAAGAACACCCCAAAGCACTCAAAAACTCAAGGATCTCATAACTGGGTCTAGGGTTTTGATATTAGGGTTAGAAAGGATGGAGGCTGAAAGAAGTAAGGGTTTAGGAAGTTATAGAGCTTAAATAGGGCTCAAAACCTAGAAATTAGGGTTTAGGTCCTGGTCGCTACGCCCAATGTACTTCTGGTATGCCGTCGTACTAGGTTAAGCCTTCGCGATCTGCCTTGCCTAGTACGCCCAACGTACTCCTTGTACTCCTAGTGTACTAGGCTACACCTAAAACCCTCCAAACTTTCAACGGTCATAACTTCTTCGTTTCAACTCTGATTTCGACGATATTTATATCCACGAAAAGGTATTGAAGACCCCACAATATTATCTAATTATCTTGTACTAAAAACTTCTCGAACAAAAAAAATACATATTTCATATAAGAACCCGACCTTTGACTTTTCCTCTACTGCCCTTCGGCCCAAAACACAAACCAAGGGCTTGGATCGTATAACCAATATTATCAACATCCAATAGGTTCTAAACCCTATTCCCTTGAAGCCCAAGGCCTTTAATTGATGCATTTATTGTCCATAATCCCTAAATACGAAAATTCTCGAAACAAGATGTTACAACTCTCCCCTACTAAAGTTAGATTTCATCCTCAAAATCATTCATTAATACTTCCTCTACCATGCTGTCGGTCCTTCCTGAACTTCCTAAATTCTGTTAAGACAGAAGATTCATCCCATACCGACGATCGTCTCCCAACCCTACCATCCAAACCCCATCTTAGCAGAAATCACTTATCCCTATGAAAGAATGAACCTTAACACTCTGCCCTTAGTCGATGAAAGAAACCCAATTGCTCTGCTTGAGTACCGAAACAACTACCTTACTCTTCACAATTGGAAGACCTCATATCACAACGACAACCATTCAAAGCAGGAAACTTCTTGAAAACTGGAACCCATCAAATTAAACCCGATAAATTATTCCCTTATCAGCTCAGGTGTACCTTCACCCGACAAATCACTCAAGACATTTATGATGAACTTCATGACTCGTGACCAGAACCGGGGCACTACCACAATGTGTCAATGTACACACCAACCGGGAGACACATAACCAACCTTGGATCTACTGCATTCCTTCTTCCTCACAACCTTACCCGAAGGGTGAGGTACCAATAGATCTAACGAAATGACGAACCTTAATTATTAGCCAAAACATCCTCATGAACGACTAAAGACTAAGATCCCTTAACTTGATTGAAACTGAATGTATCCCACGAATATGCAAATAGCTTGATAAAACTTCCAAATCCATTAGAAATGTTGTCAAACTCTTGTCAGATTAATCCAAAATACCAACCCTTCCATCACGACATGCCAAAATTGGATTCTACGCAGATCCAAAGCCACACATAAAAAAATTGTAACATCCAAATTCTCAGGGTTATTATTATGTAGTTTAATCTTTTGATTAAAGGAGAGACTCGACGAGTTGAGGATCCAACTCGCCGAGTCGAGATGGGTTTTCTCCTGCGGGTTTAATGAGTGGACTCGGCGAGTCAGAGGAGGGACTCGCCGAGTAGGTGTTGGGCAGAGAAACCCTAATTTCTCGGGTTTGGGACCTATTTAAAGTTCCTTATGGCCTTCATTTGCGGCTACTACACCCTGAGAAAACATGGAGAGCAGAGAGGAAGCTTGTAGTGCAAGAGGAGGGCTAATTCATCATCCTTTGGAGTGTCTTAGCAAAGGGAAGGAAGGATTTCGAGTTGGGCTGTCTAGTGGGACTCAAATCTCCCATCATTTCGTTCAGAGCTGCTGTGAGAGGTAAGGATTCATGTCTATCTTCGTTTGTTTAGTAGATTTCGTGAATCTAGGGTTTCTTCATGCTTTATTAAGCTTGAATCTGGAGTATGAGAGGTCCCATGGTGAAATGATTCCTAGATCTGGACTTTGAGAGGTCCAGAGAGTCCCTTCCATTCTGCTTTATGCCTTTCCCTTGGATTTATGAGCTAGGGTTGTCATGATATGGATGATTTCACCAAAATAAGCATAGAGAGCCTTGCATGTGTACTAAGATCCGACCTTTATATGGTTATTGGTCATAAGGAAGTCAGATCTATGGATTAGAGGAGCGGATCTGACCTTAGAAGGTCAGATGAGTGTTGTCATGGGAGGAAATCGCCGAGTTCATGAGCGGACTCGACGAGTCAAGTTTGGGTTGCCCCGCAATACATACCAGGTGTAACTCGTCGAGCAAGGGGGTTGGCTCGATGTGTCAAGCGAGGCTAGGAGGAGGATTCCATGGACACGTGTGGACTCGCCGAGTCGCCCTTGTGCACTCGACGAGTCGGGTCAAAGTTTGACCGTTGAATTTCGTTGACTTTAGGGTTTTGGTCAAGACTGACTTAAGAGAGTTCGGGGAAGGGTAGAATGGTCTTCTACCCAATCTTTAGAGCTGAGACAATGAGAGAGTATTGATCGGGGATGTTATTTCAATAATAGGAGGAGGCCAGGTCGGGACGTTGGGCACGAGAGTTCATCCGACTTCGTTTGAGGTGAGTCTTCTCACTATACTTTACCTAGAGTGGTAACAGAGTCATGTGACAGTGTATCTTAGAGTTATGTGACAGAGTTATTGTATGCTATCTATGTGATTTATGGCACTGAATTATTTCTATGTGATTTATGTTGTGTGTATATCAGAGTTAGGACTGGAAGGTCCACAGAGCTAGGACGAGAGGGTCCACAGAGTTAGGGCCCAAAGGCACATAGAGTTATAGCCTCGAGTGGCTAATATGTGTTATACGTGGTATTTTTAGAATTACATGCCAGAGTATTTGTATGCTGTGAGAGGTAAGGATTCAGAGGAAGCGTTTGTTCTGAGGATCCCGGTTTATTAATCAATTGAACAAAAGAGTCATGTATTGTAATTTAAACAAAAATGGGATTTTTATGAAAAGTGCTAAAGAGATAAGCGATTTTAAATGAAAATTTTGTTTTGAAAATTTCGGTGTTACAAGTTGGTATGAGAACCTTGGTTTGAGGGATTCAGATGCACCTTCGGGTAAATCTGGACTCAAACTGAGGAAGTAAGAAAAGTTTTCAAAGAAATGATTTTCTAAAAGTGAATAAGAGTTCAAAGAGAAAGCGAGAAAGAGCAGTGTGTACAATCAGCCAGAGCCCGAACGGTGATTTCCCAAAATACCCTTACTTTTGTATTATGAGATATTTATGATACATTTTATGAGATATTATGCATGCTAGAGATTGGCTAGGTATTTCATATCTTAGGACTAGTGTGGCCTGATTTGTGATGCCTTAGCCTAGGAGTTGCTGTTATTTGTGAGGTGCTTTTGAGTATGAGTGAGAGTATGCAGTTGGAATCCTTTTAGGGGATTTGAGTAAAGGAGTAATCTAGGAGAGACGCCTAGATGAGTATTGTGGTGCTTATCGAAAGAATAGTTAGAACCCGCGAGGAGTAGAGTTGTAGAGTTCGGTGGTACTTTTGAGAATGAGCAGAGCAAGCGGAGTTATCACCCAAAGTGAGTTCTATGTATTCTTCGATGCCCGAATGCTGCTTGCTTCATGCTTTGTGGAACTCTCGATGATGGGAGTCAGTTACCAAGTGAATATGACGATATTCAGGAGGTAGATGGCTGGCATCATTAGGAGCTCTTCAGCAGCTGATGGCAGAGAAGTGGGAGGACCAAGGAAGAGCCTAGGAAGTGACCTTAGCCAGATGAGTATGCTGGAAGAGTAGAGCATTTCGCTGAGGAGCGGGCACGCATGGCAGAATTAGTGAAAAAGAAGGTTGAGCAGCTACTTAGGAGCTCTGGAATTGTCCGTGTGGAAAGTATGGGTAGATGTGGCAGGTAGTATGGGCCCGTACTACCGATAGCAGAGGACGCATACTCGATACAGGCAGTATTCTGAAGGTTCTAAGTAGCAGATTGAGGAGTGATGTTATGGTTCGAGTACCATGCATTGGAGCAGATTGAGGAGTGATGTTATGGTTCGAGTACCATATATTGTAGCAGATTGAGAAGAGATGTCATGGGCTGAGTACCATGGTTCTTAGTAGATGATGCTTGTGATTCTCCGGTTGTCCGGTCAGGATTGATTGGTGGAACTTGGATGCGATGGGGTTTTAGGCCTGAGGGCCATGATTGAGTCCGAAGAGGCATCCCTTGGGAGGGTGGTCGAGAGAATTTCAGAGTATTTTGGTAAGCTTTCAGATGTAGTCGGAAGACTCAGGGATTAGTAGAGAAGGCATTTATGGGGGATTGTGGTCTGAGTGAGCAATCAGCCGATGGAGGAGATGTCACCTTATGTGACCTGATGGGTGCTATTTATGTTTCCCATGGGAAGTAGAAGAGGCGTGAGATTTCAATTTTGGGTTTAGGAGTAAAACCCTTCGGGTTGACATTGATGATGATTTTTCCACCAGAGTATCGGGTAGCCTGTCTGCCACGAGGAACTGATCTACCATGAGCAGGTAGTCAGTGGGGACTAAGATGGTCAAGGACCACATTACACCCTAATTAAGTATAGTAGGGCGTGTGGTAGCGGTATCAGCGGGTAATCCAGTCGAGTATATCAGAGCGGTGGCTCTTCTGTCTATGATGGGTATTGAGTATGGTAGTGGAGTCCTTATTATCGTGATGATTCACGTGTTAGAACAAGGGTTGAGAAGTTGCGGATGAGGAGTATGAGGATTTATTATTTCAGTCTATGAGTCAGTGATAGTACTGGATAGTTAGGATGTTCAGTATTGGGATGGTATGAGACTTCAAATGGCTAGAGGCGGTCGTGATGAGAAGTTCCTGAGGATTTCTTTGGAGATTTAGGGTATTTGAGGTTTATTGATCTCTACGTGGGGAGATCATTGGGCTTTGTGTGGCACCTTCCAAGCGTAGGTGCGATGTTTCTGGAGGAAACCGTCTGTGGGGTAGAGTGTTGATGCGTCAATTGGTGATGGTTCGAACTCTAAGTGGGGGAGAACCGGGTATTTTATTGAGGGAACCAAAGATTTGTGCTAGAGCGGTTAAGGGTTGGATACAGAAACCTGCGGCTCGAATTCATGAGACCAGGGTCATTGGTGATCAAGGAAAGGTGCAGGGCGAGATAATGCATGTGGTATGTGTCTGAGAAAGGATGGGTGTCTCCACGGAAGGTGGCCAATGGTCAGGAATCTGGTGGTGGTCAGGGCCGTTTCAAGTGGAAGGCTCGTAATGATAGTATGGGCAGGTGAGAACTTCTGGGTCGAAGTATGGATTGCATATGCCCTTTTTGGGGTAGATAGAAGATTATCGAGCAAACAACTCCTGGGCCGGTATGTGTATCCTTGCTTGGATTTTGAGCAGCAGGGGAAAGGGTTTTGGAGGATCATCAGCGTGTTCTGAAGCGTTAGCGCTTTCTTTGTATTCCAATTGAGTGTTTGGATACATTGAAGTTGCGCATTGGGTAAAATGAAGAATTAGTTATGGGGTTCAGATGAAATGTATTGTTGTATCTGTATGGTGCTGGGGGTACGAGATCAGTGGTTGAGGCAGGACATTGTAATGTTCTGTAATGATGTTCCGTGGTACCCGAGTATAATGTCCCGATTTCAGAGTTATTTAGAATCTTGAGTTTGAGACGACTAGTTGCGTATCATGTATCTACGGTTCCAGTGGGATCCCTTCGGGTATTGACATCAAGAGGGATTATTTAAGAAAGTGGATCTCCGCAGAGGTAGGTATTTTGTTATAGTGGTTGCCGCCAGAGTTTGTGATGCATATTTGGGACAAGTGTGTGTAGCTATCTATGATAGTCTACGGATCATGAGTTAGTGGACGTAGTGTGGTGTTGTAATGAGAATGAGAGTATGGGGTGAAGCTACGGGGAGCCATAGTATTCACTAGTCAGAGGGTGTTGTGATGCTGCGGGGAGCCGTAGTACTCACAAGTCAGAGAGATGGAGTCGTGATACTACGGGGAGCCATAGTATTCACTAGTCAGAGGGTGTTGTGATGCTACGGGGAGCCATAGTACTCACAAGTCAGAGAGAGGGAGTCGTGATACTACGGGGAGCTGTAGTACTCACTAGTCAGAGGCTGTTGTGATGTCGCGGGGAGCCATAGTACTCACTAGACGGAAAGAGAGTGTGACGATGGAGTGTACTTCGATCAGTGTATGATGCAGAAGAGTTTTAGGCTTGAGTAGCCCTAGTATTGAGTTATTGGAGCCTGGTGGTTGAACCAGGGGCGAGACTGGGATCTCCGTCTCTGTCAGGGCTAAGTCGATTTTCGGTTAGGTTATAGTTTTAGTTTGAGAATTTTGTGACTTGTGTGTCACAGGGCCGAGATAGTTGATGCGAAGAGGAAGTCAGTGAGAGCTCTTATGCGGACAGCCTGGCAGAGTTATACGTGAGGGAGGTGGTATCGCGGCACGGAGTACCGATCTCGATGGTTTCAGATCGAGATGTACGCTTCACTTCTAGATTCTGGAAGAAATTCCATGAGGAGTTGGGCACGAGGTTGCATTTTAATACCGCCTACCACCCACAGACTGACGAGCAGAGCGAGCGGAAGATTCAGATGCTCAAGGACATGCTTCGGGCATGTGTATTGGATTTTGGAGAGAGTTGGGACACGTACTTACCCTTGGTTGAGTTTTGCTATAACAACAACCATCATTCGAGCATTAATATGCCACCCTTTGAGCTGTTGTATGGGAGAAGGTGTCGGACTCCCATTTGCTGGGGAGAAGTAGGGCAACGTGTGATGGGTAATACATAGATGGTGCTTCAGATGATCGAACAGATTCAGCAGGTCAGACAGAGGTTGCTGACGGCCCAGAGCCGTCAGAAGAGTTATGCGGATAGACGACGGTCAGACCTCGTGTGGTGTTAAAGAGATATGGAATTTGGAGATGAGGCTTATGAATGGGATGTTGAGGACACTTCTGAGCGAGCATGGCTATGATTTTGTGTCTAAGGACAGAGTGTTGGGGATTCTTTGTTCGGAGTGTTTCTGATAGCAGTCTAGTAGATGTGCCCCAGTGGAGTGTCAACCCTGTTATTCGTGGGGCTTGATTCATATGATTTAGCATGCTCAGCTTGGAGGAGAGATAGTTGATTGTTGGACGTGGTCTTATGAGAATCAAAGACCCAGTGAGGAAACTGGGTTGATATTCGAGGAGAAAAAATCATGGTAATCGCTCAAGTAGGCGGTCCGGCGGCGGATCAGGCCACTAGAGTTTCCAGTTATTAGGAAGGGGTATTTTTAGCGGCGAAAGAGTTGGTTTAAACTCTGGTTTTGGAGGTTCTGTGTGGTTTCAGATGTCCATAGAGAAAGATATCAGTGTGGTATGAATACCTTTTCGGTAGTACCTTTCGGATTAATGAATAAATCTATGTGTGGTTAAGGAATGATTTCGAGGGAGAAATCTAATTCAAGTGGGGGAGCATTGTAACGTCCGGATTTTCAGGGTTATTATTATGTAGTTTAATCTTTTGATTAAAGGAGAGACTCGACGAGTTGAGGATCCAACTCGCCAAGTCGAGACGGCTTTTCTCACGCGGGTTTAATGAGTGGACTCGGCGAGTCAACGGAGGGACTCGCCGAGTAGGTGCTGAGCAGAGAAACCCTAATTTCTCAGGTTTGGGACCCAGTTAAAGGTCCTTATGGCCTTCATTTGTGGACACTACACACTGAGAAAACATGGAGAGCAGAGAGGAAGCTTGTAGTGCAAAAGGAGGGCTAATTCATCATCCTTTGGAGTGTCATAGCAAAGGGAAGGAAGGATTTCGGGTTGGGCTGTCTTGTGGGACTCAAATCTCCCATCATTTCGTTCAGAGCTGCTGTGAGAGGTAAGGATTCATGTCCATCTTCGTTTGTTTAGTAGATTTCATGAATCTAGGGATTCTTCATGCTTTATTAAGCTTGAATCTAGAGTATGAGAGGTCCCATGGTGAAATGATTCCTAGATATGGACCTTGAGAGGTCCAGAGAGTCCCTTCCATTCTACTTTATGCCTTTCCCTTGGAGTTATGAGCTAGGGTTGTCATGATATGGAGGATTTCACCAAAATAAGCATAGAGAGCCTTGCATGTGTACCAAGATTCGACCTTTATATGGCTATTGGTCATAGGGAAGTCAAATCTATGGATTAGAGGAGTGGATCTAACCTCAGAAGGTTAGATGAGTGTTGTCATGGGAGCAACTCGCCGAGTTCATGAGCGGACTCGACGAGTCGAGTCGGGGTTGCCCTGCGATACATACCAGGTGTAACTCGTCGAGCAAGGGGGTTTGCTCGACGTGTCAAGCGAGGCTAGGAGGAGGATTCTGTGGACACGTGTGGACTCGCTGAGTCGCCCTTGTGCACTCGACGAGTCGGTTCAAAGTTTGACCATTGAATTTCGTTGACTTTAGGGTTTTGGTTAAGACTGACTTAAGAGAGTTCGGGGAAGGGTAGAATGGTCTTCTACCCAATCTTTAGAGTTGAGACAATGAGAGAGTATTGATCGGGGATGTTATTTGAATAATAGGAGGAGGTCAGGTCGGGACGTTGGGCATGAGAGTTCATCCGACTTCGTTTGAGGTGAGTCTTCTCACTATACTTTACCTAGAGTGGTAACATAGTCATGTGACAGTGTATCTTAGAGTTATGTGACAGAGTTATTGTATGCTATCTATGTGATTTATGGCACTGCATTATTTGTATGTGATTTATGTTGTGTGTATATCAGAGTTAGGACCGGAAGGTCCACAGAGCTAGGACGAGAGGGTCCATAGAGTTAGGGCCCAAAGGCCCACAGAGTTATAGCCTCGAGTGGCTAATATGTGTTATACATGGTATTTTTAGAATTACGTGCGATAGTATTTATATGCTATTTATGTGTTGGGATATATTGTGATGTGTGATATGCATGACACGGAGTTATCAGAGTTAGGACCTTTGGGGTCCATAGAGTTAGGACTAGAGGGCCCCAAGAGAGTTGGGACTAGAGGGTCCCACTGAGACACACTGAACAGAAGGTCAACAAAGTTATAGACTTGAGTGGCTAATATGTGTTAGAGTGGTATTTTGGGGAACTCACTAAGCTTCATGCTTACAATGTTTTGTGTTATGTGTTTCAGGTTTTCTCAGGATCACGGGACGGCACCGACTCGATTGTACACACCAAAGGAAGCGTTTGTTTTGAGGATCCTGGTTTATTAAACGATTGAACAAAAGAGTCATGTATTGTAATTTAAACAAAAATGAGATTTTTATGAAAAGTGTTAAAGAGATAAGCGATTTTAAATGAAAATTTTGTTTTTAAAATTTCGGTGTTACAAAACTAAACAAACCTGACTCAACATACGAACTTCCAAAAACCAAGAACATTTGCCAGAATCGAGCTTGCTATGAATAATAATTTCACAAACAACCATTAAGGGAACCCATACCCATACCCAGAAACCAAAATCTACGATGTATAAATTTTGAAAATAGGTTGACGCAACCATTGAACTCAAACTGATACAACTCTAAACTTCTGAAGAACCTCTACTATTGGTGAAGAACGAACAGACCAACGATCGAGAATGCATTGAAAACTAATCCATTGATCCAATACACTACTGGACAAAGTACATGAAACATTAAACATAACAAATCTGAAACTAATTGACTAATCAAGAACTACCCAACCTAGACTACAAATACAAATCTATAACAAGTTGAAAAATCTCAACAATCGATATTCAACCTGAGCGACCCAAACGCCTTTTGAATTATTCCTCGATGTTCCTAAAAGGAACCCTTGGCTACAACTTGCTCCTTGATCAACAACGTCCTGCCATGAAGAAGACTCTTGTATTCCTGAACACATACATCTAATGGAAACTTACTTTGCACCCTTGTCTTGACCAAATCATGAACCAAAGCTTCACATTCCCGAACCGCAAATACCCGAAACCCATCCTTCTGAAACCACAAACATTAAGAGATCGATGATCCTCCGATCAAAATACCCAGTTCTCCCTACATAGGGTCCGAACTACCATGAACTGGCATTGCAGCTAGAACAAATATCAAACCGGTCCAACCCAAATACATAGCATCCTATACCTTTGAAATGTATGATAAAACACAAGATGAACTCCAAGATGAAGACCAAGCAAAATCAAAGAGATTTCAAATCCCAGATGGGGAAATCAAAAGCTTCCCAATCATAACCGCCTGTAATCATCAAGAATCCCATGCAATTGCACAAACGATAATTATGACAATCCCTTAAACCATTTCTCTATCTAGAAACAAATAGGATACCACACACATCATCTACAAAAGTCTTCGTTTCTGATTTACTTCCCTGATCACCTGAAACAATCAACCAACACCTGAACCAACTATATTCAGGGAAGCAGAACTATCCTCAGTCAGAAAAAAACATAATTGAAAAAACCAAAAAAGACGAAAAGATATTGTAATGAACCATGGTACCAAACCATACAATCTACCCTTAATCAGCTCCTTGGAATCCCCAAAATTTTCCTTAATTCGAGTATAGATACTATGCTTTAAGTAGTACGGGGCCAATGCTACCTTCCACACCTATCCATACTTTCCTCAAGGATTGTTTTGAATTCTCTAAGTAATTATTCATTTCTACTACCATCTGATCCAATCACATATACACGCTCTCAACAAATACACATAGCTAAACATCACACCAATTCCTCTAAAGCACTTCCTAGGTTGTCCTATCTCTTTGTGTCTGATGAAGCCCATTGAGTCGATTGATTGCGAAGTTTACTTAGGGAGATTGTTAGTGCATAAAAGTGAACCTCTAGCAATCTGAGCCAAACCAGATCCAAAGCCAACCTCAGTTTCAGAACCGAAGTGTTCCGAAGTCATTCTTCTTCCGAGATGAAGACTTTACTAAAATTAGTCTTTTGATGTGATAGAGCATGTACAAGCATTAAATGCTCTTTGTCTTTTTATTGAGTGAACAGTTCTTAGGACCAAATCAAGTAAATCTATCATGTGTCAGATTTTCCAAACACTTAGTTTTACCTAGTCCATAGAATGTCCTCGATTTGTACTATGTTTCTCCTTTACTATTTAAGGAGATTATGTTTCATGGATTGAAAGTAAGAAATAGAATTCTTCTCTTCACATTAATTACTAATTCTCTTGCAAGTCAAATCTCTTTCACTATCATTCTACTACTTCTTAAATTGTATTTACTTTGCTCATACTCATTTTACTCTACTTAAATATTTTTTTGGTTCACTTTGTTGAATATCATCTTCAAGTCTTGACTTGTTTACCAGACTTGACTAGACCAAAATATTAGCAACAAACATTGATATTAAAAGTTAATTCAAGGTTTGAGTTTTCAAGCCTTGTCCGCACACTAAGTCATGTACTTTCAACTTACAAGAACCCAAAAATACCGAGTAAAATTTTCATATTTTAATAAGTTAAAGTCATTCATTCATTGTTCCAAAAGACGATCATAGTCAAAGTATTCTCAAAACATCATAGTTATTTGTAAACATTTAGTGCATAATAAAATTCCAGGGGATATATTGTGATCAAGTCGGGCCCTTCCTTTTGAAAACAAAGCACCTAAAACCTTAAACATAAATTGTACACACAAAGCTTATCGAGTTCCCCAAAGCACCACATGCAACATATATACATATAATAGAACGTGGTTGTATCAGGTGCTTATCAATACCATATGAAAACAAATAGCTGTGTCGGGTCCGTATCAACCTCGTATGACAGAAAATAGCTGTTTCAGGTCCGTATCAACCCCATATGATAACAAATAACTGTGTCAGGTTCATATCAACACCATATGACAACAAGTAGTTGTGCCAGGTCCGTATCAACCTACAAGTTCGTATCAACCCACATACATAAGCATACAAACATATAAGCATGAGTCATAAAAACAAAAAGTAGATACAAGCATATTAGTAAGTTTCACAAAGACCAATACTATCCTACAACATAATCCAGTGGGCCGGTATTGATGCCTTCAACCCACACACATAGTGGGGAGACTCGCATGAACTATACAACACAAGCCAAATAACTACTTCAACAACAAAACATCCCAACCCAAGCTTCCTAAAGCCAAACTGAAAAAATTCCTTAGCCAAATGTTCAACTCTACTCAAGTTTGACCAAAAGTCAAACTAGTCAAAAAGTCAACCATCAAAGGAAATCAACAAAAGTCAAAGCCCATCGAAATTAAGTATGCCCAACGTACTTAATTTACACCTAATGTACACAATCTCAACCTAGTACGCTAAGCATACTCTAAGGTATGCCCCATGTATATGAGCTGGTTCTAATATTCTCATTAAGCACTTTATCCTTTAAGGCCTTTCGTCCATAGCTCAGATCTAGACTCAAAACATCGACTTAAGTCATAAAGATTCCACCTTTATGACTTTCCATGGCTAGAAAAGGTCCAAAAGCTAAAGCCCTAACTTATTTATCCATTAAGGCATCTTAACTCATGTAAGGAAGCGATAGAAGGACCAAGATCACATTTTTATGGTTCCTAATAGCTCCATAATGGATAAAGTTTCCAACTTTATCCATTAGAATGGTTAAAACAACCAAGATCTAGTATTTTAAGTTTCAAGGGACCAAAAGTGCATCTTTCTTACTTAATCCATTAAGTCCAAGTTTCCAACCTTTAAATCTTAATCAAAATGATTTTTACATAGATAAAGTTTCTAACTTTATCCATAACAAGGTCACAAACTTTCAAGATCTAAAATTTATTCACTAAAGTGACCAAAAGCTCATAACATCCAAATCTAACTAGATATAACAAATGCATCAACAAGATTCTAACTTTATACCTCCATAAGAAAGATCACGGTGAAAAAGGTCTAGATCTACAAGCTTCAATGTAACTAACACCTCTTCAATGAGCTCCTCCTTCTTTAAGATGCACCAAGAACACTTCATAGAACTAAAAAAACTCAAGCACCTCATAAATGTGGATAAGGTTTCGATATTTAGGTTAGAGAGGATGGAGGCTGAAAGAAATAAGGACTTAGGAAAGTTAAAGAGCTTAAACAGGGTTCAAAACCCCAAAATTAAGGTTTGGTTCCTTGCCCCGTATGCCCAACGTACTCCGGGTGCGTGCACGTACCAGGTTAAACCTTCACGATCTGCCTTGCCTAGTATGCCCAGCATACTAGGCTACACTTAAGACCCTCCTAACTTCTAACAGTCATAATGTTTTTGTTTCAACTCCGATTTTGACAATCTTTATATCCACAAAAGGTATTGAAGAGCACCACAATATTGTCTAATTATTTTATAATAAAAAATCCTCGAACAAAAATCCATATTTCACACAAGATCCCGACCTTTGACTTCAGCCCAAAACACAAACCAAGGGCTTGGATTGCATAACTAATATTATAAACACCCAACAGGGTCTAATCCCTATTCCCTTGAAGCCTAAGGCCTTTAGTTGATCCATTTATTGTCTACAGTCCCTAAATAAGAAACTTCTAGAAACAAGATGTTACAAATGTTAAAAGTGAAGAGTTAGAAATGCAAAAGTGGGTCATATTGTTGCTGATTGGCTTTCTCTTTTTATTCTACATTTCGTTACCTCTATATACTTCATAGAAAATGAATATATGTTGATTCTAAAAGATAAAAGAAGAAAATATACGACATTGAGGAGGGAAGCATGACCCTAACTACAACTTGCATAATCACACTTCTGAAACACCACAAAAATCTTAGTAAAACTTTTCATTTTTCAAAAACAACCCAAACACCATAATTGTTTACAAAACATTGTTTGAAAAGTATAAGTCATGAATCAGAGTATCCCAAAATCCAATAACATAAAAATCCAAAGGAATGTGCATGATCATGAATTTACTTTTCCCCGATCCTCTAAAGTACCTGAAGTAACAAACTAAAATTGTAAGCCAACGCTTAGTCAGTTCCCTTAAAGAATGGTACAAAACCGTACAAACAACATCATACATTCATGAGCCTTCAACATGACTGAACCACCTTGTAGGCCTACATACTATCTTGACTGCTCTTAAGGACTTCGGCATGACTGGACCGCCTCGCAGGCCTTCAGTCTATCCAGGCTGGCTTGGGTGTCTTGGCCTTTAGTACTAGCTGGTCCGCCTCAACCCAACAAACCATAACATGAGGAAAATACAATATCAAACAATAATCAACAAACATAGGTAGTCCTACAGATCTACCATTCTAATCGCATAACCAGTGAATGCATATCTCAGCATAATAACACATAATAAAACAAAATACCAAATCCAATGGGTCGGATTTGGTTCCTTCGACACATAAGTATAGTGAAGAAAACTCTCCTCTTAGTCCGAACAAATAGCTAAGTAGGTCTTTGCTCCAAATATCAGCTCTACCCGTTAGCTATTCATCAAATAGTGATTAGTCTCAAATACAACTCAAGATACCCAAAATACCCTTTAGTCAAACTTGGTCAAGGATAAAAGGTAAAAAATATAAACGTTGTCAACAAAACTGAGTTCTCCCAACATACTCAGCTTGTACGCTTAGCATACATGAGCATTGACCAAAACGTGTTGGTTGACCATCGAATGCGCAACGTACCTGGGTTACACCCAACGAACACGACTGACCCTTTTTCCTTCTTATTAAGAGGTTAATCCTTAATTTGTTTTGTCCAAATTCCAGATGTGGTCCTAAACTAACTTCCTTAACCATAACGTTTCCACCTTTATGATCTTGCATGGCTATTAAGTGCCCAACAACAAAAACCCTAACTCCTTAAATAATTAGGACACTAAAATTCATGCATGGAGGGAAACTAACAATCAATATTACATTTTTATGACATTAGACTCTCCAAAATGTCTGGAAGGACAATCCATTTAGTTCTGGAGCATGTCATACTCCAGAACATCATTAATTGTGGGAAAAAGTGCATAAGAACATCATACAAGCTAGATTCAATCAAATAAGCCTCAAGGTATGAACTTTATACCTTCTTGAGATGTAGGAGGGTGCAAAAATTCTAGATCAAGGTTGTTCCAAGCTTCTAAGTTGGTCTTTCTTCCTTATTCTTCCTCTATGAACACCAAAACACACTTAAATTGCTCAAGAATGCTCAAAAACAAATTATGGTTTGCAAAGGTCAAAGTTGGGGCTGGAGGCCGATGAAAGAAAGAGGAATTGAGACTTAAGGATGCTTAAATAGGGTCCAAACCCTAAATATTAGGCATTTTGTACCTGGGGTTACGCCCAACCTACGTGGTGACGTCCCCAAACTACAAAAATGCCATTTTGGTCCAATTTGCCTCAATTCTCATATCAAGCGCTAAAATGCATTTGATTCTCATACTTAGGGTTAAAAATGGAAATAACTCAATATCAAGATGCTAGAATTCTCCCCCACTTGAACTAGATTTCGTCCTCGAAGTCTGGTGGCTTGAACAACTCAGGGTAATGGTCCCGCATCTCTTACTTGGATTCCTACGTCCATTTAGAACCCTTCCGATGCTGCCACAAAACCTTGACTAAAAACACCACCTTGTTGCACAAGGCCTTCGTCTTCCGATCCAACATTGGCACTGGTCTCTCAATATAATTTAGGAAATCGTCAAGCTGAACACCATCCAAAGAAAAAACCGCTGAATCATCAACCACACACTTCTGAGGTTACAAAACATGGAAGGTGTTGTGGATCTGATTGAGTTCCTCAAGAAAATCCAGAATGTAAGCTTCCTTGCCAACCTTGGAAATCACTAGAAATGGCCCAATATACTAGGGTCTCAACTTTCCCCTCTTCCTGAAGCGTATTACACCCTTCCAGGGCTATATATTCGGCAAAATCATGTCGTCGACCTGGAACTCTAACTTAGATTGATGCTTGTTTGCATAACTCTTCTACCGACTCTATAATGTTTGTAGTCTCTACCTAATCTGCTGAATAAGCTCTGTTCTCTGAAGGAATACCTTAGTCCTCTGATGACTCTATGACCAAACTCTCTCCTACATATTGGGGTACGACACTTCCTCCTATAGAGAAGCTAGAATGGAGGTGCACCAATAATGGTGTGGTAGCTGTTGTTGTAAAAAAACTCAGCTAGGGGATGGTAGGAGTCCCAGCTCCCACTGAAATCTATGAAACATGCTCTCAATATGTCCTTAAGTGTCTGAATGGTGATCTCACACTAACTGTCAGTCTACGGATGATAAGAAATTCTAAGATGCAACCTCGTATATTGTTCCTCACGGGACTTCTTCCAGAAATGAGAGGTGAACCGAACATCTCATTCAAATAAAATGGAGGCTGGAATACCATGCCAAGAAACAATCTCGCACATATATGAATCACCCAATTTCTCAGTGGAGGAGCTCTCTCGAATGGCTAGAAATTGGGCGCTCTTGGTTAGACGGTCCACTATAACCCATATCGTGTCGAATTCCTTAGCCGTCCGAGGTAACTTGGTGATGAAATCCATAGTAATATGTTCCCATTTCCACATGGGAACACCCAATCACTACAACTTGCCATGCAGCCTCTGGTACCTGGCCTTGACCATCCGATAGGTCAAGCACCTCTTGACATACCATACTATCTCTCTCTTCATGCATGACCACCAATAACTAAGCCTCAAATCCCGATACATCATGGTGGCTATAGGGTGTATAAAAAAATTGGATTTGTGAGCCTCCTACAGTACAGTCTGCTGATCCCATCAAAATCCAACACCCAAACCCGTCCTTACCGAGTCAATAATCCATGACTGTCAGTTGCAAACCTGTCATTCTCACCCCTGAGTCTCCCATGTTTCCAATTCTCCTTCTTGACTCCCTAAACCTGAGCCTCCCTAACCAAATCCGAAAATGGCAAATCAATCTAAATCCTCATACACATGCTATCAATAGCAGAACTAGCCGTCTTGAGAATCAAAGCATCAGTGACCACATTCACTTTACCTAGGTGATAGAAAATCTCGTAGTCATAAACCTTGACCACGTTAAGCCACCTATGTTGTCTCATATTCAAATTTGACTGATCCGTGAGATATCTCAAACTCTTGTGATTCGTACAGATAGTACACCGGACCCCATAAAAATAATGCCACCAAATCTTGAGAGAAAACACCACTGCTCCTAATTCCAAATCATGAGTCGGATAACGAGCCTCATGCGGCTTCAACTCCCGAGAAGCATAATTAATAACCATCCCGCACTGCATAAGAATTGCCCCCAGGGTGGTGATGGATGTATCACAGAATACCACAAAATCCTCAACACCCTTAGGGAGGATCAACACTGGGGCCTCACATAACTTTTTCCTTAGCATTTAGAATGCATCCTGTTGCTCAGGCCCCCAACAGAAATCCATGCCCTTCCTTGTCAGACGAGTGAGCGGTACCACAATCTTGGAGAAGTCCTGAATAAATCTCTGATAATACCCTGCTAATCCTAATAAATTCCTGATCTCTGAGGGAGACTTTTGGACCTTCCACTGCATCATGACCTCAATATTTTTCGTATCAAACAAAATACCATTCTAGTTAATGAGATGACCCAAGAATTGGACCTATTCTAACCAAAACCCACACTTCAAGAACTTGACATATAACTGTTCTCATCTTAAAACTCCCAGAAGCTCTCGAAGGTGCTCCTCATGCTACTCCATAGTCTTGGAATACACCAAGACATCATCAATGAAAACAATGATTGATCGACTGAGCATCATTCTGCATACTCGATTCATCAAATCCATAAATGCCATAGGCGCATTATGAGCCCATCGACATCACCATGAATTCGTAATAATCGTAACGAGTCTGAAACGCGGCCTTCTCCACGTCGTCCTATCTAACCCTCATCTGATGATACCCCAACCTCAAATCGATCTTGGAGAACCAAGATGCACCCTACAAGTGATCAAATAGGTCATCAATCCATGGAAGTGGGTAACGGTTCTTCAGTGTTAACTTGTTCAACTCCCGATAATCAATGCACATCCGGTGTGAACCATCCTTCTTAATGACAAACAAGATCGGTGCTCCCCATGGCGAACTATGTGGTCTAATAAATTACTTGCCTAACAGCTCCTAAAGCTAATAGGATGACTCCTTGATCTCAAGTGGTGCCAATCGGTACAATGCCTTGCTAATCGAAGCTGCACATCATACCAGATAAATCCTAAACTTAACCTGCCTCTCAAGAGGCACACCGGGTAACTCCTCCGAGAAAACATATACAAACACTCTTACAACCGGCACAATTGAAGCAAAAACCTGCTTCCCATCCCTAGTATAAACCACATACACAAGATAATCCATACAACTAGGCTGAATATACTGTTGATCCATGGCCATAGAACAAAAGGATGACCCAACCCTGGTACCCTTTCCATATATAACCACTTCTCCCCCACTTGGGGTTCAAACAACAACCCGTTGACCCTCGAAGTCAACCATAGCCCCATAACTGATCAACCTATCCATCGCTACTATCACACACACATACACTATGGGAATATGAATCAAATCAATCAGATAAGGCACCCCAAAAATCTCCAATACACAACCCTAATAAACGCTCAGTGCAAAAACCCTGTGTTCGTTGGCGATAGAAACCTGCAATGGACATTCCAACTCTCCAAGAGTCATATTAAAACCCCTACTAAAAGACTGAGATACAAAGGATAGACTCGCACTGTGAAATCCCCTAATTTCTCTGCCAAAAAAACCGATTTAATTTATGCTTTTAAAATAAATTCAGAGTAATCCTTTTAAAAGATGTTGCAGAATTTGTTCCCAAAACAAAACATGATAAAAATTTATCAAAACCTTTCTTTAAGAAATATATATTTTCATTTTATATCACAACCTCGGGATGTCATGTTCCGATACAGATCAAAAGCATAAACAAGACATTATAAGCCTTACAACAGTTATTTACAACTACTGACCTATAATCCAAAAATCTCTCATTATCATCGGACTATGCTCGGGGTCCACTACCTGTAATATGAAAAGCTGAGTGGGTCAGGCTTGGGAGCCTGGTGAGCATATAGGTTTTTCAACCCACATTAATAATAAACTTATTTATTTATCAATCAACAATAACCCAGATTACCCATTCCCGTTATCCTCGTTTTACGTCCCTAAACACCTCTCACAAGGGACGTAGCCTAATGATTATCATCAGGATGGAAACTACTACTAAGGGGACTCCTCAGCCATACGTGTCTTAAAGGCAACAATGAGGGGGATGGAGTACACCAATGAACATATAGTTCATCAACACCTACAAGTTGCGAACCTCCTAGTGTTCGACTGGACTGTCTAGAATGGTCCGTGGTCATCATCTATACTCCGCTAGATGACAATAACAACAATAACATTGAGGCCTCTCATCATTTTAACACACATCGACTATTTCGTCTACCCATGTTTTACCCAACATATTTGTAGATAAAATACATATACCATTTAAAACTTGTATAAAACATCTATTCAACAGTCACCTCAAATAAACAATTAATATAATTACACATAGCACGTATTTTATAGAAAATACTTCATATCTATGTGTAAGATGAAAGTGACTACACACTCACTTCATTTAATGATAATCGAGCAGCACTTCATTTCCTAAAACGATCGTTTCTAATAAAACCGAGAGTTTTATTGAGAAACCGGGCTCTGCAAGGGTTGGGCTTCAAAACCGAAAAGATAAAATTTTCTGGGTCTTCGGGAACTTCGGAATGTATTTTGGGTGTTTGGTATATTACCGGGGCTTTGGGGGAAGTTGGAATGTTTAAGGGGTGAAAAATGACACTTTTCCAAAATATATCCAGGAGGTCTCACACCCTTCTATTTATAGGGGCGAGACTTCTGATCTGAGGGCTGATAAGCGAACAAGTGTCAGCAAATGCGAGGGTCAGGTGGAACGCACGTGCGACGCTCCAGCTGTTGGCTTCTGATTGGACCGAGGTCTAGGTCTGAGAAGTGCAAGGTGGCGCGCCTGTGAAGCTCGGACACGTCAGGACGGCACACATCGGACGGAGGCGAGGCGGCTTCGGATGCGAGGAGTCACCAGGCATGCGTCCTGCTTCGGTTGAGCCTCCCTTCAGTCGAATCAGCAACGAGCACGTGGCATGCATGCGAGAATCTGGGTGACGTGGCTGAAGTCTGTCAATGCGAAATTCCTCAGATTTCGTGTTTTTATTTTTTTATTTTTGTGCCAAAACTTCTAAAATCCACAAGTTTCCCATACGGGCTCCATTTTTTACGTTCTCTATATGCACGCGTAGGTAAAATTATGCTCTACAACTTTCGTTTAGACTTTGTCGGTTAATTTTGACTTTAATTTTAATATTATTATTTTTTATCAGACCGGGACAGAAAATCCGTTAAAAATTCATAACTTCTTCATCCGACGTCTGTTTTCTTCTGTCTTTTTACTGTTGTCCTACTATTGACGAGACCTTCGATTCTCGTTTAGGTTGTGTCGGCTAAAAATCACTTGATCTAAAATTCGAGTTTTTAGCTGTCTACTGCTAAGTTGAAACTTAGAAAAATCATAACTTCCTCATACGAAGTCTGATTTGGGCATTCTTTATGCCTACTCCCGGTTTAACAAACACTACGAATTTCATTTACATCACTAAGGCTAAAAAGTAGTTTATAAAAAACTCACTTTTTACGTTATTCGGTGTCGTGCCGGTTTTGTCGCGGAACTTCGACATGTCATAACTTCTTCGTTATAACTTGGATTTCGGTGTTCTTTATATGTCCGAAATCCTTGTCACTACCACTACAACTTTCTTAATAGATATCAGATTTATCTAATATTTATTTCCGATGCTCATTTTATTCTTAATTAATTCAATCCTAATAATTAAGCATAAAACACACAATTCCACACCATTTCTTCAAAATGAGTTACAAAGGTTGACCTAGACTATTACATCATCATTAATGTCTATCCTGGAAATACAGGTGTTACATGCACCTGAGTAAAAAAGCACAAGAGCAAGCAACGATTTCACTAAGAAGGTACTTAAGAGAATCATAAATATAAGCATACCATAAAATAACTGACAAGATAATAAATGGAAACATATCAGTAATGACGTTCGACGCCAACCTAGCCTCCTCTGCAGTAAGCTGGAAAGTACGACCTCGAACCCTCAGGGGATCCACCCTACCCTAGTATCCATCAGTGATCCTCGGAGTAGCCGGCGCTGGAGCCTGTGCCGACTTGGCAACAACCAATGGATAGTTGACCTTCATATGGCTAAATTGATCACATTAGAAACAAATGTTGGTGCTCGATACTGGGGTCATCTGGCAACAATCCCTCATGTAGTGACCTTCCTTACCATATTTGTGGCATCCAACAGATGACTAGCAAGCACCCTCATGTACCTTGCCACACTTTCCACAAGTGCGACCCCTCTTTCCTCTATATCTTGAATCATTGGGCTTGAACCGCTTCGCTGTAGGTTGTGACTGAACATGAGCCTGCCTCAACTCCCTTGTCTAAATCTCTATCTCAATCTCCTGCTACCTCACGACATCCTGATGCTTAGTGAGGGTACCATGATGTTGGGTGAACACAAATTTTTGAATATCCGTCTTGAGCATTCTAATGTATCGAGTCATATGAGCCTGATCATAAGTAGCAAACTCAGGGAAGAAAAGAGCCCTCTCAGTAAACATCTTGGTGATCTCCATCACCGTCTCAGTTGTCTGTCTCAGATCCAAGTACTCCCGAGCCAACCTCTCCCTTTCCACCAAGGGAACGTATCTCGTACGGAACATCCCCCAACTAACAATAACTCTCTGCTCAAAAGTGTAAGTACCATTCATCAATCTCCACCAATCCTTCGCCCCCAACCGGAGAAGGTTCAGGGAAACCTGACCTTCTGTTCAGCTAGGCAAGAACATGTGAAGAGACAACCCTCCACATCAAATATCCACCTCATCGTTATATTGGGGTCTCTGACCCCATAAAACTTGAGGGGATTCGTATTATCGAAGTCCCAATAATAAATGGATCTCTCCCCTCGAATCCCCATAGCAGAAATGGCCTCGGTTGCTACAACAACAGGATTATTAGAAAGAGCAACATATTGATCATTAAAGAGCTCAGTCGTAGAGGTCTTGATAGACCCAAAAATCTCTGCCATAGCCCTCCAGACAATAAAAGCGACCTTAATGACGATGATCTCCCGAATCTAATTATGAGTCAATCCTGGCCCACCATGGTCACCTGCTCCAGATCCTAATCCTCTTATCTCAAACATTCTAAAAATAAACTAAGACTTATCAGAAAGGCGACAATACACATTTCTACAATCACATCATGAGACTAAACCCTTGGGGTTTGTGACTTCCTTGCTACGCGTATGGGTCTTGTGCTTTCAGTAGTATGGACCCATACTACCTTTCACAGCTACTTGTGTTTCTCTCAAGGATCATCACAATCACCCAAAATAAATACAACGACCAAGATATATATATATATATATATATATATATATATATATATATATATATATATATATATATCCTCAATCTATCGAGAGTGGCTAGACATTCCTCATAGGTCGGCTGCTCACATACATACTCATTTATGGAACTTCCACCAATCCTGCAACCACTCGTTCATGCTAATCACACACAAAACTTGATCCTATAGACAGTTGAGTACTTGATTCTACCCTAAGCCCACAACCAGACAAGGAACATGAAATAAGGCTAAACCAAACATTCTCAGGCTATAAAATCTTAGTTATGTACAACTATGATGCGTACACTAAGAAACTACAATACTTATGTCAATTATTCCATACAATAAGCACTCCTAGGCTATCAGGCATCATAAATCCGTCAATTTTATCATTCAATTCCTGAAGATCCCTACCCCACCACTAGCATGTAGTTCTACCACAAACATCATATCAAATAAGAGTGTGGGTAACTTGGGGTATTATTTCTTACTCAGGATGATCGCACACATCGCATCCTTCCTTGGTTACTTTTGGAAACAAAGTTTTTTGAAAACCATTTTGAAAACCTTTTGTAGTTCCTTAGTTTGAGTCTGGATTCTCACGATCACGCCTTCGTTTTACCTCAATCCTTTGAAGTACCTAAAACGGCAAACTTAAACTATAAGTCAACGCTTAGTGAGTTCCCCCAAAGTACCACACCCAACCATACAAACAACAACATGCATGCATGAGCCTTCAGCATAACTGGACCGACTTGCAGGCGTACAAAGTATCTGGACCACTCTCACGGCCTTCGAATGATTGGACCACCTCAGAAGCCTTCAGTCTATCCAGGCCGCCCTAGGTGTCTTGTCCTTCCATACCAACTAGTCTGCCTCAACCCAACAAGGCATAATATGTCGACAATACATAACGAAACAATAATCAACAAACACAGGTAGTCATACAGATCTACCAGTTTAATCACATAACTAGTGAATACATTGTTGGATTAGGTGTCTAAGACCATAACTATAATTGATATATACTTAAACTGATAGTAGCACAGTCCTTTTGGGTTGCATTCAAGACTAGCAACTGGGAAGGATGATTTTGGAGAAAGAGGTTGAATTATTATTTGATTAATAAATTGAAATTAATAATCTATTAATATATTATGAGAATAATATATTAATTAGAAATAATAATATTTAATTAAAATTAAATCAGAAATTAATTAGAATTAATTTTGGGATAAGAAGAATTAATTAAAAGTGTGGGGACTGAATTGTAATTGTTCAATAGTTGAGCAAGAGGCAATCTAGAACCCTCCATAGGCTATGGACGGTTTTCTTGTGCCTTAGTATTTCTAGAATAGTCTTTAATAGATAATCAGGAAAGTGGATAATTACCCGATTAAAGATAATTTTGGACGTGGGCTTATCTAGGGTTTCCTATCTGCACTATAAATACGGACATAACCCTACAATTTTTGGCCACTTTTTCCCAAGAGATCCAAACGAAAATTTGAAGCCGCTCTCCTTCTCCTCAATCTTCTTCCATTGCTAGTGTTGGGTGTGAACCACTAGAGGCGTAACAATTGTGACGCTTACTCTCAAGGTTTCAACAACACTATGGATTTGCATTGTTTTTTCTATATAACAATCAAAGGTATGTTTTTTAACCATAATTATGGATATTGATTATATACTAGTGTTCTAGGGTTTCTACATTGTTGTTCATATTGTATGCTCAATTAGAGGAAATGTAGATCAAAATTATTTATGGTTGCATGCACACATAGGATTATATGTTTCGCATAATACACATAAGTGTTATCAGAGAGTAGGTTTAGTTTTCTATTGAATTGATACAATGGTTGAACTTGAACAAGAATAAGAAAACATAATCTTCATTTTGTACCGTAAACACGAAATGGTGTTTTTCCAACATGGTGTGTTGGCCTACGATTTCGTCCTGACACGACGTGGTGATTATTTACCACGACGTGCTGGACTGTCAGATCCACAAATTTTGGTTTTAAGATATATCTTCAATTGATTAAGATAAGTACCTTCAATAATTCTTTTTATTGTATAAAACTGAATATTTTTAAAATTTAACTTGATATCCTTATCTTGAAGTCATGATTGGTTTTATTTTATATTTAATTAATTGAATGTTTATTTTGAAATTTTAAAATGTAACCTTAGTATTTTGAAAAGTTTTAAAAATACACCCTATATTATATGTAACGTTAAAGGTCATATATATATATATATATATATATATATATATATATATATATATATATATATATATATATATATATATAAGACAAGTCAGTCAAACTGCTAGTATACCTCATTCACGAAGCCAATCTATAAGGGAGTATAAGGAAATTGCCTATAAAATGGAGATTGAATGGGTGTCCACTCTCACCCATCGCTTCCTTGATTGGTGGATGGTCGTTAGCCGAACGAGTTTGATATGACAACCTAATCCTCATTAATAAGTATAATGAATCATAAAGTAACTAAACATATTTTTTATAAAATTCTCAATCTTAGTTACTTTAGGAAAAATGTGAACTTGTATGCTAATCCATGAAATTACACATTGCACTTAATGAGTCATTAGTAGAGCGCGTGTGCTTAACCGGCAGACTAATAGGGACGAATAATGTGTGGCAATGGGTGTCTCGAAAACTCTCATTGATTAATGGAGTGCATGTGGTTAACCGGAACATTAAAACGAGATAATAAATGACATCGAGAGTACTAAGTTAATTTGCATTGTTATTCACATCTTTTTTGTGATCCTCGATATCCCAGTCACAAATGGAAGACCATAATCAAGATTAAATATGCCATTGAATTCAATGATTCTAAAAAAAGATCTATGAATTTCATTTAAAATTAAATTCGTTAAAATTTCATTTTCGATGGTGAAATTGGTAAATTGTCATTTACCTACCTTTATATAATATACAATTAGATTACGACATCCATTTTCTAAGTTGTGAATTATTTAGTTGAATCCCAACCTTGATATTTAATTTGGGTGTTATATAGAGGATTATTCTTATCTAACTAAAACTGTCTTTCTTCTTTTTATAGATGTATGATCCTAATGATGTTTCTGGTTCCATCTCCTCTAACAACAATAACAACTTCTCTCTGTTGAGCATCTACACGAAGGTGTAATTGGATGGCACCAAATACAACGACTGGATGCGCAACATCAAAATGACGCTTCGTTTTGAGGATAAGGAGTATGTCCTCAAGAAACCACTCGATGAGATCGATGAAATGAAGTCCATTCTTAAAGAGATACCTGCCTACGAGTGTCACACCCCAAAACCACGAACGGCGGAAACGTTCAGGGGTGGAGGACGTCATGTACAGTATCACAACAGTGTAATATAATAAACAAGCAACAACATCATCCATTGCATTATAAGTAAAGTTTAATACATGTGTGTTCTTTCATTGTAATAAGACACCAAAAACATACAATCAAAATAAAAGACGAGACTTGTCTGCTCCGTCTTCTCAAAACCTGGCCTCCGTACCTGTCTACTGATGACCTGAGAATACAAGTTATTTTGAAAGCGAGTATCAGCTTTAAAGCTGGTGAATTCATAAGTATATAAGTGTCATTGCCTTGTTTGTGAAAATCTGTTATGAAAGCCATGTAAACCTTTAAATGAAAATGTTGAGGTAAGTATGAAATCCCTAGAAAAACCCTTATTTTCTATAAGTATGAAATGTAGTCTTCTACCAAGACCCGAATGTTCTGTACGTATGCAGTGTAGTCTTCTACCAAGACTCGAATGTTTTGTAAGTATGAAGTGTAGTCTTCTACCAAGACCCGAATGTTCTATTTGTAAAATGATAGTTTTTCCTTTGTATTGACTAGTACTAAAAGTGCTTAGTCTAACTCAACGTTTATGTGAATGTATCACAACATAAAGTAAATAGGAAAATATAACCATGAAATATTACTCTTGGGTTACCCAGGGATAACACAACATCGCTGACGCGGAAGATATAACCTAATGAACATCCGAGGATTGTTCAATTTAACCTCTGTGGCGAACAGTAGATTCCAGGAATGGTTAGTCCCGTAACTGACTTTACATCGATGTAGTCGAAGTAAATAACCTAATGAACATCCGAAGATTGTTCAATTAACCTCTGTAGCGAACAGTAGGTTCCAGGAATGGTTAGTCCCGTAACTGTCTCCTAATATATGTAATAACAACCCAATGAACATCCTAAGATTTGTCCAATTAACCTCTGTGGCGAACAGTAGGTTCCAGGAATGGTTAGTCCCGTAACTGACTCTACCTTGCTATAAGCGAAATAGATAACCTAATGAACATCCGAAGATTGTCCAATTAACCTCTGTAGCGAACAATAGATTCCAGGAATGGTTAGTCCCGTAACTGACTCCCGTTGAATTGGGATGGGCAGGACGATTTACTGAAGGTACTAATAATTCATCCTAATGAACCGAGGTTCAGATATTCATGTAAATATACACAGGTCGATGTATCTACGTAAAGGTATTCATGTAATGTGTTCATGTAAGCGTGTTCATGTATCATGTAAGCATATGTAAAGGTACTCATGTATCAGGTAATGTACTAGTAAAGACTCATGAATGAACTGACTCTTGTGTGATTCCTTGTAATGGAAGTAATGTTTGATATCTTCAAATTATCCCTATGATAATTTACTGTAATATAACTGGTTGATCATGTAGGTTTATACACTCTTACTACTCAAGGGTGTGGGAAACTAAATGAAAGATGTAAACTATAACATCAATACATATATAAGAATATAAGTGTATATGCATAGTTTAGTTCAAGAATGAAAAATGGTTTTGTAAGACATCTTATGGGTTTTGAACAATAATTAACAATGACTTGATGTCATTTTAATAAACATTTCAAAGGTAAAACATTTGGTAACAATGTGTTTTTAAGATGTAAAACCATTTCATGCATCACATTTTGTAGTATGTGAAATCTGTTAAATGACAAACATAGTTATAGGATACATATCAATGATTCAATAACATGTTGGTTTCTACTTGTGTTCCCCCCCCATTAAAGCATTTAAAATCATTTAAAATATTGATTAGGGGTATGAACCCACTAGATTGAAGTGGTTGATTTGAAATAGTCTAGAGAAGAATCGAGCAGAACTTCGACAGGAAGAGTTAAAAGCGGGGGAAAAATCTCGGGATTCTCGGGAATCTCGGGAATCTCGGGAACACAAAACCTTCCTTTGGGACTTGAAGGTGAAAACCCGGGGCTTTGGGAGGGTCTCGGGGGCTTAAACGCAGAGTTTCAGCGCGAGAAAGAAGGGAACTGAGCAATGGAGCTCGGAGCCCTTGAAATCTATTTATAGGGGCATTTTTGAGGTGTGCCACGTCGTGGGGAGTGATAGCCACGTCGTGGGGAGTCGAACTTATCTTCTTCCATTGATTGGACGCCCTCAGTCACTTGCCGGGTCGCGGCAGGCTTGTGCCACGTCGTGGCAAGCCTGACAGCCTCGGATTTTGGGGCCTCGAACTTGTAAAATCCATAACTTTCGCGTACGAGCTCCGTTTTCGACGTTCTTTACATGCACGCGTAGATAAAAATATGATCTACAACTCTTGTTTAGACTTCATCGGCAAATTTTGACTTTATTTTTAATTATTTATTTTTAACGGGCCGGGACACGAAAAGTCCGTTAAAAATCCATAACTTCTTCATCCGGTGTCCGTTTTCGTCAGACTTTTCGCCGTTGCGCTACTAATGTTGAGACCTTAGATTCTCATTTAGGTTGTTTCGGTCAAAAGTATCTCGAGCTCTGTTTCGAGTTTTTAGCTGTCTACTGCTATACCCGAATCTTGGAAAAATCATAACTTCCTCATCCGAAGTTAGATTTGGACGTTCTTTTTATGTACGCTCATGGTTTGAGGTTGTCTATAACTTTCATTTAGATACTTAAGGCTAAAAACTATTGTATTGAAACTTCGCGTTTTTTGTTTAATCGGTGTTGCCGGTTTTTGCCGAGAATCTTCGGTTGGTCATAACTTCTTCGTTATAACTCGGATTTTAGGGTTCTTTATATGTACGAAAACCTTGATACGATTCCTACTACTTTATTTAACCCAAATAAGATTTTAGGAAACTTATATTTTGACCTAAATTTGATTGGTTTAACATTACATTGTCTCGAAATATCGGGTTGTCACATCATCCCCCCGTTAGAAGGAATTTCGTCCCGAAATTAGAATTTAAGCAAGTAAGAAATTACAAATAACTAAGCAAAAAGGTGATGGTATTTCAGTTTCATCTGATCCTCATGTTCCCAAGTGAATTCCGGTTCACGCTTTGCGTTCCAACGCACTTTCACTATCGGGATACGACTCTGCTTTGTTTGCTTGACCTCTCGGTCCATGATCTCTACTGGTTCCTCCACGAAGTTGAGGCTCTCGTCGATCTCGATCTCGTCAAGTGGAATAACAAGAGTCTCGTCGGATAGACACTTTTTCAAGTTTGACATGTGGAAGGTAGGATGTACGTTACTGAGTTCTTTCGGTAGATTGAGCTTGTAAGCCACAGGGCCGATTCTTGCGAGAATCTCGAAAGGCCCTATGTATCTTGGATTGAGCTTCCCACGCTTTCCAAAGCGTATCAAGCCCTTCCAGGGTGAGACCTTTAGTAGGACTCGATCGCCCACCTAGAACTCCAATGGTTTCCTACGCTTGTCGGCGTAACTTTTCTATCGGTTTCTAGAGGCCTTTAATCGTTCACGAATTTGAACAATCTTCTCTGTCGTTTCCCGAATGATCTCCGGACCCATGAGAGTGCTTTCAGGAACTCGTCCCTTAGCTAACTGGGTATCACCCACTTCAGCCTAGCACAGAGGGGATCTGCACTTTCGGCCATAGAGGGCCTCGAATGGAGCTGCCTTTATGCTCGTGTGATAACTGTTGTTGTAGGAAAATTCAACAAGGGGTAAATGAGTATCCCAAGCTTTTCCAAAGTCTATCACACAGGCGCGCAACATATCTTCTAAGGTTTGGATAGTTCTCTCACTTTGCCCGTCGGTTTGTGGATGGTAGGCTGTACTCATGTCCAGCCTAGTTCCTAGGGAACTTTGTAATGACTGCCAGAACCTCAAAGTGAATCTACTATCTCGGTCTGAGATGATAGATAAAGGAACACCGTGTAGTCTTACAATCTCCCTAATGTATGTTCTGGTAAGTTTCTCCATCTTGTCTGTTTCCTTGATCGGTAGGAAGTGTGCAGACTTGGTCAGTCTATCGACGATGACCCATATGGAATCAAGTCCACCCGTCGCCTTGGGCAACTTGGTTATGAAGTCCATAGTGATTCGCTCCCACTTCCATTTTGGTATCTCCGGTTGTTATAGAAGACCGAAGGGTTTCTGGTATTCGACCTTGACCTTTGCGCAAGTAAGGCATTTACTCACGAAGGTAGCAATATCTGCTTTCATGTTAGGCCACCAATATAACTTTTTAAGATCCAGATACATCTTATCTGAACCCGGGTGGACGGAATAACGAGTGTTGTGAGCTTCGGTCATGACCAAGTCTCTGAAGCCACCGTGTTTCGGTGTCCAGATCCAATCCATAAGGTATAAGGCTCCGCCACCCTTGACTTCCAAGTTCTTATCCATCCCTCTAAGGGATTCACCCGCCACGTTTTCAGGTTTCAAAGCGTCGAGCTGAGCTACCTTTATTTGCGTGGACAAGTAGGAATGGATAGTTAGAGTCAAAGACTTGACTCTACGACCAGTATATTCTTTCCGACTTAGGGCGTCGGCTACTACATTGGCTTTACCCGGATGATAACGAATTTCGCATTCGTAATCACTAAGTAGTTCGACCCACCGTCGTTGTCTCATGTTGAGCTCTTTCTGGTCGAAAATGTGTTGTAGACTCTTATGGTCTGTAAAGATCGTGCTTTTTGTACCGTATAGGTAATGTCGCCAGATCTTCAGAGCAAACACAACTGCTCCTAGCTCAAGATCGTGGGTTGTGTAGTTAACCTCGTGTGTCTTCAGCTGTCTCGAGGAAGAGGCTATGACTTTACCTCGCTGCATCAGAACACATCCGAGTCCTTGATTGGATGCATCGCAATAGACAATGAAGTCTTCTATTCCTTCGGGAAGGGATAGTATCGGGGCGGTGCACAAGGCTCGTTTGAGCGTTTGGAACGCTCTTTCCTGTTTCTCTTCCCAGTCGAAGGCCACGCCTTTCTGGGTTAGGGTTGTAAGGGGTTTCGCTATGCTGGAGAAGTTCTGAATGAACCTGCGATAGTAGCCAGCTAGACCTAGAAATTGACGAATTTCAGTAGGTGTCTTTGGTGCTAACCAGTTCTCGATGGCCTTAATTTTGGAAAGGTCCACGTGTATACCTTCTTCGCTAACTACATGGCCTAAGAATTCAACTCGTCGAATCCAAAATTCGCACTTTGAGAACTTCGCGTAGAGCTTCTCCGATCGCAATGTTTCTAAGATTTTTCGGAGATGTTGACTATGCTCCTCCTTACTTCGAGAGTAGATGAGTATGTCATCAATGAAGACGATGACGAACTGATCCAAGTAAGGACGACACACCCTATTCATCAGATCCATGAATACTACGGGCGCGTTAGTTAATCCGAATGACATCACTACAAACTCGTAGTGCCCATAACGAGTTCGGAACGCTGTCTTGGGAACATCCTCCTCTAACACTCGTAGTTGGTGGTATCCGGATCGCAGATCTATCTTCGAGAAGTAGTTGGCTCCTTGAAGTTGATCAAATAAATCGTCAATGCGGGGCAAGGGGTAACGGTTTTTAATGGTAAGTTTGTTGAGCTCTCTATAGTCGATGCACATGCGAAACGATCCATCTTTCTTCTTGACGAACAAGACCAGTGCTCCCCATGGCGAGAAGCTTGGTCGAATGAATCCCTTCTTGAGAAGTTCGTTAAGTTGACTGGAAAGTTCCTGCATTTCAGCCGGTGCCAGACGATAAGGAGATTTAGCTACGGGGGTAGCCCCTGGCACTAAGTCGATTCTGAACTCGACTTGGCGTTGTGGTGGTAAACCGGGAAGTTCTTCTGGGAATATTTCGGGAAAGTCGCGTACTTCTGGGATTTTCTGGATGTCTTTCAGTTCTTGACTGGTATCGACGACGTGTGCGAGAAATGCATGGTGCTCCTTCCGCAAGCACTTCTGGGCTTGAATGCACGAAATGATGCGAAGGCTCGCACTGGGTTTGTCGCCATAGATAATTAAAGTTTCGTTGTTAGGAAGGTTAAGACGAAATGCTTTTTCGAAGCACATAATGTCGGCACGAAGAAGACTCAACCAATCCATACCGATGATAACGTCAAAACATTTAATTGTGACTGGCATGAGATCTATCTTGAAAGTATGGCCATCTAAAGTTAAAGTACAACCTACGAATATGCAGTTTGTACTCTCTGTTTTCCCGTTAGCCATTTCTACCGTGAATGAATTATCTAGTGCACATGGTTTTTGTTTAAGCATGTGTGCAAATTTGTGACTTACAAAACTTTTCTCGGCTCCACTATCGAAAAGTATGCAAGCATATGAGTTATCGAGGAGGAACGTACCAGTAACTATCGTAGGATCAACTACTGCTTCCTCATGGCCTAGGGCCATAACTCTTCCTACCCCTCCAGCCATTCCTGCTTTAGTGCAGTTCCTCTTGTAGTGGCCCACTTCACCACAACCGTAGCAAGCTTGGCCCATACCGGCATTAGGAACCTGGGCGGCTCGAGCTGTTGGCGTCCTGCAGACACAGGCTGTATGCCCCTTCCTGTTGCAGTTAGAGCATTGCATCTCCTTGCA
The DNA here is from genome assembly GCF_002870075.4 of Lactuca sativa. NCBI lineage: Eukaryota > Viridiplantae > Streptophyta > Magnoliopsida > Asterales > Asteraceae > Lactuca > Lactuca sativa. Next base: position 147,482,537 of record NC_056629.2, read on the forward strand.
AGGTCCGTGGTGGTGGTAGTTGCACTTGGTGCACTTCGGAAAAGTTCCAGCATAAGTTTTTGCTGGTAAGGGGTTCGCAGGGACAACAGGAGCCATTGTGGCATCATTGATCGCCACAAGTTGTTGTTTATTGGAGGATCCTTGCAAAGCCCCTCCTTTCCTCTTATTCCATCCCTTCTTGTTGTTGAGATCGGGGTTGGACTTTTGTGGTACAAGTGTAGGGGTTGTTGTGTTCTGAGGTTTCCGGTGATCGATAAGAGATTGTGCCAATTCCTTGGCACTATCAAAGGTAATAGGCCCGGAAGCGATCACACTTGACTGGATCTGGGGCGACAGTCCCCAGATATATCTCTCGATCTTTTTGCTCTGGAGAGCAACCATATCAGGGCATAAGTTTGCCAGATCACAAAACCTATTTGTGTAGGTAGTGATGTCGGATCCAACCATTTGTAGACCCCAGAATTCTTGCTCGAGTTTTTGTATTTCACCTCGAGGACAGTATTCTTTCATCATCATGTCTTTCAACTTTTCCCAGCCGATGGAATACGCCACCACCAAAGTTAGATAGTTAACATGGCTGTTCCACCATGTTAGTGCTCGATCAGAGAAGGTACAAGCTGCGAACTTGACCTTGTTGCCTTCTTGGCATCCGCAGATCTCGAAGACAGATTCCATCTTCTCAATCCATTGTCTCAACACCATAACACCCTCAGTTCTATTGAAGCTGCGGGGTTTGGCGTTAGTGAAGTCCTTGTAGGTGCACTCCCGAGGGTGTCCATGGCTTTCGCCGTGGTTCGAGGGTGGTACCCCTGTTCCTGATCCACTAGGGGCAGGCGCGTTGATTGCTAACACAACAGCTGCAACTGCGGCTGTGAAAGCTTCCTGGAACATAGTGGCATCGAAAGGATTAGGTGGTTGAAGAGGTACAAGAGGTGGTGGAGGTGGTGGTATCGATGCTTCGTTGTTTGGATTGCGTCTTGTACTTCGGCGTGGCGGCATCTTTAACTATACGTTTAAAGATGAAGAAATGGATAAGAATTAATGATTAATGAATGTGTCTCATGGACTAAATCCCCATAGCCCAACAACAGAAGGAATAGCTAAAATAGACGAACTGACTAAGATAATTACAGTAAGACCAAATACCCCAATGGTATTTCTTTATGGTTGTGTTGGTAAGTTTTTAGACTTGTTGCCATATCACAACCATTCTTGGGCGTATTCTAATCACTCCTCGGACCAGCATAGTTGATCAGGCTATGCCATTCCCAAGACTGACCATATATCCCCAGGCTTACTTGTGATATTCAACAATCGTAATTCTTTTGTTCTTGTCGTTGTGACACTGATTTTAGTATGAATGCAGGCACGTATACTTACTTAAATATTTTATTATTTTAAAAGTATAACTCTGAGACAGAGTGTTTTAGTCCCATGTATTTGTAGTTAGTATATCTTTTATGGGTTGATATACTTAATTCACTATAAACAAAGCTCTGATACCAATCTGTCACACCCCAAAACCACGAACGGCGGAAACGTTCAGGGGTGGAGGACGTCATGTACAGTATCACAACAGTGTAATATAATAAACAAGCAACAACATCATCCATTGCATTATAAGTAAAGTTTAATACATGTGTGTTCTTTAATTGTAATAAGACACCAAAAACATACAATCAAAATAAAAGACGAGACTTGTCTGCTCCGTCTTCTCAAAACCTGGCCTCCGTACCTGTCTACTGATGACCTGAGAATACAAGTTATTTTGAAAGCGAGTATCAGCTTTAAAGCTGGTGAATTCATAAGTATATAAGTGTCATTGCCTTGTTTGTGAAAATCTGTTATGAAAGCCATGTAAACCTTTAAATGAAAATGTTGAGGTAAGTATGAAATCCCTAGAAAAACCCTTATTTTCTATAAGTATGAAATGTAGTATCTACCAAGACCCGAATGTTCTGTACGTATGCAGTGTAGTCTTCTACCAAGACTCGAATGTTTTGTAAGTATGAAGTGTAGTCTTCTACAAAGACCCGAATGTTCTATTTGTAAAATGATAGTTTTTCCTTTGTATTGACTAGTACTAAAAGTGCTTAGTCTAACTCATCGTTTATGTGAATGTATCACAACATAAAGTAAATAGGAAAATATAACCATGAAAGTATTACTCTTGGGTTACCCGGGGATAACACAACATCGCTGACGCGGAAGATATAACCTAATGAACATCCGAGGATTGTTCAATTTAACCTCTGTGGCGAACAGTAGATTCCAGGAATGGTTAGTCCCGTAACTGACTTTACATCGATGTAGTCGAAGTAAATAACCTAATGAACATCCGAAGATTGTTCAATTAACCTCTGTAGCGAACAGTAGGTTCCAGGAATGGTTAGTCCCGTAACTGTCTCCTAATATATGTAATAACAACCCAATGAACATCCTAAGATTTGTCCAATTAACCTCTGTGGCGAACAGTAGGTTCCAGGAATGGTTAGTCCCGTAACTGACTCTACCTTGCTATAAGCGAAATAGATAACCTAATGAACATCCGAAGATTGTCCAATTAACCTCTATAGCGAACAATAGGTTCCAGGAATGGTTAGTCCCGTAACTAACTCCCGTTGAACTGGGATGGGCAGGACGATTTACTGAAGGTACTAATAATTCATCCTAATGAACCGAGGTTCAGATATTCATGTAAATATACACAGGTCGATGTATCTATGTAAAGGTATTCATGTAATGTGTTCATGTAAGCGTGTTCCTGTATCATGTAAGCATATGTAAAGGTACTCATGTATCAGGTAATGTACTAGTAAAGACTCATGAATGAACTGACTCTTGTGTGATTCCTTGTAATGGAAGTAATGTTTGATATCTTCAAATTATCCCTATGATAATTTAATGTAATATAACTGGTTGATCATGTAGGTTTATACACTCTTACTACTCAAGGGTGTGGGAAACTAAATGAAAGATGTAAACTATAACATCAATACATATATAAGAATATAAGTGTATATGCATAGTTTAGTTCAAGAATGAAAAATGGTTTTGTAAGACATCTTATGGGTTTTGAACAATAATTAACAATGACTTGATGTCATTTTAATAAACATTTCAAAGGTAAAACATTTGGTAACAATGTGTTTTTAAGATGTAAAACCATTTCATGCATCACATTTTGTAGTATGTGAAATCTGTTAAATGACAAACATAGTTATAAGATACATATCAATGATTCAATAACATGTTGGTTTCTACTTGTATTCCCCCCCCCCCCCATTAAAGCATTTAAAATCATTTAAAATATTGATTAGGGGTATGAACTCACTTGATTGAAGTGGTTGATTTGAAATAGTCTAGAGAAGAATCGAGCAGAACTTCGACAGGAAGAGTTGAAAGCGGGGGAAAAATCTCGGGATTCTCGGGAATCTTGGGAATCTCGGGAACACAAAACCTTCCTTCGGGACTTGAAGGTGAAAACCCGGGGCTTTGGGAGGGTCTCGGGGGCTTAAACACAGAGTTTCAGCGCGAGAAAGAAGGGAACTGAGCAATGGAGCTCGGAGCCCTTGAAATCTATTTATAGGGGCATTTTTGAGGTGTGCCACGTCGTGGGGAGTGATAGCCACATCGTGGGGAGTCAAACTTATCTTCTTCCTTTGATTGGACGCCCTCAGTCACTTTCCGGGTCGCGGCAGGCTTGTGCCACGTCGTGGCAAGCCTGACAGCCTCGGATTTCGGGCCTTGAACTTGTAAAATCCATAACTTTCGCGTACGAGCTCCGTTTTCGACGTTCTTTATATGCACGCGTAGGTAAAAATATGTTCTACAACTCTCGTTTAGACTTCATTGGCAAATTTTGAATTTATTTTTAATTATTTATTTTTAACGGGCCGGGACACGAAAAGTCCGTTAAAAATCCATAACTTCTTCATCCGGTGTCCGTTTTCGTCAGACTTTTCGCCGTTGCGCTACTAATGTTGAGACCTTAGATTCTCATTTAGGTTGTTTCGGTCAAAAGTATCTCGAGCTCTGTTTCGAGTTTTTAGCTGTCTACTGCTATGCCCGAATCTTGGAAAAATCATAACTTCCTCATCCGAAGTCAGATTTGGACGTTCTTTTTATGTACGCTCACGGTTTGAGGTTATCTATAACTTTCATTTAGATACTTAAGGCTAAAAGCTATTGTATTGAAACTTTGCGTTTTTCGTTTAATCGGTGTTGCCGGTTTTTGCCGAGAATCTTCGGTTGGTCATAACTTCTTCGTTATAACTCGGATTTTAGGGTTCTTTATATGTACGAAAACCTTGATACGATTCCTACTACTTTATTTAACCCAAATAAGATTTTAGGAAAGTTATATTTTGACCTAAATTTGATTGGTTTTACATTACATTGTCTCGAAATATCGGGTTGTCACAACGAGAAATACTACAAGGATGCAACAGAAGTTGCTTCCATCATGGTAGCCACGATGACTCCATAATTGCATAGATGCTATGAGGATTACTGGCCGTACGAGATAAATAAGGACCTTATGGAAAAGTACCATAAGCGAGCTCGTCAAGAGAACTACAAGGTGGTAAAGTCCCTCATTGCAAGTAAGATGAAGGATGGTGACTCTGTAAGCAACAACGTTTAAAGAATGTAATGATAAGTGGATAGGCTCATCAAACTAAATGTGAATTTTGATGAAGATTTAGCAATCAACATACAGTTCAACTCTATACGAAGTTGTTATGTTCAGTTCATATTAACCTATCATTTGAACAACAACGAAACTACTTGGTCACAATTGTACAACCTCCTGCGAACAACTGAAGCAAGAATGAAGGGAAAATGTAATGCCTCCACTCCTGTTGTTTCTCCTATTTTGCCATTGGTCAAGGGAAAGGAGAAAAGAGGAAATGTCCTCCCAATCTGAACTGCAAGGGAAAGTCCCAAGCTGGGTCATTTAGTAGTGGACCCAAAGGAAAGTCGAGTTCCGATGCTCCCCCTGTTTCTGACCCAAAGGAGGCCACTTGCTTTTACTGCAATAACAAGGGGCATTGGAAACGAAGATGCCCGCAATACTTGCAGGATATAAAGGAAGGCAAGGTGAATCCAACATCCGCTGGTATTTACACTATTTTATCTAATAACTCATCATATTCTCATTCTTGGGTCCTTGATATAGGATGCAGGTTTCACATTTGTTCTGATTTGCAGGGGCTAAGAAGAAGTGAGGATGTGGAGCAAGGGAGGATGAACTTGATTATGGGGAATAGGCGATCTTCACCTGTTACCAAGATTGGAGTTTATAGCTTAGTGCTTAATAGTGGGTTAGGGTTAGATTTATTGAATTGTTGCATAGTGAATAGTTAATTACAAGAAATTGTGATAGAAACAGACTGGTGAACATGATCGAAAGCACTTTCGATCAATTCGTCGAAGACGTTTAGGGCAATATTGATGAAAGTTGCGGGTTAAGGTTCAAGGAATCAAATATAGTCTCAAATTAAAGATTCTAATCTTCCGAAACACCACCTCCAATCATCTTGCTCATTGATTCTTCCAAAGGAGAGAAGGAAGTCAGTGTTAATCGATGCATGCATCAGCCGCTGACGATGTCGGTGGAAAGGGCTCTAGAGGTCCTTCCACCATCACCTTCTTTTCCGCATCTTTTTTTCCTTCTAGTTGATTATCAGAAGAATCGGAAGGCAATGATGCACCGACTTCTTCTCTACTTTCTCCACAAAGTTTAGAGAGAACAAAAAAGAAGTGGTGGAGGCAGTGGAGGGATCTAGAAGAAAAAATAATGCAATGATGTTGGTCGGATAAAAAACACACACACCAACCACTGGCCATTGGCCAGGAAGCTTAACTCAGCAACCCTTGAAATTCGAAGGACTAAAAGTGGCAATCCCAAAAATTATTGTGGCCAATATCCAAAAGGATAAAATATTACTATTCATAACTCAATCCAAAATTAATATATATATATATATATATATATATATATATATATATATATATATATATATATATATATATATATATATATATATATATATATATATATATAGAAAGAAAGAGAGAGAGAGAGAGAGAGAGAGAGAGAGAGAGAAAGAGAGAGAGAAAGGATCATTTAAGAACATATAGTTTCCTGAGAACCCGAGAACCAAATAAGGGCCATAAAATCAAAATAATAGAGGGTTGAGATATCTTGTGGCATTTTTGTAAATAATTAAAAAGAATAATGTATGGGGGTATGAGATGGAAATAAATCAGTGGGCATTTTTGCGATAACATAATTCATGTCCCCCTGATCACATTAAATCGCCAAACCCTATGTTTATAACTCTCTCTCAAACACACGATTTTCATCCCCCCAACAACGACACTCTTCTTCGATGCTCCCCAAAATCAATATTCTTGTCTGGCTCTACTGTTTTATCATCTCTACATCCTACATTGATGATTCTTTCATCGTGTAACACCGTGAATTTCAAAATAATTTTTCGCAATATAAAAACATTTCCAACAATTCATAGATTTGGCCTTCCTAGACTGATTCACCACGTAAAGCCCCAGACTTGGTGCATAAACAACCTCTATATGACCATATATGAAGAATTATCAACAATTATCACTACTCAAGGTCATAACCTCCATTGTTCTCTATAAAGCTTGATGAATGAAGCTCTCTGGACCTCTATGGATCCAGATCCAAAGTCTCGTCACTAGCAAGGGACTATTTGGCCATTCAATCAACTCAACAAGGTCACAAGAAACCCTAAAATCAATTATACTTCACAAAACAGGAGATGAGCCGAAATCAAACCTTTAGATTGAAGGGCTAAGCTTCAAATCCACAGAATAGCAATCTCCTTTGTCTCCTCTTGGCTAGAACCTCCCTCTTCTTTGCTAAACAACACACAAATGACAAGAAATGCTTCCTTTCTCTCTCAAATCGCTAAGGCACTCTAGGGTTTCTCTTTATGGACTGTTGGGTGCAAATGACGGCCATAAGGCCCTTTAAATAGGTCCCAAACCCGAGAATTTAGGGTTTCATTAAACAGCGTGGACTCGCCGAGTCCATATCCTGGACTCGCCGAGTCCAGACGAATCCCGCGTCCAGAATCGCGACCCTACTCGGCGAGTCTGAGCTCCAACTCGCCGAGTCCCCTCTCAAAACATCAAAAATCAAAACAATAAAGATACCTGGAAATCCGGGCTGTTACAACTCTCCTCCACTAGATCTAGACTTCGCCCTCGAAGTCTCGCTCTGAAAATAGCTCCGGATGCTGCTCCCGCATCTCGCGCTCCGGCTCCCAGGTCATCTCTGATCCCTTCCGGTGTTGCCACTGAACCAACACCAGAGGTACCTCCTTGTTCCTCAGAACCTTGATCTTCCAATCTCTGATGGCTACTGGTCTCTCAGCATAATTCAGGCTCGCATCCACCTGAATATCCTCTAATGGAACCACTGCCGACTCATCGGCTATACATTTCCTCAATTGCGACACATGAAAAGTGTCGTGGATTTGCCCCAACTCTGCTGGCAATTCCAAACGATAGGCTACTCGGCCTACCCTCGCAATCACACGAAATGGCCCAATATACCGGGGCCCCAACTTGCCCCTCTTCCTGAATCGAATCACTCCTTTCCAAGGAGAGACCTTCAGGAGAACGAAGTCGCCGACCTGAAACTCAAGCTCGGACCGGCGTCTGTCTGCATAACTCTTCTGTCGGCTCTGGGCGGTCAATAACCTCTGTCTGACCTGCTGAATCTGCTCTGTCGTTTGAAGCATGATCTCTGTACTGCCCATCACTCTCTGCCCAACCTCTCCCCAGCAAATGGGGGTCCGACACCTCCTACCATACAACAGCTCAAAGGGTGGCATACCAATGCTCGAATGATGGCTGTTGTTGTAGGAAAACTCTGCCAAGGGTAAATACGCATCCCAGCTACCCCCGAAATCCAACACACATGCTCGAAGCATGTCCTCAAGCGTCTGAATCGTCCGCTCACTCTGACCGTCTGTCTGGGGATGATATGCGGTACTAAAATGCAATCTAGTACCCAACTCCTCATGAAATTTCTTCCAGAATCTGGAAGTGAAACGCACATCACGGTCCGAAACAATCGATATCGGCACCCCATGCCGAGATCACCCAAATTGCATCAACTCCTCTGGCAGTCCTCGGCAATTTGGTGATGAAATCCATAGTGATCTGTTCCCACTTCCATTCGGGAACCTCCAATGGCTGCAACTTGCCATGCGGTCTCTGGTGCTCGACCTTAACCCTGCGGCAGGTCAAGCACCTCTCAACGAACCATGCGACGTGCCTCTTCATACAGGGCCACCAATACTCTTTCCTCAAATCCAAATACATCTTCATAGCCCCCGGATGGATCGAAAATTTCGACCGATGAGCCTCCTCCATCAAAGAAGTGCGCGTACCACCCACAAACGGTACCCAAATCCGACCTTGAAAAGTCATAAGCCCTCGACCATCCGTAACGAACTCTGAAACCAAACCAGCGACCCGTTCCCTCTTCTGCATCTCCGGCTGCATAGCCTCGGCCTGTGCCCCACGAATGGCATCCAATACCGGAGCTATCATGGTCAATCTCAAACATACATCTCGCAATGGAGTGCTCTCCGCCCTGCGGCTCAACGCATCGGCCACCACATTGGCCTTGCCCGGGTGGTACAGGATCTCACAATCATAATCCTTGACCACATCTAACCACCTCCTCTGTCGCATATTTAGGTTGGGCTGATCCATCAAGTACTTCAAACTCTTATGGTCCGTGTATATCGTACACCGAACCCCATATAAGTAGTGACGCCAAATCTTGAGGGCGAACACTACTGCCCCCAACTCTAGATCATGCGTGGGATATCTCGTCTCATGAGGCTTCAGCTGCCTCGATGCATATGCTATCACATGCCCCCTCTGCATCAACACCGCACCCAGCCCCAAAATCGATGCATCACAATATACTACAAAATCCTCCATCCCTTCCGGGAGAGCTAATACCAGGACTTCGCACAACCTTTGTCGAAGTGTCTCAAAGGAGGTCTGCTGCTCGGGACCCCATGAGAATGCGACACCCTTCCGGGTCAATCTGGTGAGCGGCACTGTGATCTTGGAGAAATCCTTGATAAATCTCCGATAATACCCTGCCAACCCAAGGAAACTCCTAATCTCAGATGGTGACTTCGGCACCTCCCAACTCATCACCGCCTCAACCTTGGCCGGATCGACCAGAATCCCTTCCTGGTTAACGAGATGTCCTAGGAACTGGACCTCCCGCAACCAGAAATCACACTTGGAGAACTTTGCATAAAGCTTCTCCGATCTCAATACCCCAAGGACCTCCCTCAAATGCTCATCATGCCGCTCTCTAGATCTCGAATACACCATAATATCATCGATAAATACAATCACCGACCGATCCAACATCGGCCTGCATACCCTGTTCATGAGATCCATGAACACAACCGGGGCATTGGTGAGCCCAAAAGGCATCACCACAAACTCATAATGCCCATATCGCGTCCTGAATGCTGTCTTCTGGACGTCCTCATCCCGCACTCTCACCTGATGATATCCCGACCTCAAGTCGATCTTGGAAAACCAAGATGCTCCCTGCAACTGATCAAATAAATCGTCGATCCTCGGCAACGGGTAACGGTTCTTGACCGTTAGCTTGTTCAACTCCCGGTAATCAATGCACATCCGGTGTGAACCATCCTTCTTCTTGACGAACAGAATAGGTGCTCCCCACGGCGAGCTGCTCGGCCGAATGAATCCCTTCCCCAGCAACTCCTGAAGCTGCGAGGATAACTCTTGCATCTCTGGAAGTGCAAGACGATAAGGCACCTTAGCGATAGGCGCGGCCCCCGGAACCAAATCAATACCAAACTCCACTTGCCTCACAGGAGGTACTCCCAGCAGTTCCTCGGGAAAGACATCTGGAAACTCACGTACCACCAGTACCTCCTCAACTGAACTCGGTCTCTCGGAAGTCGCTCGCGTATCCATCACATACGCCACAAAACCCTTACAGCCCTGCTGTAGACACTGCCTCGCCCTAGCGGCCGAACAAAAGGCTGATCCCGAACGTGTACCCTCGCCGTACACTGAAAGAACTCCCCCACTAGGGTTTCGTATAGTCACCAGCTGACGCTCGCAGTCGATGACTGCGCCGAATCGGCTCAACAAGTCCATGCCCACAATGACACAGACATCACCCATCGCAATAGGAATCAGATCAATCGGAAACTCAACCCTGAAAATTTCTAACACACATCCCCGGAAAACCTCCGTGGCACAAATCACTCTATCATCAGCTATGGAAACTCTCAGAGGCCGTCTCAATGCCTCACGACTAACACTGATATGCTGACTAAAGGCCAAAGATACAAAAGACCGACTCGCACCCGAGTCAAATAACACTAAAGCAGGTACAGAGTTCACAAGAAAGGTACCTACGCATAATATAATATAAGCATAATATCTCAACATCAAAAATAATTATATGAAAGGAAACATACCAGCCACAACATCGGGCGCAGCGCGGACCTCCTCCGCAGTCAGCTGGAAGGCTCTCCCTCGAGCTCTCGGCGCCTCGGCCTTCACAGGCCGACTCTCTGTAGCTCTGATGGCAGCAGGAGCAGACCCCTGAGATGCTCCGCGCAACTGCGGACACTCGGCCTTCCGGTGTCCGGTCTGGTTGCAGTGAAAACACACTGCAAACCCCTTGGGGCAGTCCTTGGCCATGTGCCCCTCCTTGCCACATTTGTAGCAAGACCCCGCTCGGCAAACTCCGTCATGACCCTTGCCGCACTTTCCGCAAGTGCGGCACTTCTGGCTCCCTGGTCTGGGATCAGCAGGCTTGGCCCGCTTGGCGGCCGGCTGCGACTGTGCCGGTCGCCGATCCCTCCCCTGAGACTCCGCCTCCTCCCTGGCCTGAGTCTCAAGCTCGATCTCCCTCTTCCGGGCATTTGCCTGAAGCTCGGCAAATGTCCGGTACGAGGAGTTCGCAGTGAACTCCCGAATATCCCACCTCAAGATGCTCAAGTAGCGGCTCATACGTGCCTGCTCAGTGGACACGTGCTCAGGGCAGAACATCGCCCTCTCGTGGAACATCCTCGTGATCACTGTAACAGACTCAGTACCCTGCTTGAGGGTCAGAAACTCCTGTGCTAAACGCTCCCTCTCCACCTGGGGAACGTACTCATCCCGAAACATGGTGGTGAACCTCTCCCAGGTCACCGCAGAAAGCTCAGCAGGCGTATAATGCGCCGTCACAAACTTCCACCAGTCCTTCGCTCCCAAGCGAAGCTAGTTCAGCGCGAACCGGACCTTCAAATGCTCAGGAGACGAGCAAGTGAAGAAACACCCCTCAATATCAGATATCCACCTCATAGCTGCCACTGGGTCCTGAGTACCATCAAACTCTGGTGGTTTTGTGTTGCTGAACTCACGGAACAGCAACGGATCCCCACCCTGCGGCCTCGCAGCAGCAATCGCTGTGGTAGCCGCTGCAGCAGCAGCCTCAGAAAGAGCGGCATAACGCTCATCAAACGTCTCAATCAATGTGGTCTTTATAGACCCAAACATCTCCGGTATCTCTGCCCTGATGGCCGCAGCCACCTCCTCCTGAATGATCCGACGGATCTCCTCCTCACTGGTACCACTGCTCTCGGGCATCAAACGTGTCCTCACCATGATCTACCTCTGAAATACAACATACGATAAATTAGAATCCACACGAGTATGCTCACACTCGTCAACACTTTCCTCCTTGATTCTTGGCATTCCAAAGATTCTTACTTGGGCTGCACACCGCTCCGGTGCTTCCAGTAGTACGGGCCCAATACTACTGTCCGCACCACACCAGAATACACTCCAAGTCCTCCTCTTCGGATCCCAGGTCTCAAGTACTCTATCATGCGTAGACCACTCTCTAATAGATCTCTCATAAGTCCCTTGCTGCTACCTACTCACTCATAAGCATCTCATAGCAGCTCACCTCTCCTTAGGCTAAGGCATCACAAATCAGGCCACTCTAGTCCTAATAGCAATACCTAGCCTACTCTAGCATGCGAATACATCATATCAATGTCAATATCACATAATACATAAAGGTATTTTGGGAAATCACCGTTCGGGCGCTGACTGATCGTACACACATCTCTTGCTCTGCGTTTTTTCAAAAATCTTTTATGCTTTTTGAAAATACATCTCAAATCCTCAGTTTGAGTTCAAATACGCCCGAAGATGTACTCGAATCCCTCAAACCAAGGCTCTGATACCAACTTGTAACACCGTGAATTTCAAAATAATTTTTCGCAATATAAAAACATTTCCCATTTAATTTCATAAAAACATTAAGTTTCAAATTCCAATCTGTATCATACAAATCCCAAGATCACATAAATATATCAAAAGTCCCCTGCGTGTGTACAGATCAAGCCGGCGCCTTCCCTCGGTCATCGCTAGTACCTGAAACAACAACCCTAACACTGTAAGCATGAAGCTTAGTGAGTTCCCCAAAATACCACACATAAAACACATATTAGCCACTCGAGGCCATAACTCTATGGGTCCGTGCACCCAACTCTGTGAACCCTCAGGTTCTAACTCTAGGAACCTTCCGGTTCCAACTCTGTAATCATGCACAGCATAAATCACATAGAAATAATGCAGTACAATACATAGCATACACATAACATACATACACTAACACATAGCTCTGATTACCTACTCAAGGTAAAGTATAGTGAGAAGACTCACCTCGCGTATCTCGGTATCTCACGAATCCTGGAAATCCTTCGTCCTCGATCCTCCGAGCTCTAATCCTCCTATAACATCACATGACTCTAATTAACACTTTTTATCTCTAAGGTTGACTATCCCTAAGAAGTCAACACAGGTCAACGGTCAACGGTCAACTTTGACCGGACTCGGCGAGTGCACACGGCAACTCGGCGAGTCTAGACGTTCTCACCAACTCTCTAGGATTCCCTTTCTACACGTCGAGTACTCCCCCTGACTCGACGAGTTTCACCTGGCAGAAATCGCGGGGCCACCCCGACTCAACTCGCCGAGTCTCAAGAACGACTCGGCGAGTCCCAGCTCGACTCAGTCCACTTGACAACCCTCTCTAACTCGCCCTGACTCACTGAGTCAACCCATGAATCGACTGGACCACTCACTGGCTGGTCCAAGGCAATCTTCAAGCTACTCACCGAGTCTGCTCATCGGAATCGGCGAGTCCATGCCATGCAATCACTCAAACTTGCTTCTAAGGTCAGATCTATTCCAACAATTCATAGATCTGGCCTTCCTAGACTGATTCACCACGTAAAGCCCCAGACTTGGTGCATAAACAACCTCTACATGACCATATATGAAGAATTATCAACAATTATCACTACTCAAGGTCATAACCTCCATTGTTCTCTATAAAGCTTGATGAATGAAGCTCTCTGGACCTCTATGGATCCAGATCCAAAGTCTCATCACTAGCAAGGGACTATTTGGCCATCCAATCAACTCAACAAGGTCACAAGAAACCCTAAAATCAATTATACTTCACAAAACAGGAGATGAGCCGAAATCATACCTTTAGATTAAAGGGCTAAGCTTCAAATCCACAGAATAGCAATCTCCTTTGTCTCCTCTTGGCTAGAACCTCCCTCTTCTTTGCTAAACAACACACAAATGACAAGAAATGCTTCCTTTCTCTCTCAAATCGCTAAGGCACTCTAGGGTTTCTCTTTATGGACTGTTGGGTGCAAATGACGGCCATAAGGCCCTTTAAATAGGTCCCAAACCCGAGAATTTAGGGTTTCATTAAACAGCGTGGACTCGTCGAGTCCATATCCTGGACTCGCCGAGTCCAGACGAATCCTGCGTCCAGAATCGCGACCCTACTCGGCGAGTCTGAGCTCTAACTCGCCGAGTCCCCTCTCAAAACATAAAAATCAAAACAATAAAGATACCTGGAAATCCGGGCTGTTACACATCGGCTCCCAGTTTTCCTCAAAATCAACTCAACCATAGATTATTAATCTCGTTACCACCTACAAATCTAAATCCCAATCAATTCAACTTTCATCATCGTCAATCATCAATTGATATGAATCTGAAATCCTCCAATGATCTATAGTTCTTTGAAGCTGATCATCAACATGAAGAAGGTGCAATTGATCAATAACTAAACATCTCTCTTCCGACGGTAAACATCTCGTTTTCTTGTGTTTTTCTTTCACACCCCCTAACCGGAGAAACGGCGGAAACGTCCGGGGGTTTGGGTGACTTCATCTTGTAATATCATCATAGTGAATATAATTGAAACATGGCAAGCATCATCATCAGACGTAGAATAATACAATAGTACTGGGTTTACGTCATCATAATTGTTTACACAAGTCACATACTCAAAATATAAGTGTACGATGATAGCAAAAATACATCAAATCCATGAGTTCTTGAAAGCCAACCTGCTTAACGATTTCCTGAGAATACTAGTTATTTTGAAAATGGTCAACATATATAATGTTGGTGAATTCATAAGTGTATTTGTATGAAAGGTTTGTAGCACTTTGTAAACACCAGAAAATCCGATATTTTCTGTAAAAGATATAAATGGTTTGAATGCTTTGTATCAAATCTTGTATTAAAGCATGTGTGGTTTCTGTTTTGATAAAGTATAAAGAGAGTATTCTAGAAAATCCTACGTTTCTATTGTAAGTAGAAGGTAATGTATAATGTAAGTTTTCCCAAAAAAATCCGATATTTTCTGCTTGTAAAAGTGTTGTAGTATTAAACCCAAAGACCGAAAATTGATGTTTGTATATAATTGTGATTGTAGAATCGTTTATGTATTCCGTAAATTTTTACATTGGAGTTCATTTCTTTGTGAGTCGTTATAACCATGCTTGATATGACTGATCTGCCCGTCATGATGTTTTTCAGACGTCGACTTGTTTAAGGTAAGACATTTGTCACCCTAGACTAGCCTAGTCTAGCTCTTGCGAACAACTCAGGTGCGGGGCTGTCAACTCGTATTGATCTATACACAAACTCTCTGTCTCCCTTCAGGAGACTCCTATTATAACTACATGACTAAAGGTTGTACACTATGTAAATACAATGAAAGAACGTGTCTCACAAGAACCTTAACTCTATTTACGCGAATATTGTGTCACACTGTTTTAATGCAATAATAATGTTTTCGAGTATGTTTTAAGGTTACAAGGCCCAACGAGCATGTAATAGGACCACAAAGGCCTAATAAACACGTAATGTATATTCTTGGCCCAATAAGCATGTAAATGGACCACAAAGGCCCAATAAACATGTAAGGTATATTCTAGGCCCAACAACCATGCAAATGGACCACAAAGGCCCAATAAACATGTAATGTTCATTCCAGGCCCAACTAGCATGTAAATGGATTACAAAGGCCCAATAAATATGTTACGTATATTCCAGGCCCAATAAGCATGTAATTGGCGTATTTAGTCCGTTTGTATTTACGTTGGTTGTTTAAGCTCAATTGTTTACCAAAATTACATAAAAATCCCACTTTTGTAAAAATGACATTTTTGGTCCATAAAACCGAAAATTTACAATTTAGGCACATTTTTGGTAAAAATGACACTTTAGGTCCCTTAAGACCAAAGTTTACATTTCAGGGCTTGTTTCAAAGTAAAATGACATTATTAGACCAACTTTTGTTAGAATTATCATTTTCGGCTCAATTTTATGGATGTTGACATTTTCGGCCCAAATGCATAAGAATTAACCTTTTTTGGCGCAAGTTTAATAAAATTTTCATTTTCAGCCCATTTAATCGAAAATTTACATTTTGGGTCAAATTTGTTTAAAGTAACAATTAAATCCACAAAAGTAAAAAATTTACACATTTAGCCGATGAAATCATGAAGGCCCAATTTGAGGCCGATTTTGTGAAAACTTACACTTTTGGCCCTTTTAAAACTATGAACTTCATAAAAATCTGTTTTTATTTAAAAATGACCCATTTTGGTCCTCTTAAAACCGTGAGTTATATAAGAAATCCTCACTTTTTGTTTATTTGTAAATTTTGGCCATTTACATGGTTTTACTTAGTTTTCAAATATCCTAAACATGTTTTTAATCCTTTCATCTTCATAATAAGTGGCATAGAGTGTTTTAGTTTACCAATATCACCATATTTTAGTAGAACTATCGAAATCTATGATGTTCCAACACATAAGCACAACATATATCATGGAAAAACACATATAATCATGCTTAAACACATAGATCTACACAAAGCTACTTGTAGATTGTTGGTTTAGAGGTTTCTTGAGAGTTCTTAGAGAGAATTGTTGGTAAATTGGAGAGTGAAATGAGGGTGGTGGTGGGAATCCTTATGGCTGAGAATAAGAAGAAGAAAGTGAGGGATTTGAAATGAGGTTATTAAATGAAGGATTAAGATGTAAGCTTAGATGTTTGTGATGCAGTTAGCTTGGAAATCCTCTAGTTAAAAATGAGGTGTTAGTTAAATTTTTTGTTCATCAAAACCGAGAATGAGAGGAAATAATAAGGGAAAAGAAATATTTGGGCTAATATCGAATATACTTGAAATTATAAGGCTCGATATGTAAGTTTTCTGCCCATTGGGCCCTCTTATGAGTCCACGGCCCAAAAGGGACAAAGATATGGGTTTTCAGCCTAATGTGGTTCAAGAAAACATTTATGGCCCTTTAAGGCCCATGAAAACAAAATAAGACATTTTAGGCCCAATAAGGCCCATGAAAAGTCTTATGGCCCAAAGTGCTATAGTTTAATGAATGTGGGTCCAATTAGGCCCAAATGAGGTTTCTTAACCCAAAGTAATTAAAATGAAAGTTTATTAGCCCATTAGGCCTAATAAATGATTCCTAGCCCATTAATAGATTTGAACCGGGAAATTAGTGTTACAAACCCATAGTTGGGTGTATGGATTGTATTGAATTAGGTTTTGGGCCTCACAAGGGAGTTTTGATTTGAACAATTGTTTTTTTTTTGAATGAGCATTGTGCATAATTTCAATGTAGTCTTACAACATATAGCAAGAGTTGATTACACATAGACAAAATTTCCTAGCCCACAAATGCTAGTTGTGACATTTTCCCAGATTGATCAGTAACCAAAGATCTCTCCTTCTGACTTGTTGTGTTGAAGATCTAAGGGAGACGAAGGAGAAGAGTTATGGTCCGCTGCTCACTGTTGTTGCAGAAGGATTTCAAATTTCAATAGAGAGAGAGAGAGAGAGAGAAAAAGAGAAAGAAAGAGATGTTGCCATAGGGTTTCAGTTTCACTTTTTGACTTGTTGTGTTGAAGATCGAAGGGAGGTGAAAGTGAAAGTTGTTTCGAGTTTTTGCAAATAAAATTATTTTTTTGTTAGTCCAGACTTGAATCAATTTTGCTAGGGTACATCTCAATCCATACATTGTTATATTTAATCAATTTTGTTCACCGTT
This sequence comes from Lactuca sativa, assembly GCF_002870075.4. Lineage (NCBI taxonomy): Eukaryota > Viridiplantae > Streptophyta > Magnoliopsida > Asterales > Asteraceae > Lactuca > Lactuca sativa. The sequence continues at coordinate 147,500,059 of NC_056629.2, forward strand.
AACCCCAAGGTCAATTGGCAAGTTTCAGTTGCTTGGATGAGATGTCAATGATGGATTTGTCTTATAAAGTTTCTACATATGAATCATCTGTAATTCATATGTGATTCAGTTGTTATTTACATGTGAATCACATGTAATTCATCTGTGATTTATTTGTGTAACATCCATAAAATTTCAGTAAAATTTAATCTTTCCAAAACAATTCTTTTTCTATAGAAGTGTTTACAAAACCGTTGTTTCCAAAACATTTATTTAAAACCAGAATCATTTACAAACAGTTTTTAAAACATTCACACTATCAAAGTTTCCCAAAGACCATAAGTCCAAAACACGAGGATGTGTACGGTCATGCCTAAGCCTTGCCAAAACATCTGAAGCACCTAAAACAATAAACTGAAACTGTAAGCATAAAGCTTAGTGAGTTCCCCAAAATATCCGCACAACAAATAACACACATATAATAACAACAACTATGGGCCGAATCAACCATTGGGTTGGAATGCCCCAGTCCCTCAACCATCAGGTTGGAATGCCAACATACTATGGGTCCAATCATCCTCGGGATGGTATACCCTCAGCCCTCAACCATCGGGTTGGAAAGCCCACATACTATGAGTCCAATCATTCTCGGGATGGAATACTCTCGGCCCACAACCATCGGGTTGGATTGCCCCAGTCTATTCGCTATTGCACAAAGTAGAAAAGCCTCAACCACCAATCAATCATGTGCACATATATCAAATAATCACATATCAGTCTACAGACAGTTAAATCGATCTATGGATCACTAAGCATAGGAACATCCTATCTATCAGGATACCGATCTAACCGATCATAACCACATAGAAACATCCTATCTACTAGGATACCGATCTAACAGATCACACTAATCATAAAGCAGGATAACAATCCAAAGGGCTAGCCTTGGTGCCTTCGACCCTTAAGTATAGTGAGGAAAACTCACCTCACAAGTAGTGTTCAACTGATAAAATCGAATCCCAACTTACAACTCTGAACTCAACTACCTATAACCCCCATATGACTATTTCCATTAAAATCCTAACTTACCAAAATACCCTCAGAAGTCAAACTTGGTCAACCCTGGTCAAAGTCAAGGACAACAGTCCACGTTGACCCAACTCATCGAGTGCAACTTGTAACTCATCGAGTTCCTTCAGAACTCAGAAAAACCAGGAAAAACCCCAACTAAATCGATGAGTCATCTCATCAATTCGCTGAGTTTATTCAAAATCTAGAAAGTGGGAAAACCCGACTCAACTCGTCGAGTTGGCTAAGCAACTCATCGAGTTCCTTCAACCTTTTCATATTCAGTCCTTTCCAAACGAATCCAAATCCCAAACTATAGATCTAGTCCACTAGGGTTAAGATACCACGTAAAGTTGTTAACTTTACGTCCATGCATGGCATCAAAGGGGTTAAAACACTCATGTGAAGCTTAATAAGGGGTTTAGAGCTTGGAGGATGTCCAAAGCTTGATAAAGCTTGAATCTTTAGGCCCAAGGAGGCCTTGAGGTGCCCATATCTGAAGTCACATCTTCCAATCATGCTTAACTCAAAAAATGGTTCCAAGATGGGCTAAAAAGGCACTAAACGTACATAGGAGAAGATCTAAGCAACAAGAGGTCAAGGTATAGACTTTTTACCTCTAAATGGTTGCAAGAACACTGAGAATCTCGGATCTAAAGCCTCTCCCTTCAACCTTGCACCACCAACTTCAAGCTTCAAGAAAAGCAAAAAAGAACAGTCGTTAAGCTCACAAACACTCAAAATGGTGAAAGTGGCGCGGTTAGGGTTTCTTCTGGACTGAGGGGATGATGAGGGACGCCACAAATGAGTTACAAGTTCTTTAAATAGGGTGCAAAATCCTGAAAATTAGGGTTTCATAAACAGTCGTTAACTCGTCAAGTTGGGGCCTTCCAACTCGTCGAGTAGACCCTGAAAACACGTGACCATTGAAACTCTACACGACGACTTGGAGCCTTCCAACTAGTCGAGTTTCCCTAAAGATACATATATAAGCTTTTAAAATTCATTCTTGAAAATTGGGATGTTACAATTTGTAATTTACATGTGAATCACATGTAATTCATTTGTAATTCACATATGAATCATATGTGATTCATATGTAAATCACAAGTGAATCACAGATGAATTAAATGTGATTCACATGTAAATCCCAAATGAATCATATGTGAATTACATGTGATTCACATGTAAATCACAAGTGAATCACATATGAATTACATGTGATTCACATGTAAATCACAAGTGAATCACATATGAATTACATGTGATTCACATGTAAATTACAAGTGAATCACATATGAATTACATGTAAATTACAGATGAATTACGTTTGAATTACATGTGATTCACAAGTGAATCACATATGAATTACATGTGACTCACATGTAAATCACAAGAGAATCATATATAAATTACATGCAATTCACATTTAAATTACAAATTAATTACATGTGATTCACATGTAAATCACAAGTGAATCAAATATGAATTACATGTGATTCACATGTAAATTACAAATAAATTACATGTGATTCACATGTAAATCAGAAGTGAATCACATTTGAATAAAGTCTATATGGAAACATGCATTTTGTGTGAGTGTTCTTCGTTAATTATTTTTTTTAATTTTTATTGTGAATTTCATATTTGAATCTTAAAAGATACAATCACATGTAAGTCCCCAAAACACTTGTGTAACAATCAGATCCATTTGATGGTGCAGAATCCCAATCAAACGGATGATGTCAGATCAAATAGAAGAGAAGGAGAAGAAGAATAATATGAATCTTGTTTGAATTAATTAGAATGAAGTTCTCTTACAATATTCACACAGTTACACACATACGCTCCTTTATCTCTCCTCACGTTCATCAATCTACTCCTCAACCCTAACACCTATACATATACTAGGGAATATGGGCTTGGTGAACATGGGTCGTGAATGGGTTTACGGCTGTAAACCTCTTTACGGCCGTAAACGTCTTTACGGCCGTAAACACGTATACGGCCGTAAACACCAAGCTGTTTACAGTCTAAGGCACAAAAATAGATTTTCCTAGAAAAGTAAAGTATAAACCATATTTTTGACCCAACATCACATGTGAATCTTGCAAGGTATATACACATGCATTTTTAGGAGTGTTCTTTCATTAATCAATTTTTATTTTAAAAAAATTTCTTGTGGATTTGGAAGAATTTGTGGAAAATAATGAAGATGTGAAAAGTGATCAATTGAAGAAAAAATTGAAATCTTGACATAAAGACATGAAAACTCTTTGAAATTTTGTAGCATTTTTTTATTATTCTTCTTTATATTTTATTTTATATCAAACAAAATATTTGTACTATTGTGTTTATAGATTAGTAACTAAAAATACGTTCCATTTTTTTAATGATTTCTTTACGAATATATAGTATAAAAATATGAATATATGCACTTGAAAAAATATGCATATATGTATCTAAAACATCAATTTTTTGGTTAAACAAAATTATAGTTTTTTTTTTTTTTTTAAATATTCCAATTTTTTTGAAAAGTGTACATATTTTTAAAAATTTTCATTTTTTTTGAATTCATGTTTTCTAAAATTTTTTAAAAAAACCTGCATTTTTGAAAAATCAAAAATTAATATTTAAAAAAAAATCTTAAAATTATTTATATTATGTTAATTTTTAGACATTTTTATTAGTATTTCAATAACACAAAGAATAAACATTAAATGAGATTGGTAAGATGAAGATCATGCCCTTAGTGAGTTAATTTTGATCTAACGTTCCACCTTTAGTTTTCGGGTTCTAGGGAAACTATGAGTTCTCAATAGATCTCAACCCTATATATATATATATATATATATATATATATATATATATATATATATATATATATATATATATATATATATATATATGGTTAGGTTCATATGAGACAATAGTACTTTGTGAGACAAAGGGACCAAATATTGACCACTAATCTTGAATAATCAAAGGCTGAAATTAAATCAAATTAAACCACAAGTAGGCGGTGGCATTTTTCTAATTAAATGGAACTTTGGGATTAGAATAAGGCACGAATGGGTAGTAATGGAATTTTACATTCTATTTCATTCAGTTCGGAAAAAAACACTCGGTATTCTTCTAAATATTCTTCATTCTGATTCATAAAACCCTAACCTCGATATGAATACTAAAACCCGTTTGATTCAATCTCGATCATCAACATCTTTTGTTTCCTTCAGATTAAGATTTGAATGCTCTAATTTTTATCAACCTTTCATTCTGATTTTGATTCTGAAATTGCTCGAGCATCAATTGTTCCTGAATCAAAAAGAAATCTAAATTTCTTATTCCCACAAATGGATACAAAATCAGATTCAAATTAAGTAATTCTAGGTACTATATAATAATATAATTCATCTATATCATGATTCAAACCATTCCTTGTTTTTCTCATGTACGAAACCCTCAGCCTCGATGAACACAAAAAATCATTTTTTTCTTGATCTACATTTAGACTATAGAACTGGTAAATCGAAATTAAGTTTTGCTTTCAACTATCAGATTCCTCTCATTCTTAAACATTGTGATTACTCCCATTATGATTACAGGAGAGATTTTTGATTGAAGAACCCTAAAAATACTCTTATTCACTATGATTCATATTTTCAACTTTGTGATTCTGATTATGTTCCTTAATCAAAATTTCAATCACCTAGCATTACATAATCCAATAAATCGAATCAAGATCTCAACAATGTCTGGTTCAACATAATCAGATTCAGGTTCTAATTCTCATATAAAATCTCTCTCTCTCTCTCTCTCTCTCTCTCTCTCTCTCTCTCTCTCTTTTTTTACTTCACTTCATATCTACTCCAAATAACTAAAACAAATTTTATGTTTCAAAGAAGTCAAAGGAAATTTGAATAAAACATCATATATCTTTTTTGTATATAGCTTTCTTCAAATTTTGAAATTTGAATGTATAATATTCTATCGATTCTATGAATTTGTAATGAGAATGCATAATATTCTACATATGTTAGTATCATATTCTACATATCTGCACCAGTTAAACACCTTGTAATTCTACATAAACCTTTCACTTCCATGAAGTACAGTATGCCAAATATTTTAAAATATGAATATGTGATATTCTCATTATTCTATAAATTGTAATGTGGAATGTATAGGATTCTACGTATGTTGATATACTATTCTATATATTCTGTTTATTTTATGTGGTATGTGTAATATTCTACATATGTTAGTATAATATTCTATACATTCTGAATATGTATTCTTGTTCTTTAACTCCTTCTCTCAATTTGTCATGTACATCACAATCCTTTGCTAAATAGGTTGCGAACTGATGATTAATTCCTAAAATCTTCATTTAATTGAATGTGTGATATCATATTCTACATATTTGCACCACTTAAAGGCCTTGCAGTTCTATATAAACCTTGAACTTCCACGCAATACATAATGCTATATATTTTAAAATAGGAATTGTTATTACGTGATAGTTTGGTAAGTCATATGGTACTTCTTAATTTGATCCATATGTTACTTTGTTTGATTATTGAGATGATCAAGTACAAATATTAGTAAAATAGTGTTTGGTAACTAAATATTTTAGGTATTCTCGTTTGTTAAGTTAGGTGTTACTTCATTATTTGGTTTTAGATGTTATTTTATTGATTAATCAGATGTTAATGTTTACTTTGATAAATTAGAATTAACTCATACACCATTGAATTTATTGTGTAAAGTTAATGTCTATATGTAGAACATTCTAACATTCTATATTTTCTTTTATCATAAATTGATGTACTATTTAAAGAACAGTTCTTTATACTTTATTAGGAGAATGTATGATATTGATTATTATTAAAATGTATTATATGGTTAATAATGTTAATATTATAATACTCTAGATTTTATTTTATCATAACTTAATGTATATTTCAAAGAAATTTCTTTCTAATTTATTTGGAGAGTCTATGATGTTGATTATTATTAGAATGTAGTTTACGCTTTATAATAGTAATATTCTAGTTTTTGTCAAGTATTTAATAAACAAATCCACATATTCTGGTTTATGGTATTTAGTGTGAATATTCTAGTATTTTGTTCTAATAGAAGCATGATATATGTTTTGATGCAGATCTAGTGACAAGAATGACTAAATCAAGAGCAAAATATGTTAATGGTACTAAAACTAAGAAACTAGTGATAGTTCAAGTGATAGATCTTTATTAGAACGTGAAATAAAAGACAAGGTATAACATTAAGCACATTATTGTATATGAATATTTGATATAAATATTCTAAGTTAACATATTATTAAGTGTTATATTCTTCTTTTCACAATGTTGATTATTCTTAGAATGTACATATTTTTATATTTGATTTTATATTAGGTTATGAAAATAATGCATTTATTTTAGTTTTTTTGTTTTGATAAAGTTATGATATATGTTTTAAGAAGAAAAAAATATACTAGAAGCTAAATAATTTGGAAATCTTGATAAAGCAACTAGGTATAAGATGAAGGGAAGAGATTGATGGAAAAAGAAAGCATAAGGTATCCAAAAATAGAATTTATGGAAGTTTGAAAATGTGTGGTGGTGAATGAAATTCTTAAAATGTTACAAAACATTTGATTTTTGTTATTACTTGATTGTAGTTTGTATATTTTAGGTATTTTCTTCTGGTAAATATTTGTTTACATTGATTTTACTTTTCATGATGCGGCCAAATTGAATGGTCATCTAAACTAATTGAAGAAGCTAATGAGTTTGCTAAATCTGACCGACTAAAGCGTCTTCGCTTGGCGCACGAAGCAATACAGTGAAATGAAGATTGTTAATCTAATTGATAAAATATTTTCAAGAATTTAATGGTTAATGAATTTGGAGTTTTTTTCTCTTTGAATATTAGCTATATTTTCTATATTTTGAGTAACATGTATGGTTGAATGTTTGGTAAATAATAGTTATGGTTTGAAGATTGGTGAATATTTAATAAAACAATATTGTGGTTGAACAATAGTTATGTTTTAAATGATAATACATGTAATCTTTCACATATTAGACGAGTTTAAAATTAAAGTCTCTATGTAAAATATGCTATCAGAATAATATTGTATGTTCTATGTTCTAATAAGTATATGTATAATATTCTAATACAATAATTTTATGTGTTGTTCGTTATCATCAATTGATGTTTATGTATTTTTTAGAATTAATAGTTTATGTCGTGTAATGGTAGTAATATCTTTCACATATTAGACAAGTTTAAAATTAAATTCTCTATGTAAAATATTCTATCAGAATAATATTGTATGTTTAATGTAATAATAAGTATATGTATAATATTCTAATAGAATAATTTTATATGTTGTTTGTTATCATCAATCGTCAATCGATGTTTATGTCTTTTTTAGAATTTAAGTCACTATTCAAGGTAAATTTTATAAATAGAGTGTATGACTTTTAAAATCATTAGAATGTTGTAGTTTATGATGTATGATGTTTATAATCTAATAAAATAAAGTTCTAAGTTTTTTGTTAATAAGCTCATTTATTTACATGAAAATAATATGTATACGTAGAACATTCTAATACAATTATGTTATATGTCATATGTTTTTATGAATTTAATACATATAATATTCTAATAGAATAATGTTATAGGTTTCCCACTAAATAAATTGATTTATTACATGAAAGTAATATATATATATATATATATATATATATATATATATATATATATATATATATATATATATATATATATATAGGGAGAGGATCAAATGAGAAAACATAAAAGGTTGAGAACGCGAACAGTTCTGGACCAATCATTTTATAAGGGTATATTAGTAACTTTATATAAATATTAATTAATGATTTCATAAAATATAGGGATAATGATTTTAATTACCTAACAAAATTAATATTTCCTTTTAGTTAATGAAATATATATACATGTTTTTTTTAATGATTTTTCCCAAAAAATATTTATGACCGTTTCAAAAAAATTACCTAAAAAAATTAATATTTCCTTTTATTTTAAATCTGAAAAGAAAATCTTAAAAAATATTATTTTCTACTATTTAATGTTTTTGTTTTTCAAAAAAAATGAATAGAAATCCAATCCCAAATCAATACACTTCCATTCAAAAATGAAAACACATCAAATTACAAATAATTCAATGCATTTTTCATAAATTGAAAATAAAAAATAGTGTAAAAGTTATCATTTTTTCATAAAATGAATACCTCTAATCATAAATAAATACACCCATTCGCATGAATACACTACTATTCATAAATAAATACAATCATTCACATACGAATACATTGCAATTCACAAATGAATACCCTGTTATTTATAAATTAATACACATTCTATCATAAATAATACACGTGTTATTCATAAATAAATACAACCATTCACACATAACTACAATGTTATTCATAAATGAATACACGTGCTATTCATAAATAAATACAACCATTCACACACCCCCCTTCAAGAAATTATTACCAAAAAATTCAAAAATTATGATTTTTTTTTCTTTCTTTGCCTCTGTTCTTCATAAATTCTTCCAGTTGGTCCTCCCATTGCAACCATTCTACCTCCTGAACACTCAAGCAAAGATTAATACAAAGAAATCCAATTATATATCATCCAGTAAACCAAATCACTAAATATACACACCAATTGACTAACACAACCTTGCACTCTTTCTTATGCTTGGATTATTTCTTCACCCAATTTTACACACAAGCACCATTTCAATTCACAATCAATTTGGTACAATCAAAATCACGTCCTTCACATCTAAAAATTGATATGGGCAGATTTTCTTTGATCTTCAAGAACAAATAAAAGTACATCGAAATATAAACTGAATTTGTTTAACTCTTCCCTTGGCTTCTTCCTTCCTTGTCCAAACAAATCAACCAAACACCCCATTGAATGTTGTAACAGTAGCCGGCAACCCAGTTGCCTTCCTCTTTCTTCTCCCCTTGACAGCAAGAGCACAAATGGTGCTTCTTTCCACCCATTAATCAACCAAGAATCGGATCCAACCACTTGTTTGGACCATTTAAACAATTCAGCCTCAACCCAAACATTCATCAATTTTCAATCAAAACAATCAAAAGAAAACATCCCAGTTCATTATCGATACAAGTCGACACAAACAAAAAAACGAAACAAGAAGGTTACCTGTTAGCCGGCTGCTTCCGTTTATCTTCGCCCCTTCGATCAGGCAAGAAACCGAAGACCCATCCGCTCATCTTCTTTGCAGATTGTAGTCCAGGTAAGCTATTGGAAAGAGATCTATGACCGAGCCAAGCACATCGAGCTACGGCTATCAAACCTACGATACAAACCAGAGCACATAGTAGGGCAACAAAGATGACGACGAAATCTGATTCCACGGGGACCGCCTCTGTCGATTCTGCCGACGCCTTCAACGAAGTGACACGGAGAAGGAGATGAATGGTACTGGCTGTGACGAACGTGGGGGTGTGTGGCCGACATTCTAAACATGGTTAGATGAGGGTTTAGAATTTGAGAGAAGAAGAGATGTGGTGTGTAGGAGGCGGTAACGACACAAGAAATATGAGAGTGAGGGAGAAATTATAGGAATGGACTAAAGTTGCTATTACCATCATACCCTTATCACTTATTAAAGTTACACTTTAATACCAAAAAAATTCATAATTTCCATAAATGGTCCGTTTGATAATAGCCTTAGATTTGAATATTTAGATGGTCTAGATCTGTTCTCGCGTTCTCAACCTTTTGGGTGTTCTCATTATATATATATATATATATATATATATATATATATATATATATATGTGTGTGTGTGTGTGTGTGTTTGTGTGTGTGTATAATATTCTAATAAATGATATTATATGTTGTATGTTTTTATAATATATATATATATATATATATATATATATATGTATGTGTGTGTGTGTTTGTGTGTGTGTGTATAATATTCTAATAAATGATATTATATGTTGTATGTTTTTATAATCTATATGTAAAATATTTTAATAGAATAATATTCTATGCCATTATAAGTAATATGTAAGATATTCTAATACAACAATGCCTAATTAAATTTTGGCTTTTTTAATACTCAATGATATGATATTAATGTAGCTACTCAAAATATTGAATATTTTTATAATGTGTTGTTAATATATAATATTATAAAATTATGTGTAATAATGTGAAATTTAAGCGCAGTATTCTAAAATTATGTTGTATGGAATATTTTGATATTAAAGTGTAATACTCTAAATTATGTTATAACATATAAAATGAACTCATATTACATAAGTTTCTAATATTATATGTAATATTCTAAATTTATATAACATTCTATCAGAATAATTTAATTAGGTTGTCTATATTCAAGTTACAACTTATATTCTTATAAAATAATGTTATAGGTTGTCTGTATCTATAGAACTTTCTAAATAGTATGTAACACTAAATGATTATATGAACATCAGATATCGAACTAGAATATAACAATACATATGTAAGAAAATGAAACTAATGCACAATTTATTTACAAATACAAATGTAAATATAAAAATTAGAATATAGTGTTATTGTTTTATTCAATTACCTCAAAGACATCAGTTGAAACCAAACAAAGAAAAATATAAACAAATTTACATCATCACACTACATAAAATGAGACTATCCAGGAAATTATTACCGAGCCAAATTCTCTACAGTTCCATTCAAGACTTACCTAAATACTTGTAATGATAGAAAACATGAAAGTTTTAGCTAATTTCATAACTATATGTACCACTTTACACTATGAAATGGATTTGATGGGTATTGGGATATATATATATATATATATATATATATATATATATATATATATATATATATATATATATATATATATATATATATATTTGCTACGATAACAATGTTTCAAGTTGCACAAATGTGGACAACAATTTCATCAAGAAAGAAATAAGGAAAGTGTTGGGAGTAAATTAAACCAACATCTTCATTACGGATTTCGATTCCAACGATGAACCAACTCCTCGTCATCCATCAACTTCTTAGCCACTTTAACTATGTATGGAACCTGAACCATTGAAACCAATATGTCAATATACTTCTTGAACTTTTGATCATTAATTAATGGTGGCAAGATATGGATGATATGCTTCTTCCAACATATGCACTGAAATTGTGCATCGATAAACAGCTGTATGTCCTTCAATCATTGACAAAAAGAAGAAGTACATCAGTCATCGTTAAGTTAAGGAAAATCATCTTGGAATTTAGGATCAATATAATTAAATAGTAACAAAGTTTAAGGGTTGGAAGGAAGGAGTGATATATTAGACTTTACATCCGACTTTTTATTCTTTCAGGATTTTCATCAAACAGGTAGAGTGCATGTATAATTTAAGAGAATTGGCTCAATAACAATAATAGTTATGTACACACCTCATTGATTTTATAGAATGAGCACAAAATAACTCGAAGATACGTTGTTTTTGCTTGCTTATCTTCATTAGCAGAAAAACCAAAGGCTTGAAATTGATATTCGATGGTTGAAATCAAATACCTAGAATGATAATAGATCTAAGATGAAGTTAAATTGCTAAAACAACTGATTTGAGAGTAAAACTAGAACCATCAATCTGATGGAAATCGATATAGTTGATGATTGATTACCAATGTTGATGAATGGCTAAAAATCATTGATCTGAACTTAAAATTGAAGCTTTAAGTTGTTGAATATCATACTTTTAGTTATGATTCCATTAGATGAAGGGGTCAACTTTCTATGAAGGATTGATAAAATTTGGTTGTGATTGAGAAATCATCAGACGACAAAGGGGACGACTTCTCTATTACGTTGATTAGGGAATGTGAGAAAAACCAGTGGTGATTATTGATTAGAACAATGACTAAAATGCCCCAAAGTACTTAATTACACACCTTAATCAAGGTTTTCTTGAACCACAAGATCATAATTTATCAAGGGACATAATTTGGTCTCATTGTCTCACAAAACTAGCTTGGTCTCAAATGAACATCTACCTATGTGTGTGTGTATATATATATATATATATACACACACACACACACACACACACACACACACAGACACACACACACACATAGAGAGAGAGAGAGAGAGTTAGATTCAAATGTTTTCATCATGTTTTGTGTGCACATATGGACCAATCGGAATTTAGCACAAACTTAATTTTTAAAGAAATCAATAAGGGTAAATTAGTAATATTGCATGTATATTAAAAAAATTCCAAAATTAAAATCAAATAAAATCCCTATAAAATTGCAATCAGTTTTTAAACCCTACAAAAAGCACCATAACGTAATCCACATCGTTCTCCTTGCTCATTGTTACTGTTGCCGATGTGTTCTTTCCCCACAGCAGCCGTCAAACACCACATCACAACCACCAATGAAGAAGTAATAAAAGAAGTTATTACGAAGAATGGAGTTGGTATTTGATGAAAATGATGATGAAAGCCCTCACCTTTCTTCTTGAAACCCAAATTTTCACTTCATGCCTCTGTCAGTGTGTGTATATGTCACACCCCAAAACCGGAACGGCGGAAATGTTCTGGGTTGGATGACGTCATGTCAAGTATCACAACATATGCAGTATAGTAATCAAAGTACAACAATCATTGCATTAATAGTAATAGTTTTACATAGTTTACATTACATAGAAACATAAAAGTAATACAAGTAATAACATAGGTGCAACTTGGTACTAATTGTCTCCACCAAAGCTCCTGAGATGTACCTGTCTATTGCTGACCTAAGAATACAAGTTATTTTGAAAGCGAGTATCAGCATTTTTATAAATGCTGGTGAGTTCATAAGCAATTAGTGTCATTTTATTCAAATAACTTTATAAAAAGTAGTAGGTTAGAATCAACGGTGTATTAGAGTCCTTTCCAGAAAATCCTATATTTTCTAAATAAAAGCAGTCTTCTACCAAGACCCGACACTGTTATGTTTTAAAGAGAATTTCCCTGAAATATTATCATTACCAAAATACGGTATTTGACTTTAAAGAAAGTAGAAGGATATCACAAGTAAAAACATTAGGGAAAATAACATATGCCTCAGCAGGAAATACTGCTGACTAAGGCAAAAGAAATCATAGACTCCAGGAGAGTATCGAATGAACGACACACCTGGCTCAGTCTAACGAAAGGAGACACAGGCCCCAGACGGTATCAAATGTACGATACGACTAGAAAGGTCTAAAACAGTGAACAAAGACCCCAGACAGTATCAAATGAAAGATACAACTAGCAAGGTCTAAAAACAGTGAACACAGACCCAGGCAGTATCAAATGAAAGATACAACTAGGAAGGTCTAAACAAGAGTAATTCTAAGAGTGTGTTTCCAGCATACAGTGTTAAACATCGTTACCTTAAGGGCATGAATTATAAGGTAAGCATGGAGATACTCGTAACCATACTAATCGACACTAGAGTACTTGACGCCCTGCAAGCGTCAACGTAAGTATGACATTTGTCACCCCTTGGCTTGGTAGGCCGTGGACTGTAGCTAGCAGTCAGGGTGCGGGGGTGTCAATCCCATATAGATCTATACACACAATATTTGCTCTCCCTACAAGAGACTCTGGTTACCAACTCGACGACGGGGAGATCCGTGTCTTGAGGATGTATCTCGAACAGTGAATTCTAATGTAAGTGTTGGACTAGCAGTAGAGACTCATAACTGAACCGATCGATGTAAACCTATATGTCTATACATGTATAGATAATATATAATTAATGATTAAACGACCTTCGGATGGATATCCGATCCCACTAGACCACATCCCAACGAGGAAAAGAAAAAAGGACGAACTAGCCTTCCTAAGTCCTTTAAACATTATTTATATAACTATACAAGTATAGGCATACATTTAACTAAGTAGAAAAGTTTAACGAAGTAAAAGCATTAACAAAGTAGAAGTGTTAATAAGTAGGAGCGTTTACAAAGTAGGAGCGTTAACAAGTAGAAGCATTAATAAGTAGGAGCTTTTACAAAGTAGGAGCGTTAACAAGTAGAAGCGTTAATAAGTAGGAGCGTTTACAAAGTAGGAGCGTTAACAAAGTAATAGCATTTAACTAGGTAGGAGCATTAACTAAGTAGAGGTACAACGAAGCAGTAATATCTAACGAAGTAGGAGTATAAAGACATGGAAGAAAAACTTTGATGAAAACCTTGGAAAAACCTTTATACTTCAGAAAATCATGACTTGGTATTCTTTGGTAAAATAAGTTTGAAAACTTTTAGAAACCCTTGAAAATCTTTCATAAACAAGTTTTGATTATAACTTTGATAAAACAATATAAGTAAAGAAAATCTTTGTTTAAAATACTGCTGTAACTGAATCCGAAGTAAAACATACAGTGCGAGAGTCAATTTGAGAAAAGATTTGAACAAGTAAAGATGTTTTAGAAAAACCATTTACAGTATCATACTTGGTAAAACAGTTGATAGTGTAATAAATCCTTGTGCATGCGGGTTATCAATCACATATGATTGATATGATAACTGGCATGTTTTAACTTGTATTCCCCCCCCCCCCATAAAAGCATGTAAAACATTTAAAAGGTTAATTCAGGGGTATGAACTCACCTGTTGTAAGTGGATCGAACGAAAGTGCCGGTTGGGTGCTCGGTGTCAAGTAAAGACTTGAACACACTTAGTGACCTATTAACATATGATGACATATGTTTATATACAATTAGTAAATATAATACTAATTAAACATGTATACGCATCCTAAAATGTGGAAAACACTTTGGTCAAGTGTTAGGAGTGTCCCGGGTAACATCTAAGGGTGTGTATGGCCTAGTTAGGGAGTTTACTCTTCAAGAGTAAACTCTTTATACAGTTTACGGCTGTAAGACCTTGTCCCCATGAGTTTACGGCCGTAAACTCATGTATGGTGTGTTCTTTGATGCATTAAGGTCTTATAACACTTGTGGAATTAGGTTAGGTTCAATTCTAGGGCTTATGAAGGGTTTAAGGCCTCAAAAGGGACCATTTGAGGAGTTTATGGCCCATGACTACTCCTTGAGGAGTTTAAGACTGTAAACACATAAGTTTATGGTAGTAAACTCATGTTGGTCCATTTCTTTTGTTGTTTGGTGGTTCTAACTCATCCATGTAAGGTTCTAGTCACTTTTAGGAGCTTATGAAGGTGTTTAGGGCACTTAAACACCTTGGAAAGGTGTTTACGGTCTAAGAAGATGTTCTTGGGGAGTTTACTACCTTAAACACATGAGTTTACGGTAGTAAACTCATGTTATTCCATAAATCATGTGTTTTCGTGGTTGTAGGTTAAGCAGACGAAGTTCTAGGTCCAATTCCAAGCCATACAAAGTGTTAAGGGAACTTTAACACCCTTTGGCGGTGTTTATGGTCTAAGAATGGGTGTTTATGGTCCAAGAACCTTGTTGGGCCGTAAACTCAAGTGTGACATATTTTTGTATGCTTTGGTGCATATCATGAAGGAAAATAAGGTTCTAAGCACTCAAGGAAGTTCATGGAATCTCTTGGAGGTGTTTGAGGCGTAGTTTAACACTTAAACAAGTGTTTATGGTCCATGCATTTGGGTTTACGGTCTAAGGATGTTCTTAGACCGTAAACTCATGTTTAGTCCCCATTTGGTCCGATTTTGGTGTTCTAAGTCCTTTCGTGTAAGCCTCTAAGCCATTGCTAAGCATGAGAAGTGTTTGGGAGGGTTTTTGGGCATCAAACCCACTTCCAAAGGGGTTTACGGTTTTAGGAGGCTCCTAAGACCGTAAACTCATGTTCTTGGGGTTCTTGGATGATTAAGTCACGAATTTGCAAGCTGGATAAGTTAGATAATAAGCTAGGAAGGTTTACTTACCGATTTGAGGCTCGGAGGGGCAATTTTTGACCAAAACCCATTTGTAGAGAGAGAGAGAGAGAGAGAGAGAGTCTAAGGTGGGAAAAGGCTTCTAAGGAGTGTCCACCCACCCTTATATAGGGCTTGGGTGTTGTACCCGGTATACGAGTACCCGATACTTATGTTTAACGAGGTTTAAAATTTTACCCGGTTAAATGGCCGCAAATAAAAATAAACTTTTTCCAAATAAATGGAAAGATAATTTACGTGTTTCTATTTTCGCTTGACGAATATTAATTAAAATATTCCAACGGGTTTAAATCCGGTCAAAAATATTTTCGAGATAAATTTGGCTAATTTTGACGTAATTAATTTCGACGTTAAAACTAACAGAAATTTTTTGGGTTGTCACATCATCCCCCCGTTAGAGGGAATTTCATCCCGAAATTCAGGTTTAGGCAAAGAAGTAGGCATGATTGATCGAGTAATGAGATGAGGGTACTTCCTATTAGGCTGGTCCTCGCACTCCCAAGTGAACTCTGGCCTTTGCTTGGTGTTCTAACAAACCTTCACTTACAGAATGCGGATTCCGTTTCGTGCCGTTAGCGATTCCTACAGGTTCGTCTACGAAGTTAGGGTTCCCAATGGTTTCTATCAAGGTGAGTGGGATACAAAGAGTGACGTCGGGAAACATTTATCAATGTATAAGAAGTGGATTGATCTGTGGTGAAACTTGTGGAATTTCCGAAAGTAGTAGTGGTCTGACGAGGGTTGGACCAATCTCCGTAAAGAATCTAGGATGGTCCTAAGCTCTCGGAAGGGTAGAGCTTTTCAGTACTTAGAACATAGTGTACTTCTATGGCGAGATCGTCACTGGCGTGATCGCCATTCCGAAGTTCCAAACGTTCTCTTTCATACTGGAAGTGTAGTCCTTCAGGTTGGTTCTTAGAAAGATCGGGTTGTCCTTGGATTCGTGTTCCCTGTTATTTGGCTCTCTGGGGTTTTCTGGATCATTGGATGGATTGCATGCCTACGGGTATCTGTTTGCTGCAGAGTGTCTATCTCAATCTTGTGCAAATGAACCTGCACTTCTGATTCTTGAGATATTTCTAGCGGAAACTCTCAGGGTCAGGGAGATAGGGTTTCACCAGACGAGTGTTGGACTATCTTGGGAGGTGGTTCTACTATTTCTGCGCGAGATAGTATTCGTGGAACACCTAGTAGTCAACTGAATCTCTAAGACATGTCCTATTCTCAAATGCGTTGGTTTAATTCAATTGTAGAAGGCGCGTGCTCTTGTATCACCCACCGACTAACACCTAGACTGGTCTCGAGTCTATAATCTCTTCGGGATCTGGGTTATAAGGCTTAACACAACCTACCTTCGCACTTCATTCAAGTATTCTTGGCTGCGGAGGTTATCCTCTGGTTCTTGGCATTCTAGTGTCTACTTCGGAGAATGCAGTCTATCGTCTACAGGGCGACGGTGACTTCCTCCATGTGAGGGGGCGGAGGGTCCTAGGCACTACTCATCGGTAACGGGGTGGATGAAGTGCCTGAGTAGTGCAAACATCTTCTTCAACTACTCCTCCGAAGGTTTTGAGTTTTCTCGATCTAGGTCAAATCTAGTGAGTATAGGGTTCCATCACTCGAAACTTTAATCTCCTCATCCACTCTTCTTAGAGTTTAACTTATCGCAACTTCTGGATTTCTGGGATATCCACTGAAATGCTTAATTCGTGGGATTAAGTGTGAGTGGATGGTCGTAGTCAATGTCCTTGACTCTTACGACTCAGATTTCCTTACCAACCGAAGGTGTTGGCTACTATGTTGGCTTAACTGGGATGACAACAAATTTCGGATTTGTGGTTATTATAGTAGCTCAACCCACCGTGGTTCTCTTGACTCTAGCTCCCATTCCGTGGGATAGGATGAAGGGTTTTACTATGAGGTTCGTGGTAGAGCTCATACTTAGCTTAACCACTAATACTTGGTGTATGCAAGCCGTATATAATTGAGGTCGGCAGGATGTTCAGTTGTGCGACTCCACCCCAGACCCACAACCCAATGAGGAACAGGGAGTAGGGAGGAAGCACACATATTAAATCTTTTTCATCTCGATTATATACCACCCTTATGCATATACTCAGTTATAGTAGTCAGTCCCATGAGTTCTATCCTCTGGGTTCACGAACCTGATTGGCGAGGTGTGAAGGGTCTTTCTGGGTTTCTACGGTGTTTGCTTCGGGTGGTTATCGTCTTCCGGAATGCCTGCAGTGCCTTTCGCTACGATTTCTATCTGTCTAAGAGGGGTTGGTTAAAAGCGCGTGGTACCCTTGTCCTGGGTACTTCGGAAGGTTTGAAATAAGAGTGACGACTGACGAATCGTAATAGTCTTTATTATTTTTATTTTGTTTAGGTTCGGAAGAACCTTTATTTTTCAAAATGGCTATGGAGAAAGTTCTTTTTACACAACACTAAGGATTTACACATGGTTGCACGATGTCAAACCATGATTGATAGAGGCGTCAAAGTTGGCATACTCCGACATGACATAGAATGAGGGTTGATAGAGTCATGTGCCGAACAGGCACACAAGTTCTAGGCGTCACGAGTTTCATCCCGTGTATCCCTGTCACGGATACTTGGACCGATAGAGTCGACGCGGAACTGTAGAGGGTCCTGAGTGTTTCTAAGTAGAGTACCTTTTCATGAATGGATTCTCACGAGGCATTTCTATTATCGCCTAACATATACTAGTCATGTATAATTAAGGTGGGGAGGACTGTTGACTGAGCAACTCCGCCCTAAATCCACAACCAAACGAGGAACAGGAAATGAGGCGGCATTTGCTCACTCTAGGTCTATCCATCTCAATTATACATGGCCGTAACGTATATATCTAGCCATTATAGTTTTATCTGATGAAATTTTTAAATTTTATAACAGTGCTTCGACTTTCGCCTTAATGGGGAAATAATTACATTTAGAATTAGTCTTTCAATGTTTCCGGTTGGTTATCTGAGATTGAGAGACGTACCAAAAATCTACCGGGTTCCTTGATGCTTCTCCCTAAGCATTAGAGTTAGACTCCTCCTGTGTCCTTGTCTTTTCTTTCAGTTGGGCAGTCCTTCTTGAAGTGTCCAATCTCACCACATAGACGGCGAACTGGATTGATCGTCACATTGGTGGTTGAAGTAATAAACTCAACCGGGGTTCTGCAAACGCGAGTTGTATGCCCCTTCATGTTGCACCTAGCACAATAGAGTTCCCAACATATACCATGATGATGGAATCTACATTTTCTGCAGTGGGGAAGGTTTCCTAGGTATGGTCTTCTTGAAGTCGGGATGGAAGAGCTGGCTGGGGTATTGACTGTCTCAGCTCGTTGCCCTTCTAAAGGTCCTTGAGCCGAGGTACTTCCCTCCTCGATCTTGAGTTTTCTCTTCAGTGGATTTGGTTGAGGTTGTTGGGTGGCTGGGTATACAGAGGTTGGCTGCTGCTGTCCATTACTAGGATCGGAATTCCCGATAGGGCTCTTGCTAACATTGGCGTTGTTAGCATTTAGTTGAGCCATGACAGCTGCTACGGCTGCCGAGACTGTAGCTTGGAACATAGCTTCATCGAATAGGAGAGTCGGTTTCTTGCCAGCGGATGGGTTACGCTTCTTCGGAGGCATGGTTTTCCCTGCACGGAAAGGAACACAAGCTGATGAGAGACGATGGTTAACCCTGGACGTATCAATCCTTACTATATTAGGCATAAATTTTTCCCGTGCTTCGTGTACTGGTTGTCTGAGTGTCGGCCTACATCCCTATGATGTAGTCCGGGTACCAAGGTGGGAGTATTAGTATCGGAAAAAGCCATAAGATGGGAGTCATTCTTACTAAGTTACCTTTATACTGGGAAAGGTTTCACTATCCGGCTTGGAAAGATTTCAGAACAGTTCGGAACGAAGACCGCGGGAAGAAAGCCTCATGAGGACTTATGGCTAAACAACCTCAATAGAGGTGTGGGGATCCGCTCTAATCATATTACTTGCAACGGGAAAAAGGCGATTTACCTAACACATAGTGTGAGTAGTGTAATCACTAACTCACTAAATTGTATTATTTTATGGGTGCATTAGTGTGACGAACACGAGGAAAAGACACTTCTCGGGTTCCATGTACTGGCTCCCTCTGTCTAACTCGTATCTTTGACTGGGACCGGCATTGGTTTCCTTTGGGTAGTTACCTAGGGTTTTCTTCTCCTATAGACATATTGAATTTCTACTCCGTCTTACTTCCGATTCTGACTCTGGGTGTCATCACTTTATGATGGATGACTGGAAATCTCGGAAGTTTAGGCGAATTTCTCACCGATGTCCCTAAAAGATATAGGCACTTGGTGGTTTCAATAGTCTCGACCTAGTTCATTTATTTCCGAACTGGAAATCTTCTCAATGAACCTCTTCTGGGTCTGAATCACCTCTTCTGCCGAGTACTGAAGTGGATAGGGTTTTCTACAGGGTTCGTGCGAGAATGGAAATGTCTAAAGAATCCTAAGAGATTATTAACGTTTCACTGGGTGATCCATATCGAGTCCTGCTACGATTACATAGGTTATACAAATCATATATAGCTTAGACCCGATAGGCCTTCGAATATGTGATACTACTCTATATCCACATCCCAACGAGGAAAAGGAAGTAGAGTGAAACCACACATTCTTAGCCTATGGGATCCTTATTATATATAACCTTGGGAGTATACCCTCTGTAATTGTAGGTATATCAATAAGGATCTTTTTAGTTCTTCACACAAGGTTGTCTAAGGATCCTAAAATATCCCTATGGTATTTTAATTTCTTGTTTGTTTCTTAACTTTTGAATATGATTATGGGATTAATGTGAGTCTTTTAGTATTCCAAAATACTCCCATAGTATTTTTAACTTTATGTTTGGCTCTATCATTCCTAGTTGGTAAGTTTCAGACCTGTTACAACACCACTATCACTCCCAAGCACACGTTCATCGCATCTCGAATAAATGTAGTTGATCAGGTTACATTTATTCCACCTTACGATTACATAACTGCCCAGGTTTGATGGCAACTCTCAACATCCAAACACTTTTATTCTTGTTCTTCTTGTGATACTTGTGTTCGGGTGTTTAGGTTCTAGATGTTCTTATGTATTTTTTAGAATTAATAGTTTATGTCGTATAATGGTAGTAATATCTTTCACATATAAGACAAGTTTAAAATTAAATTCTCTATGTAAAATATTTGATATGTGTATTTTTATATATATTTTTATGCATTATATCTTAATATTTTGGCCTTATTTATTCTCTTTTAGAACTAAAAATCACTCATAATGCTTTGAATTATGTTTTGCAGCTATTCGTTGTCGATAAAGCACAAAAGAAAATACTGAAGCGGAAGCTAAAAGTAATTAAAAATGCTGGAGGAACAATTACGCCCAACGTAATTCTAGGTTACGCCCCGCGTAATGGCTGGCATCGGATAAGTTCAATCGCGTAGAAATCTTCAGTACGCCCAGTGTAATCCGACTTACGCCCAGCGTACGTAAGTCGGCTACAAGGGTTATAAAAGTCGATTTTCAGCTAACCAGACGGGGGGATTCGATTTCCAACCTAATTTAGTCGATATTAAACTTCTGTTAAGCCGTTTTGAGGGTCTAGAAGGCGGCCGGAAGGCCGTTAAGCTAACGGGAGCGGAGATCGGAAGGGATGGAAAGCGGATACGTGTCGGTAATCATATGGGTTGCTAACGTGACCATGTTTAGCATTCCATTGAGTTACTATTCTGTATTTAGTTTCTGATTTGGGTGTAAAAACCTTTTACTTTGTGTTTATGATTGAATGAAGCTTTGATTATTAGACTAATTGCTATAATGAATTGTTTGTTTATGTTTAATTTATCTTGCCAAGCTTGTTAAAAGATCCTTACGTATTAATGATGATTATTTGCTGTTAATTGTTAAGTGAATTGAGTTGTATGAACATCTGCTTGATTGCTTGTCTCTTATGATTTTGATGACCATCGAGATTATAAGTCTAGGAATAACGAATGTGAAACTAGGATTAACTTGAGAATAAGTAAGTTAATGTGTGAGCCTTGTTTGATGACCATCAACAAGAGGTTAAATTGAATTAGTAATTCAATTAACTATATTTACAAGTCTTGCTTGATACGAACTGAACACTAGGAAGCATGTTAGTTTAATCAACTGATCACTGTTTAAATTGACTTGCTTGCTAAAGGATTAGTTATAGTGAACGCGAATCTAATCATTTTAGGAATCGGTGAACATGAATAAATGAATTTGTGTATGCAATTGTCTATGTTTTTAAGCTGTAATTTATCTAAACCAAAGTACCTGAAGAGATTTGTTTTCCTGTTAGTTTATCGAGAGTTGTTAATTGCTAGTTTGAGATTTATTAAACCATTTTCTTTATTTTCGTGTGACCTGTAACCTATAATCAAATATATTAAATTAATCCACCGTTCCCTGTGATCGACACCCGACTTACCTAAGCTATACTGTAATCTGACTAGGTACACTGCCTATAAGTGCATAGATAGTCTAAGTTTGTTAGGTTATAAATATTAAAATTAGTTGGTACTTTTGTGCACATCAATATTCTATCAGAATAATATTGTATGTTTAATGTAATAATAAGTATATGTATAATAATCTAATAGAATAATTTTTATATGTTGTTTGTTATCATCAATCTTCAATTGATGTTTATATCTTTTTTAGAATTTAAGTCACTATTCAAGGTAAATTTTATAAATAGAGTGTATGACTTTTAAAATCATTAGAATGTTGTAGTTTATGATGTATGATGTTTATAATCTAATAAAATAAAGTTCTAGGTTTTTTGTTAAATAAGTTCATTTATTTACATGAAAATAATATGTATACGTAGAACATTCTAATACAATTATATTATATGTCATATGTTTTTATGAATTTAATACATATAATATTCTAATAGAATAATGTTATAGGTTTCCCACTAAATAAATTGATTTATTACATGAAAGTTATATATATATATATATATATATATATATATATATATATATATATATATATGTGTGTGTGTGTGTGTATATAATATTCTAATAAATAATATTATATGTTGTATGTTTTTATAATCTATATGTAAAATATTTTAATAGAATAATATTCTATGTCATTATAAGTAATATGTAAGATATTCAAATACAACAATGCCTAATTAAATTTTGGCTTTTTTAATACTCAATGATATGATATTAATGTAGCTACTCAAAATATTGAATATTTTTATAATGTGTTGTTAATATATAATATTATAAAATTATGTGTAATATTATGAAATTTAAGCGCAGTATTCTAAAATTATGTTGTATGAAATATTTTGATATTAAAGTGTAATACTCTAAATTATGTTATAAGATATAAAATGAACTTATATTACATAAGTTTCTAATATTATATGTAATATCCTAAATTTATATAACATTCTATCAGAATAATTTAATTAGGTTGTCTTTATTCAAGTTACAACTTATATTCTTATAGAATAATGTTATAGGTTGTCTGTATCTGTAGAACTTTCTAAATAGAATGTAACACTAAATGATTATATGAACATCAGATATCGAACCAGAATATAACAATACATATGTAAGAAAATGAAACTAATGCATAATTTATTTACAAATACAAATGTAAATATAAAAATTAGAATATAGTGTTATTGTTTTATTCAATTACCTCAAATACATCAGTTGAAACCAAACAAAGAAAAATATAAACAAATTTACATCATCACACTACATAAAATGAGACTATCCAGGAAATTATTATCGAGCCAAATTCTCTACAGTTCCATTCAAGACTTACCTAAATGCTTGTAATGATAGAAAACACAAAAGTTTTAGCTAATTTCATAACTATATGTACCACTTTACACTATGAAATGGATTTGATGGGTATTGGGATATATATATATATATATATATATATATATATATATATATATATATATATATATATATATATATATATATATATATATTTGCTACGATAACAATGTTCCAAGTTGCACAAATGTGGACAATAATTTCATCAAGAAAGAAATAAGGAAAGTGTTGGGAGTAAATTAAACCAACATCTTCATTACGGATTTCGATTCCAACGATGAACCAACTCCTCGTCATCCATCAATTTCTTAGCCACTTTAACTCTGTATGGAACCTGAACCATTGAAACCAATATGTCAATATACTTCTTGAACTTTTGATCATTAATTAATGGTGGCAAGATATGGATGATATACTTCTTCCAACATATGCACTGACATTGTGCATCGATAAACACCTGTATGTCCTTCAATCATTGACAAAAAGAAGAAGTACATCAGTCATCGTTAAGTTAAGGAAAATCATCTTGGAATTTAGGGTCAATATAATTAAATAGTAACAAAGTTTAAGGGTTGAAAGGAAGGAGTGATATATTAGACTTTACATCCGACTTTTTATTCTTTCAGGACTTTCATCAAACAGGTAGAGTGCATGTATAATTTAAGAGAATTGGCCCAATAACAATAATAGTTATGTACACACCTCATTGATTTTATAGAATGAGCACAAAATAACTCGAAGATACGTTGTTTTTGCTTGCTTATCTTCATTAGCAGAAAAAACCAAAGGCTTGAAATTGATAATCGATGGATGAAATCAAATACCTGGAATGATAATAGATCTAAGATGAAGTTAAATTGCTAAAACACCTGATTTGAGAGTAAAACTCGAACCATCAATCTGATGGAAATCGATATAGTTGATGATTGATTACCAATGTTGATGAATGGCTAAAAATCGTTGATCTGAACTTAAAATTGAAGCTTTAAATTGTTGAATATCATACTTTTAGTTATGATTCCATTAGATGAAGGGGTCAACTTTCTATGAAGGATTGATAAAATTTGGTTGTGATTGAGAAATCATCAGATGACAAAGGGGACGACTTCTCTATTACGTTGATTAGGGAATGTGAGAAAAAACAGTGGTGATTATTGATTAGAACAATGACTAAAATGCCCCAAAGTACTTAATTACACACCTTAATCAAGGTTTGCTTGAACCACAAGATCATATTTTATCAAGGGACATAATTTGGTCTCATTGTCTCACAAAACTAGCTTGGTCTCAAATGAACTTCTACCTATGTATATATATGGTACATGTTACCCTATTGTAATATCGTAGACTCTCAGATCATGATCATAGATTTTATTCATCAATTGGTCCAGAATTGTGCTTACGGGCACACAATAGATGTAAGAAACAATATATATATATATATATATATATATATATATATATATATATATATATATATATATATATATATATATATAGAGAGAGAGAGAGAGAGATAGAGAGAGAGAGAGAGAGATTGAGAGTTATGTTTAAATGTTTCTAGCAACTATTGTGTGCATGAATGCACCAATAGGAATTTAAGAAAAAAATAAATAATTAAATAAATAGTAATAAATAGTAAAAGGTTATGATAGTAATCTAACACTTTTTAATTATAGTACGCATTTTAAAACATTTAATATCTCCCAAAAATAGGGAAATCAATATTAAAATCCTTTCATACATCTTTTTCATCTTAGTAACCCTACACCACCGGTTTTTCCTTAGCCGTACATCACCAACACCTTCGGCCACATGCTCGTTCAATCTGTTGGATTAGTGTCTAAGTCCATAACTATTTTGGTATGTACTTGACCCGATGGTGCATGGTCCTTTTGGGTTGCCTTCACCAAAGCAACTTGATAGGATGAATTATGGAGAGAAAGGATTAAATATGATTTATTAATATATTATGAGAATAATATATTAAAGGAGAAATCATATTTTTTTTAATTAATATTAGTCAAGAATTAATTGGTAACTAGTTTTGTGACTAAAAGAGATTAATTAAACTTAAGGGACTGAAATTGTAATTATAAGATAATTGCAATTGGGCCATGGATTGCCTTATATTAAGGAGTGGACGAATTCTATGGGGAAGTCCATAAGAAATCGTCCAAGGCCTTAATTAAAGGACTCTATGGGTTGCTAAGGGCTTAAGCATCCAAATTAGGGTTTCCTTGTTAGATAACCCTAATAGCCTCACTATAAATAGACCCCTTAAGGACTAAAAACGTGGATAAGACTTGTTCTAGGGTTTCACACGTTTTTGGGCAGCCTCCATCCTCTCTCCTCTTCATCCTATTGCTTATGGTGTTTGTGAACCATTAGAGGAGTGACATTTGTGACTCTAAGCCTTCCAAAGTCAATACAAGCAGATTTGGGATTGTTATTGCTACATAACAATCAAGGTAACATCTTAAACCTATTCTTATGTTAATATGATTACTTGAATGCTAGAATTAGGGTTTATAGTCTTGGATAACTTGAATGTACAATAGAGAAACCTAGATCCAAGCATTAGGGTTTGTATGAGCACATAAGTTGTCTTATGACCAAAACTCATTAGTGGTATCAGAGCCTAGATTGGTTTCTATTGCATTGATGCTTTGTATGTTGAAAAAATTCGATTTTTGTGCTTCTGGGATCAGAACTCGTCGAGTTTTTTAGATGAACTCACTGAGTTCATGATGAACTCGACGAGTCCATGCCTGACTCGACGAGTCGGCTGGTCAGTGAGAGGGAAAACCGGGATTTCTTGCTGTTTTTTCTTAAGGATAGTTGCCTTATCATATTAGATCAATATAAATCCGATTTTATGATATATTTGCCTATATTCTTGATCTAATTGAAGATATTTATCAATTAATAAAATATTTGTTTCCTTATGTGATAATTGATTAATTATTTTGATTAAATTGGTAAATTGTTTTGCAAGAAATCATTAAATAAATCAAATATGGATAATTATGTGATTAAATGTTAATTTAGATTATTTGTTATTTGATCCCTGTGCTTTGAAAAGTTTCATATTTTTCCCTTTTAGGTTTTATAGTTTATATTTGAACCCAAAAGTTTTGTTGTTTTGAAATTTAAATAGTTAAAACCCTAATGTTTTGAAAAAGGTTTCAAAACTTGCTCTCAAGTTTTGGAATTTAAATTTTGATTAATAGTTTAATTTTGATGTATATTTAAATTCTAAACCCTAATGTTTTGAAATGTTTCAAACCTTTCCCTCAAGTTTTGGAATTTAAAAGTTGATTAAAAGTTTAATTAGGAATGTTAAATTCTAAAACCCTAGTAATGTATTGAAAAGTTCAAATCACACCCTTATGGTTTTATTAATTAATTAAGGTGTATAATTAAAGGAAGTTTAATAAATCCATAAAAGTTTAGGTTTAAAATTTAATTGAATTAAAGGTATAATTATTAAATTTGACCACCTAGTATTTTAAAAGTGTAAAATATACCCTATACTATATATAACATTAAAAGTCTAACATTATATATATGTATGAGTAAAAGTCAGTCTTACCGTTAGTAGGCCTCATTCACGAAGCTGGTCTACAAGGGGTGTTTAAGGAAATTGCCTATAAAATGGCGATTGAATGGGTATCCACTCTTACCCACCGCACTCTTGACTAGTGGAGGGTCGTTAGCCGAACGGGTAGGATAGGACGAAACCTTCCATTATAAGTATAATGAATTATTAAAGTAACTAAATGTTTTCATAAAATTCCCAATCTTAGTCACTTAGGCAAAAGTGAATTGATGCAATTCCATGAAATTACACTTTGTGCCCTTGCAAAGATGTTAGTGGAGCGTGTGTGGTTTACCGGCACACTAAATGGTTCTAAGAAAAGGTAGTAAAGGGTGACTCAATGTTTGTCATAGTTCGGTGGAGCGTGTGTGGTTTACCGGCACATCGAATAGGTGACTGTAACATGTGAGGGCACCATGTAAGTTTGTATGGTTATTCACACCCGCTTTGTGATCCTCGGCATCCCAGTCACAAACAAGAGGGGCATATCGAGATTGAAACATGCCATTGAAAGTTCAATGAATCTCAAAGGATCTAGGAGTTTCATAGATTTAAAACTTAAAATTTCTTTTTCGTTTTTCATGGTGGAAATTAGTGAATCGTCATTCACTTACCTTCAAATGTTCTGCAATTTGGGTTACGGCATCCCTCTCACGAGCTGTAGAATATTGTGTTGGGTCCTAGCCTTAGTATCTCATTTGGGTGATTTACTAAGGACTCAATCAATCAACTAACTTGAATTTATTTTCTCTCGTTTTGTAAATGTCAAAGTTTGACAACTATGGTCTTCTCAAATCCCGTGGAACAAGCATTCCACATGAAGATGATATTCCACGATTCGATCGAGGAACAAGAAATCATGCTTCACTTCCTCCGCCTCCTCCAATTATTCTCCCTAACCCACAAGTTCAAAGCCTTGAAAAGTTCGAGATCACTCAAGCCCTTTTGGCAAGTAAACATAAAGAAGGAAAGTCGGTGTGTGCACACGTCCTAGGGATGAAGTCACACATTGATAGGTTAAGAATGTTGGGATCCGTTGTCTGTAGGATATGGCTGTTGATTGGGTTCTTCAGTCACTTCTTAACTCATATAGTGAGTTTGTAAGAGAGTACTATATGATGAACCGCGACGTGACCCTTATAGATCTCACCTATATGCTTATTGCTGCTGAATCAGCAATGGTTTGGCGCAATAGAAAAGCAAATTTGATTGGTGAATCTGCCTTCAAGACCTCTATGGATATAGACAATGGCAACGAAAGACATGCTATGATCGAAAAGTTTGATCACATGAGAAAGGTTATGTCTGAAGTAGTTCCATGTCCTGTTCCAAAAGAGTCAATTTGCTTTTATTGCCTAGAGAAGGGGCATTGGAGACGAAGTTGCCCCATTTACGTTAGAGATCTAAGAGATGGGAGAGTCGAAACGTATGGCTCTAATATAGGTAAAATACATTAACTAACTCTTTTAAGCTTCTATTCTAGATTCTTAATACATAATGTGATAAGATTACAATTGATGTTTTGTAGGATCGAAGAAAAGGAAGGAAGCTTAAGGGAAGAAGTGAGCAGAATCTAACCGTGGAGGAATGGATTTCGATCGCATTTCTAGAAGATTAGATTCTTGAGCTACTACTTAGAGTTAGAATTAGATTGCTAAGAAAGATGTATTAGCATAGTTTTTCAATGAATTGCATTGTAAGGACAAATTTTTCCGCAATAAAATAAATTTTGATTTTAAATTTTATTTATTTATCCTTGCAATGGCGTATATGAAAAATTGATGTTTGAATATTAGCAATAATGGATTTGTTTCTTATTATGTTATTTATGGAAAGTCGAGTGTTTACCAAATAGGGAGAGTTTCTCATCGCCCAAGTTTCAATTGGACAGAAACTTGGAATCACGCAACTTGGTTGCACGATGAATGAAAAATTTCATATTTGGAAATTAGACTATTTCATTGACAAAGTGTCAAGTGAAGGACTAGGAGATCGAGTACACCAAGTTGTGTGGTGATCAAGTCCACCATAAGAGCAATAAAATATTCGTCATGATTTACTAAGGGTTTAGTAAATATGATTATACTTACAAGATTTAGTGTAATTATGAATTGATTGAAAAGGTTTAAATCAATAGCAAAACGAATAAGAAGAATCAAGTAGGCAGAAAGATAAAAGTTTCTCCATTCTAAGAAGAAGGGAGAGTAGCTTTTATGCTTTATGATAGGTCTTAATGATTAAGAACCATATCTCAATTGATCCTCTAAGTGAGTCTTAGTACAATTGTATGTCTAAGAAGAGGAATCAAGAATTGAAGAAATGGTTAAATCAAGAAGTCAATCATACTTCGTTCCAATAACAAGTCTTAAAGTTAAGATTGTGACATTGAGTGAAAAAGTATTAAAAAGGTTTGTAACATTCATCAAATGTGGAAAATTGTGATGTCTTGGATAAGACAAAGACCAACTAGGACCAATTTATGAAGAGTTTTGATAAAAGCTACACTAACTCTTGAATATTTGTTTGTCAAGAAATGTTTTGACAAGAGAATCTTATATGTCAAGGAGTCAGTGGGAGTCTTAATGGTCTTGAAAGGTTTCAAGAACAAATCAAATAAACCTTATCGATCATCACTAGCACACGAGTTGAGGTTTACAACCTATCGTGTTGACATTATTTTGTTTCCGTGCCAATCCAATCGAGTTAATTATGCATGTGAGTCCTATGAGTTCTCATTTGAATGCATAAAAGGCAAGGACCTTGATCAATGGAAAGTACATTGATAAGAAAAGGTGAGCTGCTTAACTACTTGGAAGACGTGGTGGGCAGTTGTGCTACCATAAGACAAGAAATCGAGATTAAGAAAGTTCGATCCATATGAGTTTGAATTTGTCGTAAACTTTGATAGGAACAAATACACCATTTAAATCTAAGTGTCATAAGATTTCCTCCTTCATGAAAATGATTGTGAGGAAATGCTTTCACCAAGAAAGATTTTAAGAAGATAGTGATTGTAAAATTGCATTCTCAAATTCGATTATGGTTACGGTATCCCTTTCCATAATTTGAATTGTGAGGTTTGGCAATTGTTTACACACGCATATGAACTATCTAAGGCAAAGGTGTATAAGAGGCCTTGATAAAAGATTATCAAAGCATTAAGTATTAGAAACATGAATTTAAGAAATTCAATAAGTATTGTTTTTCTTAAAGTTTAGCTGTTTCTGAGTACATGTCGAAGCTAGTGGGAGCATAAGTGTTATGTTTATAATAATCATCATGATAGTGGGTGCACAAAAGTTATGATTGTATGATTATTAAGGCACGTATTGCAAGTTGGCAATATTAATTATAGAAAACAAGAGTTATACCTTACAAAGTCGTAAGGGTTGTAAAGTTGTTTTGCTATAATTAAGGGAGAGAATATTATGCTTCATTTCAAATCTAAAGGATTAGGTTGAGAAATGTTAATAAATTTTGTCAAGGGTACATAGTGTGTTCTTAAATTTTCGATTATGATTACGGCATTCCTCTTCACAATTCGAATTTTGAGAACATAGCAAATAAAACATTATGCGTCGTGTCCCATACGCTTCGGGTATAGGATCGATTGCAAATGCTTCAATGTTTGACCATTCTAAAATTTTCCAAATGTCGAGCGCATTTAGAGGGAAAAGGGACTAGAATTAGTTTTGACTTAAATAATTAAACAACTATCAAAGGACAATCCAAAGTTTGACGAGGATTGGTCGCTTGTGAGTAGTTGGAAGCATGGTATTGGATGGACCATATCGACATTATTATGAATAGAAAAGATTCTATTAAGAATAAGTTGTCATATGGAAATTATGGAAATGTTTCCATATTGGATGGACCATATCGACATCATTACGAATAGATAAGATTCTATTAAGAATGAGTTGTCATATGGAAAATATGGAAGCGTGTCCATATTGGGAATTGAATATTGAAAATCTATGTCTATATTAGAAACCTTTATGCAAAAGGATGTTCAAAGGAATGTACTTTGAGTGAGAGACATCATATCTATGGAATTGTCTTGTAACAATGTCCGATAGAGAACTTTGTAATATCATTGGCAATAGTCTTTGTGACTTTGGTGCAGTGACATTTCAAAAGGATCATTGCATAGAATGATAGAATCTAGCATATTTTATAAGTAACAAGAATTTGTTATTCTCACACTTATGAAAAGGATTTGGAGTTGTGAAATGAGTATGATTGGAAATGTGTTTAATATGATCTATTTCACAAATTAAGAACCATAGGTAAACATTGTGTGCATGCTAGGAGCATGCGACAAATGTAATAATTCAAGTAAGAAGTTGATTACCCGAAACGACAAATAATGAGTAATCGATATGGTGATAAATAAAAGGTGTTTTATTTATGCTCAAAGGGTTGAGGCCATATGGGATTAGTATTATTCTTGTGTTTCACATTTGCATGTTTTGACTTCCAGAATAATTGAGTTTATTAAGAATAATCGAATTATTCGAATAGGCCACAGTCGTTCATACGTTGGAAGTAGGTATAAATAAAGACTGTCGTGAATTGGTGTGTGGATTGTCTAAAAGAGTATTAGACATAAGCAAATGTTTGATGCAACGTTCATGAGTGATTATGAATATGATTTGAGCATTGGATTAAACCCACACTCACTTGGATCACTCCATGAATTGTATCACGAGTGATTGGTGAGACGATAACGTCTTATATTCTTGAAACCGAGATGTGTGAGTTGTATCTTGCAAATCGATTGCACATTGATAATATGTAAACGCACTAGTAACTTGGTGTTATAAAACATATTATTGTGTGTAATTCGGTGAGTGAGTGCAGGCAAGCATTGTATCAAAGTTTATCCGTTCCTTTTATCCAAAGTAGGATAAAAGCGATATCTTTTGGCCCCTCGATGATTTAGTCATACGCAGAATAGTTATTAGACTTATCCAAGTGGGAGACTGTTGGATTAGTGTCTAAGTCCATAACTATTTTGGTATGTACTTGACCCGATGGTGCATGGTCATTTTGGGTTGCCTTCACCAAAGCAACTTGATAGGATGAATTATGGAGAGAAAGGATTAAATATGATTTATTAATATATTATGAGAATAATATATTAAAGGAGAAATCATATTGTTTAATTAATATTAGTCAAGAATTAATTGGTAATTAGTTTTGTGACTAAAAGAGATTAATTAAACTTAAGGGACTGGAATTGTAATTATAAGATAATTGCAATTGGGCCATGGATTACCTTATATTAAGGAGTGGAGGAGTTCTATGGGGAAGCCCATAAGAAATCGTCCAAGGCCCTAATTAAAGGAGTCTATGGGTTGCTTAGGGCTTAAGCATCCAAATTAGGGTTTCCTTGTTAGATAACCCTAATAGCCTCACTATAAATAGACCCCTTAAGGACTCAAAACGTGGATAAGACTTGTTCTAGGGTTTCACACGTTTTTGGGCAGCCTCCATCCTCTCTCCTCTTCATCCTCTTGCTTATGGTGTTTGTGAACCATTAGAGGAGTGACACTTGTGACTCTAAGCCTTCCAAAGTCAATACAAGGAGATTTGGGATTGTTATTGCTACATAACAATCAAGGTAACATCTTAAACGTATTCTTATGTTAATATGATTACTTGAATGCTAGAATTAGGGTTTATAGTCTTGGATAACTTGCATGTACAATAGAGAAACCTAGATCCAAGCATTAGGGTTTGTATGAGCACATAGGATGTCCTATGACCAAAACCCATCACAATCGCCGTCCAAAGAAAATCGATGACTCTCTTCATCGCCAATGCTACACCACCCGCTGCCATTCCCCTGTTATTACGGCGTCGATCTTGTTCAAAAAATATTCATCTTATTTCTACTGGTGCGATTAACTTTCGATCTTCATTTTTTGATTTTATAAAATATGGTTTTGGACGATTAGCTGCCACTAATACCATTGAGGGTTTATCGACCAATACAATAGCTTTTATGTTTTTTCACTTTCATCTTTTTTGTTTTTGGTCCTGCTTCCCTTTTCCAATCTGGAATTCTTCACTTTGGTGGCAGGGGCCATCGTATCTCTCAATCAGGTAATCTTCTCATTTCTTTTAGTTTTTAAATATCCTTCAGTTGTACCCTATTCCTACTTCTCCTTTAATTTGGGATTACTTTGTTTTTAGGTGGGGTCAATTGGAATTATACGACAGATGAATGAGGCTACATGGGATTGTAAGTTTCATTTAAACCATTTTTAATGTATTTCTTGATATGTGAACTGGAACTTGAATATCTTGGAACATACACGACATATATAACATATTGTTCACCATTCTTTAAGAATTTGGTTATATTGTTCAAAAAATAATGTGTCAATTGCATTGTTTAAGAATTATTCTAACTGAAGTGGTAGATGTCATTAGTCTTTGATGAAAAGGGTTAAGCTAGATTCTGTTAGAATTTGCATGAAAAGGGTTAAGCTGGGGATATTTTTTTCTTATTAGAATGCAAACACATGGACTACTTTTTTGTTGCAATAATTTACACAAGTTGTAGGTGCAAACAAAGGTGGTTCTTTACACTTGGTGGGATAGATACTATCCATTTGGACCTTTTTACCATTGGAGGGTCTTCTTCCTACTTATTGTCCCCTTACTGTGTTCCATGTTGTTTGGATATTTGTTTTTTTTCTTGTAAGGGGATTTTTTATACGTAAAGAGAAACTGCAGAGGAATATAATGCATTTGGAATACATACAAGGATCATCATTTTACACAACAAAAAACTTATGAGCCGAAGACGGTTTATATATTCTAATTATTTTTTTTAGTCACCTTTTGTGTTAACATGATCTTTTCATGCATTTATATTTCAAATGCTTTTTTTTGTTGGGTCTATTCTTGATAATAAAAATTCTTTTAAGAATATTCAAATCCATTATGCAAGAATAGTTTATTCTGTAAGAATATTATTGTTGTATTTTGATAGAATAGTAGTTAATTCTTTATATGCTTAATGTGCAGTTGTTACAAGTATATCACTACAAAATATTTGACAATGAATTTGTGATAGAAATGGCTTGAATAATGGCTTGTAGACCTGATGAGAAAGGCTTGAAGAATGAATCAAAGAATGATCACACTCATTGTTTAATAATGTTGTTACTTTTTAAAAATTACACTTGTTATTCTTTCAGAATGTTGTTATTATTCAATAAATCACACTCATACAGTGTAATTATTTGGTATATTATTAGTTCAAGAATCGATTTTGTGTATTCTTTCAGAATGTATATACTAGTTTATGATTGACATTCTGTCATTCTGACCGAATAAAATCGAAAATATATTTTTACTAGTTGATGGTTGGCCAACTGTCATTTTGACAGAATAAAATCGAATTTTTAAATTGAGTTAATTTAAAATATTCAGATTTTTAAAAATAAAGAAATTAATTATCTCTAAAAATCCAAAAATTTCCATTTTTAATATAGGTTAATTGACTAAAATGCCCTTATATTGAAATTTGTGCGATTATATAGTATATATTTGTCACACCCCGAAAACCGAAGGCGGAAACATTTCCGGGGTTGACTCCACGTTGAGTATCAAATCCAATGTACATAGTAAGTAAAGTAAATCAACCATTACATTACATATATGAAAGTTTTACATTTGTTTCAAAAGCAAAAGTTATACATGTGATACATAGTATATATAAACAACACGAAACGAGTCTTCCGAGAACTCCGTCTTCGCACAAAAGGATCTTCGGGTACTTGTCTAACACGGACCTGAGAATACAAGCGGTTTGAAAATCAGCATAAAGCTGGTGAGTTCATAAGCGGTTAGTTTTTCTGAAAATTGTATGAGTTCCTTTGGTTTCCTGAAAAAGTGGTTATCCAAGAAAATCCCATATTTTCTTATGTAAAGTTAGTTTCCAAATCCGAAAGTAAAGTAAACGATGTACAATGAAAACATGATTGTTCTTGTGAATTGTAGTTCAGTTGTTTAACTTATTACACTCTTCTAATTACGTACTAATGTTACTCAGGAAGAACCCCATGTTCTCCTAACTGTGTGTGTGTGTGAACTATTACCAATTCTGATTATGTTTGGTGTCCTTCCCAGGAAAACCCCATGTTTCCCTGACTGTGTATGTGTGTATCTTTACCGGTTCTGGTTATGTTCGGTGTTTTCCCCAGGAAAACCCCATGTTTCCCTGACTGTGTGTAGGTGTGCCTGTCATCCTTGAACGTACATTGGCTTTACTACGAACATAAAGCTAGTAAATGAGACTAAAGCGTTAATAATATAGATTGCGAGTCCTTAACCATACTCAGACTGGATATGACTCGAGTCGTGGTCAATATCCTTTCTATGACTTTCGTCACCCTTGAACCTTTCGGTTCGGCTGTAGCTAGCAGCCAGGTGTGGGATTGTCAATCCCGTATAGATCTATACACTCAAGCCACGCTCTCCTACGTACGGAGATTCTGGTTACAGGGGCACTCCCCCACTATCTCGTGCTGAGGAAGTGTTACAGAGGACGTGTCTCCAATCTTTAAGATTACTTTTTACTTCTCGCCTAGAGAAGTAGTATCTACAACTAACTAAGTTCTAACATGCCTGACCTTTACACTCGAGCCTAGGTGTTTTATTAAGGGCATTACACTCGAACCTAGGTGTTATCTAAATGATGACTGTCCTTTACACTCGAGCCTAGGTGTTTTATTAAGGACATTACACTTGAACCTAGGTGTTATCTAAATGATGACTGTCCTTTACACTCGAGCCTAGGTGTATTGTTAAGAACATACATATGTTTTATGTTTTCTGATGGTGTTTGTCTTTTACACTCGAACCTAAGTCTTTTATTACAGACATTACAATATTTTATGTGTTCTATCAATATAAGTGTGAACAATCATATATAAAGTGTACAATATAACAGTGTATGATAAGAATTGAAAATTGGGTTAAAACAAACAACACTGCAAGTTAAAATAGTTTGTTAAAAGGTTTTCAATTCTTAAAAATGTATAATTATGAAACCATTTAACTGAAATCATGAGTTTAAGTACAAAATATTCTTGTACATTTGCTTGTGTTCCCCCTGAAAACATTGAAAAACCATTGAAAAAGGGTAGGGGTATGAACTCACCGGACGCGGATATGTGTCGATTTCGGATGCTAAACGTCGAATCGAGGCCTGATAACACGCGAGGTTCCTATGTAATATGAAATGGCATACAAATATATCTAATTAAATTCATAAACTCTAATTAGATATGAAATCACACTCCAACTAACGAAAACACCTCAAAACGGGTGTTTGGAGTGACCCGGGTGACATCTACGGACAGGAATTGAAGCAAGGGACTTGGAATTTGAGTTTACTCCCCAAGAGTAAACTCCATAATGAAGTTTATGGCCTAAACACCCATTCCCCATGAGTTTACGGCCGTAAACTCATGGTGGGGTGATTTATGGTGTTTAAGGGGTCACAAATGGATATTAACACTTGGAAATGCTTGGAATAATTTTACCTAAGGCTTGGAATGGATTAAAATCACCAAATACGACACTTAAGGGAGTTTACGGCCTTGGCATGGGGTCTATGGCCTTAAACTCTCATATCCCCTTGAATAAGTGTTTTTAAGGTCCCAAAATTAATCACATGTGATTCTAAAAATTCCTACAAGCCTAGAAATGAATTTTAGGCACCATTTGACATCCTTTTAGGAGTTTACGGCCATGGAGCATGTTCTATGGCCGTAAACTCTCATATGTGAGGTTTTGATGTGTTTAAAGCCCTTAAACTATTTTTGGTTGGTCCTATGATTTATTCCAAGGCTTTTGGTGGTGTTGGATGGCTTTCTAACACCTTAGAAGTGAGTTTACACCCTTGTTTAAGGAGTTTACGGCCCAAGCACAAGCCTTGGCTGTAAACTCACACAAACACTTCAAAAATTATGTTTAAGGTGTTCTAGGTCCATTTCTAATTTTCTAAAAGTCATATCTAAGTCTTGTTTGTGTCTTGGAAGGGTTAAATGGCTTTAAAACCCTTTAAATATGTGTTTACGGCCTAGGCACCTACCAGGGCCGTAAACTCATATATAAAGCTTTAAAAGCATGGTTTGAGGCATTCTAATTCCATTTCATAAAGTCATCTAGCCATATACAAGGTCCAATTGAGGTTTGGAAGGGTTTTGTTGCTCCAAAAACCCCCTTTATATGAGTTTACGGCCTAGGAATGTTCTAGGGCCGTAAACTCATGGTAATGGTCCTAATCCATGGTTTAAACTCGAATTTGAAGGCTAGATAGGTTGCATAACAATTTAGGGAAGGTACCTTGGTGATTTGAAGCCTTAAACTTGAGATTTTGACCCTTAAATCTAGTTTGAGGAGAGAGGTTGGAGTGAAAGTTGTAAAATGGAGCAAAAGCTTCAAAATGGAGACTTGGATCACTTTAAATAGTGTCCAA
Source organism: Lactuca sativa (assembly GCF_002870075.4). Taxonomy (NCBI): domain Eukaryota; kingdom Viridiplantae; phylum Streptophyta; class Magnoliopsida; order Asterales; family Asteraceae; genus Lactuca; species Lactuca sativa. Next base: position 147,538,087 of record NC_056629.2, read on the forward strand.
GTTCGGGAAACGGTAGAATTCTACCCGATACCGACGTTAGACGGGGCTTTTGGTCGCACCCGGCCAATTTGCCGTAACCCGATATGGTTGATTCTAGAAATGTTCTGATCATTAATATGAGACGTTAGAATGAGTTCTAAGGTTATTAAGACACTTATTAAGTCATAAAATAAAAATCCACATTAACGACTTAATAAAAGGTCGGAAACGGAAACGAAATCGGAAACGGCGATTGGATGATCGGAACGGGTTGCGAAAAGGGTTGCATTTAGGGATATGAATTTCGGGTTTGTTACAATATTATCCTATTCTAATATCATAGACCCTCCCTCAGATCATGACCTTCGATTCTATTACATCCGGTGGTCCAGATCTGTGCATTATGGAATACAATAGTTGGTAAAAACAAAAAAACCTAAGCATATATATATATATATATATATATATATATATATATATATATATATATATATATATATATATATACTAGTTTATAACCCGTGGGACCACGGTTATAAAAATAATCAAACTTTTATAATAAAAACTCAAAAGTATTAATAAGTTATTTTAAATAAATTATTAATTTAAGAGATATTTTTTATTAGTTGTGTGAAATTATAATCATTGATTCAAATAAATATATAAAATTAATTTTTAATATATATTAGATATTTTTTATTTGTGAATTAATGAAAAAAATAATTTAAAATTTAAAATTTAAAATTTAAAATTGAATCACATTAATGAGGAGGTCTAAAAAATTTAAAATAGAAAACTAATAGATTGACAAGTGGCAACACATTAATTAAAATGTCTAATATGGTGACAAATGGCAAAAGAGCTACTCTTTTATTAATATATATATATATATATATATATATATATATATATATATATATATATATATATATATATATATATATATATAAATACATACATATATATATATATATATATATATATATATATATATATATATACACTAATAAAAGAGTAATCTTTTCGCCGAGTGTCATAATATTAGAACTCCTAATTAATATGATGCCACTTGTCATTCTATTAATTCTCTATTTTAAATTCATTAAACCTCCTAATTAATGTGATGTTATTTGTCAATCTATTTATTCTTTATTTTAAACTTAAATTTTAAATTTTATATTATTGTTTTCATTAGTTCACAAATAAAAAGAGTCTAATATATATGATAAATTAATTCCACATATTTATTTGAATCAATAATTGTAATTTATTTAACTAATAAAAAATATCTTAATTAATAATGTATTTAAAATTTTATATAAAATAATTGATTAATAATTTTGAATTTTTTACTATGAATATTTAATTAATTTTTTAACCGTGGTTTCCACAAATTATAAACTAGTAATGAATAAGTTTATACTTCTATTGACAAGTGTCATACTATAAGAACACGTCATTAATATTATATGTCACTTATCATGCTACTTGTCAACCTATTAAATATCAATTTCAAATTTCAAATTTTAAATTTCTCATTCTAATTACATTAAATTAAGAACTGATTATCCATTTTAAATTTCAAATTTTAAAAATTTTCACTCTAATTATATTAAATTAATAACATTAGATTAAAAAATAAAATAAAATCAATACATATTATAAGGTGATATAACTTAACGTATTTATTTAAACCAATGATTATAATTTATATAATTAAAAAAATCTCTTAAGTAATAATTTATTTAAATAACTGATTAATAATTTTGATTTTTTAATATAAAAGTTTAATTAATTTTATAACTGTGGTTCTCATGGGTTATAAACTAGTATATATATATATATATATATATATATATATATATATATATATATATATATATATATATATATATATATATATATATATATATATATATATATATATATATATATAAAAGACCCTTGAACAAAACGGTACATGTATGCTCGTACACTCGCACATGTCCAAAGCCAGTCTACCTTAATTAGGAGTAGGAAACGTTGAATGTCAATAATTTGGTATTTTATTTTTAGCTTTTATAAAATGAATGTTATGAAGACAAACTATTCAATTTTTTAACGAAAAATTACTTTTAGCTAGGATGGTGTCTAGATTAGTTAACCAACAACACAATAATAGTGGAATAATAGGTGAACGAAAGAGTATATAAATATAAAATAGAAGGTCCATATAAAGTAAATGAGTGTAAGCACTATGCTTTTAAGAAAAGAAAAGAAGATAGTATTTTCTAATTTTGTTCCTTTGAGAATATGATCCAAAACATAAATTATGTTATACAAAAGGTATTTCGTTAGACTAATTCACTAAAATATCATATCGATGACACACATAACCATTTTCTTTTATCTCTTATATATCCAAAAATAACTATAAACCTCATGATTGAAGGGTCGCAAACACAAGGATTCGGTTCTCAAGTATAAATGCTTTTCTTCCATACACGATATTTATTAAATCCGTGATTCAATTGAATGTCCAATCTGTGTAGAGAGCACTGTGAATTGTGATGAATGTTAAACTTTAGACTATTTATATTTAATCTAAGCAAACAAATATCGGATACACTCATATTGTTTTTTTCTCACACAAATATGTTACTAGAAATGTTGATGATGAACACAGTGATACTTCATATTTTACGTATCATATCAAAGTAAATTGCTTGAAACATCTAAATGTTAATTACATTCACTACAGTTGTCTCCATTCGTATGTTGTTTACTTGTTTTACATAGTAAATCAAATTGCTAACATCTTTAGTTTGTACTTTGGTATTCGAGTATAATCTTGGTGGGTCAATATTTCACTTAATATTACTTTAAGTATGTTGCATTCCTCTTAATGCCCTCTCAAAGTCCCAAGAGCTCCATTATATGGCATTTTTAGAAGTTTTTGACGGGTATTTTTAAGAAAAAAAAATAAAGTAAAAAGCTCTTGAAAAATGAAAAAACTATTAAATGAGTTTTCTCTCAAATTATAAATTTTATTGAGTTTTGTTAATTAACAAATACTTTCGATAATCTTTTTCGATTATTGTGTGCATACTATATGTTTTCAAATTATAAATCGACCGTTTTATGCATGTTTTCATTTGACTGATTATTCAGATGGTTTAGTTAGTTTGGTGAGTTTTTGTTATGAATTTATATATTTGAATTAATGTAATCTTTTCAAAATTCACTAAACGGTTTTGAGATTATAACGACCATATTATGCATGATTTTGTCATGGTGGTAATATTATCGCTAAGGAAAGAACGATTTTTCCTAATGGTGGACATTATCATATGATTTATAGTTGCCCACAGGCCCGACCCAATAGGGTGGGCAAGCTGGGCGACAGTCCCGAGCCTGTGGTATATATATATATATATATATATATATATATATATATATATATATATATATATATATATATATATATATATATATATATATATATATATATCTTATAAAAGAAATCTCACTATTTTTAAAAATAGATTGAATATAGTAATATTATTTTTTTAAAACGTTCAAATCATTAAGCTAATAGTACAAGTAGTCATCAATAAAATAATATTAAATTTTAACTTGTGTTTTGAATCCTTATATTTCTCAACAAATTCTATCTCCTTCCCTAAATTTCGGATAATTCAAAATTTGAAACCATCAACAAATACATGTTGATTCAAATATCCCTCATGCAGATGGCTCTTTCTTAATATGTTTTTATTTTAATCCTTACTTATAATTGATTTCATCATTTTTAACTTTTTGTATTTTTACCTTATAAATATATTGGATGAAAATTTTATTATATCAGGTTTGTTCCTAAAAAGGTTTTTAATATGTGTCATCTAATATTTATTTCTCGAAGTGAACGCAAAATGGTTTTAACTCTAAAGAGATCAAATTATTCGTTGTCCGCCGCTTTGCGCGGGTAGACGGCTAGTGTATATATATATATATATATATATATATATATATATATATATATATATATATATATATATATATATATATATATATATATATATATACACTACATTATAAAGTAAATCTTACTGTTTCTAAAAATAGATTCAATATAATAGTAATATTTTTTTAAGACGTTCAAGTCATTAAGCTAATAGTACAAGTAACCATTAATAAAATAATAATATTTTTAAGTTGTACAAATATATAAGCTTAAAGTATAATTATCTTTTATTAAAATAATAATTAAAAGTTAAACTAACTATATTTTGAAATCTTATCCAGGGAGATTTTAAAGGCACCAATAAAAAGTCAAAACCACTCATTCAAATACATTTTTCAAAACTATTTTCCCGTTTGTTTTAGAGTAAATTATAGAAATAACCCTTAAGCTTTGGTCTGATTAAAGTTTTGGTCCCAAAGTTAAAAAGTTAATAAGTTTTGGTCCCTAAGTTAAAAAATTAATAAGTTGTGTCCTTGTGGTTTATATATATAGCAGTTTTGGTCCTTTAGGATAAAAAGACTAACTTAATCTTTCTTTTTTTTTCATTTTCTTTTAACAATTTATTATTATTATTATTATTATTATTATTATTATTATTATTATTATTATTATTATTTTTTAAGATTAAAAGCGAGAATATATTGGTTGTTTTATACTTTATTTTTATTTAGTTTCTTATTTAAAAGCGTCTTGTATAAAAATTATATTAACCAAAAAATAATATAAGTGATAATAACAATTATTTTTATTATTTGGTACACTGATCGACTTGTATAAAAATTATTTTTATTTAGTTTCTTATTTGGTACAGTGATCGATTGACCAATGTGATAACTGTTTTTTGGAATATGTTCTTTAATAACAAACTAATCTTTTGCCGCCGCTTTGCGCGAGCCAGTTGCTAGTATATATATATATATATATATATATATATATATATATATATATATATATATATATATATATATATATATATATATATATATATATATATATATATATATATATATATATATATATATATATATATATATATATATATATATATATATTGTTAACATATTTAACAAAAGTATTGTAGTTTAGTTGGTTACGGTATAATTCTTTAAGCTCAGGTTCGAATCTTCTGGTTTTTATGCATTTATTTTATTGAGTGCCCCATTTTCTTCGACACGTACACGTAGTCGATTTGAATTACTTGTCGATGTACTAACTTAGTGAATTGGAATCCAAATTACAAAAATGGCCCTTATATTTTTTTCATTATACATAAATCATCCAAATTATAGAAATATTATTTTTTACTCTTTTTGATTTTTGACAAACCACTTAAACAATTATTTCATTTAAAACTTTAATGTTTTTATGGCCAATTATCATGCATAATTTTCATGTTTATATATGTGATTTTCTATTTTCATTGTCTTTTAATGTATAACTAGGGAAGAATCCCCGCTTTGCGGGGTTGGATACGCCAAAAAAGCATTAATGGATATTATCGAAAGGTAAGGAATTATTTGAGTTGGTGGTTACGAAAAGATTACAAAAGTGAAGCATCAATAGTTCACTGTTTCAACCTGTTGATGCGATGCAGATGTTGTTGTTAGTCAATCCCAATTCAATAGGAACTGCTTTAAATCCAACAACTTCCTTTTTCTTGAGCTCTTTCTTTGACAGCTTCGTATCAGTGTCCTTTGGAGGCAAAACTTTGTAGGCTTTTCATACATGACCTCCACAACTCCATAACTTACCTGTATGTCATTTCATTTATTTATTTTTATTTTTTAACCACCAAATTAAACCAACCGTGTTTTTAATAGATCAATAAAAATAAAACAAATCTCAATAGCTGATTTTAAAAATTAGAATAAATTCAAAGACTATTTTTTTGCTTCGTGCATTACAAATAATGTAGTCATTATCAGTAGAGCCATCAGCTTCAGACCATTCACCTTCTTCTTTTTCAACAGTAGGTCTAATATCAATTGCCCTTTTCTTGTCTTCATCAACTTCAGATGGTTGTTCTACTTTTTTACCAAACAAAAGGCTGAAACCCTGAAACAGAGATTGCATGAGAACGACATTGTTGTTTATTAATCTGCAAGGATTATTGGATTTTGTAAACAAGTCCGAAGTATGTGTAGTTGATGGAACTGCCCTTTAGGGGTGGAAGATGAAGACACCATCACTCTCCTCATCGTCCTCTATTGCAGGTGCACTGAGATCAAATAATGGCTTTCCTTTAGAACTCATTACTCATATACATAAATATAGTTTTCCCTATCATGTTTAAGATCCACCTTTATTTGCAGTTCTTTTAGAGCAATATGATGCGCATCACATGCTCGATACCAATGCAAAATGACAGAATTACCACAAACCTATAGGCCCTGAAAATAAGTTCATGAAATAACTATCATCAACACATGATAATGTATACAAAGATGCTAAATATGTTATTGTATGACAACTTATTGATCAGGCCAACTGAACTTTATTAAAATGTTGCAAAGTTTTATCGTCATTAGTTTATAAATGCAATTTTTAGGTCAACCAAACAAAGACCTGATAACCCAAATCAAACGTACAAAATCAAAAACCTGATATTACTTGATGTCATTTGGTTTTGATTAGCACACATAAGGGCATTCTGGGAACTTTTAAAAAAAATATGTAACAATTGACCTGACATGCTACCACATGGTTTTTATGTCCACTTCAAAGCTTATATGTACATGTATATCATTGAGATAAATTAAAAACCACATATTTGTGAGGACAAAGCTTGAAAAAAAAGTAACAGAAGTTTCCTATATGGAAATTAAAATGAATAAACATACCCATAATGTCAAGTAAAGTTTTTTTCTTTTTTTTTTAAGTGACAAACATATTTTGTAATCACAATATGATTATTCTTCCATTTTTCTCTATTGATACCGGTGTATGTAACTTGTAACTAATTAGTTGCAAAATATATTAGCATACATTATGCAATGAGGTATGTCTGTGTGTACCTAAATTCACAGAAACATCATATCTTTATAATTTTTAATTTTATAGTTGACATGTTTTGCTGTTGTAGATAGTCTCATTGTAGGAGCAGGTAACCCTTGATTCCACAATTTGTTTATGAATTTTGTAAGTTTTTGGTGTTTTGAATCCTATTAAATCTAATTTAACCTTTTCATTGAGTCTCACTTACGATTTGTTTGGAATTGACCTTTCTTTATTACAATAAGAATTCAGTTATGGAGTATAACTCTATGTTCTTTGTGCTTTTTTGTTTTGAATACCAACCGGTGGATTTTTATTTGGTAAACATAACTATATTCCTTTTGTTGCAAAAAAAATTATATTTTGCAACTACTTGCTTTGAAGGATCATTATTAGCGTACATTCTGCAAAATATAATTTTTTTGCAACAAAAGGAATATAGTTATGTTTACCAAATAAAAATCCACCGGTTGGTATTCAAAACAAAAAAGCACAAAGAACATAAAGTTATACTCCATAACTGAATTCTTATTGTAATAAAGAAAGGTCAATTCCAAACAAACCGTAGTGAGACTCGATGAAAAGGTTAAATTAAATTCAATAGGATTCAAAACACCAAAAACTTACGAAATTCATAAACAAATTGTGGAATCAAGGGTTACCTGCTCCTACCCATGAGACTAACTACAATAGGAAAACATGTCAACTATAAAATTAAAAATTATAAAGATATGATGTTTCTGTGAATTTAGATACACACAAACATACCTCATTGCAGAATTTACGCTAATAATATGAGGTACAGGGAATTTGGTTGTTGCCCTAAGAAAAAAACAAACACAAAATATTTAAAGTTTGAGAGTATACGAAGAGTAATGAGTAAGACCACCCACTTAAGTAGGTTTGTAAGCTAACAAATTGCTTTTGGCAACTTCTTTCCTATCAGCATCTGTGTAAACTCTAGCCAATTTTTAGCAAAAGGAACAAAAAAGGTGATCCCAAAACTAATAGTCTAACACAAACAATAAATAAATACTAATAACATGTGGACTTACGTCCTTTGGACTTCATTGGTGCCTCCTAAATTTTTAATGCCACAGGATATGGTTGCATTAACAGCAAAATAACGGGTTTATATTAAGGGTCCTCCTGAAAGAACCTATGAATCTGATGCAACAATCAGTTTAAGAAGACATAGTGGTAAAAATATTGTATTATTTACCTTTGTTGTCTAAAATAAAGTATAATGTTCAATCTTAATACAATTCCATTCAAATCAAAGCCATCTAATATATGTAACATCCCGAAATGTCAAGAGTAGAGTTGAAGGGCTAAAAGAGTAAATTGGGAAAGAGCGACTCGGCGAGTCCATGAGTGGACTCGGCGAGTAGAGTCGCGACTTGGTCGCGTGTTAAGTAGCCGACTCGGCGAGTCAGTATGATGGACTCGGCGAGTAGGCGCTGAGTGGAGAAAACCCTAATTCTCGGGGTTGAGCCCTATATAAAGAACATTATGTTTCCTCCCCAGCCTCCTTATCACCCCTTGAGTCCCAAAAACCCTAATTTCATGGAGAAACCCCATTGTTGAGTGAATTGGAGCTTGGAGAGGTGGTTGTTGAAGAGATCTTGAAGAAGAAGAGGCTTGGAGCAAGGGGCTTTGCTTGGATTCGAGTTCCATTGCAGTTGGGGCGTTCTTTTGAGGTAATATCTCGTCCTTGGGCTGTTATTCTTATGGATTCTTCATTATGGGGTTTGTGGGGAGCATATCTTTTGGTGTTTTGGAGTTTAGAGGTTAGATCTGAGGTTGCTACCTCAGATCTGGAATGGAGAAGGGTTGGAATGCCTGAAAGTCCATGTGTTCAAGTGTGTAGTGAAGCTATCATGTCCCAAACCCTAGCCCTAAAGAGTTAAAGGCGTAGATCTCTTTGGATTCACGTAAAGTTTGCCACTTTACATGATGGATGGGTTGTAGGAGGCTAGATCTATGTTTTGGATCGATTGCATGGCCTGGAATGCTTCTGTATGGATTCAGACCGGTAGTACTCGGCGAGTCATATGGGTGGAATCGACGAGTTGCTTGAAGATGAGCTGGAACTCGACGAGTTGGAAGAACAACTCGGCGAGTTGGATGAAGATGGCCTGGAACTCGGCGAGTTGTATGAACAACTCGGCGAGTAGGTTGAAGATAGCCTTAGAATCGGCGAGTCTGTTCTTGGACTCGGCGAGTCTTGTCGAAGAGTCCCAATATTTTCTGGTCGAGTCGAGAATCGGTGAGTCAAGGGATGAATCAGTGAGTTGTGTGCGAGTGGACTACGAGTTGTTGGACTCGACGAGTCTCGGGGTGACTCGGCGAGTTAGGTCGCGGATTGAGGGAAGTTCTGAGTATGGGGACTCGGCGAGTCATCGGGTTGACTCGACGAGTAGAGTCAGTCAGGGGTTGGCTTTGACATTGTCCAAAGGTTGACCAGTTGTCCTTCAGGGGTATTTTGGTAATTAAGGGTATTTATTGAGTTGAGTGTGTTGGTGTTCAGTGGAGGAGTTCGTGTCGTAGTTTGGAGCAACAAGATCTTATCCTTTCAGCCGGCAGTTTCGAGGTGAGTTATCCTCACTATATTAACAGGGTCTAAAGCACCAAGGCCGGCGCTTATCGGATTGAGATCCGGGTAGTTGTTGTTATGTTGTTGCTATGATATGTTTGCATCATGAGAGCTAGGATGGTATATGTTAGAGACCTGATTGAGATCGGTATACTGAGAGATAGGGAGATGCTATGCTAGTGACCTGTTAGGTCGGTATCCTGGTTAGGATGATGATATGTTATGTGATCTGTTTGATCTGCTTGTTGACTGTGAATTGCTATATGATTGTATGTATGTGCACATGGTTGTTTGGACTGGAGTTGGGTTGAGGCGGTCCTGCTTTGTGTTGTAGGCCAAGATACCCAGGGCGGACCGGTTGTTCCGAAGGCCCAGCGAGCGGTCCGGATAAGCTGTAGGCCCCAAGAGGGCGGACCAGACGTGTCGAGGCTCAGAGAGTGGACCAGGCAGACTGAAGGCCCGGTGTGGGCGGACCAGTCATACTGTAGACTCAGAGAGTAGACCAGGTGGATTGAAGGCCCGGTGCGGGCGGACCAATCACACTGTAGACTCGAGGTTTATGGCTAGACTCAGAGGGTGGACCAGGTGGACTATAGGCCGGTGCGGCGGACCACTCACACAGTAGACCCGAAGTGCATGGCTGTTCTGTGATTAGATATGTTGTGGCATGTTATGCGTGTATGGTATATGTGGTTGGTATTTTGGGGATATCTCACTAAGCTTTCGGGCTTACAGTTGTGGTTTTATGTTTTTCAGGTTCTTCAGGAGGCTGTGGCAAGGCGAAGGCGTGATTGTACCGCTCCTCGTGATTTTGTAGTAATGTGATTCTGGGAATTCGTAAAATGTTTTGTATTGAAAACCTTTTTGTAAAGATTTAATGGAATCGAGCTGTTTTTGAAAAATTTAAAATTGGTTGTATTTTTCGGTCGTTACAAGTTGGTATCAGAGCCTTGGTTTGAGTGAATTGGAGGAACATTCGTGTGACTCCAGTCTCAAATCGAGGAGAGTTTTCAAAAGAGTATTTAAAATGGTTTTCAAAATGAGTAAGGGAGGACGCGGAGGTACGATCAGCCAGAGCCAGTAAGTAACCCCAAAATACCATGCATGTTATTTGTTTTTGAGCTTTGATAAAACAGCATGCTAGTGATAGGCTAGGGATCTTCAGGATTTCATGATAATGTTGCCTGATTTGTGATGCCTGTAGCCTAGGGTTCCTTATGGGAGATTTTCAGTGTTCCTCTAGTGGTGAGGGTTGAGCGTTGTTATGCATGTTTCTCTAGGGTGTTATGGTAGTACTTCATACAAATATGGGTAGGTGTGGAAGGTAGTATGGGCCCGTATTACTGAAAGCACAGGACCCATACACGTATTAGGGAAACCATGATCTCTAGGGTTGGTGTAACACCCCGTTCTTCGAGTGTTCAATTATAAGTCCCTGAGATTTAAGAGGAAGGGTAATTCTGGTCCCTTTCGAGAAATGAGCTTCATCCGAGAAGGTTTCAGACGGGTGTATGTGTTAGAAGTATTAGGATTCTCGTCACCCTCGTATGAATGTAAAGTTATTTGAGAGTGGGAGTAGATTAGAGGAGTTGCGGTGCCTCGAAGTTGATCATTGTTTATAGTTCTTTGTGGAATAAGAAGGAAATGGTCCCATGCATGCATGGCATGCATGCATGCTTTTGTGTTTTGAAAGGTGGTTGGGTACGCCCAGCGTAAGCTGGACGTACGCCCAGCGTAATGGGACGAATGGTTGCGGGTAGCCGGATCAGTACGCCCAACGTACTAGGGAGGTACGCCCAGCGTACTCTCAGAAACCCCAAACCCTATTTTTAGGGTCATCCACTATATAAGAAACATGATGGTTCACCCCTCAGCCTCCATAAGCTCATCTTCAACCTCAGAAAACCCTAGATCTCGTGTTCTCTCCATTGTTGGGTGTGTTTGGCCTTGGAAAGCTCATTTTGGCAAAAGGAAAGCTAGAAGAAGAAAGGAGAAGTTGTCAAAGAAGGAAAGGAACGATTGGGGCTTGGAGATCTGTAGAGATATCATCCTTTGGAGCTTATTTGAGGTATAAAGCTCCTTGCTTGCCATTTATTTTGCATAGATCTAAGTGTTGTGAAGTTTTAGCATCTTTCTTGTCCTAAAGTTCTCATCTTGATTCATGCTTTGTGTTGGCCTAGATTATCTGTCCTTTCAGACCCTTGGAGAGGTCTTGAGTGAGAAAAATGAGGTCCCAAGGGCTGTAGTTGTTCCATGCGTGAGGTATATAGGTCTTAATGGATTAAGACCTTAGATTAAGAGCTTTTGGGAGTCCCAAGTAATAAAGTTTGAGACTTTATGAACCTTAGGCATATTTGGCCTAGGGATCTGAAGTTTGGGCTTAAGAGCTTAAGCCATTAAGTGGTTATAAGGACTTTATGAGTAGCGCAGTTACGCCCCGCATAACATGGTAGTACGCCCCGCGTAGCAGGCCAGTGCCCCGATTGTCCTTCGCGAGTCAATGCTGTACGCCCTGCGTACCAAGGAGGGTACGCCCAGCGTACTCCCCCTGTTGGACTTTCTTTTTGGGTCTTTGAGTTTGGGCCGTTTGTGGGCAGTTGGTTATTGGGCCAAGTCTGGGAATTTATGGATAGAGTATTTTAGGGCCAATTATTGTTATGGACGTTGGATCTAGGCCCATTTGGTGAAGTGGGCCCAATTTGGTAAATTGGGCCAATATTGGACTTTGTGTGAGATTTGGACTTGATCTTGGTCCGATAAGTGGATGTATGATTGGCCTAATGTTTATTTTGTTATGATGGCTAGTTCGGGGTTGCGGTGAGTTGGTGATTCGAGAATCTGCTTCTTCAGTTCAGAGTATCAGCATTCGCGAGGCTGACCGCGGGGTCATATTCGGATGTGCAGAGGGCTGCGATTTCATGGGATCAGTTTAGAGAGATGTTCAGCACTCGTTATGTTCTGCAGGTCGAGAAGGAGAGGTTGGCTCAGGAGTTCCTGGAGCTGAAGCAGGATACGGAGACGGGGACGGAAATCACCAGGATGTTTACTGAGAGGGCGATGTTTTGCCCTGAGTTCGCTTCGGAGCAGGCTCAGATGTCCCGATATCTGAGTATGCTAAAGGAAGATATCAGACAGTTTGTGTCCGCGCAGAGGTGTGAGACCTTGTTGGGGTTGTAGGAGGCCGCCAGACGGTGTGAGTTAGAGGTTGAGTTGCAGTTGCGTGAGCTGAGGCAAGCTTCGATTCAGTCGCAGCCGGCGACGAAACGGTCTAAGACCGTTGATTCCAGGATGGGAGATCAGGGCAGCCACGTTTGTGGAAAGTGTAGGAGGGGTCACGCCGGAGTTTGTCGGTCCGGTGGTGCATGCCGTAAGTGCGGAAAGGAGGGGCACTATGCGGGGGATTGTCGGCAGTCAGTGTCGGTTCGGGAAGTGAGGATATGTTATCATTGTCTTCAGGTTGGACACTTGAGGGTCAACTGTCCACAGTTTGCTGCAGGACCGGTGCAGGCTCCAGCACCGGCCACGTTGAGGATCACGGGTGGAGGTCAGAGTGGAGCGGAGCCCCCAAGGGCTTAGAGTCGTGCTTTTCAGCTTGCAGCTGCGGGTATGTTTCTTTCTTGTTGTCTTGTTGATTTATGATTATTGTGGAGTATCGTTTATCTGCTAGTCTCGTTGGATGGTTTTCATTTTGGTATCCGTTGTTCCTTAAGAGTTTGGCATGGTTATGGATTAGTGTTTCGGATTTTCGTTTTGGTATCCATTGTTCCTTGAAGGTTGGTATGGTTATAGTTTGGTGTTTTGTGCTATCGTTGGTTATCATTCGTGAGGGTTATTAGTGGAGATGCGGCATTGGTTTGAATGTCGGGTAGCATCTGCAGTCTAAGGAGTGGATAATTGGAGATCGGGTTCCTTTTGAACGGATTGATTAGTGTGGAAATGTGTTTTGCGAAGGTTGCTAGTGCTAGTGGGAATCAGTCTGCGTGTAAGCATTGGGTTTTGTGCAAGGTTGTTTTGGGAGGTCGGTGTTAGCGGCCGGTGGTTGATAGTCAGTGCCCTAAGTGGGGGAGAATTGGAAATTCTCCAGATGATCGATAGACTTGAGAAGTTGTTTAGCTGCTTGGGTTTCGGCAGTATTTCTTTCAGCCGAGAGCAGATTGGTATGGGTGAGTAGCAGGCGTACGGGGCGGATTACAGACCTATGGCATTTGAGTGTGGAGGGCCTGGGATCAGGCCGGGATTGAGTATGTATGTTGGAGATAGAGTTCGGAACCCTTAGAGGGCTAGAACAGTATGCATGGGAGGATTCCCGGAGAGATAGCCTGGAATAATGAATGCTAGTTGAGCGGTCCGGATAGACTGAAGGCCGGAAGGCGTATAAGTCAGGATGAAGGCCTTGGAGGGCGGTCCAGTCATGCTGAAGACTCTGCAGGTGTTGTTAGTCCGGTTCGAGGAAATGGATTGAGTATGTCGCAATGTGTTAGCACTAGAAGGTCTGGCCCCGGTTATTGATCTCGATTAGTGGAGAGGGTGCATGGACTCGAGAGTCCTTGCGAGCAGATTCAGAGCATGTGTGTTGCATGGATAGCGGTTATGCTATAAAGGGGTGGTGCAGCGTTGGGTGAGCACCGTGCCACTTTTCGTGGTGACAAGGCAGCCAAGTGGATCTCCTTGGTAAGGAAAGAGAGAGAGGAGTGTAGCTCCGAGAGGAAGAGTAAATTCACGGAAGTGAAAGCGGCGGTGTAGAGTTATGATCGAAGTGGTCCGACGGTGGTCATTGAGCAGCGTGATTGCAATGGTGGTATGGAATGACATCATGATGGGATGTCTGTTGAGGACGCGGGAGGGATTCCGCGGGTGTAGAGCCAAGAGTCTCAGGAGGGATACAGGGATGGAGTCTGGGACTCCCAGCTTGATTCTAATCAAGGAGTTGTGTATGTAGTGGTGATTCCTCCTGGGGATGTTAGAGATGTCGTCAGCGTGGCGGGTTTTTCCCAACCCGAGAGTGCTAGGGCAGGTTCAGCGTGTGCGTGTGATTGCAAGAAGAGAACTCGTGGGAGTTGCTCTGTGACTGAAGAATGTGTCCTTCTGTCAGCTCGGAGTGGATATAGTTGGATTCAGATCGGGAATCCGGTGGTTAATGGTTATTTCTAGCTCATATGGGTCGAGTGATTATTGTGATCTGGAGCAGTATTGCATCATGGGTAGTACCCGATTGTTGAGTGTGACTATCAGAGGGTAAAGTCGGTGACCGACTTGAGACGGTGGTCAGGACACCGCAAGAAAGGAGGAAGTGAGTTTCGGGTTTCGATGGTTGTACCTTGAGGGACCTGGTTTGGTTAGTGCCAGGTAGTGCGTTGCAGGGGAAGTTCTGAATTAGAGTTGTTGCAGGCTTCGAGGACGAAGCCTAATTTAAGTGGGGAAGAATTGTAACACCCCGTTCTTCGAGTGTTCAATTATAAGTCCCTGAGATTTAAGAGGAAGGGTAATTCTGGTCCCTTTCGAGAAATGAGTTTCATCCAAGAAGGTTTCGGACGGGTGTATGTGTTAGAAGTATTGGGCTTCTCGTCACCCTCGTATGAATGTAAAGTTATTTGAGAGTGGGAGTAGATTAGAGGAGTTGCGGTGCCTCGAAGTTGATCATTGCTTATAGTTCTTTGTGGAATAAGAAGGAAATGGTCCCATGCATGCATGGCATGCATGCATGCTTTTGTGTTTTGAAAGGTGGCTGGGTACGCCCAACATAAACTGGACGTACGCCCAGCGTAATGGGACGAATGGTTGCGGGTAGCCGGGTGAGTACGCCCAGCGTACTAGGGAGGTACGCCCAACGTACTCTCAGAAACCCCAAACCCTATTTTTAGGGTCAGCCACTATATAAGGAACATGATGGTTCACCCCTCAGCCTCCATAAGCTCATCTTCAACCTCAGAAAACCCTAGATCTCATGTTCTCTCCATTGTTGGGTGTGTTTGGCCTTGGAAAGCTCATTTTGGCAAAAGGAAAGCTAGAAGAAGAAAGGAGAAGTTGTCAAAGAAGGAAAGGAACGATTGGGGCTTGGAGATCTGTAGAGATATCATCCTTTGGAGCTTATTTGAGGTATAAAGCTCCTTGCTTGCCATTTATTTTGCATAGATCTAAGTGTTGTGAAGTTTTAGCATCTTTCTTGTCCTAAAGTTCTCCTCTTGATTCATGCTTTGTGTTGGCTGAGATTATCTGTCCTTTTAGACCCTTGGAGAGGTCTTGAGTGAGAAAAATGAGGTCCCAAGGGCTGTAGTTGTTCCATGTGTGAGGTATATAGGTCTTAATGGATTAAGACCTTAGATTAAGAGCTTTTGGGCGTCCCAAGTAATAAAGTTTGAGACTTTATGAACCTTAGGCATATTTGGCCTAGGGATATGAAGTTTGGGCTTAAGAGCTTAAGCCATTAAGTGGTCATAAGGACTTTATGAGTAGCGCAGTTACGCCCCGCGTAACATGGTAGTACGCCCCGCGTAGCCGGCCAGTGCCCCGATTGTCCTTCGCGAGTCAATGCTGTACGCCCCGCGTACCAAGGAGGGTACGCCCAACGTACTCCCCCTATTGGACTTTCTTTTTGGGCCTTTGAGTTTGGGCCGTTTGTGGGCAGTTGGTTATTGGGCCAAGTCTGGGAATTTATGGATAGAGTATTTTGGGCCCAATTTTTGTTATGGACGTTGGATCTAGGCCCATTTGGTGAAGTGGGCCCAATTTGGTAAATTGGGCCAATATTGGACTTTGTGTGAGATTTGGACTTGATCTTGGTTCGATAAGTGGATATATGATTGGCCTAATGTTTATTTTGTTATGATGGCTACTTCGGGGTTGCGATGAGTTGGTGATTCGAGAATCTGCTTCTTCAGTTCAGAGTATCGACATTCGCGAGGTGAGTTATCCTCACTATATCGACAGGGTCTACGGCACCAAGGCCGACCCTTTATCGGATGGAAATCCGAATAGTTGTCTGTTATGGTATTGCTTGATATGGGCCGAAAGGAATTATGATATGGGCCGGAAGGCATTATGATATGGGCCGGAAGGCATTCTATATTATGTGGACCGGAAGGTCATGGCCTGGAAAGGCGTATGTGCGTAAGTAGTATTTTGGCTGAGATGTAGGGTGATGTTATGTTCGTGATCGGTTAGGTCGGTATCCTGGTTAGGGTGATGATATGTTATGTGATCTGTTTGATCGATTTGTTGACTGTGAACTGTTATATGATTGAATGTTATGTACGCAGGGTTGTTTGGACTGGGGTTTGACCCGATATGCATGGCTGTTCTGTGTTCTGTTATGTTATGTATGCTTTTTATATTATGGGCCGGAAGGCAATATGTTATGGCCGGAAGGTAATATGTTATGGGCCGGAAGGCAGAAGGCAATATGTTTTGGACCGGAAGGTCGTGGCCTGGAAGGGCATATATGTGGTTGGTATTTTGAGGGTATCTCACTAAGCTTTCGGGCTTACAGTTGTGGTTTAATGTTTTTCAGGTTCTTCAGGAGACTGTGGCAAGGCAAAGGCGTGATCGTACCGTTCCTCGCGTTGGTGTTTTATGAAATGGACCTGGGAGTACTCTGATAAATAATGTATTGAAAACCTTTTTGTAATAATGTTATTAAAATGAATTGTTTTGAAAAGTTTAAATTATGTTGAAATTTTTGGTTGTTACAGTTGGGTTGAGAAAGAGTTGGATCCCAGGATAGTGGGAAGAGTCTGAGATTTTGTGTGGTGTTTTTCAGTATGGAGATTCCGAGGCATGATGAGAGTGGATCCGGATCAGGATCGGGAGCAGGAGAGAGAGTTCCGGGCAGATCGGTACCGCCCGAGGTTGTCCATCAGATGAGCACGTGCGAGTTGGATGCGAGAATTCGTGAGATCCTGCGTGATGAGATTGCTGAGTTGTTCCGGGCTGAGTTGTCGGAGCTGTTTGGGTCGATCAAGACCACCATGGTTGAGTATTTTGATGAGCGCTATGCGGCTCTCGCAGAGACGGCTACAGCGGCTGTAGCAGCGGCAGGGGGAGGAGCTGGTCGGGGCTTTCAGTATCGGGACTTCGATAATACGAAGCCTCCCACCTTTGATGGAGTTCAGGACCCGATCGTCGCTATGAGATGGTTATCAGACGTGGAGGGGTGTTTCTTCACGTGTTCATGCCCTGCTGATCAGAGGGTGAGGTGTGCTCTGAACCTGTTGAGGCTCGGGGCAAAGGATTGGTGGAGATTGACCATGGGGTCATATTCGGATGCGCAGAGGGCTGCGGTTTCATGGGATCAGTTCAGAGAAATGTTCAGCACTCGTTATGTTCCGCAAGTTGAGAGGGAGAGATTGGCTCAGGAGTTCCTTGAGCTGAAGCAGGGTTCAGAGTCGGTGACTGAGATCACCAGGATGTTCACTGAGAGGGCGATGTTTTGCCCAGAGTTCGCTTCGGAGCAGGCTCAGATGTCTCGATATCTGAACATGCTCAAAAGGGACATCAGATAGTTTGTGTCTGCGCAGAGGTGCGAGACCTTGTTGGAGTTGCAGGAGGCCGCTAGGCGGCGTGAGTTAGAGATTGAGTTGCAGTTGCGTGAGCTGAGGCAGGCTCCGGTGCAGTCGCAGCCAACGCCGAAACGGTTCAAGACCGTTGATGTTAGAGTGGGGGATCTGAGCAGCCACACTTGTGGGAGGTGTGGGAGGGGTCACACCGGAGTTTGTAGGTCCGGTGGTGCATGCTGCAAGTGCGGAAAAGGAGGGGCACTATACGAGGGATTGTCGGCAGTTAGCGCAGGTTCGGGATTTAAGGATTTGTTATCATTGTCATCAGATTGGACATTTGAGGGTCAACTGTCCACAGCTTGCTGCAGGACCGGTGCAGGCTCCAGCACCGGCCACTTTGAGGATCACAGGTGGGGGTCAGGATGGAGCGGAGCGCCCAAGGGCTCAAGGTCGTGCTTATCAGCTTGCGGCAGAGGAGGTCAGAGCAGTGCCGGATGCAGCTGCGGGTATGTGTCTTTCTAGATATCTTGTTATCTTGTGAATATTGTGGTGTATTGTTTATGTGCTAGTATCTTTGTGTGGTTTTCGATGTGGTATTCGTCGTTTTGAGGGTTGTGGTTTGGTTATGGGTTATTGTTTTGGGAATTTTGTTGGTCATCATCCATGAGAGTTATTAGTGGGAACCTGGCATTGGTTTGAAGGTCGGGTAGCATCTGCTTCCTGAGGAGTGGTTAGATGCAGATTGAGTTTCTTTTGAGCGGGTTAATCGGTTTTGATGTGAGATCTCGTTAAGGTTGTTTATGCTTGTGGGAAGTAGTCCGCGTGTAAGTGTTTTCTTTGTGCAGAGTTGTTCTGGGAGGTCGGTGATGGCGACCGGTGGTTGTTAATCAGTGCTACAAATGGGGGAGAATTGGAGAATTCTCCGGGAGATCGAGGAGTATTTGAGGGTGCTTAGCTGTTGGGATTCAACAGTGTTCTGTCAGCCTAGAGTATAAGCTGATAGGAGCAAGTGTCGGGCATGCGGGGCGGGATACAGACCTAGGGCATTTGATTGTGGAGGGCCTGGGAGCAGGCCGGGATCGAGTATGTATGATGGAGTTAGAGTTCGGACCCCTAGAGGGCTAGAACGGTATGCATGGGAGGATTTCCGGGAGTGATAGCTCGGAATGATGAATGCTAGTTGAGCGGTCCGGATAGACTGAAGGCCGGTAGGCGTACCAGTCAGGCCGAAGGCTCGGAGAACGGTCCAGCCAAGCTGAAGGCACTGAGAGCGGTCCAGATTGACTGAAGGTTCTAAGAGTGGTCCAGATTGGCTGAAGGCCTGGTGAGGCGGTCCAGTCATGTTGAAGACTCTGCAGGTATTGTTGGATTGGTTCGAGGATATGGGTTGTGTATGTTGCAGTGTGATTGCATTAGAAGGTCTGGCCCCGAGAAGTGATCTTGATTAGTTGAGATAGTGCATGGGCTTGAGAGTCCCTGTGATGAGAGTCAGAGTATGTGTGTTGGATGGATAGCGGATACGCTAAAAAGGGGTGGTGTAGCGTTCGAAGAGCACCGTGACACTTGTCGGAGTGACAATGTGGCCAAGTGGATTCCTTGGTAAAGGAAAAGAGAGAGGTGTATAACTCCGAGAGGGAGTGCAAGTTCACGGAAGTGAAAGCGGCAGAGCAGAGTTATGATTAGAGTAATTCGAGTATGGTTATTGAGCAGCGTGGTTGCGGCAGTGGAATAGAAGCTCATCCGATTTGGGATGTCTGTTGAGGTCGCGGAGGGAATTCTGCAGGTGTAGAGCCAAGAGGCTCGGAAGGGATGCAGGGAGAGAGTCTTGGGCTCTCAGTGTGATCCTGATCAGGGTATTGGGTATTAGTGGTTCATCCTGGGGGATGTTTGAGGATATCATCAATGTATCGGGTTTTCCCAACCTGAGGGTGCTAGAGCTAGTTCAGCATGTGTGTGTGTGATTGCAAGAGGAGAACTCGTGGGAGTTGCTCTGAGATTGAAGAGTGGGTCTTTCCGTCATCATGGAATGGATAGAATGGGATTCGGATCGGGGATCCGATGGTTCATGGTTTTCTAGCACATATGGTCGAGTGATTATTGAGATTTGGAGCAGTGATGCATCATGGGTAATTCTCGGTTGTTGAGTGTGATTGTCAGAGGGTACAACCGGTGTCCGACTCGAGATGGTGGTCAAGACACCGTAAGGAAGGAGAAAACGAGTTTCTGGTTCTATGGTTGTGTTTTGAGAAACCTGGTTGGATTAATGCCAGGTGGTGCATGGCAGGAGTATTTCTAGGAGTTGAGTTGTTGCAGGCTTCGAGGACGAAGCCTAATTTAAGTGGGGGGGGGGGGGGGGGGAATTGTAACATCCCGAAATGTCAAGAGTAGAGTTGAAGGGCTAAAAGCTTAAATTGGGAAAGAGCGACTCGGCGAGTCCATGAGTGGACTCGGCGAGTAGAGTCGCGACTTGGTCGCGTGTTAAGTAGCCGACTCGGCGAATCAGTATAATGGACTCGGCGAGTAGGCGCTGAGTGGAGAAAACCCTAATTCTCGGGGTTGAGCCCTATATAAAGAACATTATGTTTCCTCCCCAGCCTCCTTATCACCCCTTGAGTCCCAGAAACCCTAATTTCATGGAGAAACCCCATTGTTGAGTGAATTGGAGCTTGGAGAGGTGGTTGTTGAAGAGATCTTGAAGAAGAAGAGGCTTGGAGCAAGGGGCTTTGCTTGGATTCGAGTTCCATTGCAGTTGGGGCGTTCTTTTGAGGTAATATCTCATCCTTGGGCTGTTATTCTTATGGATTCTTCATTATGGGGTTTGTGGGGAGCATATCTTTTGGTGTTTTGGAGTTTAGACATTAGATCTGAGGTTGCTACCTCAGATCTGGAATGGAGAAGGGTTGGAATGCCTGAAAGTCCTTGTGTTCAAGTGTGTAGTGAAGCTATCATGTCCCAAACCCTAGCCCTAAAGAGTTAAAGGCCTAGATCTCTTTGGATTCACGTAAAGTTTGCCACTTTACGTGATGGATGGGTTGTAGGAGGCTAGATCTATGTTTTGGATCGATTGCATGGCATGTAATGCTTCTGTATGGATTCAGACCGGTGGTACTCGGCGAGTCACATGGGTGGACTCGACGAGTTGCTTGAAGATGAGTTGGAACTCGACGAGTTGGAAGAACAACTCGGCGAGTTGGATGAAGATGGCCTGGAACTCGGCGAGTTGTATGAACAACTCGGCGAGTAGGTTGAAGATAGCCTTAGAATCGGCGAGTCTGTTCTTGGACTCGGCGAGTCTTGTCGAAGAGTCCCAATATTTTCTGGTCGAGTCGAGAATCGGTGAGTCAAGGGATGAATCAGTGAGTTGTGTGCGAGTGGACTACGAGTTGTTGGACTCGACGAGTCTCGGGGTGACTCGGCGAGTTAGGTCGCGGATTGAGGGATGTTCTGAGTATGGGGACTCGGCGAGTCATCGGGTTGACTCGGCGAGTAGAGTCAGTCAGGGGTTGACTTTGACCTTGTCCAAAGGTTGACCAGTTGTCCTTCAGGGGTATTTTGGTAATTAAGGGTATTTATTGAGTTGAGTGTGTTGGTGTTCAGTGGAGGAGTTCGTGTCGGAGCTTGGAGCAATGGGATCTTATCCTTTCAGCCGGCAGTTTCGAGGTGAGTTATCCTCACTATATCAACAGGGTCTAAGGCACCAAGGACGGCCCTTATCGGATTGAGATTCGGGTAGTTGTTGTTATGTTGTTGCTATGATATATTTGCATCCTGAGAGCTAGGATGGTATATGTTAGAGACCTGATTGAGATCGGTATACTGAGAGATAGGGAGATGCTATGCTAGTGACCTGTTAGGTCGGTTACCTGGTTAGGATGATGATATGTTATGTGATCTGTTTGATCTGCTTGTTGACTGTGAATTGCTATATGATTGTATGTATATGTGCACATGGTTGTTTGGACTGGAGTTGGGTTGAGGCGGTCCTGCTTTGTGCTGTAGGCCAAGTTACCCAGGGCAGACCGGTTGTTCCGAAGGCCAAGCGAGCGGTCCGGATAGGCTGTAGGCCCCAAGAGGTCGGACCAGACGTGCCGAGGCTCAGAGAGTGGACCAGGCAGACTAAAGGCCCGGTGTGGGCGTACCAGTCATACTGTAGACTCAGAGAGTGGACCAGGTGGATTGAAGGCACGGTGCGGGCGGACCAATCACACTGTAGACTCGAGGTTTATGGCTAGACTCAGAGGGTGGACCACGTGGACTATAGGCCGGTGCGGCGGACCAGTCACACAGTAGACCCGAAGTGCATGGCTGTTCTGTGATTAGATATGTTGTGGCATGTTATGCGTGTATGGTATATGTGGTTGGTATTTTGGGGATATCTCACTAAGCTTTCGGGCTTACAGTTGTGGTTTTATGTTTTTCAGGTTCTTCAGGAGGCCGTGGCAAGGCGAAGGCGTGATCGTACCGCTCCTCATGATTTTGTAGTAATGTGATTCTGGGAATACGTTAAATGTTTTGTATTGAAAACCTTTTTGTAAAGATTTAATGGAATCGAACTGTTTTTGAAAAATTTAAAATTGGTTGTATTTTTCTGTCGTTACAATATAATCAACATCTTCTTTCCAATGATTAAGATAATTTTTTAGTGTTGGGTTCTGAGCATTTTAACGAACAGTTGGTGGGCAAACAAAATAGTCAAAGGTAATTTAACTTAGCAAAGGCCTAGATGATGTTGGGTTTATGTGTATCTTCCCACCATCTCCTGGATATACTTACAGAAACTGATGTGTGTGCCTGTAATATGGAAAAATGGAAGCAAACCTAGTATTACCATTCTGATCTAAGAAAAGTCAAGTCGTCTTCATCAGGGGGAAGGGTAAAACAGTAAGAAACATACATGTAACAATTGACAAATTTTTTGTCAGTGGGTGAGAATTAAAGAAACAACTAATAACAGAATAACAGATAATAGATTACCTTTTGTAGTACTTCATTGACCGTTCATCCTTTGACCGTTTGGAATCCACTAATCTAATCCATTCATACCAATGTGTCTGAATCATGTACGAAGAATCCTGAACATATTCTAAAAAATAGAAATGATAGCCGTGAGTAGCTAAGCTCACATGAGTTGACATGTCTATTGCTATTTACCTGAAGCCGCAAATTTGCATACCTGTAGAAGAAGCGCACAAGTCAAGTTTGGGCACAATATCAACTTTTTACACCCTGTATGAAAGAAATATTAGTCAATTTCATATAACCAATTATCTGGGGTTTATAAAATTACCATTCAATTTATGTTGGTGGAATAAATTAACAATTGGTGGTTGTTTCCCATAAAAATCCGAATTAATACTTCACCTGCGGTCTGCCGAGAATAGAAACGGTGGAGGACACCGTTGTCAAGATCATGTTTTGGCAAAATCAGGCGGTGATGCAGCAGGTGTAAAGACTTTATTAGCAGATGGGGGGAAACTATTGTGATGGTGAAGCTACTGAGGATGACAATCTCGGGATCCTAAGCTTCCAAACACTACCTTCTACACACGTCTAGTGCTAAATCAACGATTTGATCTCGTCGAACTCATCGGAACAGGAAAATGGAAGCACAAGTGTGAGACGGTCGGCGATCGACCGTGGGGAAAGCGGAGGAGACGTCGAGTTGGAGGCGGCTAGACAGTTTCTCGAAGAACGTATGTTCATCAGTAGAGTTAGCCCTTTTTTTTTCAATTGAGGCAGAGGCGGTGGTTGTCTATGAATGATAAAAGGATCGATTAAAGCTTTTCTAGGCGGTGGACGGTGGAGGGATCAAAGTGTTCCAAGGAACGAAGCGGTGGACACTCGCACCAAAAAAATGAACACGTGGATGCAGGGGCAGACGTCATGACACATGTAATCCACCATAGAAAAAAATAACTGCATAAATGGGTAAACCACAAAAAAAAAGACAGAAAATAATAAAAATAAATAAAAAAGAAAATTTGATTTTGGCCCAATCACAATAAAGAACTGTTTAAGTGATCATTCTAAATTAATATGTATATATAATAACTATTATTTATATGTTTTTTTTAACGAGAACCACATTAACCAATTTGTTAGACGGATTATTCTTCATTTTTTTCATTATACATAAATCATCCAAATTATAAAAATACTTTCTTGACTTTTTGATTTTTGACAAACCATTCAAACACTTATTTCATTTAAAACTTTAGTTTTTTTTTTTTATGACCAATTATTATGCTTAAAATTCAGGTTTGTATATGAGATTTTCTAGTTTGCATTGCCTTTTAATGTATAATAACTATTATTTATAGGTTTGTTTAAAGAAAATCTTATTAACCAACCAGTTAGACTGGTCATTTTCCATTTTTTTAGTTTTCACCAACATAAGATTTTTTTTTCCAAACACACATTTTTGTTTTTTTCTAAACACATGGCCGTTTTTCAAAATGGTTTGATTGTTCGATTTTTCGGATTTTTGATTTTGTTTTGTCATTGTTTTGTTTTTTTGTTTTTTTTTTTTTTTTTTTTTTTTAACTCACATCTTTCAAATACAATCCAATATATATATATATATATATATATATATATATATATATATATATATATATATATATATATATATATATATATATATATATATATATATATATATATAACAAGTATTATGGTTTTTTATTATTAAATTTGAGGGTTATATTTTTTGCTTTTGCCCAAGCCTCAAATCATCTTGAGACGCCCTGGTTACCCACTTTGCTGTTGATGTGGTGATATGATTTTCTTGATATGGTTTCCTCAGTCATATAGGTTGACAAACAATATTTTGATTTGAAATTCATTATATGTTATTCAGATCATGAGCAACATCGTACAAACATCGTACATCACTTGTTACTAAAATTATATTTTATTTTTAATTTATGTTTCGTCCTTATCTCTATTATTGGGAAAATATTCATGCCGAAATAATTGAGAGGTGAAAGTAGTTGCTACGAATTTATGGGTTTTAAATTAATGTTATCGTTTCTAAGGTTGTAGAGAGTGGTCACAACCAGACCACCAGCCAACTCAGCGCCACCTAAGCATTTTAGAATTTCACAACCAGCCCACTAGGTTGTGGAAATAGTATTCACCAGTGGGTTGGTGGTGAAGGGACAAAAAGGAGGAGAGAGAAGTAGAGAGAAAATGAAACTCACGGTTTTTGATTGGGTGTCTTCATGCGTCTTTAGCACCACTACAGCCCACTCCATACCCAACCCACCAACCTATGGGGCGATATTCACCGGTGGGTTGGTGTGCCACGTAGATGCCACATAGAAAACTCACGCGTGGATACATTCCCACATCGGATAGCCTAAGCTAAGAGAAATATGAAAATTGTTAGTTTTCAAAATATCATATTTGAAGAAAATTCATGCCTTATACTAGATAGAGCACTTCTAAATTGTTTTAGGATATTCTATCATCAATCCTGCTTATTAGACTTAGCTTGCAACATTAAGGATTGAAAGTCATGCGTGTACTCTTTTGTTCGAGCTGGTGATCGTGGTCCTTATTTGCAGCAAAGGATGTATTTATCCTTAATGACGCGTGTTAACTTTCTTTTGCATTGTAAATGATTTTTCCTTTTCGTCACTATCGATCGAAATTCATTATAAGTTGTATGCAATGTTGTAGAACTTGTTACTCGTTACCTGTTCGGCCGACTACCGAATAACGAGTATTTGGGACCACTCGGGGAGTACTCGGATTTGGAAATTTTGTAGAAATATTTTTAGGAAAATTTTATATGTCAAAATCATAAGATAAAATCATAAGTTGATTGAAATATATAACAAAATTGGATACATGTAAATACACAAAAAATAAAAAACACATAATGGTCTCATTTCGTGAATAATTACTGGAAATTTAAGATATATATATATATATATATATATATATATATATATATATAGTAATAATCACATGTGTGTGTGTTAAATAATAAATCATTAAGTATATTATACATATTAATCACTGAGTTGACCAAATTTCACAACACTACTCAGTTCGTAAGGGGTCGATCGGGGAATACTCGAGATTATATAACTCGCCTCGGCAAGGGGTGGAGTAACAAGTACTCGGAGGAATAATCGGTTAACTCGGCGAGTTTACAACACTGGTTGTATGTTTGATTTCGTCTACTTTGGTCTTCATATTAAACACATATAGTAATACTAAGATGGGTAGGCACACCACCAACAAATCAATATCAACTTAAACATACTCATGTATTGTATAAAGAAAATCGAATCTAGATCCTAATGAATGAACAACAATTTGAAGGACGCCAATAATCATATTGCAACTTAATATACCTGAATATGTTGCCTTATGTCTTCAACAATAATAAGTTATGATTGCAAGACTGCATGGTTGAACGGTATGTCAAGAAGAAGTAAAACATTAATACCCGTGAAGAAAAAAAGTAACCCACAAATCATTATCGAGCATTAGTTTGTGGGTACGCTGAATCTATCTTAGATATTCTTTGCAAAAAATAAATTGTACTCCCAAACGCTGAATCAATGTCCTTTAAGTCTTGAAAAATATGGATTTCTTGTGGCATATTACCATTTCATATGGTCATTTTAATGAATAATTCATTTCTTTATAGGTTGTTGGTGATTTTGTATCATCAATGTGTATTTAGGAGGTGTTTGGCTTAGCTTTTTAGAGGCCAAAAGTCCTTTTAGTAAAAGATAGAAAGCAAAAGATGTTTGACAAATATATTTTAAAAGCTACTTTTGGATTTGGATACAAGTAAAAATGAACTTTTTGGAAAAGTCAGGAAAATCTGACTTTTTGTAACTTTTCCAAAAAGAACTTTTGCCTCCTGAAAAGCTAAGCCAAACACCCCTTTAAGTGTAATGGATTGACTTGTTGACCAAAAATCAGTATTGATGAATATTAAACAAGTAAGAAAAGTGTGAAGTGCACACTTGTTTAAGTTCATTCAAGATTCAAAGTAGACTGTCATTTAGGGGCGAGACCTAAACAAACAGGGGTATAGGGGCAGCGCCCCTGGGAGCAGGGTCCAAGGGGCAGAGCCCCTGGCTGGGGTCGAATAAATCTAAATAAAAAATACCTTAGAAATCTGAATTTTCTGTAAATGAACCCGATTTTTTGACTTCATTTTGAACCTTATTAATGATCCGGTTTTAGTGACAGATTATCACTGTTATAAACTAGTTTTGACAGCTGGAGTAGTTTTTGAACAAAAAAAAAAAACTACCTTGGTAGTTTTCAGACAAATATAATGAAGTACTTAATCATTTTGGTCATCAATTTTCTTGGTACAACAACAATCACGAAAATCATAACTTCATATTCTCTGTTCTTGAAACTCTTCTTAGTCTTATCCGATTAAAGGTTTAGAGTACCACCTAAATACTTTAATCTGAAAATATTCATACGATTCTCAGAATTTTCAAGCCTTTTATTACCCCAAATTTTCTAACATACCTAAATAAATTTTATAACATTTTTAATAACTAAATTAATTATTATTGATGTTTATAAGATACAATTAGTATTTTGGATAACTTGTAATATGAAAATGAAGTAGAATTACATATAAATCTCGAGTCAAAAGCGAAATATAATTAAAACTTAAATTACATGTTATTATGTTCATTACCTAGTATTTTTTTCTTATGCTCGATTATAACACGTAACAAAAGTGAAATTTGGAAGAAGATATTTTCATATAAACAAATAGGTGTGTCGTAAATCGTAATTGATATCCTTTTTGTTAGTAACCATGTTTTTAGGTTGATAGAAATGGGGCGCTATGCATCGCTCGCTAGAGCTCGTTGGGGTCGCTACACACCGCCCTCTGGCTCGCGTTAGGGGTTCGTTACAATCAATTTGCTAGAGAGAGAGAGAGAGAGAGAGAGAGAGAGAGAGAGAGAGAGAGAGAGAGAGAGAGAGAGAGAGAGAGAGAGAGAGAGAGAGAGAGAGAGAGAGAGAGATGTTTGTTTGATCGAATTCAAACCACAAATTGACCATTTTTTAAAAAATTTGCACTTTTTTATTAAAAAATTATATGTTTTTATCTTAAAAATTTAAATTTTCAAAATTTAATCCAATCAATATAAATAACCGTTCGCCTTTATTTTCAACACATACACATTACAATACATCTCCCAAACTACTCCATCAATTTATAAAAAAAAATATCGTTTTCGTCATTGTCTTCATCATCATCGTCATCCTCATAGGATGATGCTCTTGATAGCGTAATACAATCAGTCATCTTCATATGTAATGTGCTAGAACAACATGTTAATAGCCATGAAACGATGATTGTGAAATGTAAACGAAGAAGATATATCCAAAGACAATGTGCAACTGCCCACCAACCGTCTCATGCATGATGCGGCGCGATCTTAGTTAACCTTCTTCCCCGCGGAAATGGATGAGATCTTGCCATGTGGGCAGGATGCGGCGCGCCCTTTTGTTTTGGCTATGTATTCGACTGTTTTCTTGCTCATTTTCTTGTTCAAACTTCTTCCAATCACTCTCAAACTTTCTCGAGGTCTCAAGGCCCGATCTTAGTAGTTCTAAAGTGTTAGCAAAGAAGATTTGGACCGTCAGAGAACCTGGAGAAATAGAGCTTTCGGTTTCGAAGTTCTGCCTGTATAATGTGCGATTTTTCGTCAAACAATGTGTAAGTTGAGTTATGCTTACCATAATTTAATCATAACTTATATTTATGTTTATAATCGTAAATATGAATTAGTAATAAGATCTATCTTAATACCAGTCGTTATACTGACCGATCTACTTACAGGAATAATGATAATGTATGATTAGTGAGGTGTTTAAAATGGATTTTCCAAACAATATATTTTTATATGTCAAACAGATCCTACCTCTGATTCGATCTTACCTAGTTGCTTCTTATCAACTATATGTCAGTGTTTCATTTGACATTATTGATTAATCTGATTAAATCTTATAATGATTAAACTTTATAAATAAGAACACATACTAAGGCTTAGTAATATTCGTGTTTAGTTCGTTTTAAAAGTGAATCTGATGTGTACAGATCTTACTTTCCCATGAGTCATCCATCTATATCAGGAAAGTGCAATGTTAATTTCATTAACATAACTTAATACCTGTAATTATTAAAAAGTATTAATATTTCTTGAAAGTTTATATGTGAAGTTAAATGTTTATTATTTGAGATATTTGATAAATGTGTATTTGATAACATGCATTGTGTGAACTAATTATGGTTAAATATTTTTTAAAGTATTTATATGATATTATTACATGATAATCTTAAAAATAAGTATTTCTACTTAACAAGATTTATGCATGTTTAAAGATATAATATTTTGTTACGACATTTGTCGTTTCAGCAAGATTTAATATTAAAAGGCGATTAAAAGGATTGTAATCTCGTCTAAGTTCTAAAGTAACACATATAAAAAATATGTAGATCCGTATAAGTTGGATAAAGAATAATCGTATGCTGTATTGAGATAGTACGGTATAAAAATGAAGATGGTTTGGAAATCCATTATAAGCATTATAGTCTTACTTGTTAATAAAACAAGAATTATAAAGAATGCTTAGCTTGAGTTAAATTATAAGAGTGTTTAGTTACACCATGTATTGTATAAATATTACATAGACAAGAAATTATGTTGATTACAGGTTTTGTAATCTTGTCTAGTTATACACTAGGACTTAACGGAGATGCTTAGTTCAATTATGTTTAGATTATGGGTAGCATCATATTGAGGGTGTGTGTGATAGGAACAGAGAGTAGAACTCTATTATATGACACTATATAGTCTTGATGTACGAAATACGTACCGGAGTACAATAAAATTACTCATTTGGATGACCAGAAATGGTGGTTCCAGATTACGCAACTGTAACCGTATGTCCGGTTATCTCCTAGAGTAAGATAACAACACTTGATAATTTTAGACGTTCTTGTGAATTACATTGCTAGTGTAGATTTATAACCTACAAACGTAGATGTAGTGACAATCCCATAGTCAATAAATACTCTGATGTATTAAGTGCCTTTATGACATATACCAGCTAAGGAAGCCCTAGTCGTGTAGTCAAAAAATTGCTCTAAATGATTCATCAGGCAAGGTGATTCTTCCTGATAATCATGGACTAGGATTTGTGAGTATCGATTGGGATGGGTATGTATGGTTGAAATGTTTTGAAACAACATCTTACTCAAAGATGTTTTAGTCGAAATGAAACAATTTGTACAAATGATTTATTATGCTGAGCTTTTCAACAAACAAAAATGATATGAATTTAAAGCTTAAAAAAAAGGTTTTTTTTTTTTTTTTTTTTTTTTTTTTTTTTTTTTTTTGTTCTGAAAAATAGGGGATGTTACAGTTGGTATCAAAGCATTATTTTATGTGAACTTGGAATTATGAGGAGTTCTAGACATAAACTTAGAGATTAAGCAATGATGGTGAGAGATGTATAAGATCTTTTAGGTTCAATACCTAAATTAATAAAATAAAGACACAAGCACTAGAATACTTTAGGGTAAATACCTTAACTAATACTTTTTTTCGAAAGAGAATACCATAACTAATATTATGTTCAAGTAAAAATTAATTTATAGCATGACTTAGGCTATATACTTTACTTGCTATTAGGAGTACTAGCATACTTCAGGATTAATCTCTTTCTTTTACTAATATGTGCTAATTGTTACATGTTATAACAAGCTTTAGGTTTCCTGCCTGGAATGCTAATAATTTAAAGAATTTGAGGTCTAATGTCGACCTTAATTCGAAGGATAAAATTTTATGTGTTCGGGTTTCTAAACATCTAATTATCGTATTAGAACTACTATGCATTTTTTGAGGAGATAAGAAGACTTATGATAGTTGACATCGATAACTTTGTCAATAATATATAAATACCAATACAGTGGTATTGTACCCTTTGAGTGAGTTTGGCAAAGTAATAATTCCTTCAGAATGGTATCGTATAACACCCGCAGATTCGGACAAATAAATTTAGGGACAATAACCAAGTTATATTATATGCCACAAGGGTTCTATACATATAAAGAACGCCGAAATCTGGGTTATAACGAAGAAGTTATGACCCGTCGAAGTTTTACAGCAAAACCAACACAACACCAGGAATCGTAAAAAGTAAGTGTGTGGTAAAATACTTTTTAGCCTTAGCGATCTAAACAAAAACTTGCATAAAAAGAACGTCCAAATCTGACTTCATATGAGAAAGTTATGATTGTTCTAAGATTCCGCATAATAGTATATAACCCGAAATCGAATTTTAGATCGAGCGCTTTTTAGCTGAAACAACCTAAATGAGAATTGAAGATCTCATTAATAGGAGTTCAATGATAAAAAGACAGTCGAAAATGGAGTCTATATGTAAAATTTATGAATTTTACACGGTCGTTAACAGTGTAATCTTCTCATACTGTTAAATTTAAAATCGGTCGAGAATTAGCCGATGGAGTCAAAAGGAGAGTTGTAGATATTTTCAAAACCTAAGCATAGATATAAAGAATGTCGAAAAGGGAGCTCGTATGCAAATGTAATGGAGTTTAGAAGTCGGAAGGGTGTTGTTGCAAAGTGGGTGACGTGGCGCGATCTGAGCCAATACTTTCTCCCCACGCATTGCCACCAGATGGTGACATGTGGCACCAACTCGATGAGTTGCAGGCCAAAACTCGATGAGTTTGATCAAATTCCATCCTATAGATACCATGCGAGAGTGCCTTCATTCTTCACACCAAAACCCCTTCACTTCTCTCTCTAACTTCTCTCTAAGTCTCCCAAAGCCCTAGTAATATCAAGGTGCTATAGGAAAGCCCCGAAGCTCCCGAAGGCTCCGAGAAAAATAGCTTTTTGGATCTGAAGTTCTGCCCCACAGAGCCCGTTTCCTTGCTAAACCTCCTGCAAGTTGAGTTATGCTTACCGTACTTTAAGTATAACTTGTGTGTAAGTTCATTATCGTTATTATGATCCTATAAACAAGAGTTATCAGTGATTCGAAGTCATTATACTGATTAATCTGCTTATGGGGATGATGTCTAAGCCGTGATTTAGTGACATTTTAAAGTGGGATTTCCAAATAGTATACTTCGTATACCACACAGACCGTGCATCCGATATGATCCTACCTGGTTGTTCCTTACTTGATAGATCATGTAAGTAGACTTTGAGTTAATGATAAATCTAGACTAATAATTAGTCGCAATAAAGATTAGACTAAAACTTAGCGATAATAATGATAGGTTTCGTCAAAGTAAAATAGAATCGTTAGAAGCAAAGTGCTGCCCAAGTTTGGAATCACCGCTTTAACAAGTGAGTGCATAGTCCCTTTCATGAACATGATTTTAGTACAAGTATTGATTAAAGTATTAAATATATGTTTATGTGTGAAATATTTGATATTGTCTGAAATACGTGTTAAGAGCATATCTGATAATATATGATGATTTAAGATAGAGAGTAAACCTAAATTAATTAAGAGGAATATTGGGTATTATCTCCTTATGAGTACGAGTGAGATATAAACAGAGGGTAGAACTTTAAGATCTGTCATCGATCCAACAGTATGGATTAGACATAGTCATTTGTCCTTAGTCGGAGAGTATGGAGAGGACATAGTTACTTGTCATTACTCCGGGGGCATGGATTAGACATACTCAGTTGTCCCTAGTCCGAGAGTATGGAACGGGCATGGTTATTGATCCGGGAGCATGGATTAGACATACTCGATCCGAGAGTAAAGATTTGGTAAAGAGGTTAATTTTGGATCCAATAGTATAGATTGTGTTTTCGTGAGGATCGATGGGATGGTATAAAATTTCTCATATAAGGTGAAATTGCATATAATGTGAGTTCTAATATATATATATATATATATATATATATATATATATATATATATATATATATATATATATATATATATATATATGAGATATAACATTGTGGGATTGAAATCCTTATGTACTCACTAGGTTTCCCAACCTGACCTACTCAGTTTATTTGTATCACAGGTGTTGATATGAAGCTACATTACACTGAGAGATTAAAAGAGACGTAGAACACTAGTGTAAATGAATGTAAGGTCTGTTTATGCTTATGTTTTTGTATTGACGATGACATCCCAATGTTTTAAAATAAATAAAATATATTTCTTCGGAAATGCTTTGATAATGTATTTATCATGTTTTTCTGGGAACAAGTTCTGCAACATTTTTCTTTAAAAGGATACTTTGATTTTCAAATAACGCATAAACAAATCGGTCTTTATTGGTCGTGAAATTGGGGATGTCGCAGTTGGTATCAAAGCATTAGTTTAAGCGAACTAGGAATAAGGATTTATGTCTAGACTTAAACTTAGAATGTTAAGCGATGATCGTGAGGACTGTGTCTAATATATTTTAGGTAGTACATTTGAATAGACACAAGCACTAGCATATTTTAGGAAAGGTGCCTAAAATGGTTATATGTGCTAAATGATTTGTGATGCCATTATTTGATCGGATCTATGGTCTATTGCCGACCGGATCTGGAAACTTTATATGTTCAGATTTCTAAACGTTTAATTATGGTAGTAGAACTAGCATGTAACTTTTCAGAGTGATAAGGAGATTTATACGTCTATCGTAAATAAAACTCTCCTCTATTAATTCTCGTCACTACACACCGAACGTCTGATTTGGTGTATAGATCAACATTATTTGAGAACTCAAAGCGGATAAGGAAACGAAAGTCGATAACCTGAGCCTAAGCATGTGATGGGTCAAGCATCGGCCGTTGCACCTGCACCCGAACCTATCACAAAGACATAAGTTCAAGAAAAAATGTGAACAATGTTACACTGAGAAAATGGAGGAAATGAGAAGGCTTACGATAGTGAATGACACTTATCAGAAGATATCATAAGAGAGGTATATTGCCTTTAGAATGTGTCTAATAAATAATATGTCTAGTATGGGAAAAGTACACTTTCGATCAACAGAAAGAAAGTACTTTTGGTATAATCCATGAAGTTATCGCATCATCTGGCATTTCCATCACTGACCGAGTTGAAGCAGAATTAATGATTGAAGATACGCATGGAAGATGTCCTAGTAGAGCCTGAGGAAATTTTTATGATTATTTGGACACATTCATATGTGTTAAATCGTTTTGAGACTTTAGAGAATATAAACATGGGGAATGCGAGACAATACTTGGGACGAGTATGAGTAGGTGTGAAAGGTAGTAGAGGCCTACACTACCGGACGCACAAGACTCGTATTTGGATCAGGGAAAGTTACAAGGTTTCCAAGGCGCTAGTATCTGATTTTGTTTTGTTCATGTTTGTTGTTATTATCATTTCGGTAATGACTATGAAGATGATTGTTATTCCGACCCTAGTAGTCATATCAAATCAAGTCCGACTAAGATGAATGTGTTACATGGTTCGGAGAACCAATTTAACATCCAACATAATCCAGAAGATTGAAATGAAAGATAATCGAAGCCGTCAATAGAAGTATCGCGATCATTGTTAAAGTAAGAAACTTGTAGCTAGAAGTGGTACATGCTAGAATGTGATTATATCACATTAGAACATGAACGTAGGTATATTCCATTATGGAATTTGACTCTAAAAGATCTGAGTCTAAGCGTTGCATCATACGACAAGAGCTCTTTAGAACATAGCCCATCGGTCTATCACGATAATTGAAGTAAAGAACATCCCTACAGTTATATATGTTTAAGAAGAAGTAGGAGCCACCAATAAGGATTGTTTTTTGTAACTTGAAGGTTACAATTAAAAGTCCAACATAGTACGAAGAGCAGGTACAAGAGCAGGTACAAGATTGAGCACCACCTGCAGTCAAGAAGTCCAAGAGTTAGACACTCATTCGAAGGAACATAGAAGTTACGCTTATTACCTAGGATTAAGATATAACATACAGAGTCATTATACAAGCCCTGTTTCATTGATTATTCCGGGACGTAATCATCCTAAGGGGGAGATAATTGTAACGCCTGCAAATTCGGGTTAGTCAATTTAGGGAGAATAAGCGTCAAAGATGACTTTTTGATGGAAGATTATTTAGAATGAATAATATTAACCAAGTTATAGTACATATAAAGAATGTCGAAATTTGAGTTATAACAAAGAAGTTATGACCCATCAAAGTTTTATGGAAAAACTGGCATGGCACCGGGAATCGTAAAAAGTAACTTTGCGATAAAATACTTTTTAGCCTTAGCTATCTATAAAAAAGTCATAGTATTCTTTAAACCAAGAACGTGCATAAAAAGAACAT
Source organism: Lactuca sativa (assembly GCF_002870075.4). Lineage (NCBI taxonomy): Eukaryota > Viridiplantae > Streptophyta > Magnoliopsida > Asterales > Asteraceae > Lactuca > Lactuca sativa. The sequence continues at coordinate 147,573,513 of NC_056629.2, forward strand.
CCAAATCTGACTTCATATGAGAAAATTATTATTTTTCTAAGATTTAGCATAACAGTATACAGCCCAGAAATCGAATTTTAGATCGAGCGATTTTTAGCCTAAATAACCTAAATGAAAATTGAGGATCTCATTAATAGTTGTTCATGATAAAAAGAAAACCGAAAACGGAGTGTGTATGTAAAAATTATGAATTTTACACGGTTGTTAACAGTGTAATTTTCTCATACTGTTAAATTTAAAACTGGTCAAGAATTAGCCAATGGAGTTGAAAAAGGAGCTTGTATGTGAAAGTCATGGACTTATCGAAGACGGAAGGGTGCTGTTGCAAAGTGGGTGACATGGCGCGATCTTAGCCATTGCTTTCTCCCCATGGCGTGCCACCAGATGGTAACATGCGGTACCAACTCGGCAAGTTGGAGGCGAAAACACGACGAGTTTGACCTAACTCCATCCTATAAATACCATGCGAGAATTCCTTCATTCTTCACACCAAAACCCCGTCACTTCTCTCTCTAACTTCTCTCTAAGCCTCCCAAAGACCTAGTAACCTCAAGGTGTTAGACGAAAGCATCGGAGCGCCTAAAGGCTCTGAGAAAAAGAGCTTTTCGGATTGGAAGTTCTGCCCCGCAGAGCCCCGTTCCTCGCTAAACCCCATGTAAGTTGACGTTGGAGCTTCTACTAGATAGCTACTACTGGTTGGGTACTTTAGGGGGTCATAGGGCTTTTCCGACTACCAAAAAACTAAGGGAAAATGGGCTACATGAGGGAGAACCGAGATATAGAAGTTGTAGGGGTGAGATTTGAGGAGCATATATGGAGGGTAATTGATAGGGAAAAAAATTAATTGTACGCCTCGCATCTAAAATGAACGCCACACATTTGGTCGCAAGGGGTGACATGTCGTTTTCTTATGTGCCACGTGTCATGATTTGGGTGGGGTGTCAGTGCACAATGCGAATGTTGTCTGTGCGGGCGGACGCGCGCGAAAATTTCTAATTTCTTAGAAAATTCATATCTTCTTCATATGAGTTCCATTTTCGATGGGTTTTATATCCACACGTATCTATTGGTGAAAACTACAACTTTTATTTAGACTCTGTTAGCTAATTTTGAATTTATATTTAAAGTTATATTTTTACTAGATTATATAGTTAAAGTTCGTGTAAAAATCATAACATTCTCATATGATATTTGTTCTTGACTGTCTTCATATTGATGGATAGGTATGAACTAGATCTTCAACTCTCTGTTAGATTGTTTTTCTTACAATCGACCGAATTCAATTTCAGTTTTTGAGTCGTATACTACTACGTAGAAACTTTGAAAAGTCATAACTTCCTCTTACGAAGCCATATATGAGCGTTATCTATATTCTCGTTCTCAGTTTAACGACTACTACGACTTTCTATTAGATTGCTTAGGATAATAATCAACCTATCTCCGATTCAATATTTACGACATACTAATTAAATGCAAAACTTTGGAAGATCATAACTTCTTCACTTGAAGTCGGATTTTAGAGTTACTTATATATACAGAATCCTTGTCACATACTCTATAAATTTGGTTAAGGTTATTTTTCCTAAATAACCTTCAATCAAAAAGTCATTTTCAACGCTTATTATGTCTTGATTGACTAGCCCGAATCTGTGGGTGTTACAAAATTCATTTTTTACTAAATTGTGAAGTATTCGCTTGGATGAGTACCAAGTAATACACTATACTGGATTTAGCAAAAAACTTAGAGCATATTGTAGTTGGTTAAATTGTAACGAAAACTATTTAACTAAAAGAGATTCATTAGTGACACGAGTGTTGAAATTCAATCACTAGTTGTCCTTTTGACAGAGATTTATTGGTAACATTAATGTTGAAAATCAATCATTAGTTGTCCTTTTGAAGTGTCTTTATGACTATCATGGGGAATTTACCTCAAGTATGGATCCTAAGTCTCACAAGCTCACATGATGCGTACTCAGTAAGTACCATCATATTTGATAGTTTTTCAAATGTGAAGACATTATGGTCAATTGTGACATATCGGAAGATAATTGTAACATCCTGAGTTCAGGAGTGCAAGTTCAGGGTTCAAAGTGAAAATGTGGATGGTCAACTCGGCGAGTCCATGTGTAGACTCGGCGAGTAGGGTTGCGATTCTGGTCACGTGCTAAGTGGCTAACTCGGCGAGTCGGTGGCCGGACTCGGCGAGTTGGTGCTGTGTGGAGAAAACCCTAATCCCGGGGGTTGAGCCCTATATAAAGAACATAATACCCTCTCCCCAAACTCTTTCCTCTCCCTTGAAGTCCAGAAACCCTAATATTCATTTGTGAGAGAATTAGAGAGCATTTGGATCTTGAAGGAGAGTTTGTTGAAGAGATCTTGGAAGATTAAGAGGCTTGGAGCAAGGGGCTTTTCAAGGTTTTGGCTTATTCTTCTGTTGGAGTCTTCTCTTGAGTGGTGAAGTTCGTGTTGGAGGTTGGAGCAGCATGATCTTATCTTTTCAGTTAGCAGTTGCGAGCTGAGTTATCCTCACTATATTGACAGGGTCTAAGGCACCCAGGTCGGCCCTTTATCGGATTGTAATCCGGGTATCGTTGTTATGTTATTGCTTTGCTATGTTTGCATCCTGGTAGTTAGGATGGTATATGTTAGAGACCTGCTCAAGGTCGGTATCCTGGTATATAGTTTGATGCTATGCTAGTGACCGGTTAGGTCGGTATCCTGTTTAGAGTATGTTATGTTATGTGATCTGCTAGATCGGTTTGATTGGATGTGAACTGTTATATGATTGTATGTTATGTGCACATGGTTGTTGGACTGAGGTTGGGTTGAGGCGGGTCATGCTTTGTGCTGTAGGCCAACATACCCAGGGTGGACGGTTATCCCAAAGGCCCAACGAGCGGTCCGGATAGGCTGTAGGCCCCACGAGGGCGGAACAGACGTGCCGAGGCTCGGAGAGTGGACCACACCGAATGAATTCCCGGTGCGGGCAGACCAGTCATATTGTAGACTCGGAGAGTGGACTAGGTGGGTTGAAGGCCCAGTACGGGCAGACCAACCACACTGCAGACTCGATCGATATGGCTAGGCTCGGAGAGTGGACCAGGCCGACTGAAGGCCTGGTGCGGGCGGACCAGTCATACTGTAGACTCGGAGAGTGGACTAGGTGGGTTGAAGGCCCGGTGCGGGCTCACCAACCACACTACACACTCGATGGATATTGCTAGACTCGGAGGGTGGACCAGGTGGACTGAAGGCCCGGTGCGGCGGACCAGTCACACAGTAGACCCGAAGTGCATGGCTGTTCTGTTCTGTTATGATATGTTGTGTGTATGGTTTATGTGGTTGGTATTTTGGGGGTATCTCACTAAGCTTTCGGGCTTACAGTTGTAGTTTAATGTTTTTCAGGTACTTCAGGAGATCGTGGCAAGGCGAAGGCGTGATCGTACCACTCCTCATGTTCTTGTTTTATGATATGGTTCTGGGAATACTCTGAATATAAATGTATTGAAAACCTTTTTGTAATAACTTAATGAAATTGGGTTGCTTTTGAAAAATTTAAATTGGCTTGAATTTTTAGAGTGTTACAAGTTGGTATCAGAGCCTTGGTTTGAGTGAAATGGAGGAACATTCGTGTGAATCCAGTTTTAAATCAAGGTGAGCTTTCAAAAGAGAATTTAAAATGGTTTTCAAAAATGAGTAAAGGAGGACGCGGAGGTACGATCAGCCGGAGCCAGTAAGTAGCCCCAAAATACCATACAAGTTATTGTTTATGTGATATGAGAGAACAACATGCTAGTACTAGGCTAGGGATCTTCAGGAATTGCATGATAGAGTTGCCTGATTTATGATGCCTGCTAGCCTAGGGTTTCTTTCTGTATGAGATTTCCAGTGTTCCTCTAGGAGTGGGGGCTGAGTGCTTGTTATGCTTGTTCTTCACTAGGGTGTTGTGGTGATACTTGATATAAATATGGGTAGGTGTGGAAGGTAGTATGGGCCCGTACTATTGAAAGCACAGGACCCATACGCGTATCAAGGAAGTCACAACCCCTAGGGTTGGGTTGAGAGTCGGTTCCTGGGTTAGTGGGTGGTATCCGATGTTTGCGGTGTTTTTCAGTATGGTGGTTACGAGGCATGCTGGGAGTGGATCCGGGTCAGGATCGGGAGCAGGAGAGGGTGGTCAGGGTGGGTCAGCACCACCCGAGGTTATCAGTCAGATGAGCACAGATGAGTTGGATGCTAGGATTCATGAGATCCTGCATGATGAGGTTGCTGCTATGTTTCGGGCCGAGTTACCGGAACTGTTTGGGTTTCGAGTATTTTGATGAGCGCTATGCAGCTCTTTCAGAAACTGTTGCCGCGGCAGCTACATCGGCTGTAGCAGCGGCAGGGGGAGGAGCCGGTCGCGGTTTTCAGTATCAGGATTTCGATAATACGAAGCCCCTACCTTCGATGGAGTTCAGGACCCGATTGTTTCTATGAGATGGTTGTCAGACATGGAGGGGTGTTTCTTCACGTGTTCATGCCCTGCTGATCAGAGGGTGAGGTGTGCTCTGAACCTTTTGAGGCTCGGGGCGAAGGATTGGTGGAGGTTGACCACGGGATCGTATTCTGATGCGCAGCAAGCTACGGTTTCTTGGGATCAGTTCAGAGAGATGTTCAGTACTTGCTATGTTCCGCGAGTTGAGAGCGAGAGATTAGCTTAGGAGTTCCTGGAGTTGAAGCAGGATTCGGAGTCGGTGACGAAGATCACCAGGATGTTCACTAAGAGGGCGATGTTTTGTCTTGATTTTGCTTCGGAGCAGGCTCAAATATCCCGATATTAGAGTATGCTCAAGAGGGATATCAGGCAGTTTGTGTCTACGCAGAGGTGCGAGACCTTGTTAGAGTTGCAGGAGGCCGCCAGGCGGCGTGAGTTGGAGATTGAGTTGCAGTTGTGAGAGCAGAGGCAGGCTCCGGTGTAATCGTAGCTAGCACCGAAACGGTCCAAGACCGTTGATTCTAGATTGGGAGATCAGAGCAGCCGCACTTGTGGGAAGTGTGGGAAGGGTCACATCGGAGTTTGTAGGTCCGGTGGTGCATGCCACAAGTGCGAAAAGGAAGGGCATTATGCGAGGGATTGTCGGCACACAGCCCTGATTCAGGATTTGAGGATTTGTTATCACTTCCATCAGGTTGGACATTTGAGGGTCAACTGTCCACAGCTTGCCGCAAGACCGGTGCAGGCTCCAGCACCAACCACTTTGAGGATTACGGGTGAAGGTCAGGGTGGAGCGGAGCCCCCGAGGGCTCAGGGTCGTGCTTTTCAGCTTACAACAGAGGAGGTTAGGGCAGTGCCGGATGCAGCTGCGGGTATGTTTCCTTCTTGATATTTTGTTATCTTGTGATTATTATGGAGTATTGTATATCTGCTAGTCTCGTTGTGTGATTTTTGGTATTGTATTCGTTTGTTCCTTAAGGGTTATGGTATAGTTTAGGTTTTTGGTATTGGGAGTTTCTTTGGTTATCATCCATGGGGATGATTAGTGGGAAATCAGGCTTTTGGTCTGAATGTCGGGTAGCATCTGCAGTCGGAGGAGTGGTTAGCTGAAGGTCAGGCTTCTTTCAAGTCCGAGATGATCAGTGTTGATATGTGATTTTGTGAAGGTTGCTCGTTCTAGTGAGAATCATTTCACATGTAAGGGAATGTGTTGTGTAGGGTTGTTAAGGGAGGTCGGTTATGGTGACCGGTGGTTGATAGTCAGTGCTCTAAGTGGGGAATTGGAAAATTCTCCGGAAGATCGACAAGCATGAGAGGTTGATTAGCTGTCTGGGATTCAGCAGCGGTTCTATCAGCCAAGAGCGTAGGTTAGTATGAGCAAGTGACAGGCAACCGGGGCGGGATACAGACCAAGGGTTTCGTAAAAAGGGCGATTGATTGCGGAAGGCCTAGGATCAGACCGGGATTGAGTATGTAGGATGGAGTTAGAGTTCGGAACCCACAGAGGGATAGAACAGTATGCATGTGAGAGTTTTCCAGGAAGGATAATTCGGGATGATGAATGCTAGTTGAGCAGTCTGGATAGACTGAAGGCCGGTGGGCGTACCAGTCAGGCCAAAGGCTCGGAGGACGGTCCAAACAGGCTGAAGGCCTCGGAGGGCGGTCCAGACATGCTGAAGGTTTTGAGAGTGGTCCAGATTGGCTGAAGGACTGGTAAGGAAGTCCAGTCATGCTGAAGACTCTGCATGCGTTGATAGATCTGTATAAGGAGATGGAATGAGTATGTTGTGATGTGATAGCATCAGAAGGTCTGGCCCCGGGTATTGATCATGATTAGTGGAAGGTAGTGCATGGACTCGAGAGTCCTTGCGAGCAGATTCAGAGCATGTGTGGTGCATGAGATAGCGGTTATGCAATAAGGGAATGGTGTAGCGTTGGGCAAGCATCGTGGCACTTGTTGTAGTGACAAGGCGGCCAAGTAGATTTCCTTGGATAAGGAAAGGGAAAGACATGTAGCTCCGAGAGGGAGTGTAAGTTCACGGAAGTGAAAGCAGTAGCGCGGAGGCATAATTGAGCAGTGTGTTTGTACCGGTGGTATGGAATCACATCCGGGTTGGATGTCTACTGAGGTCTCGGAAGGAGTTCCGAGGGTGTAGAGCCAAAGAGGCTCAGAAGGGATGCAAGGATGGAGCCTTGGATTTCCAGTTTGGTGTGAACAAGAAATTATTCATGTAGTGGTAATTCATCCTGGGAGATGTTTGGAGGTGTCGTCAGTGTGTTGGGTTTTCCCAACCCGAAGATGCTAGAGCCAGTTCAGCATGTGTATGTGATTGCGGAGGAGAACTCATGGGATTTGCTCTGAAGCTGAAGGATGTGTCATCCTGTCAGCATGGAAGGGATAGAGTTGGACTCAGAAAGGGAGCAGGTTAAGTCTCAGCAGTGAATTCGGTGAAGGATATGTCTGGCGAGGAAAATGATAGCAGTGTGGTACCAGGTCGGGATCCCGGTGGTTCAGGGTTATATCTAGCTCGTAAGAGTCAAGTTATTGTTGTGATTGGGAACGAGTGAAGTATCATGGAGTGGTACTCAGTTGATAAGTGTGGTATCTGATAAGTGTGGTTATCATAGGATAATGCTGGTGGCTGGCTTGAGGCGGTGGTGAAGACACCACAGGGTAAGAGTTGGGTTTCGGGTTTCGGTGGTAGTGTTTTGAGGAACCTGGTTGGGTTAATGCCAGGTGGTGCATTAAGAGAGTAGTTTCTGGAGTTGTGTTGTCGCAGGCTTCGAGGGCGAAGCCTAATTTAAGTGGGGGAGAATTGTAACATCTCGAGTTCAGGAGTGCAAGTTTAGGGTTCAAAGTGAAAATGTGGATGGTCAACTCGGCGAGTCCATGGGTAGACTCGGCGAGTAGGGTCGCGATTCTGGTCGCATGCTAAGTGGCCAACTTGGCAAGTCGGTGGCTGGACTCCGCGAGTTGGTGCTGTGTGGAGAAAACCCTAATCCCGGGGGTTGAGCCCTATATAAAGAAAATAATACCCTCTCCCCAGCCTCTTTACTCTCCCTCGAAGTCCAGAAACCCTAATATTCGTTTGTGAGAGAATTAGAGAGCATTTAGATCTTGAAGGAGTGTTTGTTGAAGAGATCTTGAAAGATTAAGAGGCTTGGAGCAAGGGGCTTTTCAAGGTTTTGGCTTATTCTTCTGTTGGAGTCTTCTGTTGAGTGGTGAAGTTCGTGTCGGAGGTTGGAGCAACGTGATCTTATCTTTTTAGTCAGCAATTATGAGGTGAGTTATCCTCACTATATCAACAGGGTCTAAGGCACTAAGGTCGGCCCTTTATCGGATTGTAATCCGGGTATCGTTGTTATGTTATTGCATTGCTATGTTTGCATCCTGGTAGTTAGGGTGGTATATGTTAGAGACCTGGTCAAGGTCAGTATCCTGCTATATAGGATGATGCTATGCTAGTGACCGGTTAGGTCGGTATCCTATTTAGAGTATGTTATGTTATGTGATCTGCTAGATCGGTTTGATTGGATGTGAATTGTTATATGATTGTATGTTATGTGCACATGGTTGTTGGACTGGGGTTGGGTTGAGGCGGGTCCTGCTTTGTGCTGTAGGCCAACATACCCAGGGCGGACCGGTAATCCCAAAGGCCCAGCGAGCGGTCTGGATAGGCTGTAGGCCCCATGAGGGCGGACCAGACGTGCCGAGGCTCGGAGAGTGGACCAGGCCGACTGAAGGCCCGGTGCGGGCAGACCAGTCATACTGTAGACTCGGAGAGTGGACCAGGTGGGTTGAAGGCCCGGTGCGGGCGGACCAACCACACTGCAGACTCGATGGAAATGGCTAGGCTCGGAGAGTGGACCAGGCCGACTGAAGGCCCAGTGCGGGCGGACCAGTCACACTGTAGACTCGGAGAGTGGACTAGGTGGGTTGAAGGCCCGGTGCGGGCTCACCAACCACACTGCAGACTCGATGGATATTTCTAGACTCGGAGGGTGGACCAGGTGGACTGAAGGCCCGGTGCGGCGGACCAGTCACACAGTAGACCCGAAGTGCATGGCTGTTCTGTTCTGTTATGATATGTTGTGTGTATGGTTTATGTGGTTGCTATTTTGGGGGTATCTCACTAAGCTTTCGGGCTTACAGTTGTGGTTTAATGTTTTTCAAGTACTTTAGGAGATCGTGGCAAGGTGAAGGCGTGATCATACCGCTACTCATGTACTTGTTTTATGATATGGTTCTGGGAATACTCTGAATATAAATGTATTGAAAACCTTTTTGTAATAACTTAATGAAATTGGGTTGCTTTTCAAAAATTTAAATTGGCTTGAATTTTTAGAGTGTTACAATAATCTTGTCGATCCATTACCTAAGACAATGTAACTAACCATGTCTGACAGTTAGACATGGTCAAGAGGCATTAGAATTGCAAAAGAATTTTCATGAGTACATATAGTTTAGGTTGTTTTAGATTTAGGAACATAAAGAAGTATAATTCTTTATCTAATTTAGAGATTATTAAGTGGAGATCTGAACATATGATGAAGATTAGTCATTTCATTAGCTTATCACTATGTTCCATTTTTTCTTGGTTAGAACCCACTTCCCGTGTATTAATTTACTCAAACCTCCATAGTCAATCATACTCTTAGAAATAAGTAATTTATTTAAGATTGTCATGAGTATTAGTGGATTGTCTAGAGGTAGTGGACATAACATAGAGGTTGTGTTAATGCTCATGAGTACTTAATGGAGATTGAAGTATTAGAACAACCTGCACATCGTGATTAATTCACGGATGAAGTCACGAGGAATTCTAAGATGATAAAATCTCTTATTATTCACAGTAAGATATATATTAGGGTTTTGCTTTACAAGTCTGTTTTGCATTGGTGTGCTCTAACCCTATTTGTAACTGGTAGTCATAACGAGTATGTCTATGTGTTATATGACGAGTAGAAAAAAATTATGTGGTCAAAGTTTATTTCCTCCTTATACCTTTACAGAAAAGGGTGATATCTATGGACCCCTCAATGATTTGGTGTTGACATCTAATGTGTCTGGCCGAGTCCTGACTGAAATTAATGTGTGCAATTTAGTATTTGGATGTAGTCGTCACTCGTCACAAATATTTATTGGGAAAGATAATCTTAAACGCTCAAATTGACCCTTATTCATGTCTAAGATTCATACAAATATCTAGAATAAAAGAATAGTTAATCACTTATCTAAGCGTTGAATCCCGATTAGATCAGATTTCAACAGTTGCATTTGATGGCTAACTCTCTGTGGATTACTAGAGAAATATTAGACCTCATTGAGTTGATGACTTGTCCAACTGGGAGACTGTTGGAAAAAGTGTCAAATGTTATTAACTACTGGTACTATCTCTAATAATAATAGAGTTCTTTTGGGTTCTATTCATGACCGAATTGAGCAAAAAGACATATAAGAAAAGAACTTTGTTTATTATTATAGTTTAATAAATTAATTGAAATTATTTTTGGAATTAATTAAATAGTTTTAATTAATTAAAGGGTTGAATATTAATCAGTTAAATGTTAAGTAATTGATATGTCCCTGAACACTTAATGATGAGAAGAGATTCGAAAATCAATCCATCCCACATGGGATGAGACACAAAATTCTAATTCACTATATCTCACATGGGATGGGAGATGAAACTAACGTAATGATAAGCTGCTAGGGATTTTCATTCTTCTTACACCATAGCTTGATTTTCGCCATCCTCCTTCCTCCCCTTTCTTAGTGGACAATTTCTAACACTTTTAGGTTTGTGACTTGATCCTCCCTCCTGTTTGTTTTAAGGTTATTCTATTGGAGTTTTGGGTGTGAAACAAAAAAATAATTTATGCTAGTGTCTTATTCATCCAAAAAAAAGTTGGCTGACCAGATCTCAGTTAAAGAGTCCTCAGAAGATCAAGAAAATGAAGAGAATCAAGTGTTCAAAATTTCTTCTATTGTTTTTCATAAGCAGGTTGCTATAATAGAATAAACCTGAATAATTTCGGGTGCATGTACATATAAGGTTTCATATTCCCCACTGTCATATCTAGTGTGTACTGAATGCTAGAAAACCCATCAAAAGTACGTATTGGGTTTAACAACATCCCATCGTAGTTTGTGTTATTATAACTATTACTTTACCTCATTCATAACAGAGCTGTTATGTGTCTTTTCAAATTCATGTGTTTTTATCGGGGGTTATTTTGCCCTTTCATGTACTTTGTCTTCCCTATATAGTTGTGCTTTGTATGTATATTTTCGTTGAATACAGTGAAAATACTCTTCTCTTAAGAGTTTTATGGTATTAGAGCATATCGGCCTCCTCCCTTCCTTCCCTTTTCTCCATAGCCATGTCTACATCCTCCACTGATAACTCTCTTCCTCACTCCCTTGCTCACTTTATACCTATGAAGCTTTGCTCCTCAAACTATTTACTCTGGAAAAACCAAATGATTCCACTTCTAACTTATCAAAATCTCATCTCTTATGTAGATGGTTCATCTACTGCCCCTGTCGCAACCCTCACTGTCAATGAGAAATCCAATGAAAATCCTGCATATGCTGCTTGGATTGCAGCAGATCATCGTACCATTATTACCATAAACACCACTTTTTCTGAAGAAGCTGTCACAGTTATCATCGGTTTGTCAACTGGTTGTTAGATCTGGGTTGCACTGGAAACCGATTATGGCAACTCATCCATTGAACAGGTGTACAATCTTCGCGATCAACTCTGCTTGGTTCAGAAAGATTCAAAAACTGTTGCTGATTATGGTCGTCACTTCAAAACTCTATGCGATCAGTTAGCCGCCATTGGTTATCCGGTTGACATCAACGATCAAATTCAATGGTTTCTCTGAGGTCTCGGACCATCTTTTGAGTCATTCTCCACTTCCATTCGCTCCTCTCGACCTACTCCTTCCTTTTCCGATCTCTTGGCTAGGGCTGAAAGCCATGAATTGTTCATTCGTGCCCTTCATGGAACCTCCACACAACCTGTGGCTTTTTCGGCTCAAACCTATCAGCCCCCATCTTCTTCTCATCAACGGGGTGGTCAATGTCCTCATGCTTCGAGCAACAACATTGGACGAGGTGGACGGGGACTTGGTCGCCGCCCTCCGCACTCTCAACTATGTCGCCAAGATGGCCACTTTGCTAATGTTTGTCCACGGCTAGCATCATTTGCTGCTTAAGCCATTCCCACTGATGACAAATTGGCTAATGCCTTTTTGTCTCGATGTCATGTTTCATCCTCCGGACCCGATTGGTATGTGGATTCAGGAGCCACAGATCACATGACTCCAACCACACAATCTGTTAACAATCCCTCATCCACTACAGGTAACAATTCGGTCGCATTCAGAAATGGAAACACTTTCCCCATCACTCACAAAGGTCATCTTTTTATTTCTGACAACATCAAGTTAAATGACATACTAGTTGTTCCCAATCTCACCAAGAATCTCTTGTCCATTAGCAAATTAACCAAAGATAATCATGTGGATGTCTTATTATCTTACCCTTCTTTCTACATTCAGGATCGCCAAACAAAACTGGTCCTGGCCCAGGGGCGATGTGAGAATGGACTTTATGTTTTAGATGCTGGTTGTCACGTTCTCTTTGCCTCATCTCGAAGACCCAAGGCATCTTTTAAAGTTTGGCATTCCCGTCTTGGACATGCCCATTTTGATGCTATTATTATGTTGCAAAAAGCTGGTCATTTATTTATTTCAGCTCTTTTACCCAAACCAGACACATGTTTGCCTTGTCATCTAGCTAAAAGTCAATGTTTACCGTTTGATCTTAATAATAAACGTGCCTTGAACCCTCTTGATCTTATTCATTGTGACTTATGGGGTCCCTCTCATGTTATGTCGGTTAATAATTACCAGTATTATGTTGTTTTTGTTGATGACCATTCTCGGTTTTGTTGGTTCTACCTGTTGAAATTAAAATCACAATTTTACAATATCTTGGAGGTTTTTATGAAACTTTTCCAAACATAATTCTCTCTTGCAAAATTAAAATCTTTCAAAGTGACGGTGGAACCGAATTTGTTAATCATAAAGTTCGGACTATATTTGAAGAAAATGGAACTGTACATCGGTTATCATGTCCGTACACGCCACAACAAAATGGCAGGGTTGAACGCAAACACTGACACATTGTCGAACCTCGGTTGGCAATGTTATTTAATGCAAAACTTCCTCCTTCCTTTTGGGTGGATGCTTTCTCTTCAGCTATTTACATTATAAATCGCCTACCTACTCAAATACTTGATGGTAAGTCTCCGTTTGAAACCTTATTCATGCAACCACCCAATTATAATATTTTTCGGGCTTTTGGTTGTCGTGTGTTCCCGTATCTACGGGATTATACGTCACATAAACTAGCCCCACGAAGCATACCATGTATCTTTGTTGGTTATAGCCCCATCTACAAAGGATATCATTGCCTTGACCCTCATACTTCGCATGTCTACGTCACGCGCCATGCTAGGTTTGATGAAGAGGTTTTTCCATTCCGTGCCACCAAAGAAAATAAACCTATGACCACCCTTCAATTAAGTACATTTGAAGACAACTCACTCCATCCATCAACCCCCCCCCCCCCCCCCCAACGCTCCCCGTTCAAACCCTCTTCCACCTTCTTCACCCACTCCATCATTCCATCCTTGCCATATTTGTATGGGCTTCCCCTCATCACCCAATCCAACGAACCCCAACCCACCAAATCCTCCTATCTTTGACTCACCTCCATCAACAGAACCTATCTCACCCGATGTCAGTACTGACGCGTCCGTCCCTGAACCCAACCCAACTGATGCCAGTTCTAAAGAATCCGTCCCTGAATCGCCCGCAACTGCTCCAACTCCACCACCAACTACTACCCAAGCTATGGCCACTCGTGCAAAAGCAGGCATATTCAAACCTCGACATCGGGCCGACCTATCTCATGTCACTCATCATGCCTTACATGCTGCTCTCTTTGCTTCGTCAGATCCCAAAGGATACAAAACGGCTCTCAAAAATCCTAAATGGGTTATGGCTATGCATAATGAGCTTAGGGCGTTACATAAAAACAATACATGGACCCTTGTATCTCGTCCACCCAATCATCCCATAGTTGGGTCCAAATGGCTGTTTCGGACCAAGTTTCATTCAGATGGTTCTGTTGAATGTCATAAGGCTCGTCTTGTCGCTCAAGGGTATAGCCAAACACCGGGTATTGATTACTCACACACATTTAGCCCAGTTGTTAAGGCCTCGACTGTTCACATTATACTCTCCTTGGCCATTCTCAACAACTGGAGCTTACATCAACTCGATGTACATAATGCTTTCCTATATAGCTATCTTCATGAGACGATTTATATGGAACAACCCGCAGGCTTCACTAATCCTCAGTTTCCTAATCATGTGTGTAAATTAAATAAGGCTTTGTATGGCCTTAAACAAGCACCACGTGCATGGTTTCATCGGTTGAGTTCATTTTTAATATCTAACGGGTTTTCTTGCAGTCGTGCTGATACGTCCCTTTTTATCTTTAAGAGGGATTCATGCATCATGTATTTATTGGTCTATGTGGACGACTTGATTCTCACCGGAAATCTAGATACGGTGGTTAAATCTTTTATTGACAGGCTAAACCAATAATTTGCCATTAAAGATTTGGGTGCTCTCAACTACTTTCTTGGTCTTGAAGTCACTTACACCAATGATGGTCTGTTCCTCAACCAATCCAAATATGCTTGGGACATTTTGGATCGTGCGAAAATGTTGGATGCAAAACCAGCCCCTACGCCGCTTTCAACGCACATGTCCTTTACAACTACTGGTGAGCCGTACTTAGATCCAACTCACTATCGATCAATCGTGGGAGCATTACAATATTTGACTATTACAAGACCCAATATCTCTTATGCCGTTAACTAAGTCAGTCAGTTCCTTCAGATGCCAACTGTCAACCACTTTCTTGCAGTGAAACGTATTCTTCAGTATATTAAAGGAACTTTGGCTTTTGGTCTCTCATTCCGCAAACCTTCTCAAGTGTCCATTCTTGGTTATTCTGATGCTGACTGGGCAAGATGTCTTGAGACACGACGCTCCACATATGGATATTCTATATTCTTTGGCGGCAATCTTGTTTCATGGAGTGCAAAGAAACAACCTACAGTTTCTCGCTCGAGTTGTGAATCCGAATATCGTGCAATGGCCAATACGACAGCAGAAATCATTTGGATAACTCACCTTCTACAAGAATTACATGCTTTACCCCCTGATCGCCCAACTCTTCTATGTGACAATCGCAGTGTCGTGTTTCTCTCTCAAATCCTATCTCTCACAAAAGGGTAAAGCATATTGAGTTGGATTATCATTTCATCCGTGAACTTGTTTCATCCGGGAAACTTCACACTAGATTCATTCCGTCGAAGCTCCAAGTGGCGGACATCTTCACCAAAAGTCTGCCGAAACCTCAATTTGATTTCTTTCGCCACTTGCTTTGTCTGGGCCCGCCACCGTCTCGCTTGCAGGGGGATATTACTTTACCTCATTCATAACAGACCTGTTATGTGTCTTTTCAAGTTCATGTGTTTTTATCGGGGGTTATTTTGCCTAGCCCTGTCGAAAATACCCGATACCCGAATTACCCGGCCGATTTTTCCGGGTATCGGGTAAATTTTTCCGGGTAATTGGGTTACCCGATTTTTTTTCGGGTCGGGTAAAGGGTACATTTTTTGGGTTTCGGGTATACCCGAATTACCCAAATTATTTTAAATTTTTTTTTTTTTTTTTGTAGAGCTTATACTATATAGCAGGTATTTGATCACGCTTAAACTAACTATCATTATGGTAAAACATAAATATATTTATTATGACAATACGACACTAACAATATTAAAACTAATTTTTATATATCATCACGTTCTTTAAAACTTAATTGTTTTATAGATTATTGTTTTTATTGCAACTAACAAACTCATTATCTTGACCAAACTTCAGAACATGACAAAACTTATGGCTATATTTATCTTAAACATTTTAAACTTTTAAATTAAGATCTTTAGGTATTTGTTTTTTTTAACATCATATTAGATTAGATTAAGTTGTTAAAAAATTACTTGATATCTCATGTATTATTGACTAAAAAATCTCAATGTTCAAAGCTTGAGTAACTTTGTTTATGTCTTGTTTGTTTATATAAACAAGACTAATAAAACACGACGTATTTATTTCATTAAATTTATTTTCAGGTTAAATTAAAAAAAATTATATATTTCGGCTAATACCCTAATTACCCAAACCCGAATTACCGGAATATAGTTTGGGTATGATAACGGGTAATTCTTCTAACATGAAAAACCCGAATTACCCGAAACCCAAAAAAATTACCCGTTCAACACCCCTAATTTTGCCCTTTCATGTACTTTGTCTTCCCTATATATTTGTGCTTTGTATGTATATTTTCGTTGAATACATTGAAAATACTCTTCTCTTAAGAGTTTTAATAACTACGTAGCTAAAGTTATTTTTTGTTTGATTTGTATGTCCTTGCAAAGAGGTTATACTTGAGTTTTGTTAAGTTTACCTAAAGGTCATGCATTTATAAATTTTGGTAGAAGTGTTTAATTTGTTTTTTTCATGTTGCAACTTGTAGACTCTGATCTGATTATCGCCTGTTGAAAAATGTTGATACTGCATTGATGAACATTAGTTGAAAAAGTTGATTTGACATGATTAAATGACCAATGCCATTGTATTTGTATCTAGATCTTAATTATATTCTTTTGAGTAAACTGTATTAATAGTCTTAGTGCTTAGCATTTTGATGTAGTTCACATGTCTGAAAGATCAGAAGTCTTAGGCCAATGACAACGAAACACAAAACAAACAAAGAATTTTTGCAATTTGTTTAATTTATTGCCACTCCTTTTCTTTTTTTTTTTTTTTTTTTTTTTTTTTTTTTTTTTTTTTTTTTTTTAAATGCGGTGATATAATTAAGAATTAGCATGCTTTTAAAAGAACAAATAAACAAATTACTACACATATGTCATTGTAGTATCGTAATATATTCATTGGTATATTTTGTAAATCAAATTATTTGGTTATACAATCATTTTTTTCCAAATTTATATTCTTCAACCAACTACTAGTATAAATAGCTTAGATATTAATATTAGTATATATTATTGTATAAAACACTATTACAGATACTTCCCATATTCTAAACTTGGCAAAAGTTATAAAATTTGACTTCTTGAAAATTCAGATACAACCTACAAATCTTAAGGCCGCCCTACTTAATGCGAAGGTGTCGTAAGAGGATTCACCATTACTTGCGTGATCTGCTTCTTGGGAGTGACAAACATCAAACCGCTTAAAATATGTTTAACATTCTCAACGATTTTTATTATAACGAAAAACAAAAACCGAGAAATCACCACCATCGCTAATATGATCCCCAAATCGACCCACTTTGAGTAGGCCATTTCAACTTGCCATGTGTCTCTTAATATATACCCTCCATCCACCACTTTTTCCACTCCTTCTTCGCTATATACAAACTGTACTCCTTCAAACTCGTTCTTGAACAATCCCTGATAAGCATACTTGTGAAATCCAACATAATACAACGGGTATTTCCAAAAAGGATCAGGTAAATCATTGGGTAAGCGAAAGAACCCGCCACCTAAGACCATAAAGGCCTGGATCCCCGCTCCTACTATGATTCCCATTAAGTAATTTGGAACAATACTCGCGACAATCATCATTAGGCTCTCAACTAGCAGCATACAAGAAAACAGTACGGATGTGTAATATGCAAAGTGATGAATCCCTTCACGAAGTCCTGTTAGGTAGTATGCTAAGGCCCCAGGAATCACCGATACTAGCAACAAGTATGGTGTTAAAGATAGCGTGTTGGCTATAACGAATGTGCTAGTTGAATAATGTCCATTTAATCTTTCACGTTCGAAGACCTTCATGTCCTCTACAAACGAGGGGAATCCACCGATTGCCATGAATGTTAAAAATGTGGCCACAAACATCAGCATCGAACTTCTAGCCTGTAAGTTTTTATCCATACATATATAATTAAAATCAATGGTGCATGATTTAGAATGATTATATGGTTGTATCAGATAAAGGAAGATTGCTTTTTCACCTGAATTGAATTGTAGTTTGAGCCAACATCATAGAAGAGTGTTCCAAGACCTAATGACAATGCTATGTAGATAGCAAGGCGCAACCAGTAGTAGCCAAGATCGCGATGCATGTTCATGAAAGATCTCCTCGTGAGTACGAAACATTGAGTTGAGAAACTAGCATGATTTTTCTTTTTATCAAATGCTCCATCTCCCTGAGAAAATGACAATGAAGTTATTCAACTTAATAGTTGTGTTACCACAAACCTATCAATCCCTATACTAATAAAACACTAGTTCTTTTGCCATGTGTTATCATATTAAACCTCTTAATTAATGTGTTACCACTTCTTAATATATTAGTTCTCCATTTTAAATTTTTTAGACCTATGTGATGTTATTTGTCAATATATTTATTCTCTATTTTAAAATTTAAATTTTATATTATGTTTTCATTAATTCACAAATAAAAAATGTCTAATATATATTAAAAATTAATTTTACATATTTATTTGAATCAATGATTATAATTTCGCATAACTAAAAAAATATCTCTTAAATTAATAATTTATTTAAAATAATTGATTAATAATTTTGAATTTTTACTATAAAAGTTTAATTAATTTTATAACCATGGTTCCTACCGGTTATAAACTAGTCTATAATAATTAAATGTCCACACTTTTTTGAATTTTATTGTTGTTACTTTTAGCCAAACCAAGTTGAAAAATCCGGATTTTAGAATGGTACAACTCTTTTTAGTAGTATTAAATTTTTGTTGTAGCTCACCTTCTTGCATATTTCAGTAACTCCATTGCTAACTTCTTGGTAAGTACTAGATGATTTGTATGAATCTATCAAGGTATTAATCACTTCCTCAGCAGGTTTCCTTCCAGACAAACCTTGTTCGATATCCTATAAATTTCAAAAAAGATCTTCGAATCACATGCACACAATAAAAACCATATACCTAGTTATGACAAATTAGCCGAAAGTGTTCTATAAAGAATATACCTCATCAAAATCCTTGTTTATTGTTCTAAGAAAGTGATCAGAAGGATTTTGGAAACTGGGGCAAGGGAAGCCATTCAAAGCAAAAAACTGCGTCAAAGCAATGATACATAAGATTAGCTCATGATTTTCGAAATTACGTTTGTTCAATGAAAACAGATTAGATAGAACTCAACATGTGCTTACTTCCTGCGCATAGTTAGCGTTCCCGAAATAAACAGTTCTTCCAGAAGAAAGAAGGCAGAGATTATGGAAAAGCCCAAAGACTTCGCTGCAAGGCTGGTGAATGGATGCGATAATTGTCCTTTCTTCATGTTGATCAAGTTTTGCGATTCGGCTCATCACATAATATGAAGCCGCACTATCAAGACCACTTGTTGGTTCATCAAGGAAGAGTAGCTTAGGGCGAGTTAGGATTTCAATACAGATGCTAACTCGTCTCTTTTGGCCTCCACTCAGGCCTTTAGCTCCCCACCCTCCGATTCTTGTGTCCATGGAATCTTGAAGGCCCATCTCTCTTATCGTGATTTCAGCTCTCTCTTTCTTCTCGGCTTTTGACATGCAATCTGGTAGTTGGAGCTGCGCGGAATAGTAGACACTTTCTCGGACAGTAAGTGTTTGGATAAGTGATTCGTCTTGCGTCACATACGCCTGCATCATATTTGCATATAATTAATTAATCCCATTTTATCATTTCAAAATTGATGAAAGTAGATTATAAAAAGATAGATGTTTAATTATTGGGGCTTACAGATGTTCCATATGCTAATGTTTTTTTGAATCCATTAACTAAAATGTCACCATTATGTCTAGTCTTTGAGTCTAGTCTCCCTGCATGCAATATATTAATTGAACACTTATTTCTCAAAATAGGATCTATTACTTATTAATCATAAATTCATAATGTCTTTAGTTCGTTGCGGAAGAGATTAAAAGTTTGCATTTTGTTGCTATACGTGAGATCCGTGGAGAGAACTATATATGTTTTTAATAGAGTTCTGGTTTTCTTGAATTCGTATATATATATTTATGCACACCTGCTAAGGCATCAAGTAGGGTGGATTTGCCGCAGCCCGAAGGACCCATGATAGCTAGGATCTCCCCAGGCCTGGCATACCCTGTAACACCTTGAAGTATCGACCGGTGCCCAC
The DNA here is from genome assembly GCF_002870075.4 of Lactuca sativa. NCBI lineage: Eukaryota > Viridiplantae > Streptophyta > Magnoliopsida > Asterales > Asteraceae > Lactuca > Lactuca sativa. Next base: position 147,593,333 of record NC_056629.2, read on the forward strand.
CAGTTGTTCCATCAGGCACTGTAACCCACAAGTCGTTCCATGTCAAAGAGAGACCATTGGTGTTACATTTGGTTTCACCGTTACTGCAAGTGGTAGGTCTAACTCCTTCAGGGCATTGTAGTATCGGTGCAAGGAATGTGATCTCCACCTCCTGGGGACTCTGTGTTTCTAAGTAAGAATTTTCCATGAGAGAGAGAGAGAGAGAGAGAGAGAGAGAGAGAGAGAGAGAGAGAGAGAGAGAGAGAGAGAGAGAGAGAGAGAGAGAGAGAGAGAGAGAGAGAGAGAGAGAGAGAGAGAGAGAGAGAGAGAGAGAGAGAGAGAGAGAGAGAGAGAGAGAGAGAGAGAGAGAGAGAGAGAGAGAGAGAGAGAGAGAGAGAGATTTTGCTTGTTAAAAACGAAGTATTTCTTGAGTATATATAAAAGGTTAAGGTAACCACGTGTCATGATTGCCGCCATACATATATATACCAAAATGCATGTGAAGTATTGACCACACAAGAGCTTTAGTTGAATGAATTATTTCGTTATATCGATAACGATATCGTTCTAACAATATTCGTCGTGATGTTACGATGTTAAGATACTAGAAAAATATCCCAATTTGATGAAATGTATATAATAAAATTTGTGTTCTAAAAGGCGCGTCATGGCGCGCGCCAAGACGTGAGGCGTGGCTTCAATTCGCCGTTACGAAAAGTCTCTTAACGTTGTTGTTAGGCATGACGTGTTACAAACTGTGATATGCCCCCTCCAGGATTGTTGTTCCTCTCACCAGCCTGACCCGAAAGGGTGTGGTTTTCAGTTGGGGCCCGGAGCAGCAGGCCTCATTCAAGACACTTCGTCAGATATTATGCGATGCCCCAGTGTTAGCTCTCTCGGAAGGGATGGAGGATTTTGTGGTGTATTGTGACGCATCGATATCGGGGTTGGGTGCAGTACTTATGCAGAGGGGGCATGTGATAGCGTATGCATCGAGGCAGCTGAAGACTCATGAGACGAGATATCCCACCCACGATCTAGAGTTGGGGGCAGTGGTGTTTGCCCTCAAGATATGGTGTCACTATTTGTATGGGGTTCGGTGTATCATATACACAGACCACAAGAGCCTGAAGTATTTGATGGATCGGCCCAATCTGAATATGCGTCAGAGGAGATGGTTGAACGTGGTAAAGGATTACGATTGTGAGATCATGTACCACTCGGGCAAAGCTAATGTTGTAGCTGATGCACTGAGCCGAAGGGCGGAGAGTGCCCTGATTCGAGGCACTTGTATGAGATTGACAGTGATTGACTCCGGTGTTGGACACCATTCGGGAGGCCCAGGCTGAGGCCGTGAGACCGGAGAACCGCAAGAGGGAGCGGGTGATTGGACAGGTACCTGGGTTTGTTACTGATAGTCGAGGGCTGATGACCTTTCAAGGTCGGATTTAGGTGTCGTATGCAGGCGGGGCACGTACCATTCTGATGGAGGAGGCGCATAGATCGAGATTCTCGATCCATCCTGGGGCCACAAAGATGTATTTGGACCTGAAGAAAGATTATTGGTGGCCCTGTATGAAGAGGGATGCCGCGCGGTTTATCGAGAGGTGCTTAACCTGTCGCAAGGTTAAGGCCGAGCACCAGCGTCCGCATGGGAAGTTGCAGCCGCTTGAGGTTCCCCAGTGGAAGTGGGAACAAATTTCCATGGACTTCATCACCAAATTGCTAAGGACCGCGAGGGGTGTTGATGCAATTTCGGTGATCGTCGACCGGCTGACGAAGAGCGCGCATTTTCTTGCTATCAGTGAGAGCTCTTCTGCCGAGAGGTTGGCAGATTTGTATGTGAGGGTGGTGATATCGTGTCATGGGGTACCGATCTCGATCGTGTCAGATCGAGATGTATGTTTCACTTCCAGGTTCTGGAAGAAGTTCCACGAGGAGTTGGGTACAAGGTTACATTTCAGTACCGCCTACCACCCCCAGTCGGACGGACAAAGTGAACGGACGATTCAGAAGCTCGAAGACATGCTCCGAGCATGTGTGTTGGACTTCGGAGGAAGTTGGGATACGTATCTGCCGTTGGCTGAGTTTTCGTACAACAACAACCACCATTCTAGTATTGGTATGCCTCCCTTCGAGTTGTTGTATGGGAGGAGGTGTCAGACACCCATTTGCTGGGGAGAGGTAGGGCAGCGTGTGATGGGTAGCACTGAGATAGTACTTCAAACTGCAGAGCAGATACAACAGGTTAGATAGAGGTTACAGACGGCTCAGAGTTGTCAGAAGAGTTATGCAGATTGGAGACGATCCTAGCTAGAGTTCCAAGTTGGGGACTTTGTACTCCTGAAAGTATCTCCTTGGAAAGGAGTGATCCGATTCATGAAGAGGGGCAAGCTGGGCCCCCGGTACATCGGTCCATTCAGGGTGACCGCAAGGTGGGCAAGGTAGCATATCGGTTAGAGCTACCTGCGGAGTTGAGCAGAATTCATGATACCTTCCACGTGTCGCAGTTGAGGAAATATATTGCCAACGAGTCAACGGTGGTACCTTTGGAGGATATTCAGGTGGATGCGAGTCCGAATTATGCGGAGAGGCCAATCGCGATCCGGGATCGGAAGATCAAGGTTTTGAGGAACAAGGAGGTCTCACTGGTGCAAGTCCAGTGACAACATCGGAAAGGGTCCGAGCTAACCTGGGAGCCGGAGTTGGAGATGCGGGAGCAACATCCAGAATTGTTTGTCGAGCAGGACTTCGAGGGCGAAGTCTGATTTTAGTTGGGGAGAATTGTAACATCCGGATTCCCAGGTATCTCATTTTATGTATTTATATTGAATTTTAGAGAGGGACTCGGCGAGTAGACGCTGAGACTTGCCGAGTGGGATCGCGCATGTTCTGGTCTGGTTTAATGAAAGACTCGGCGATTCCACGCTATTTAATGAAACGCTAATTTCTCGGGTTTGGGACCTATTTAAGGACCCTTATAGCCACCATCTGCGGCTACCAGACCCTTGAGAGAAACCCTAATAGTGCTTGAGCGTTTGTGAGAGAGAAGAAGCCATTATTTGACCTTTGTGGGTTAGTTTTGCAAAAAGAAGTTGATTCCAACTTAGAGGAGACCAAGGAGGTTGCATATTTGTGGATTTCAAGCAGAGGGCATCATCTTTGAGGTAGCATATCGATCCTCTTTCTGTTTTGTTAAAGAATCCATGGATCTACGGTTTTCTATACCCTTTATTGGGATGATTTGTTGGAAATATGGTCCCTTATCATGTTTAGGCTTCAGATCTAGACCCATAGTGGTCCATAGGACCTTATCCATCTTGTTTTATGGTGAGTTATGAAAGGATTATACTTAGGATGTTGGATTTAGGGCTAAATCTTCAAGAAGAGTCATTTGGACATTGCATGAGTATCAAGTTCGAACCTTTATGTGTTTATTGAGCTTGGGAAGGTCAGATCTATGGATTAGAGGAACAAATCTGACCTCAGAAGGTCATTTGAGTGTGAGCATGGAATGAACTCGCCGAGTCCATGAGCGGACTTGACGAGTCGAGTCGGGGTTGACCCACGATTCGTGTCAGGTGTAGCTCGTCGAGTGGAAGAATGACCCGACAAGCCAAGAGAGTCTGAAAGGATTCAGAGGACCCGTATGGACTCGCCAAGTCGCTGTTGTGCACTCGATGAGTCGGGTCAAAGTTTGACCGTTGACTTTAGGGTTCTGCTCAAGACTAATTCAGGAGAGTTCAGGGTAGGGTAGAATGGCCTTCTACCCAGTCGGTAGAGATGAGATCATGAGAGAATTCTGATTGGGGTGTTATTTGAATAATAGGAGGAGGCTAAGTCAGGACGCTGAGCACGAGAGTTTATCCGACTTCGTTGAGGTGAGTCTTCTCACTATACTGTACCTGGAAGGGTACCTATGGGTGACTGAAAGGTCTTATATGCTATGAGAAGTATGAGTTGTATGTTGTTATGTGATATGTATATGTTATGTATGTTATGGACCGGAAGGTCAAGAGGTTACGGATCGGAAGGTCGATACGGGTAGGACCGGAAGGTCTACCGGAATTTGGGACGGAAGTCCCTGAGACACATGGATCGGAAGATCCTACAAAGTTATGGCTTGGAAAGGCGTATGTGTGGTATGTGGTATTTTGGGGAACTCACTAAGCATTTATGCTTACAGCTGTTGTATTATGTGTGTCAGGTACTAGCGAGGATCGCGGGAAGGCGCCGGCATGATCCGTACACACTTATAGAGTTTTTTTGTCATTTAGATTATGGGGACATGTTTTGTTATGCTATAGCGATACATTATGTTTTATGATTATTGTTTGAATGAAAGTATGATTTAAAAATGAAAAAAAAATGTTTTGAAAAGTTGCGTTGTTACACAGCAGTTAGAAGATGATATATGTGAAATCTATTTTATGTGTTGATGTTTGTTATAAGTTAGAAACTTGTCTGATTTTTTATGAAAAAAGGTTGTAATGAAGGAAGATCGGTTTCAATGCAAGATATGGGCGATTTGAAGCAAAGAACCTTCAATAAGAATAATAGAGGTAATTTGATTATATGCTTCTTCATGTTTAAATTTATGAATGAGACGACTTCATATAATGTCAAGTTTTTTTTCTTTGGTTAGCATAAATACTTTTTGATGAATTATGTTTTTTTAATCTTTTTTTTTTTGCAGTGTAATGTGAAAGAAAGCTCTATGAAGCTTGCTTATGTAGAGCATGAATCTGAGGAAACACCGAAACAATAATCAAAGTTGCCTGTGGGTCAAATCATACATATGGTTTAATTTTATAAGAGTTGTTGATTCTTTACACCTTCTCTTATGCGTTTTTTTACAAGTTTTCTGACTCTAATATGGTTGAGTGTTCAGATCAAGTTTCTTCATAAAAAAGGTGAAACTTGAAAGATTAAGACCCCATGAAAGATGACATAAAAAGTTGAAATGCTAAAAGAGAGACAAATATTGGCCATTTGGAAACTAAACAAACCTCGGAAAGGAATCACGAATTCCAATTCTGCGAGATTCTTTTAGAATCCTTGAACCAAACACGGCCTTTGTGAGTTTTCTATTCTTAAAATTTCACTCTTAATAAAAAATTTTGTTTTATTTATTTCAACATATATGCGGAGGCTATTTTTGTCTTTTAACAAAAAAGGATGAATTCGACTTATACAACACTGGAATGCTTTGTGAAACTTATTTTTTGAAAAGTAGGTTTTAATTAGTATGGAACTGTTTTTGAGAAACTTATTTTTTGAAAATGCGAATAAGATTGAAGCGGTTCTAGAATGTTTTGAAACACAAGGGTATTTTGGTCCAAAATAAAAGGTTATAATCTTTTTTTGAAAATTTGTTTTCTTCAATAAATGAGTAACATGGGCATTTTTTTTTCAAATTTGAACTCTTACACTAATGATGATGTGTGTGTACGCTTAGTTCATGTATGCTTAATCGTTTACCAAAATTTGATTTTAAGTATGATCACTTATGTTGCTGATGTGCGTTTGAGTATGTGTGTGTTTACCTTTTTTTTTATTTTTATTTGGTACTGAGATTGGATCTTGATTCAGAATTGAATTGTCATACAACTAGGGCTAGGGATTGTTGTATTTTTATGAAGGTTATTTTGATCCCCATTTATATATACCACATGTTTTTATTTATTTATATATTTTTACTAATTTTATTTTTATTTTGGCTCAAGGATTCAATCGCAGCGGGAGAGACGTTGTCGGTACAGAATTACCAAAATACAACAAATAGAAGACTTAAACTGAATACATTAATACCATTCAACATATGTCCTTATGAGGTTTTTATTAAATGGTATTTTAGTTTTTGGTGGGATATACAGATTGAGAGTTTCCCAACGAAGACTGCTTATGAGGTTTTTACTAAAGGGTATTCTATTATTTGTTGGGAAACCAACGATTGAAAAGCAAAACGAGTTTTATTTACTATCTTTGTTGATGGTAATTATTCTACAGGAAGCTACATTGTTGAAATCCAGTGCCTGGAGGCTGATTGCAGACATTATTCTAATCAAAGGATGTACGACTATTTTTGCCTTATCTTATGCATGTAGACCCTCTCTTCTTTTGACTATCTTTCGGTTCCAGAAGCGAACGTATGTTGTTTCATCCATGCATTTGTAGTGAACGTGAATATAATTTAAGTTCATAGTGTTTACTATCAAAATAAACGACTCTTGTACACAAAAGAAAACCATTCTCTACTTAACACACCCCCATTTTTAAAGTGAAGTGAACCAAATACAAAACAAAAATTCATCAACGTTTAGGTAAACTTCATCCAACCTACCGCCAACGGTGCATCTAATTCCTACTAGTTAAAATCAATGATCATAATCATAAAAATTCTCATAAATAAACAAAATTCAATCTATTTATTTTGAATTTGACAAAACATCATGATATTCATGCTATTTTTTTGGTGATCTTATGTATTTATTTGTACATGGCAACGATGATCTTGTTTGAAGTCCTAAGTCAAGTAGGGAACAAGGAAAACAAATTAAGTAGGACTCAAGCAAACAGGTATGATCATAAACAAGGAAAAAAAATTCCTTGTCTAATTCTACAAGTTTGGTTGTCTAGGCTTATATATATGTATTGATAAGGAGTTATGTATCTATAATGTGAACAAATTGATTTTTGAGTTAAGTTTCTCAATAAATTGGAGAGTTATTCCATCTGTTTTGTGTTTTGTGATTTCAATTGGTATTAGAACTACATAAACCTTGTGAGGGAACAAGGCATCATTAGGAGAAGAGTAAGACCTCCTGATTTGAGGTGTTCGAACAAAGGATTTGTCGATAAAAGGTTTATGTTGACAATTGATTTTTCTGTGTTGATCTCACCTACGATTGGATTGATACAAATACGATAGAAAAAGTACCAGTCGATATTATTGTATCCCTTGTCGAAAAAGTTTTTGATGCAGTTCACGTGTTGACGAAAAAATATTTTCTCAATTTGTATCATCGTTTTCTCTCAATTTGAATAGATCACACCATAATTCATGTAATCAAATTTATCGTTTCCGTGTGGATTTCCCTTGATGATCAAACATTATTTGATCATCGTTTTTTTTGGTCGATAGAATAGTGTTCACGATTATTTTGATTTGAAAAGTATTTGGCACTTGAACTCATTTAGTTTGAAATTAAATAACAATTGATCCTGTTTTTATGCTTTGAGACTTGAAAGAACAGTACTTTCAATCTCTCTCATATCGAATTTTCTTTGATTTGAGTAATCATCATGTCGGCCGAGTCCTCGAATCAAATGTCATTAAAGGACATCGGAGCAACCTCTGTTCACTGCTCGATGTTGACAGCTACAAACTATACAGTTTGGGCTATGAGGATGAAGGTAGTGCTAAGTATTTGCAAAGCTTGGGTAGTAATCGACCCGGGAACCACCATAAACATAGAGAAAAATGATTTGACCATGTGGTTATTGTACGATTCGATTCTGAAAAGCATAATTATTCAAAGAGGCAATCAAGTCACAACCAAGAAACATTGAAATGCAATCAAGGCAAGGCACGTAGGAGCAACATGTGTTTAGGAGCCTGCTTGTAAACTCTCATGTCCAATTTTGATAAGCTCAAGATTATGGAGACTGAGCCAATAGATGATTATGTTGGAAAGTTTTTTGCAATAGCATCATAAACAACAACACTATGAGAAACGATAAAAGAATCCAAGCTCGTAAAGAAATTTCTTAAAACCTTATCAAGATCTTAGTTAATACATATTGTTGTATCACTTGAACAGGTACTAGATCTCAATTCCATGGGATTTGAAGATGTAGTAGGAAGACTAAAAGCCTATGAAGAACGAGTGAACGATGATGATTCTGGAGATAACAATCAACCAAAATTGTTGTTCACTAAAAAGTACCAACAAAATCGGAAGAATCAAGATAACAATAAGGGATGATGGAAGGTTTCAAATGGCAAATGAAAAGGAAATTAAAACGGAAGGTTGTCTAATGTCAAAAATTAAAATTCATTTAATGATATGGTGTGAAAAGATAAACAAAAGAAAGATCATTCTAAAAGTATTTATTGTAGATTTTACAGACTGGGTCAATTTTGTAACACCCGAAAATTTAAGGGGAAACATTAGGTATAAATAAAGTTTTGAGGATTGCACACGGCGTGTTGGAAGAACCAAAACGGCGTTTCCAGATAAGAAGAGGTGCATGTTTCATTTTGGGCAACACGGCATGTTACCTTTTGGAAAGCGGCCTGTTGATGGCTAAAATAAAACACTATTCTTTTTGGTTCTTCTCCCTATTTAAAGGAATGTGGTGGCTAAGGTTTGTTAAACCTCGTCCCCCATCAACCTCTCAAGCCCTATAAGAACCCTAATCACCCTTTCCTTCCATTTTGAAGCCAGTTTGGTGTTTTTGAAGCTAAAAAAGGAAGAAGGTGGAAGAACGAAGCAAAGATCCAACAAGCAAGCCCCCATTCTTCTGTTTGGCACTCTTCTAGACCTTTGTAAGTGTCCTAGGCTTGATTTTTATCATTTAAAGTTGTTAGATCAAGGGTTTCTTTCCTTTTACTTCTTTTTCTTGAATGTTGGAACTGTTAGATCTCATAAAGTTTACAACTTTATGAATCTCTAGGTCAAGGTGACCTAGTAGTGTCTTAGATCTAGTCTATAATCAAGTTTTGATGACATGCATAGAGATTAGGTCATAAATCCACATTTTGACCTAATATGGGTTCAAGACATGCATTAGGCATGTATGTCTAAAAAGCACCAACCTGTGGGATGGTTTAGGTGTTAGAATCACTTCTGCAAAGGATGCTCTTCATACTTTAAGGATTAAGTGTGTATTGGTCAAGCCCTTGCATTATACAACTTTATGGTTTGGGTTTTGGACCTTTTTGATAGTCCCCAATGGATAAAGTTGGAAAGTTTATCCTTGTTAATCACATCATAGTCTAGATTTGAGCTTTGGAACTCTTGGAGTCGAAGAGGTAGATGAATGTATTAAGTTGTTGGAACTCAGACGAACACTGTGTGTTTGGTAGTCAACATGGCGTGTTGGTTGAGATTTTCTCAATTGTTTGGAGGTTAGTGGAAAACGACGTGGCAAAGGGGAACACAACGTGTCAGGTCAACATGGATTGTTTACCTTGAACGTTGACTTTGACTATGTTGGACCTTGAGGGTATTTTGGTTATTTTGGGATTTGATGGAATTGTTCACTTGGTGGAAACAGGTATCAGTCCCCAGAGCCGAGATTCAGATTCGATCCTCATCAGTTCTGTTCAGCCAACGATGTGAGTTTTCCTCACTGTACTTACGGGTCGAAAGGACCAAGGTCAGCCCATGGGTTTGATATCTTGATATTTACTGATATGCTGAGTATAGAATAGATATGCATGATTATGTTATTTATTAATATGCTAGTCTGGTAAATCTGTAGGACTACATATGATTTCGTCTGCATGATTATCTATATATGTTGTTATTTGTAGACATATTGTGTTGGGTTGAGGTTGTACTGCTTCGTGCTGTAGCCAACAAAGCCTAGAGCATTCTAGATACGAGTTGAGGACCGGGTGGTATGCCAGATTTATATTGAGGGCTCATATGCATTCCGGATACGAGCCGAGGACCGAGTGTTATGCCAGACTCGTACTAAGGGCTTAAGGGTATTGGAGCATTTCAGATATGAGTCGAGGACTGGGTAGGGCATGCCAGACTCATACTGAGGGCTCAGTAGCATTCCAGATATGAGCTCTGGACCGGTTTAGTATCCTAGACTCGTACTGAGGGCTAAACATTATATTCCAGTCAGAAGATTAATTGGACTTAAGAGCAAGCCTGACATTAGTTGTGGGCCCCGAGGGCAAGCCAGACTTAAGTTGTGGGCTCGAGAGCAATCCAGATATGAGTTGTTGGCCTGATAGGTGAGCCATACTCATATTGGGGACTTAGGGGTAATCCAATATTTTAGTTATGGACCTAGTACATGTTATTGTTTGAATATATTATTTTTTTCGTGTGTTGGTATTTTGGGAGAACTCACTAAGCTTCATGCTTAAAGTTCAAGTTTATTATTTTAGGTGCTTCAGATGATTGTGGCGAGGCGAAGGTGTGACCGTACACATCCTTGGTTTTTCAACTGAATGGATCTTGGGAGACTCTCATTTTAAATCATGTTTTGGAAACAATTATTTTGTAAAAACTTTTATTAGTAAATGGGTTGTTTTGAAAAGTTTTAACACTTGTTAAATTTTGGGATGTTACAACTGTTCATCTCAAAATCTTGAACGAATTTAAAAGTTACAAAAGGAAAATCTTATCGAGAACGGAGATAATGATGCAACAATATTCCTTCATAAAACTATGTTCATTGTTGGGTTGAAGATTCGTTCAAGGATTGCGTCATTGGGCTCGGCTGTTAGACCATTTATTTTGTACTCCGGTTTGGGCCTGTCCAACCGAGAGCCTGTTAGGTTAATTATATAAGTATATGCTTGCATGCATATTAGGTTAACGATCAAGATAACGCTTTAGAGAATAATGATAGCTTTGCAGATTTCTTTATCGTTCTTGTAAACCTTTTAACCCTCTACAGTTGATGTTCTTGATCGAGCTCTTCTGAGGGTTTATTTTTAATCATTCTACTCGTTTGATTCATTCTTGACTTGTTCTTTATTTTCGTGTTCTTGCTGTTTAATATTTATTTACCTGTTTAAGATCTAATCGATCTTCAAGATTAAGTTTTAATATCATCAATTGGTATAAGAGCAGGAGGCTGTGTAATCGATACACATCTTTTCTGTGAAAAGGTTTCAATTAGGGTTTTTCCGCAATTACTGATATTTATTGAGCCGTCATCTCATTATTGACGTATCTTGATATTTATTGTTTTGCCCTAATCTGATTTATTACAAGTCTGATCTTTGAACAATTTTTTCGATCATAATGGACGAGTCACAATCAAATCCCATCAATATTTCCAACAGCATCGGTTCAACCACGAAGATTCCAATCCTATATACCCATGATTATGAAGTCTGGGCGCATCACTTCGAAGACTACGTTATAGGATCTGAGGATAATGGATACCTCATATGGGAAGCAATCATTAATGGACCTTTTTCTCATTCTGCGACGTCAAGGATTATTAAAACTCAAAAGGAGTATAATGATCTGCTGAAGGATGTCAAAGATATTGCGCAAGATGAAAAGGATAAATTCCATTGTAATATCAAGGCGTTAAGATTCATAAGATTCGCCCTTCAGTCCGACACCTTCAGATTGGTCAGCTCATGCACGACGGCAAAGGAAGTTTGGGATAGACTTCGCGAACTGTACTCTACAGACGAGGATCTTGAACATTCTATCCAAACCTTGCTCTTATCTGAGTTTGGAGAATTCAGGCAAGGAACCGAAGAAACTGTGACCCAGACGTTCGATCGCTTCAATCATCTTCTCAGCAGGATGATTAAACATGACATCGAAAGGAAGCTTATTGAGCAGAAGGTTACGTTCTTAAATGGTCTAAGGTCAGAATGGAGAGTAGTGGTGTCAACAGTTAAAGCCCATGAGCAGTTTAAATCATACTCTTTGGCAAAACTGGTGGGTATTCTAAAGTCCCAGGAGAAGATTGTGCTGCAGGAAAAGAACGTTGTTTCAAGCCTAGGTTCACTGGCCCTCCTGTCAAAAAGTAAAGCTGTGGTGAAGGATGAAGACCTCAACTTGGAGGAGTATGACCTCACGTCTGAGGATTATGCTATGATGGTTTCTAACCCCAAGAGGTTCATTAAGAAGAGATTCCCCAGCAACAAAAACCGAAACTGGCAGGGGATTTATAGTTCAGAAAAGGTTAACAATGAACCGAAGGTTGAAGAGCCCAAGAAGGAACCGAAGGCAGATGGTGATTCTGGAGTAATCTGTTACTACTGTGGTGGGAAAAACCACTATGCTAAAGATTGTGTCCTCAAAAAGATGGCTGAAAAAGATGAGGAAAAGGATGAGGAAGCTGTGCTGCCGAAAAGGCTTGATGAGACGAGAAAGAAGAAATCTACCGCTAACCCTTCCATGAATGCTCTAATTGTGCAGGGTTCGGTTGCTGATGACGAGTTCGGTAGCGTGGAAGTTTGGTCAACCGACTCCGAAGACGATGAAGTGAGGAAGCCTTCGCATGGAAAGGCTTGTGTGGCTAAAGAGGAGAGCAGTGGAGGCAGGTGCTTCATGGTGTCCGATGTATCTCAGATGAGGGGATACAACACTGATGGTGGAAGCAATGAACCGAAGGAGCAGCAGGATATGTGCTTTACGGCCAAACCGCTCAGCGTGCAGTTCAATGAACTCGATGAACTGATCAAAAAGGTACAATCGGTTTTCGTTTCATTTAAAGTACCACAATCCTCATATGAGAAAGAACTAAAAAATGTTAATACAAGAATTTCTCATCTAGATAGTAGTTTAACTCAAACTCGAGTCACCAATTCTAACCTAACTGATCAATTAAGCAGGGTGTCTTCGAAGAGTGAGGAGCGCGCATGTGGATCGAGTTGAAGGAGTCTGAATTAGTTAAAATAAAAGACGAAAATATTTATTTACAAAGAGACAATTTAAAGTTGTTAAAACAGCGGAATGTTTTTTGTTTAATTGCAAAACGTCTTTATTCTAATATTACTCAGCTTCACTTGAACTGTGAAATTGGCCAAAAGATCCATCGCATGATTTTGCCCTTCCTTGAGTTTAAGGAGGATGAAATCGATGCTGAAGCTTATAATTGTGAGAGTGTGATATCATCTGATGACGTCAATCCGACCTATATGTATGGACTGGACAAAATTGAATCTTTCATTAAATCCAAGGACCACAAGGACATGCTCAAAAACCTTTTGGATGAAAATGATAGACTTAAACTGAGAACCGAAACCATACAAAAATTTGACTCTTTAAACGCCAAATTGAGCTCAGAAAACGAAATTGATGTTGAGAATGCATCTGAGCTTAATGAGGACGACAACATGAGTGAAATTTCTGTAGAGGACACGGTTGACTGCTCAGAATTTGTAAAAAACGAGCCTGAAAACCACAAGAATCTAATTTCTTAAAATTCAATGGAGTTTGCTCGATTGTCCGAACAAAAGTCCCCGATCTTAGCAGAGAAAGCGGTTGTATATCAAAAGGTCAGGACCACTCCAAATCAAGTGTACAAGGTCACTGGAGTAACTGAACATCAGACCGCTGAACTCACAGCTATTGTAAACGAAGACAATGCTGATGGCTGCGATGAGTACTTCTGGTCAGCTCCAATAGATAATGCAAACGAAATGGTAGGCTTATCAGAAAGAACCTCATGGATGAGTAAAGGTAGATACATACCAGAACCCTTGAATAAGCCAGATAATTTCGATGAGCCAAGTACTAGTGGTACGAAAGACATTCCTCAAGAGAATGGAAGTTCGGCAAAAGAAGACATTCCCTCTAGTTCCTCAGTTCAATGTGAAACTCCTACAGTTCAAAGTGAACCAGCCAAGGAGAAACCGAAAATAAAAGCCAATATTCATCATCAACCGAAGCAGATGAGGAATAAGAAACGTGAAAGGAACCAGAGATACAGGAAAAATCTCTCTGAAAGGAAACAATTCTGGCAATCCCAAAATGCATATTTCTCACATCAAGACAAGAATCTGAAGTTTGAGAACAATCCTGTCAAAAAGCATGAGAGCCACAACAACCGAAAGCCAAGGTTCGGTTCATAAGAGAACAACAACCGAAAGCCAAGGTTCGGTTCAGAAGAGAACAACAACCGAAAGCCAAGGTTCGGCTCAGAAGAGAATACCAACCGAAAGCAAAGGCTCGGTTCTGAGAATGACTCCAACCGAAAGCAAAGATTCGTTTCTGAAGTCAAAAGAGATCAAAACTCTAAGGTCAGTTCCATCAATGATCAAAAGCAAAAGGGTAACCTAGAGTCTCCAGCCAAGAAGTCATCTCAATCTAAGCCCACTCCTTCTCATTCATCTAATTCTTCTAATTCTTCCAATTCATCTCCATCTTGCTCTAAAGCTCATTCTGTTCGCTCTCAAAAATCTCATTCGTCAGCTGAACAAAAAGGCAAACAGAAAGTTAATGCATCCAAACCAGAGTCTAAACCGAACGCACCTGATCCTAATAAAATCAAAGTCTTTACCATTAAAAAGAAAGATGAAACAACACTTATAAAACGAACATATCTTGTTGACATCTCTCTTACTATTCCTGTTCCTGTGAAAGGCTCACGAGGACCCAAGAAACTTTGGGTTCCTAAATCTGCTTAATTTTTGCAGGTTATAAGTGACGAGCAGTTTGACGAAGAATGGTACATCGATAGTGGCTGCTCGCATCACATGATAGGGAGGAAAGAAGAGCTCAGGGAATACAGATCTCTTTCAAATGGTGGCAACGTCAAGTTTGGAAACAACTCTTTCGGCACCATAAATGGGATACGGAATGATAACTAATGGTGATTTTACTATAAGGAAGGTGGCTTATGTGGAAGGACTCCAACACAACCTCATCAGTGTATCTCAGCTTGTTGGAGGTACAGGTCTCAAAGTCTCATTCGACGATGAAGGTTCTGAAATTATTGAGAAGAAGACGAAGAAAGTAATTCTCAAATCGGAGCGTAAGGGTGAAATGTTTCCTCTAAACCTTAAACCCATCAAAGGAAACCCAGCCATATGCTTGTTATCAAAGGCTCAATCTGACGAAAGCTGGTTGTAGCACCGAAGACTCTCTCATCTTAACTTTAAAGATATCAACAGACTTGTCACTGGAGGTCATGTTCGAGGCCTTCCATTGCTCAAGTTCGACAGAGATCATTTGTGTGTTGCATGCGAAATGGGGAAGCAGAGTCGTCAAAGTCATACATCTATAATTAACACAAAAGTTGTTGAACCACTCGAATTACTTCACATTGATTTGTGTGGTCCATCATCTATCGAAAGCATCGGTGGTAGCAAGTATATTCTTGTTATTGTTGATGACTTTTCACGATTTACATGGGTGTTCTTTCTAAAGCTCAAATCTGAAGCGACTCATAAGATGAAAGTGTTCATCAAGCAGATTGAAGTACAGCTCAAGAAGGTCGTTTGCAACATCAGAAGCGACTATGGTCTGGAATTCAAGAACAAGGAATTTGAAGAATTTCTAGCAGAAAAGGGAATAAGTCACAACTTCTCAGCTCCCTACACACCTCAACAGAACGGAATTGTCGAAAGACGAAACAGATCTTTGTGTGAAGCTGCCCAAACCATGCTAAGTTTCGCTTCCTTACCTCTTTACTTTTGGGCTGATGCAATCTCTGCTGCTTGTTTTACACAGAACAGGTCTTATCTCAACAAACGATTCACGCTCACACCATACGAGATTCTCAACAACAGAAAGCCCAACGTGAAATTTTTCCATGTGTTCGGCTCACGGTGTTTCATCTTTAACTCTAAAGAACACCGCAACAAGTTCGATGTCAAAGCCGACGAGGGAATCTTTCTGGGTTACTCTCTCACTTCCAAAGCATATAGAGTCCTAAACAAGTGTTCGAGAAAAATCGAAGAGACCTATTACGTGACTTTTGACGATAGCTATGTCAAAAAGCTACAGGCCAAAGAAGACACAGCTGGGGAAATCTTTCCTCAAACTGGCCAAGTCACAATCTCGATCGCTAATCTATACGAGAGGTTTCTGGAGCTATTTGACGAACCAGAGAAAGCTATTCTCTCAGAAGCAGGTGCAGCAGACAACAAGGTAGACCACATGAAGCAAATTGTCGAAGAAGCTGCCAGGAGGATGAACGAAGGAGGATCCAATTCTGATGAACCTCCATCTAACGATGCTTCAGTCGAGGGGGAGCCAAGCTCACATGTTGAGGGGGAGCCAAGCTCTACACCTGCTACCGAAAGTCCAACTCCAACCGAAAGTGCTTCTCCAACCGAAGGTGCATCAACGCCTGAAAGCCCAGCACCACAAGAAACCTCTGAACCTCAAGTTTCTCATAGCTCATCAATCGAGGGGGAGCATGGTGATATGTCACTCGACTACGAAAGCCAATCCGAGCCAGAAGAAATGATCAATGCTGAACTAGACCCAACCTTTGATCCAAACTATCCTCCTCTCACCAAATGGACCAGAGATCATCCTATCTCTCAAGTGGTTGGTGATGTCTCCGAAAAGGTTCTGACCCGATCACAACTGAAGGCAAAACAGACATCCTTATTTTCAAAGGTTGAGTTTTGTATGTTTAACTCATTCGTATCAAAAGTTGAACCGAAGACAGTTAATACTGCTCTCGATCACTCCGATTGGGTTCAAGCAATGCAAGACGAACTGAAGGAATTTGAAAGGAACAAAGTCTGGCGCCTCATTCCAACTCCTCCAGATGCCTCAGTTGTTGGTCTCAAATGGGTCTTTAGGAATAAAATGGACAAGGAAGGGAATGTTATAAGGAACAAAGCTCGTCTGGTAGTAAAGGGATATTGTCAGGAGGAAGGGATTGATTATGAAGAGACTTTCGCTCCTGTAGCCAGGCTGGAATCTATAAGAATATTTCTTGCTTATGCTGCCCACAAAAACTTTGAAGTTTTCCAAATGGACGTCAAGTGTGCATTTCTTAATGGAGAACTCGAAGAAACCGTGTATGTGGAGCAACCTCCAGGGTTCGTGAACGAAAAATATCCAAATCATTGCTACATTCTGGATAAAGCTGTGTATGGCCTCAAACAAGCTCCGAGAGCCTGGTATGAAACGCTAACTAAATTCTTAAAGATGTCTAAATTCAAACAAGGTTCAGTTGACCCAACCTTCTTTCGCAAAAAGGAAGGTAACCACCTTATGATAGTTCAAATTTATGTCGATGACATCATCTTTGGCTCTACGAATCCCAGCCTAACAGCTGAATTCAGAAAGCTGATGGAGACTAAATTTGAAATGAGCTCAATGGGTCCTATTAATTTTTTCCTTGGTTTAAATATTAGACAGGGACCCGAAGGCATCTTTATCAATCAGGAAGCTTACACGAAGACTCTCCTAGCAAAGTTTGGTATGATGGGAGACTCCAAAGTCAAAGTCCCAATGGCATTTGGCACCAAGCTAACTCCATCTCTAGACAAACCGGCTGTTGATATCACGCTCTATCGTCAAATGATAGGCTCACTAATGTATCTTACTGCTAGCAGGCCTGGCATCATGTTTTCTGTGTGTTATTGTGCTCGATTTCAGGCAAACCCACGCGAACCTCACATGCTTGCAGTGAAGAACATTTTACGCTATCTCAAGCAAACCACCTCCTTAGGTCTATGGTATCCTTCCAACTCAGGCTTCTTCGTTCAAGCCTATTCAGATGCTGACCTTGGAGGATGTGGACTCGACAGAAAAAGCACCACTGGCGGCTGTCAATTCCTTGACGGGAAGTTGGTTAGCTGGCAATCCAAGAAACAAACGTGCGTGTCGTTGTCTACTGCCGAAGCAGAATACATAGCCGCTGCATCCTGCACCTCTCAAGTGATTTGGATCCAGAGTCAACTTCGAGACTATGGACTCAACATGAAGAAGATCCCATTATATTGTGACTCTGAAAGTGCAATTAGGATCTGTCATAACCCAGTGCAACACTCTAAAACCAAACACATAGCACTGAGGTATCACTTCATCAAAGATCACGTGGAAGATGGAAACGTCGAAGTACACTTTGTCAGAACCACTGATCAACTGGCTGACGTCTTTACCAAAGCTCTTCCTGAAGCATCATTCAACAAAATTTTACAAGGGCTAGGTATGATGGAATCAGAGTCAGTACCTCAAACTATCTCTCAACCTCAAACGTAAGAAGCGAACTTGACCGAACATTCGGGTTCGGTTAAATCATCTGACTCGCTCATCACCACAAAGGTAGTTTTCTTGGTTGTATATTTCTTGTACAAAGTTGTTTATCTTATTGTCAAAAGTATATTCTGATTGCCTGTCTCAATTCCTTGGTTTTCTAAAAATTTTCCAAAACCGAAACCTACCGAAGGTTCGGGTTCGGTTTCTCAAAATTTTCCAAAACCGAAACCTACCGAAGGTTCGGGTTCGGTTTCTCAAAATTTTCCAAAACCGAAACCTGCCGAAGGTTCGGGTTCGGTTTTTCAAAATTTTCTTGAACCGAAACCAACCGAACGCTCGGGTTCGGTTTTTCAAAATTTTTCCCAACCGAAACCAACCGAACGCTCGGGTTCGGTTTTTTAAATTTTTCCCAACCGAAACCAACCGAACGTTCGGGTTCGGTTTTTCAAATTTTTTCCAAAGTTTTTTTTTACTTACTCTTTCTAAAAAAAATTTTCTTGCTTATTTTTTAATTATTTTATTATAATTTTTTATTTTCTTTTATTTTTTTATTATTTCTTTAATATATCTCAAAAACTCCAAAAATATTTTTCTATTTTAATTTTGTTTGTGTGTTCGTTCGTTTATGGGGGAATAATTGTTGGATTACTTAAGTGTCCCTAGAAGCATGCTGCTGTATGTGCCCCAAGCCTCATAAGATTTTGAATAAAGGCCTTCATGACCTGGTATAAACAAACCTTGTCTTCCCAATAAGGCTGCCACATTTATTCTAATCGTGAGCTACCTCACTCTCTTCTCACATGAGTTAAGAGTTTTCTGCTTGGTCCTTATTTTCGCAGCAGAGGTACTTTATTTTCTTACACCATCTCCATTACATTTCTCCATTACATTCGTTTCATCAACGTAACCCTTGAGACTCTCAGAAATTACCACTGAGGTTTATGGTTACACAACAGCTGTGTTTATGATCTTAGTTTCGTGCCACTACGAGCTGAGTGAAACCCTAAATTCAACACCAAATCTGAATTGACGGTGAACAATTAATTTGCTCAAGTTTTCACCAAAGAATTGACGGATGTACCTTCATGAAATCTCAAATTCTATTTTGTATGATTCCTATGAAATTGTTAAACATCATAACATTTCTTCCCATGGGATCCAGTTTTTATTTTTTGTTGAGATTTTATATTTTCCAAGCCAATTTAATATTAATTCCTACCTACTTGTTCACCAGACTACACCGGTCTCACAAGTACTTTATTCACTTTCTTTCTTATTTCAAGATTAGAATTGTTGAATCAAAGCAAAAGCCACCCTTAAGTAGCCTAATTAAAAGAAGCCTTTCAACATTTATTAATAAGTGTATGATCGTAATTCAACGGGAATCCACATTAACACTTTAAGGTCTCTCTTGACCTTGAAGGAAGAGATTCGTGCTCGGGATCATTTGCTTCGTGTCATTATTGACATCACAGTCATTCCTAAAAAGAGTTGCTTTATTTCTTTTCTTTTTACACTCTTCGCACGAAAATCTTTGATTTTCCAAAATTCCGTTACTAATAATTACAGGCTGTCTTATTACTTTGGTGGTTAATTATCAAGCTGTGGTCAAAAATCATCCACGTGGGCAATTTATTCAAAAGATGCGATTTAAAAGATAAGACGAAGGGTTGCTGACTCAGGCGGGAGTTAAAAGGATTGAATTTCAAACGACGGTAAAAAGGGGCGCGTGTGAATTTGAAACGCCCACTCTTTTACTGACATATTGGACGCGTGTGCGAATTTCAAGCGATTCCTCTCTGGCACTTAAAGGCGCGTGAGGATTTGAAACAGTTTGTTCTGCAACGGCGCTTGTTGGGCGGCGTGTTCCTAGGAATCTGACACTCTCTCTCTCCTACGTGATCATCACATGCCTTAACTGTCACGCACCTGTCATTCCGGGAAAACCTTTTCGTATTTCCATAGAAGATTTGAACAGATTTTTCTCTCTCCTTACAATCACTATAAAAGGCAGTCTCCACTCCCATTTACCTCTTTACTACATCCGGAATTTCAAAGAAAGCAAACACTCCCAAAAGCTTCATTGTTCATCTTCTTCTTCTACCTTCAACAATGGCAGAATCATCTTCCGTCCATGCTACCTCACATATACTACCCATTCGCCCTCACCAATGCTTGGTGATCGATCTAAACCCTCTGGCGTACGACTCTTATATGTTGCCGATCATCGAGTGCCTGAAGTACTCCCAAATCGCTCCTACTCTCTCTAGGATTGACTCTGTGCCCATGGAGATTCTCTCGCAGGTGTATGCGACTGCCTATTACAACAAAGCAGTTGAGCGCGTCTTCTTCGAGGTTGCTGATCACAAGACCTCCATTTCTCGACAACGATTTGGTACTTTGCTAGGTTTGGCTGCTGACCCATCGAGAATTAATCCGGAGACGATTTCGGTTG
The DNA here is from genome assembly GCF_002870075.4 of Lactuca sativa. Lineage (NCBI taxonomy): Eukaryota > Viridiplantae > Streptophyta > Magnoliopsida > Asterales > Asteraceae > Lactuca > Lactuca sativa. The sequence goes on from NC_056629.2 coordinate 147,613,655, forward strand.
GGCATCTTTACAATATGTTCTATAACATGGGGTACACGGAGGCACTCATCTCCGTTGCAAAATTTAAGAAATCCTGCTTGCCGCCGCAGTGGAACGGCATGTTCACAGTCCTCTTTAAAGGCTTATCTGAACAGAGCTCAGGATCCGATGGTTCAAGTCGACTGTTCCTGTCGATTATGTATGCAATTTACAACGGAGTCAACCTAGACTTTGGGTTGGTCCTCTGGCAACAGCTCATCCAGAGCCTTTCTTCTTCTTCACGACATTCTGAGGTGTCGTTTGCCCGGTTCTGGATTCTTATCACCAAATGGGCGATGGATAAGTTGGATATTCCCACTGCTGATGGTGCATCGATGTCTTCGGTTGGTACTTTTCATACCACGAAGATCATCGTTTCTGATGCATCAAAATTCTCTTTCATTGGCTCTATTCCGGAGACAATGTATGGCGATGTCCCATCTGACAGCAGGATCATCCGAACGATTAAAGAGTTCAAGGCGTCTGGTCCTAGGGAACTTACACCGGAAATGCTAAAGTCCATCCATGATGCTGACAAACCGGTTAACAGGGGCAAAAAGGCGGAAAAAGGGAAGCAAGTGACCAAAGCTCCTAAAGGTCCTTCTCCCAGGAAGAGGAAACAAACAAAAGCTGCACAGTCCCCACAGCCGAAGAGGAGGAAGACTCAACCGAAGCGCAAGCTTGTCATCCCTTCCTCTTCAAGTGACTTAGAAGGCAAGAGTTCGGATTCGGACGGCTCTCAACGAGGCGAAACCCCTCCAAGAGGCAACATCCCACCCCGATCTCCTACCCCAGACATGGAAATCCATAACTCACCCATTCCTTCACCCACTCAAACAATCCCTACTTCCATTCCCACCATAAACCCCACTACCACTATTCCTCAAACATCTTTCCCTATACCACCACCCATTTTCACAACTGTAACCGAAACACCACCCGTAACCGAACCACAACAAACCGAAACCCAGCATACAACCGAACCTACCCACACTCAACCACTACCCGAAACTACCCCTACCAACACTCAACTTGAACCTACAAAAACCACCACACCCCCAGCTTCACCACCCCCACCATCTCCAGATCATGCCTCTGATGGAGATAACCCGTTTCTTGGCGGTGAAAACATGACCTTCGATTCGGTCTACTTTAGTCCGTTTCAGGTTCAAAGTGACGAAGAGGATGATGCTCCAGTGACAAAGAAGCATCTTAAGGAGCTAAACGAGAAGGTTGACTTACTTCTTGCTTCTTCTTCCAACAACCAGTCATCTCTCTCTGAAGCCGCTCTTCAGAAGATTGTTGATGCCTTCTCCAGGGCTCAGCATGATTCGGTAGCTTTAGCCACAGCCGCCATAGATGCCTCTACAAAAGCCTGTGAGGCTGCGACCGCAAAAGTCGATAAACTATTCTCAGACGCCTCTACCCTGTTGAAGTCCTTACAGGAGAGCGCTGATGCCACCAAGACAACGTTGGAACCAATCGTTCAACAATTGCCCACGTTCGTCTCAACGGAGTTGACATCGTTCGCTACCCTTCGCCAATCCATAAGCGACGACAACTCGGCCCTTCGTGCCTCCATTGATGAGCGCCTCGCTAAGCTTCAAGAGGATCTCGCAGCTGAAAACTCATTGATGGACGTTCTGGCAAGCAAAACCACCGCCCTCAAGGTCAAGAGCACTCAACTTTCAAACTCACAACAACAGCTTGAAGCTCTTCGATCCGAAAGGGAGGTCATAAAAACTTGTGTTTCGGATGTACACGCTGCCCTATCTAACATCCTGGAAGCACACGATCCGATTCTCAACCATTCGGTGAGGCGAACCCTTGCTGAAAAACTTGCTCCTGCCCTGGACCTTCTCAGCAAAATTGAGGGCATACCTAGTTTCCTGTCCGATCCGAAACAAGGGGGAGAAGGGAAGAAGTCCGGATCGAAACCACCTCCTTCCTCCAAAGCTACTCACACAACCGAACCACCTCCGACTGGTCAAACTTCGGGTTCGGGTGTGAAGGATAAAGGGAAGAACATAGCTGAGGAAGAAGATGAAGATGAAGATAAAGAAACCATTGCGGACATGTTGAAACGCAAAAACAGTCGCAATGCTGATGATGATATCAATCGTGTGGCGCGAGAGGCTGAAGAAGCCGAACGCAAGAAGAAAGAAGCCCACGATCTCCTTGAGAGCAGGAAGACTCTCTTCCCTGCCTGGACTCGGGAGCGAATGATTAAGGAGGCCATAGATACTCCTAGCATCCTATGGATCGAGCCGGTGATCTCCTTCGACTGCTATAATTCTGTCGATTCGCCGTTCGACATGCCGTTGACTCGAAAGGCGTTTATCTTCCACGCCTTCTCCAATATTTTTGAAGTCCCTCATCCGAACCCTGAGGTTGATAGGGAGCTGATCGATTTCTATCTGAAGGCTGCTCGTCCTCAGTATCTAACATGGAGCGCCCAAAAGATAGTGAATGTTCGGGTATTGAAGACTTATACCGAAGGAAGATTCATCAATGTTCGGTTCAAGGTGATTCGAGGGTCTGCAAGAACTGAACATCTTATATCCCTGGCAGATCTACCGAACCTAAATCCTCATGATTGGATCGTCTTGCATAACATCCTCTTGACGAATGAAGCTGAATATGGTCCGATTATAGACCATCTCAAAAGGATGTTAGTCTGTTACATCATGGAGGTAGCCCTAATGGATCAGGAGGTAGCCAGTGTCTTCAAGAAGAAACCGAAGATAGCTCCTGTGGGATCATCCAATGATCTCAATCAAATGAAAATGGGCAAGATCGACCCGAGACGCAATTCGGTCATGTTCACTAGAGCAGAAGGACAGAAATGTCTCTTTGCTTTAGCTGACAAACATCTTTACACCACTGCTTGTCTAGAGCACGTGTTGTCGATCATCCAAAGGTGTAAAGAGAATGCAGCGGATGATGTTAAATACTTCAACGATATGATCCAATGGTACATCAGGTTTAGACAGACGATACTGGCTCTTATCTCGCGTCTGTTTAATACCGTGAAGAAGAAAGTACCTGCCACCGCTGCTGGCCCAAGTAACAAGTGAAGATCTCGCTCCAATTGACGCAAAGGGGGAGATTGTTGGGTTGAAGATTCGTTCAAGGATTGCGTCATTGGGATCGGCTGTTAGACCATTTATTTTGTACTCCGGTTTGGGCCTGTCCAACCGAGAGCTTGTTAGGTTAATTATATAAGTATATGCTTGCATGCATATTAGGTTAACGATCAAGATAACGCTTTAGAGAATAACGATAGCTTTGCAGATTTCTTTATCGTTCTTGTAAACCTTTTAACCCTCTACAGTTGATGTTCTTGATCGAGCTCTTCTAAGGGTTTATTTTTAATCATTCGACTCGTTTGATTCATTCTTGACTTGTTCTTTATTTTCGTGTTCTTGCTGTTTAATATTTATTTACCTGTTTAAGATCTAATCGATCTTCAAGATTAAGTTTTAATCTCATCATTCTTAAATGAAGAAAAAGTAGTACCATCTCGATATAACTCATAAGAAAGTGTTGTGTGGTACCTTAACAACGAGACAAGTCATCATATGACGAGAAATAGTTTGTCCTCTTCGAAGCTCGATGAAGGAATAATTGGGCGAGTAGAATTTTGAGATAACTCTTGTGTGAAGATTAAAGGAAAAGGTTCGGTTCTATTTCAAGGAAAGTCAGGGCAACAACGTTTGACAATAGATATCAATTACATATCAGATCTTAAGACTTACATCATTAGCCTTGGACAAGCAACAGAAATCGAATTTGAAATTCGGGTTAAAGACACTTATCTAACGATGCAGGATGAAAACAATTGCTTGCTTATGAAGGTTCAATGAAGTCCGAATCGTCTCTACAGAATAAAGTTGACAATTGGAATTCATATTTTCCTTCACTCAAAGCTAAGCGAGAATGCATGGAAATGGCACACAAGGCTTGGGCACATTAAATTCATGTTAGTAAAATTAATGTCAAAGAAAGGTCTCGTCAAAGGGTTACCACACTTCAATCATGAGAATTAATTATGTGAATCTTGCTTGGTGGGCAAGCAAACTAGGATATTGTTCCCCACCATCACGAAGTACAATGAAAATAAGTCATTAGATCCAGTACACGGTGAACTATGTGGACTAATTACTCCAGCTAACATGGGAGGAAACTGGTATATTTTCACATTAATTGATGATTTCTCACGCCACATTTGGATTTATCTAATGAAAGCAAAGAGTGAAGCGTTTGAAAACTTCAAGAAATTCAAAGCTTTGGTGGAGAATGAAATGGGAAAGACTTTGAAGATTTTTAGAAGGGATCGAGGTGGATAATTCACGTCACTCGATTTTCATAATTTTTTTCATCAACATTGCATAAAACATTTTACTGCACCATACACACCTCAACAAAACGGGTTGTTGGAACGGAAAAACTAGACACATAAGGATATGCCGAGAAGCATAACGAAGGCTATGAAAGCTCCAAACTATTTGTGGGTGGAAGTGGTAAATCACTCTACGAATTTGGAAAATCGTGTGTACACACGAGTCCAACCAGATGAAACTCCATACAAAAGATTCATGTAACAGCCCGGAATCTCAGGTATTGTTAAATTATGTTTTTGGGGTGAGTTGAGAGGGGACTCGGCGAGTTGGAGCCTAGACTCGCCGAGTAGGACCGCAGACTTGGTCGCGGGATCGCGACTGGACTCGACGAGTCCAGATATGGACTCGGCGAGTCGACGCTGTTCAGCGGAAACCCTAACCGTTTGGTTTTGGAACGTATATAAGGCACTTATAGGCCGTCATTGTTCGTCTTTAGTCGACTGAGAAGAACCCTAAACGGCTGTGGGCATCTAGAGCAAGATTGAAGGGTATTAGGGCTTTTGAAGAAATTATTGTGCAAGGAGGGGAAGAGTTTTGGCTAAAGGAACTGCAAGGGATTCGAGTTCTGCGGTTTGGGGACACAGAGAGTGCGTTATTCAGGTAATATCTCAGATTCTTTCTGTATTGTTGTTGTGTGCATGGATTTAGGGTTTATGGAACCCATTTGGTGATTAGATGAATTAATATATTGTTACCCAAACGACTATAACCCTGTATTAGGACCTTTAGAGGTCCAGAAGGTCCCATGCTTGTGTATTTCGGGACAAAACTTATCTCAGGAAGCAGTTTGATCGACTGCATGGCATGGACTCGCCGAGTCCGATGAACAGACTCGGCGAGTAGTTTGGAGATTGACTGGAACTCGTCGAGCTGTTCTTCAGACTCGACGAGTGGAGTCGGGGTGGCCCCGCGATTCTTCCACGAGGATCTCGTCGAGCCAAAAAGGGATACTCGACGAGTAGAAAGGGAACATCAGGGGAAGTTGGGGAGGACGTCTAGACTCGTCGAGTCGCCATGGTACTCGCCGAGTCCGGTCGAGTTGACCGTTGACCGTTGACCAGAGTTGACCTAAGTCTGACTTCTTAGGGATAGTCACACCTAGAAGATATATGTGTTAATGAGATATGTGATGTTATAGGGAGATTGTAGCTCGTCGGATCGTGCACGAGTGATTTCAGGATTTGCTAGCTTTCAGCATTCACGAGGTGAGTCTTCTCACTATACTGTACCCGGAAGGGTTTGACTGTGTGACCGGAAGGTCGGATATGATATGTGATATGTATGCTATATGTGGTAAGTTAATTGTTATATGTGTGCTATGTATGTCATGGGCCGAAAGGCGATTATATTATGGGCCGGAAGGCGATATGTTGTGTGATGGACCGGAAGGTCGGCGTGGGTACGACCGGAAGGTTTACCCAGCAGGGACGGAAGTCCCCTGAGACACATGGACCGGAAGGTCAGGGCTTGGAAAGGCGTATGTGCGTAAGTTTTATATTGGGGAACTCACTAAGCATTTATGCTTACAGTTGTTATGTATGTGTTTCAGGTACTAGCGAGGACCGTGGGAAGGCGCCGGCGTGATCGATACACACTGAAGGATGCTTTTATGATCTTGGGATTTGAATATTTGTATTTGACCGAATACTTAAACTATTTATGCCTTGTTTTGAATGGAAATAATTATATTTTAAAATGAAAAAATTTGTTTGAAAATTTTGCGTTGTTACAATTGGTATCAGAGCCTTGGTTTGAGGGATTCGGGTGCACCTTCGGGGGTAACTGAACTCAAACCGAGGATTTGAGGAAACTTTTTAAATCAAGGCATAAACTTTTGTAAATGGTTTTGTGGCAAGCAAGAAAGAAGCAGTGTGTACGATCAGTCAACGCCCGAACGGTAAAGATCCCCAAAATACCTTATAATATTATATGATATGAATTGTTATGCATGCTAGAAGACTAGGTATTCATGATAGGACTAGAGTGGCCTGATTTGTGATGCCTTAGTCTAGGGAAGTTTGCCTATATGAGATGCTTTGCTAGTATGCGGGTAGATAGAGCATATCAGAAGTAGAGTACTCACTATCCGGAGTTTGGGGAGGAAGACTTGGGATGAACGCTGATGCGGTGTGGTCGGTAGTATTGGGCCGGTACTACCAAGGACACCGGGCCAGTGGGAGGCCCAAGTAAGAATCCCTGGATATCGGAGACTGAGTAGGGTTGCGTTATCGAGTGCGATTATACTCGATGGAGTCTCTGATAGTTTATGTTGTATTTCAGAGACATCATGGTTAGACCGCGCCACGGAGCGAGTTCGAGCGGTATGAGTGACGAGGAGATTCGTCAGATGATTCACGAGGAGGTAGCGGCGGCGATCCGGGCTGAGATCCCGGAGATGTTTGGGTCTATTAAGACCACCCTGATGGAGACGTTCGATGAGCGGTACGCCGCATTGACTGAAGCTGCAACCGCTGCAGCTACCGCAGCTGTGGCCGCTGCTAGGCCACAGGGGGGTGACTCGTTGCTGTTCCGAGAGTTCAGCAACACGAAGCCACCAGAGTTCGATGGGACGCAGGATCCGATTGCTGCGATGAGGTGGATCGCAGATATAGAGGGGTGCTTCTACACTTGTTCATGCCCGGAGCACCTGAGGGTACGGTTCGCTTTGAACCAGCTCCGTCTGGGAGCGAAGGACTGGTGGAAGTTCGTGACGGCGAACTTTACTTTGGCAGAAACTACGGCAGTGACATGGGAGGGGTTCACTGCCATGTTCAGGGATGAGTACGTTCCCCTGGTGGAGTGGGAACGATTGGTTCAGGAGTTCTTAACCCTCAAGCAGGGTACTGACTCGGTGGCGGCGATCACGCGGAAGTTTCACGAGAGGGCGATGTTTTGCCCCGAGCTGGTGGCCACAGAGCAGGCTCGGATGAGCCGGTACTTGGGTGTTCTGAGGAGGGAGATCCGGGAGTTTGTATCAAACTCCACTTACCACACTTTTGCTGAGCTTCAGGCGAATGCCAGGAAGCGCGAGATCGAGTTGGAGACCCAGGCCAAGGAGGAGGCCGAGTCTCAGCGGGTGGACCGGTGACCGACTCAGTTCCAGCCGGCAGCCAAGCGGATAAAGTCCGCCGATGCGAGCAAAGGAGGTTCGAAGGGCCGCATTTGCGGAATGTGCGGCAAGGGTCATGAGGGGGCGTGTCGATCTGGTGCTTGCTACAAGTGTGGCAAGGAGGGGCACATTGCTAGGGAGTGTCCCAAGGGATTTACGGTTTGCTTTCATTGCAACCAGACAGGCCATAGGAAGGCTGAGTGCCCTCAGCTTCTTCAGGGATCTACACCTGCTGCCGGAGTTGCTGCGACTCGACCGGTGAAGGCCGAGGCCCCGAGGGCTCGAGGAAGAGCCTTTCAGCTGACTGCGGAGGAGGTCCGCGCTGCGCCCGATGTCGTGGCAGGTATGTTGTAATTCATGTATTTATTTTAATGTCGAAATGTTGTGCTTATGTTATTATATGCGTAGGTACTTTCCTTGTGAACTCTGTGCCTGCCTTAGTGTTATTTGACTCGGGTGCGAGTAGGTCCTTTGTGTCCTTAGCCTTTAGTCAGCATATCAGCGCTAGTCGTGAGTCGTTGAGTCGACCATTGAGAGTTTCTATAGCTGACGAGAAGGTGATTTGTGCAACGGAGGTTCTTCGGGGATGCGTGCTAGAGATTTTCGGGGTCGAATTCCCGATTGACCTGATTCCTATTGCGATGGGTGATGTCTGTGTCATCGTAGGCATGGACTGGTTGAGCTGATTCGGCGCTGTCATCGACTGTGAGCGTCAGTTGGTGACCATACGAGACCATAGTGGGGGAGTTCTTTCGGTGTACGGCGAGGGTACCCGTTCGGGATCAGCTTTCTGTTCGGCCGCTAGGGCGAGGCAGTGTCTACAGCAGGGCTGTATGGGTTTTGTGGCGTATGTGATGGATACGCGGAAGGCTTCCGAGAGACCGAAGTCAGTTGAGGAGGTCCCTGTGGTGCGTGAGTTTCCAGATGTTTTTCCCGAGGAGCTGCTGGGAGTACCTCCTGTGAGGCAAGTAGAGTTTGGTATCGATCTGGTTCCGGGAGCCGCGCCTATTGCTAAGGTGCCTTATCGTCTTGCACCTCCAGAGATGCAAGAGTTGTCCTCGCAGCTCCAGGAGTTACTGGGGAAGGGATTCATTCGGCCGAGTAGCTCGCCGTGGGGAGCACCTATTCTGTTCGTCAAGAAGAAGGATGGTTCACACCGGATGTGCATTGATTACCGGGAGTTGAACAAGTTGACGGTCAAGAACCGTTACCCGTTACCGAGAATCGATGATTTATTCGATCAGTTGCAGGGAGCATCTTGGTTTTCCAAGATCGATCTGAGGTCAGGGTACCATCAGGTGAGAGTGCGGGATGAGGATGTCCAGAAGACAGTGTTTAGGACGCGATATGGGCATTATGAGTTTGTGGTGATGCCTTTCGGGCTCACCAATGCCCCGGCTGTGTTCATGGATCTCATGAACAGGGTATGCAGACCGATGTTGGATCGATCAGTGATTGTATTTATCGACGACATTCTGGTGTATTCTAGATCTAGAGAGCAGCATGAGGAGCATTTGAGGGAGGTCCTTGAGGTATTGAGGTCGGAGAAGCTTTATGCAAAGTTCTCCAAATGTGACTTCTGGCTGCGGGAGGTCCAATTTCTAGGACATGTGGTTAATCAGAAAGGGATATTGGTCGATCCGGCCAAGGTTGAGGCAGTGATGAGTTGGGAGGTGCCGAAGTCACCCTCTCAGATCAGGAGTTTCCTTGGGTTGGCAGGGTATTATCGGAGATTCATCAAGGATTTCTCCAAGATCGCAGTGCCACTCACCAGATTGACCCGGAAGGGTGTTGCATTCTCATGGGGGTCCGAGCAGCAGACCTCCTTTGAGACACTTCGCCAGAGGTTGTGCGAAGCCCCGGTATTAGCTCTCCCAGAAGGGATGGAAGATTTTGTGGTATATTGCGACGCATCGATTTCGGGACTGGGTGCAGTGTTGATGTAGAGGGGTCATGTGATAGCTTATGCGTCGAGGCAGCTGAAGCCTCATGAGGCGAGATATCCCACGCATGATTTAGAGTTGGGGGCAGTAGTGTTCGCTCTCAAGATTTGGCGTCACTACTTGTATGGGGTTCGATGTACGATATACACGGACCATAAGAGTTTGAAGTATTTGATGGATCAGCCCAACCTAAATATGCGTCAGAGGAGGTGGTTGGATGTGGTCAAGGATTATGATTGTGAGATCCTGTACCAACCAGGCAAGGCTAATGTGGTAGCCGATGCATTGAGCCGCAGGGCGGAGAGCACTCCATTGCGAGACGTATGCTTGAGACTGACTGTGATGACTCCAGTGTTGGATGCTATTCGTGGGGCACAGGCCGGGGCTGTGCTACCAGAGATGCAGAAGATGGAGCGGGTTGTGGGGTTAATTTCAGAGTTCGTTAAGGATGGACGAGGGCTCATGACGTTTCAGGGTCGGATTTGGGTACCGTTCGTGGGCGGTACGCGTATTACTTTGATGGAAGAGGCTCATAGATCGAAATTCTCGATCCATCCTGGTGCTACGAAGATGTATCTGGATTTGAGGAAAGAGTATTGATGGCCCTGTATGAAGAGGGACGTAGCATGGTTCGTTGAGAGGTGCTTGACCTGCCGTAGGGTTAAGGCCGAGCACCAGAGACCGCATGGCAAGCTACAGCCATTGGAGATCCCCGAGTGGAAGTGGGAACAGATCACTATGGATTTCATCACCAAATTTCCGAGGACTGCTAGGGGAGTTGACGCAATTTGGGTGATTGTGGATAGGTTGACGAAGAGTGCACATTTCCTTGCCATCAGCGAGAGTTCTTCAGCGGAGAAGTTGGCGGAGATATATGTGAGAGAAGTGGTATCTCGGCATGGAGTGCCGATCTCGATTGTTTCAGACCGTGATGTGCGCTTCACTTCCAGGTTCTGGAAGAAATTCCATGAGGAGCTGGGTACTAAATTGCATTTTAGTACCGCGTACCATCCCCAGACAGACGGTCAGAGCGAGCGGACGATTCAGACGCTGGAGGACATGCTCCGGGCGTGTGTGTTGGACTTCGGGGGTAGTTGGGATGCGTATTTATCATTGGCAGAGTTTTCCTACAACAACAGCCATCATTCGAGCATTGGTATGCCACCTTTTGAGCTGTTGTATGGTAGGAGATGTCGGAACCCCATTTGCTGGGGAGAGGTGGGACAGAGAGTGATGGGCAGCACGGGGATTGTGCTTCAGACGACAGAGCAGATTCAGCAAGTTAGGCAGAGGTTATTGACTGCCCAGAGCCGACAGAAGAGTTATGCAGACAGGCGCCGATCCGAGCTTGAATTTCAGGTCGGCGACTTCGTTCTCCTGAAGGTCTCTCCTTGGAAAGGAGTGATTCGATTCAGGAAGAGGGGCAAGTTGGGGCCCCGGTATATTGGGCCATTTCGTGTGATTGCAAGGATAGGTCGGGTAGCCTATCGGTTGGAGTTGCCAGTGGAGTTGGGACAGATCCACGACACGTTTCATGTGTCGCAATTGAGGAAATGCATAGCCGATGAGTCGGCAGTGGTTCCATTGGAGGATATCCAGGTGGATGCGAGCCTGAATTATGCTGAGAGACCAGTGGCCATCAGGGATCGGAAGATCAAGGTCCTGAGGAACAAGGAGGTACCTCTGGTGTAGGTTCAGTGGCAACACCGTAAGGGATCGGAAATGACTTGGGAGCCGGAACGTGAGATGCGGGAGCAGCATCCGGAACTATTTTCAGAGTGAGACTTCGAGGGCGAAGTCTAATCCAAGTGGGGGAGAGTTGTAACAGCCCGGAATCTCAGGTATTGTTAAATTATGTTTTTGGGGTGAGTTGAGAGGGGACTCGGCGAGTTGGAGCCTAGACTCGCCGAGTAGGACCGCAGACTTGGTCGCGGGATCGCGACTGGACTCGACGAGTCCAGATATGGACTCGACGAGTCGACGCTGTTCAGCGGAAACCCTAACCGTTTGGTTTTGGAACGTATATAAGGCACTTATAGGCCGTCATTGTTCGTCTTTAGTCGACTGAGAAGAACCCTAAACGGCTGTGGGCATCTAGAGCAAGATTGAAGGGTATTAGGGCTTTTGAAGAAATTGTTGTGCAAGGAGGGGAAGAGTTTTGGCTAAAGGAACTGCAAGGGATTCGAGTTCTGCGGTTTGGGGACACAGAGAGTGCGTTATTCAGGTAATATCTCGGATTCTTTCTGTATTGTTGTTGTGTGCATGGATTTAGGGTTTATGGAACCCATTTGGTGATTAGATGAATTAATATATTGTTACCCAAACGACTATAACCCTGTATTAGGACCTTTAGAGGTCCAGAAGGTCCCATGCTTGTGTATTTCGGGACAAAACTTATCTCAGGAAGCAGTTTGATCGACTGCATGGCATGGACTCGCCGAGTCCGATGAACAGACTCGGCGAGTAGTTTGGAGATTGACTGGAACTCGTCGAGCTGTTCTTCAGACTCGACGAGTGGAGTCGGGGTGGCCCCGCGATTCTTCCACGAGGATCTCGTCGAGCCAAAAAGGGATACTCGACGAGTAGAAAGGGAACATCAGGGGAAGTTGGGGAGGACGTCTAGACTCGTCGAGTCGCCATGGTACTCGCCGAGTCCGGTCGAGTTGACCGTTGACCGTTGACCAGAGTTGACCTAAGTCTGACTTCTTAGGGATAGTCACACCTAGAAGATATATGTGTTAATGAGATATGTGATGTTATAGGGAGATTGTAGCTCGTCGGATCGTGCACGAGTGATTTCAGGATTTGCTAGCTTTCAGCATTCACGAGGTGAGTCTTCTCACTATACTATACCCGGAAGGGTTTGACTGTGTGACCGGAAGGTCGGATATGATATGTGATATGTATGCTATATGTGGTAAGTTAATTGTTATATGTGTGCTATGTATGTCATGGGCCGAAAGGCGATTATATTATGGGCCGGAAGGCGATATGTTGTGTGATGGACCGGAAGATCGGCGTGGGTAGGACCGGAAGGTTTACCCAGCAGGGACGGAAGTCCCCTGAGACACATGGACCGGAAGGTCAGGGCCTGGAAAGGCGTATGTGCGTAAGTTTTATATTGGGGAACTCACTAAGCATTTATGCTTACAGTTGTTATGTATGTGTTTCAGGTACTAGCGACGACCGTGGGAAGGCGCCGGCGTGATCGATACACACTGAAGGATGCTTTTATGATCTTGGGATTTGAATATTTGTATTTGACCGAATACTTAAACTATTTATGCCTTGTTTTGAATGGAAATAATTATATTTTAAAATGAAAAGATTTGTTTGAAAATTTTGCGTTGTTACAATTCAAGAGAAAGAAATTGAATTTAGGAAATGTTCGTATATTAAGGTGTCTCCCATACACAAAAGTTGGACCTATGAATCTAAAGAAGTTAGATGCAATATCCATACCACTTCTTCACCTTGGTTATGAACTAGGTACGAATGCCTATCAACTACTTAACCCAATCACAAAAAATAATTGTAAGTCGAGACATTATTTTTGATGAAACCAAAGGGTGGGATTAAATAAGAATGCAGGAACGAATATTGAAGAACCAGGTTCATTCACGATACCATGGGACAACCAAACCATCAAAGTTAACAAAGAATCATATTTGATAGATTCAAATAATGAAATATAGCTTGAAACAAATGATCAATAAGATAGAGAACAACCAAATTCATCTAATAATACGAATAATGAAAAAAAACGGTACAAAAAGAAACACAAATAGTGACCGGTATGAAAAGGCCTTCATGAAAAAATGTACCTCAAAACGATTTCATAATTATGTACCTGATCTTGATGAACTCAATGAACTTCTATTAGCAACCAGTGATGAACGAGAAATGGTTGAAGATGCACAGAAGCAATCATGTGAACTAGCTTCTTTGATATTTTCTAAAAGAAGTCGGTTCACATTATTACAATCCAACCCACATTCCAATGGAACCTGGAAGAAACTTGACAAAGGCCAAAGATGAACCAGAAATCAATCCAACTCGATGCAGGAAGGTGGTAAGATATATAAGGTATCTCTTGCAAACAAGACCTGTTGTGGCATTTTTGGTTGGAGTTATATGTCAATATATGCAAAGTCCCAGAGAATCACATGTTGAAATCAAACAAATTTTAAGGTATCTACGATGGACAACGTCACATGGACTAAAGTATGAGAGGACTAGACAAAAAGAAGCTCGTAGGTTATACTGATATCAATCATAATATTAATCTAGATCACGGAAAGTGTACAACTGGTAATATATTTTAGAGTAAATTAAACGACTGGTTCTGATGGTTTGGGGTAATTTACGTATTTGGTTGTTAACTTATCTTTTGAAGACGAAAGGTCGCTACTATTTGTTTTTGTTATGCGTTTGGTCCCTGTCTTACCTAAAAGGACTATTATGTCCTTATTCATTTATTTTTTGATTAATTTTATTATTTATATTATTTTAATTTATTATTGTAAGTAAGAAAAAAGGCATACGGGTCCCACTCCTTTACTGCCTCTCTCGATACCCTTGATTGATTGATCATTCATCATCATCATCACCGACCTCGTCTGTCCTTAATCCTCTACCCTCATATCTAATGACTTGAAACTGCCCCTCCTCTATCTTCAGCATAGAATATCTGCTTCATCCACTCCTCACCGCCCACCTCTTCATCACTGAGAAAACACCAACTTCAAAATTACACCTTTGTGACCTAAATATCGTTGCAATACGATTACTCATGATGCCAACCATCTGATCGCCGCTTGCACCATCTTCTATGATGTCTCTCTCTATCAGCCAAACATCACACATGACACACCTTTGTTTCCATGTTCTATCTGACCGTCTCACATGTAACCAATGTTGTATACCGATGCTGGTCTCCATCACAAGCAATCGCTAGTTTCTTGCATCGCCAAGCGACTGTCTCTAGCCTTCATTATCAATCCTACCGATTGTAGTCTCATTTGATTTCTAATCAGTTGCTTTGTATAAACTTCTTTATCTTATTTCAAGTATTGTTACATATCTATTTATCCATGATTGTTTAATTTCAAGTTTTTGAGTCTGATGCCAAGTGTATCTACATAAATTGAAATTAAAGTTTCAATTCTTGCTCCATGTATGATTTGTGTTTCAATTTCTATTTCAATTTTGACCACAGATTTCATAACTGATTTATGCTTCAATATTTGTATAAGATATCTTAGTCCAACTCTTAATGATAAATATTATATAATATGTCAATGCTTATTGACAAATTTGAGTTCAGATATAGATATGCAATGGTTTTAACTCTAATGATGGGTGTATGGTGGTGGCACTCACAGACATGAAACGAGAATGGAAGGGGGAACGGGGAAAAATGGAGGGGTATCTAAGGTAATGTGAGGTGGGGTGGGATTGGCAATGTGTTTATTTAAATAAATCAACAAAATCAATGGCAAAATATTCATTTTATGTAATATGGGGACTAAACGTCCAACAAAAACAAATAGCAAGGACCTTCCGAGTTAAAAAATAAGTTTGGGGCCAAACACGCAAATTACCCCAAACCATAGGGACCCATTGTGTAATTTACTCTATATTTTACTATGGGTCATCCACAATAATGTGGTGTTCACAAAAGCAAGATACATTTGCATTGTCATCTTGTGAGGTAGAGTTCATTTAGCCAATGCAGTTTCATGTCAAGCCATATGCCTTCAGAGTGGATAACAAGTCTCTAGTTGAGCTCACCAAAAATCCTCTTTTTAATAGAAGAAGTAAGCACATAAACACAAGATATCATTTCATTTGTAATTCTATTGAAAACGAATAAGTGGGGGATGATTCCATTCCAGATGAACAACAACAACAAGACATTCCGACAAGTCCATTAGACCGAATAAAGTTCAAGGAGATGAAGACCTTGGTCGGGATCAAATATATTTCTAGAATGACTTAGAAATTCGGAGGCGATTTTTGGAATTCCTAAGTCAAGTAGAACACAAGGAAGATAAATTAAGTAGGACTCAAGCAAAGGGGTTTGATCATATACAAGGAAAGTTGTTTCCTAGTCTAACTCTACTAGTTTGGTAGTCTAGGCTTATATATATATATATATATATATATATATATATATATATATATAATGTATTATGTATCTATATTGTAAACAAATGGAGTTTTGAGTTAAGTTTCTACATAACATGTTTTTTCTTAATTTTTAGGGGTTACAATGAAAAAAATTATGATTCACGCATAAGAAGTTAAAATTAGTTTAACTATCTATGTCCTAATCAACATCAAGTTATAACAGGAAATGTACAAGCAATACCTAACAAAAGAATAAGGAGACTAGTTTATTTTGGTAGTATCTTCCGATCCTCATCTATTATTACGATCACAATATTTTAAAATATAAAATGATCTTAGATATGAATGATTTTGACAATATTTGATATATACACAAGTTTTTAGATGGTCCTTTGAATTCAAAATAAAACACCTACAACCAAAACCATGAAATAACTTTACATTAGACTTTATGTTGATTCAAGAAGACTATTACAAAATAAAGTACCCAATTAAAGATTGATTTCCGACTTAATATTAATAAGTTCTTTGATAAATTGTTATTTACAGAGTACAAGGAGTTAAGAAATACACGAATACCAACACTTTAAAAACATTAACCTCTCTTTATGTCATATATATATATATATATATATATATATATATATATGTGTGTGTGTGTGTGTGTATATATATATATATACATACAGAGAGAGAGAGAGACACACAGAGAGAGAGAGAGAGAGCTAGGTTGAAATGTAGATGTATATCTATTGTGCGAACATGTAGATAATGTTATTCTATGAGAATAACAAAGAAAATATGATGTTTGGTAATGTGAATACATTCAACCTTAGATAACTATTGTCAGTATCATGCATTCTCACTAATTAAATCATTTATAAGGTTATTATAGACTTCTTTTATGATTCACAATCTGTCAGAATGTTTATTGCATCGTATTCTACAAGAATGAAAATGCGTGAAAAACGATACATTAGAACAAAAGTGAATATGAATTACTGAGAACAAATGATAACGATGATAGTTGTGTGAGGTTGAACGTATTCACATTACTAACAACCTATTCTCTTAGTCATTCTTATAGAATAGCACTGTCCACACATCCGCAGAATAGATGTCCATCCACATTATAACCTAGCCATATATATATATATATATATATATATATATATATATATATATATATATATATATATATATATAGAGAGAGAGAGAGAGAGAGAGAGAAAGAGAGAGATAGAGAGAGAGAGACATACACACACAAACACATACACATAAACACAAACATGAAGGCTAGGACACGTAAATGGTCAACAATCTGTTGACACTAACATACATACACAACATGTTATGAGTATCATAGCTAACCTAAGCTAAATTCCAAAGGATCATAATATGTTTTACAAACTACTTCATAATACATAAACACTTCTTTTTCATATTATAACGTATAGGTGTCCTCGTTAATATTCAAGTTATCACTACAACATTTTTGCACAAGATTCTCCCTCATAGTGATCATTTTTCATAATCTAAAATTTTCACTTAATGAAACTACCTCTTCAAGAATAACCTTTCATGTACATTGACATCCACTATATTAACAGCTCATATACTTTTCCTTCAACCTTCTCTAAATTTGTATCATTAAAGACAATTCTTTTTATAACCCCTCATCATTTGGAAATTTATCCCTTTGATCAACATAAAAAAAATATTTCTTTTTCCTATGTTTTTTTAAATCCTATTTTGTTCTTTAGTGATGCTATTAATTTTTGTATTCAAATATGTAATTCTCCTATTGAACCTCTTCCCTAATATATTGTCTGATATTGTTAATTCATTTTAGTAAATGACCAAACACAATATAATATAATTAATGAGCTTCAAATGCTTACCATTATACATTGTCCTCGATAACTTTGTAAGGTTGATTAACTCATCCAGGTTTAGTAAGAGAAATTTTGTTTGGTAGAGGAAAAATCAATCTTTGATATACATAAGTGTAAATGCAACTTAGGATCTAATTTTCATACTAATTATTGTTACCCTATGAAAAACGTAAATACAAAAGAAGAACTACATACCTCTCTTGCAACAAATGACCTTCTAGCTTGGGCTTTTGTGTGTGCCACCTTGTTTGGATGAAAAGGATCTAAAACCAGAATCCTCTCTTGGTTCACACCCAATGAACTCAAAAGAGCATAATGAAAAATAGCTAGGAGTGGTCAAACTCTAATAGAGTTCGTGAACAGGAATAGGAGGGAGAAGATGATGAAAACTCGAAGTCAATGAGCAAGGAAGAATGAATCCCTAAGGAACTATTGATAGCCTTGGATATATTCCTAGGTTTTATATGTTGGATTAAGGGGTATAAGGTAATAATTAAAGTGGTACATTCTTGTAATTAAAAACAAATTCCTTTTTGGGTTGCCCTTGTAACTAGAAACTGATTAAAATTAACTTATTATAAATAATAAATTAATTAAAAACTAACTAAAATTAATTTAAAATTTATTAGAATTAATTTTGGGTCAATTGGAATTAATTATAGGTACAAGCGTTGATCTATAATTTCTTAATAATGGAGCAAATGAAAAACAATGTTTCACACCCCGAAACTGTGATGGCGGAATCGTTCCGGGGTGGAGGACGTCATGTGTAGTACCACAACATTTGTATATCAAGCATAGTAAACACAACCAAACATTGAATAAAATCATAAAATGTGTTTACATCGGTTTGAAACTTGATTTTAATACATCTAAAGTATGTAAAATATAGAAAAACATGACTCTTATTGCTCCGGCTCCTCTAATTCAAGAAGTATCTGTCTACTGATTCCTTGAGAATACAAGCAGTTTTGAAAGAATATCAGCATAAAGCTGGTGAGTTCATAAACATTTAGTTTTGGTGGAAAAATGTTCCTTGAATCCTTTTGAAAAGTGTTTCTCAAGAAAATCCTATATTTTATTATGAAAAGCGTGTTTAAAAACCCATTCATTCCATGACTTCCAGGTTCGTACAGAACATGTACAATCCAATGAGTCGTGGAATGAATATGAATATTCGTTGGTTGTAAAATAATCCGTTTAGAATAGCCGGTTTATCCCGGGAAAATCCTATATTCTCCCTGAAGCTTGAAGGTTGAATATCCGTTTTAAACTGATGTTTGCAAGTATCTACCATACTCGTGTATATAAAAGCAGTTTTCTTTTAAAAACCCTGGTTACACCCAGAGAAGTATATTAGTCTTAAAAACTAAATAAAAGAAAACCGTGATGAACTAAGTCTTGAAGATATTATTGGTAATACCCTCCAGTAATTAAATCGGTTATAACTTTGAGCTTAGTTCACTTGATTCATTATTACAAAATTAAATATCTGTTATCTAGGTTTTAAGTTTTATAACCATAACTGACTGGATATAGCCCGCAACAGCCTGTATCCTTAATGACTTTGTCACTTGTAGACCTGTCGGTTCGGCTGTAGCTAGCAACGAGGTGCGAGGTTGTCAGTCCCATTTAGATCTATACACAACAGTCACGCTCTCCCTACAAGAGACTCTGGTCATAATTGCTAGTCCTACACTCTGTTTCTTGTGTGAGTGTTACCAAGGACGTGTCTCCAACTTAGACTAACAAATTTACACATAATAATATTGAAAACCCTTTTGTGATTAACATGAATCCTTTATAAAACGATACATTTTGCTACATGATTCATAAGTTCATTTCTCTAGTTTTGAAAACTGTTTCTACAAGTTGATTTGTTAATCGTTTGGTAAAACTGTTTTCCATGTTAAAAGCATTTTGAAAATATAATTATCTTAAACAAAATAATATACTTTGAGCACAAATTTCCTTGTGCTTTTGCTTGTATTCCCCCCCCCCCCCCTCTGAAAACATGAAAAACTCAGAAAAGCAGAGGGGTATGAACTCGCTGTTTGACGAATGATTCGAGCGGATGATCGGTTATGAGGGTTGAGTGTCAATTGAGGTTTCATACTCAAGTGGATCCTAATAACATATAATAGCACACATATGTATTAGATTTAGGTATTCCATGACAAAGCATGATGGGAAACCACCCTAAAGACTTGGAAATGCTTGTCGGGACCTTATGTGATCAGACGAAGGAGGTGTATGGTCATTAGGGTATGTGTGTGGCCAGGCTGTGTGTGCGGTAGCACACAGGAGTGTGCGACTGGAGTGTGCAACCAGGTTGTGTGTGCAGTTGCACACAGGAGTGTGCGGCCGTACACTCTTCTTTTATGCTCCAAACGTCGATTTTCAAGTGTTTCAAGGCTCAAACCAAGTCCAACTAAGAGAAAGAGTGCCAAAACTCTCACTTTGGAGGGTTTTTGAGGTGTGTACGGCCACCTTGTGAAGGTGTGCAGTCGTACACCTTCAAGTAATGAAGAACACGAAGAACATGAAGAGTTTCAGGCTTAGATTTAGGTGTTTTACCTGTATAACAAGCTAAATGATTGAATTCTTCACGTTTTTGAGGCCCTTAGAGTGTTCTTGGATAAAGTTCTTAGAGGGAGAAAGTAGAGTGCGGCTGGAGGATAGGTGTGCAGCCACACACTCGTGTGTGTGGCCATACACTCGGGTGTGCGGCCACACACTCATGTGTGCGGCTATACACTCGGGTGTGCGGCCACACACTCATGTGTGCAGCCATACACTGGGGTATGCGGCCACACACTCATGTGTGCGGCCATACACTCGGGTGTGCAGCCGCACACTCATGTGTGTGGCCACACACTCGTTTTGATGGAGTGTTTGGCCTAATTGCAAACCTAAATCTTAAACCAACCCATCCCTAATTCAAACTTTGGTTGTTCAAGGATTTAGATCATCCAAACAGGCTCAAAACCATGCTAAAAGTTAGCTTAAACGAGTTTAACATTGATAAAAATTGACTAAGGTACAAGGTAGACGTTTCAGGTTGCCACATCATCCCCCCGTTAGAGGGAATTTCGTCCCGAAATTCAAGAATAGAGTATAATCATGAACTTAGAAAGAGATGAGGATACTTCTGCTTCATTGAATCCTCACGCTCCCAAGTGAATTCAGGACCCCGCTTGGCATTCCAGCGGACCTTCACTATCGGGATGCGACTTTTCTTGGTACGTTTGATTTCATGGTCCATGATTTCAACAGGTTCTTCCATAAAACGTAGACGTTCGTCCAGATCGATCTCGTCGTTAGGAATCACAAGTGTCACGTCGGACAGAAACTTCTTTAGGTTTGATACGTGGAAGACATGATGGACATTGCTGAGTTCTCGGGGTAACTGGAGTTTGTATGTTACGGGAGCGATCCTAGCAAGGGTCTCGAATGACCCAATGTACCTTGGGTTTATCTTTCCACGTTTTCTGAAAAGGATCATGCCTTTCTATGGTGAGACCTTCAAAAGGACGCGGTCACTGACCTAGAATTCCAAGGGTTTTCCTCGTTTATCGGCGTAGCTCTTTTGTCTATCTCGTGAGGCTTTCAGTCGTTCTCATATTTGCACGATCTTTTTCAGTCGTGTCTCGGATAGTCTCAAGACCAGTGAGAGTGCTGTCGGGGACTTGACCCTTGACTAGCTGTGTGTCATTCACTTCATCCCAGCACATAAGGGATTTGCACTTGCGACTTTAGAGGGCTTCAAACAGCGCAACCTTGATGCTGGTATGGTAGCTGTTGTTGTAGAAAAATTCAACCAAAGGAAGATAAGTGTCCCATCATGCGCCGAAGTCGCTGACGTAGGCTCTCAACATATCTTCCAAGGTTTGAATTGTTCTCTCACTTTGTCCATCAGTCTGCGGATCATAAGCCGTGCTCATATCCAATTTAGTTCCAAGAGCCTTCTGTATTGATTGCCAGAATCTCAAGGTAAACCTGTTATCTCAGTTGGAGATAATGGATACAGGTACGCCATGAAGGCGAACTATCTCTTGAATGTAGATCCGTGTGAGTCTCTCCATATTGAAGTTTTCTTTGATTGGCAGGAAGTGGGCGAACTTCGTCAACCGATCAACAATTATCCAGATGGCATCGTGCCCACTCGGAGATCTGGGTAACTTGGTGATAAAATCCATCGTTATCCTTTCCCACTTCCACTCAGGTATCTTTGGCTGATGGAGTAGACTTGAGGGCTTTTGATATTCTACCTTCACCTTGGCGCAAGTCAGGCACTTGCCCACGAAGGTAGCGATCTCTGCTTTCATGTTCAGCCACCAATACAGTTTCTTGAGATCGAGGTACATCTTTTCCGAACTTGGGTGAATGGAGTATCTAGTCTTGTGAGCTTCGTTCATTATAACCTCTCTGTAACCATCGAACTTTGGGGTCCAGATCCGGTCCATGAAATAATAGACTCCGTCTCCCTTGATCTCTAGGTTCTTTTCCATTCCTCTCAAGGTTTCACCCGACATGTTCTCTGGTTTTAAGGCTTCCAGCTGAGCCTCCTTGATTTGTGTGAATAATTGGGAATGGATAGTCATGGTCAGTACCTTCACTCTACGACCTGAGTACTCTTTTCAGCTGAGGGCATCTGCCACCACATTGGCCTTGTCGGGATGGTAGCGGATTTCGCATTCGTAATCACTGAGTAGGTCAACCAATCGCCGTTTCCTCATATTTAGCTCCTTATGGTCGAAGATATGCTGCAAACTTTTATGGTCAGTGAAGATAGTGCACTTGGTTCCATAGAGATAATGTCTCCAGATCTTTAACGCAAACACTACTACTCCCAACTCTAAATTGTGAGTTGTGTAATTGACCTCGTGCGTTTTCAACTGTCTCTAGGCGTAGGCGATGACCTTTCCTCGCTGTATGAGCACACAACCTAGGCCTCGATTAGATGCATCATAGTAGACAACAAAGTCCTCCGTCCCTTCAGGTAGGGACAAGATAGGTGCGATGCATAGGGCCCGCTTCAACGTTTGGAATGCAGTGTCTTACTTCTCAATCCAACAAAAGGGTATGCCTTTCTGATTCAAAGTGGTTAAGGGTTAGCAATTCTGGAGAAATTCTGGATAAATCTGCGATAATAGCCAGCGAGACCCAAGAATTGTCAGATTTCTGTCGGCGTCTTCGGTGCAGACCAATTCTCTATCGCTTTGATCTTGGAAGGGTCCACGTGTATGCCTTCTTTGCTAACCATGAGACCAAGGAAATTCACCTTCCTGATCCAAAACTCACATTTTGAAAATTTTGCATATAGCTTCTCTGCCTTAAGGTTTCCAGCACCTGCCTCAAATGTTGTTTATGATCGTTCTCACTCTGCGAATAGACAAGTATATCGTGATGAACACAATCACGAACTTGTCTAAGAAAGGGCGGCACACTCGATTCATCAGGTCCATGAATACTGCCGGTGCGTTGGTCAGACCAAAGGGCATTACTACAAACTCGTAGTGTCCATAACGAGTTCGGAATGCTGTTTTGGGCACATCATTCTCGTGAACCCACAACTGATGGTACCCTGATGAGATCGATCTTTGAGAAACAACTGGCTCCCTGAAGTTGGTCAAAGAGATCGTCGATTCTGTTGGGTTTTGAGCATTCTAACACTCCTACGGTGTACATGCAATCCTATAAACCTTGGATCTATGTTTTCTCTATTATACATGCAAATAAGAACTTTCCAAGGCTTTAATCCTAACTATCATACTATGAGGCAACTATACTACAAAGACTAGTTAGATGACATACCTTTTGGTGTAGCTTGATGTCTTCAAGCTTTAAGAGCTTAGCCCCAATAGAATGGAAGCCTCAAGTGGAATCACAAATCACCAAAACACCCCGGAAGACTTTGAGAATAATAATACATTGGTTCTCTCTAGTGAAATCGGCTAGCCCTCTTAGTGTACCCACACTATTGCCAATTTCACCATCCAAGGACATCTTTATATAGTGTGGAGACTAGGGTTAAACCCATGACCTTTCATTTCATATGATCCATGGGTTAAACAATCCATGGACTATCCATGAAAGCTTAGCCCAACCTAAATGAACTTGGCCCATCACACACATATATCTAAGAGTCCATATTTAATTAGTTCATTTTGATCACTTAATTAATTCTAAATTAATTCTTGATCAATACTAATTAAATAATATGATTCCATATTAATATATTAGAACTTATAATATATTAATATACTATTCTCAAAAGATTATCCATATAAATTGTGTCGGTGAAGTGCAACCCAAATGGACCATGCCGGGTCGGGTCAAGTACATATTAAATATAGTTATGGACTTAGACATTAATCCAACAGTCTCCCACTTGGATAAGTGTAAAACTATTATTGAGTATGACCTCAAAAACCAACTAGCAATCGTAGCTCTTAATGTCGCTGTCGAACTCTGATCTTGTCAACGAACTCTGACCTTTGCAATGACTTGTCCATTAGATAAGGGATCATATATTCCTCCATTCTAAATATCATATGGACTGAGACATGGATTATAGTCATTCTCTCTGTCCATTTGTTGTTTCCCGATTTCCGATTCATGATGACCGACTGATTGAACAAATCAAATCAGTCATGGCTTGGCCAAGCACTCACATGTATCATCATTAAATAATCAAGGAGCCCATAGATATCGCTTTTATCCTGAAGGTAAAAGGAATGGATAAACTTCGACTCATATGGCTTGTTCTACTACTTGTTGTATCATACACAAAGGCACGTTTTATAACATCGAATTACCAATGCGTTTTCGTGCAATCAATGTACTATCAACTCATAGTAACAACTCATATCTCTCGGTTTGAAGAATATAAGATATTATTGTCTCATGATCACTCGTGATAAAATCCATGAAGTGATTCAAATGAGTGTGGGTTGAATCCAATACTCAGAACTTATGAGTACTCATGAATGTTGTAGCACAACTTTGTCCACCAACTTCGACCTCTACAAGCCAACCCAAGACAGTCTTGATTCATATCTACTTCCAACATATGACCGACTGTGGATGGTTTGAATAACTTAGTCATTTCGGAAGAATAACCTAGTTATTATGGAAGTCAAAACATGCAAAGTGAAACACAAGAATAAATGAATCTAATATGGCATCGAAACCTATGAATATAAATAAAACACTTTCTATTTATCACGATACTAATTACTCATTATTCATTGTTTCATTTTTATCAACTTTATACTTGAATTAAAACACTAGGTGTCCCATGCTCCAAGCATGTACACTATGTTGTCTAAACAATAGCTTTGCCATACACCAAGTATGAACTCTATGTTTGTCTATGATCCTTTTCTTTGTGAACTTAGATCAATTGAATATAATTTCAATGATTCTATTTTCACACTCCCAAATCCTTGTCGTAAATGTAAGAATTCCTAACATTTATTGAAATCTGTTTAGATTTTAAACTTACATGCACTGTTCCTCTTGTAATGATTTTGCACAAAGCCACAAAGGCTTGGAAACAATCATTACAGAGTATTCCAATGGAGAAGAATTCCATGGAAACGATGTCTCAAATTCAAAGCGCATTGCTTTGAACATGCTTTTTGCATAAGTTTCTTTAACCTTACACAGATTGCTTCCACCTATGAAGACAACTCTATATTCCTATTTTGACTATCACTTCTGAACAAGAGTTGCCTCTTTTCAGACTATGTCAATATGGTCCTTCCAATATTAACAGTATACTTCAAACTGTCCTTGAGCAACCAATCTTTGGTAAACCTTAGATTGTCCTCGACAATTGCTTAATCACTTTAGTCATATCCAATTCTAGACATTTTCCTCCTTAATGCCCTAAGGCATTTGGAGAATTCAGAACGGATAAATATTATAACACATGTAATCGATCTTGTACCCAAAGTAAATGGGACACGATTCATGATGTTTCACATAAAGACATGGTTCTGGACTAGTCTTTTTCCATAATATTTTTTGTTTGCCATATTCTCAAAATTTGACTATGAAAAGGGATGTCGTAATCATAATCGAATTTTGAGAACGCAATATATAGAATTTTCTTAAGTTGAACCAATCCAACATGAAATTCATATATATATATATATATATATATATATATATATATATATATATATATATACACACACACATATATATTCTTGACTAAAGGTGATTAAAACCTCAATATAAGCTCTTTAGAATGATTATAAACTCAACCTAAGCTTTTTAGAATTGAAATGAAGTATAATTTCCTCTCCCTTAATTATAGCAAAACAACTTTTTCAACCCCTGCAACCTCACGAATGGAAACTTTTGTTTTCTATAATTAACATTGCTAACTTGCAATTCTTATCTTAATTATCATGCTCCCACTAACATGATGATTATTAGCATAACACTTATGCTCCCACTAGCTTTGACAGGTATCTAGAAAATAGTTGGACCTCTAGAAGTCAATACTTTATTGACATTCTTACAAAAGTTCAGATTTCTGATACTAGATTGCTTTGATAAGGCTTTATCAAAATTATACACCGTATCGTAGATAGCTCACAAGTGTGTCTAAACAATTTCAGAACTATGAAAACGGATGTCGTAATCATAGTCTAAATTGTTTAGACCTTTTTCCATTTCTCATAAGTCAATGTTAGTGTGCTGGTTAACCATGCACGCTCCATTAACGACTTTGAGAACTGCAAAAGTCACAATTGCTATCTACTTAAAATCTACTTTGTGAAAGAGTTTCCTTACCATCATTTTCATGAATCGAAGAGAAACCTTATGACACTTAGATTTTATGGTGTATGTGTTCTTATCCATGTGAATGTGTCAAACCATAATCACAAGACGAGGTTAGTGACAAATCCCAACTCAAATGGATTGAACTTGTGCAATCTTAACTTCTTGCCACCTGGCAGCTCAAGGGCCTGCCATTGCTTCCAAGTAGCTATGCAAGAAATTGAGAACATGTAGACCTCAAATGTATAGCCAACTTAACTGGAATGGGCACAGAAATGTCAACACGCTAGGTTATAAACCTCTAGTTGTGTGCTAGTGATGAAATGCACGTTTTTATTCTTGAATACTTCTTGAAACCATTTTAGGATCTTTTAGACTCCCACTGTCCTTAACCTATAAGACTTTCTTGCCAAATATTCAAGAGATAGTGTGGATTCTAATCAAGACAGACACTTAACACAATTGGCTTTAGTTGGTCTTTGTTTTATCCAAAACATCACAACTTACCAATTTCAAATGTATAAGAGTAGAAAATTTGTACTCTTACATTTGACAAGTGTTTTCAACCTTCTTTAAGACATGTCAGTCAAGTTACAATCTTAAAGTATAACTCTATGAATTGTTTTTGGAACGAAGTGTGAATCATCTTCTTGATTTAACCACTTCAACAATTTATAACCCCTCTTCTTAACTATCATAATGCACTTAGAGGATGAATTGTTTTAGGGTCTCAAAATCAATAAGATGATCTTAAAACATGATACTAAAGTACTCTCCCATCTTTTCAGAACTGTGAAACTTTTATCCTTCTGCCTAATTTGATTCTTCTTATTCGTTCTGTCATACATTGAAACTTTTCCAATGTCTCAGAATTATACTTAAGCTTGTAAGTATAATCATATTTACTAAACCTTAGTAAATCATGACGAATAGTCATATCCATCTTTTGTGGTGGACTTTGACAAGTGCACAAGAAAGTGTACCCGATCCCTTAATCCTTCTCTTGAGTCACATATACATGTGACCACAGAACTAGTCTTAATTTTCTAAAGTTGAAAATTCTCATACATCACACTAAACACCTTGTATGATTCCATGTTTCGGTCCAATTGAAACTTGGGTGATGAGAATCTTTCCTTATTTGGTAAATTTAGACACTACCACAAATGAAAGAATCAAATTCATATTTCCAATATTGCTATAAACATACAAACATCAAGTTTTCATGAATGCCATTGTAAGGAGATAAAAATGAAGTAAAACAAATTTTTATTTATTTTAAAATGTGGAAAAAAAATTTCCTTACAATGTAACTTGAAATGAAAACTATGTTATTACATGTTTCCTAGCAATCTATCATAACTCCTAAGAAGTAGCTCAAGAATTCAATCTGCAACCAAGCGAAAGAAATCCATGTTCGCGATCAAATTCAACATACTCTTTCATTAAGTTTCCTTCACTTTTCCTTTCATTCTTAAAACATTAACATGTGACCCAGTCACATCATGTAATAAGAATCTCAGAATAGAAACTTAATCGTGTTAGATAGTGGACTTCACCTGAAGTAGAGTCAAACTTATTGACTTTACCAGCCTTATGATCTTTCAGGTAAATTTGGAAGCTTCGCAACCAATGCCATTTCCTTTTTGGCAATAGAACCATATGGATCCTTTGGTAATGGTACATGAGATAATCTCAGACTTACCCTTTCTCTTTACCATTTGGTCAACCGAGTTGACTATGGTCGATCCCTTTCCATTGGCAAGAGAATGCTTTTTCTGGATTTCCAATGTCACCATTTTCAATGTCCATAAAGTTTTGGGATGTCGATCTTCTAATAAAATTTGCTTTACTAGCCTTCCAAATCATTGATGATTCAGCAGCACCAAGCAAATAGATAAGATCATTAAGGGTCTTGTCATAGTCTATTTCATAGGAGTCCCAAAGGAACTCACTATGTGACTTAGAAAGTGATTGAACCACCAAATTTCTCAAGACTTTGACACCCAACTCTCCCGACTTGTCAATATGTGACTTCGTCTCCAAGATGTGATCACACCTAGACCTTGTCGTGCCAATAGAGCTTGAGTGACCTTGAACTTGTGGGTTAAGGAGAATAATTGGAGGAGGTGGAGGAAGTGAAGTTCCAAGAGATTTAGGAAGATCATAGATGTCTGAACTAGACATATTTTTGGGAGATATTGAAGTTAGTTGATTTAAATTCCTTAATATAACACCCCAATATGAAATATTAAGTCTAGGACCCAACACAATATTTTATAACTTAGAAAAGGGATGTCGTAATCCAAGTTATAAAATATTTGAAGGTAGGTGAATGACGATTCACCAATTTCCACCATGAAAAAACGTAATAAATTATTAGGTTTTTGTTGGATTTGAAACTCCTAGATCTTTTGAGATTCATTGAACTGTTCAATGGCATGTTTCAATCTTGAGTGTGCCCTTCAGGTTTTCTGACTGGGATGCCGAGGATCACAAAACAAGGTGTGAAGTAACCATGCAAATTACTTGGTACCCTTAAGTTTTTACCCCTCAATAGATGTGTCGGTTAACCACACACGCTCCATCGATACTATGATAAACATTAAGTTACTCTTTGCCTACCTTGTTAAATACGAGTTAGTGTGCCGGTTAACCACAGACTCTCCACTAACCGACTTAAACAAACTGTAAAGTGTAATTTCATGGATTAGCAGCTTATTCACATTTTCCTAAGTAACTAAGATTGGGTATTTATAAAAGGTTTAGTTACTTAGTATTTATCATTAATAGTTTTAATGAAGGGAGAATTAATAGTCTTTGTCCTACCCGTTCGGCTAACGACCCTCCACCAGTCAAGGAAGTGGTGGGTGAGAGTGGACACCCATTAAACTGCCATATTATAGGCAGTAACCTTATAACCCCCTTATAGACCGGCTTCGTGAATGAGGCCTACTAACGGTAAGACTGACTTTACTCTTATACATATATATAAATATTACTAACTTATAATATTATAAAGTATAATGGTTGAATTTGAACTTTTAAAATTCTAAGGGCTAAGCTTGGAATTACAGTATTCATAAGAGAAAACTTTTCAAATTCCAAAACTTGAGGGCAAGTTTTGAAACTATTCAAAACTAATTAACTCCATAACTTATGTGTTTAAAGTAGTTTTAATTTAAAAACTCTTCAAGTTCCATAACTTGAGGACAAGTTATGGAAGACTTTAAACTAATAAAAGAATGTAACTTTTCTTTATTTGTAACTTATTGATCTAATTAAGGTTACACACTTTAATGATTTAATGAAGTGACTTTTGAACCTCCATAACTTGAGGACAAGTTATGGAGTCATAAAACCATTCAATGAGACAAGAGTCTTCATTTTGTAACCTTTGCCGACTTTTATGAGTTTTAAGAAACTTAAATGTGACCTTTCATGTAACTTGAGGACAAGTTACATAAACACATTTTAGAATCAACTCTTAGATTAAAATGGATTGAAAACACATAATCAGTTAACTTATCTATTAATCTAAGCAACTCATATGAACAAAGATAATTCACATCAAACTTTTTCATGTAATTAGCATAACATTTAAAGTAATACAAAACATGAATCTATTGACAATTATCTTTGAAATTGGATTAGCATGAACATTACCACATCAAAAACAAGTTTATAAGTTCAAAAACAGCTTGTGGTAATGTTCCTAGTCCAATTCTAGCAAAAAACCACGAAGATATGTTGTCTGGAGGCCAAACTCGTCGAGTTCTTCATGGAACTCATCGATTTCATGCTCTAATACATGAACTCGTCAAGTTTTCTACCAGAACTCATCGAGTTTTAGGCTCTGACAGATTCTTCGCTTTGAAAAATCTATTTGCATCAAGTATAAGAGAAACCAAGCCTAGGCTCTGATACCACTGTTGGGTTTTGAGCATTCTAACACTCCTATGGTGTACATGCAACCCTATAAACCTTGGATCTATGTTTTCTCTATTATACATGAAAATAAGAACTTTCCAAGTCTTTAATCCTAACTATAATACTATGAGGCAAATATACTACAAAGACTAGTTAGATGACATACCTTTTGGTGTAGCTTGATGTCTTCAAGCTTTAAGAGATTAGCCCCAATAGTGTGGAAGCCTCAAGTGGAATCACAAATCACCAAAACACCTTGGAAGACTTTAAGAATAAGAGTACTTTGGTTCTCTCTAGTGAAATCAGCTAGCCCTCTTAGCGTACCCACACTAGTGCCAATTTCACCATCCAAGGACATCTTTAGATAGTGTGGAGACTAGGGTTAAACCCATGACCTTTCATTTCATATGATCCATGGGTTAAACACTCCATGGACAATCCATGAAAGCTTAGCCTAACCTAAATGAACTTGGCCCATCACACACATATATCTAAGAGTCCATATTTAATTAGTTCATTTTGATCACTTAATTAATTCTTGATCAATACTAATTAAATAATATGATTCCATATTAATATATTAGAACTTATAATATATTAATATACTATTCTCAAAAGATTATCCATATAAATTGTGTCGGTGAAGTGCAACCCAAATGGACCATGTCGGGTCGGGTCAAGTACATACTAAATATAGTTACGGACTTAGACATTAATCCAACAGATTCTAGGTAAGGGATATTGGTTCTTGATGGTCAGCTTAATTCAACTCTCGGTATTTAATGCACATCCGAAAGGATCCATCCTTCTTTTTCACAAATAAGATCGGAGCTCCCCTGGGTGAGGAACTCGGCCTTATGAATCCTTTGCTGATCAGCTCATTGAGTTGGCTAGATAATTCCTGCATTTCTGCTGTCGCTAAACGGTAAGGAGACTTCGCTATAGGAGTAGCTCCGCGGATCAAGTCGATGTGAAACTCGACTTGACGCTCGGGAGGAATTCCTAGAAGATCTTCAGGGAAGACATTAGGAAAATTCCAGACTTCGGGGATGCTCTCAAGGTCTTTACGCTCTTGTGTCTCATTAACGACATGAGCTAGAAACGCATGGCACTCCTATCGCAGGTACTTCTGAGCTTTGACGCACAAGATGATACGAAGGTTTGAACTGAGTTTATCACCATAAATCATAAGGGCTTTGCCAGAGGGAAGGTTGAGGCGAATAGCTTTTTCGAAACAAAGGATATCAGCATGACTGGGGCTCAACTAATCCATACTGATAACGATATCAAAACTCTTAATAGATATAGGCATAAGATCGATAGGAAAGGAATGATTTCCTAAGGTAAGAGTACAGGCTATGAATATATCGTTCGCGCTCTCTTTCTTTCCATTAGGCATCTCGACAGTGAACGTTTCAGTTAAAGGTTAGGATTTACATTTGATTAGATGTTTGAATGCATGGCTAACAAAACTACTCTCCGCACCAGAATCGAAAAGAATGCATGCATGAGAGTTGTCAAGGAGGAACGTACCCGTAACAACGGTAGGATCAGCGACCGCTTGCTCTTGGCCCATTGTCAGCACCCTTCCTGCGTTGCCACCCGTTGTTGCCTTGGGACAATCTCTCTTGAAGTGCCCCACCTCTCCACAACTATAACAGGCTTGGCCAGCACCCACCCCAGGAGCCTGATTGGTTGGTTGGACTGGTCCTTTGCCACAGTTGGTGCACGATATCTCCCGACACTCTCCCTGATGATGGTAGGTGCAGTTGTTGCACAAAGGTAGTTTTCCAACGTAGCAACCTGGGTTTGTTGGAGTAATAGGGACTGCAGTAGGAGTAGTAGCAGTGTGGACTGCCACTATTTGTTGTTTCTTGGAGGGCTCCTGAGAGGACTAGCCCTTGCGCTTGTTTCGAAATCTCTTATTCCCATTACTCTCCTTATGTGGTGCAGGAGCAGTCGTCACCTCGTCAAGATCAACTCCATGATCGATCAGAGTCTGAGCTAGATCCTTCGCGCTCTCAAATGTGGTCTGCCTCGCAGCCAAGACATTTCCTTTGGTTGGTTGCGTCAGCCCCCAAATGTACCTCTCAATTTTCTTGCTTTCCGGGGTGACCATTCCTGGATAGAGGAGTGCCAAGTAACAGAACCTAGCAGTGTAGGTGGCAATGTCAGAAACCTTCATCTTCAAGTTCCAAAGTTCGTGCTCCAACTTTTTCACTTCGCCCCTCGGGCAGTATTCTGCAAGCATGATTTCCTTAAGTCTTTCCAAACCCATGGCATTAGCCACCGGTAGGGTTAGCGTTTTGACTTGAGCATTCAACCAGGTCAAGGCTCTGTTGGTGAAGGCGCGGGAGGCGAACTTCACCTAGTTTGCTTCGGAACAGGCACAAATTTCGAAGACGGATTCGATCTTCTCAAACCATCGAATCATAGCGATGACTCCTCCGTTTCCATCGAAGGACTTGGGTTTTGCAGTCATGAAGTCCTTGTAGGAACACTCCTTTTGATGTCCCTGACTTCCATCTTGTCTTTGCGGATCGGTTCCACCTCCAGCCCCACCAGAGTTTATTTGTGCCATTGTTGTGGTTACAGCGGCGGTAACTACTACCTGGAACATGACGGGGTTGAACTGGGGAAGTGGTGGTGGTGGCGGAGTGTTTTCCCTTCTGTTGTGTCTTGGTCGAGGAGGCATCCTTTTCTAGAAACAATCAGGAAGAAGAGGATGGTAAGTCCTCAAGATATATGAAATGAGATATATTTCATCCTGATGATAAAAGTGTTCTACCAAAAGATAAGCACTGGAAGGTTACTAAGGCAAGTAAGTTATCGCTTAGGTAATAAGAGGTAGCAACACTTGGAGTGATTCTATATACTGAGTTTGGCTCTAGCTAAAATACTCCTATAGTATTTTATGTGAGATGTTTTTGGTAAGTTTTTAGGCATGCTGCAACACCATAGTCACTCCCAAGCACATGTTGGTCATGTCTCAAATGAATATAGTTGATCAGGCTATATTTTCCCTAGACATGATTACATAACTGCCCAGGTTTAACCGCAATGTCCAACATCCAAATACTTTTGTTTTGTTCTACTTACGACACGGATTCTGATACTCAAGTATACTTATATAAAAACACTTGTATTTTTTTAAAAGTGTACTTTTTTGGTTAGAGCACTTAGTCCCCTTAATATTTATAGTTGTATACAATGTAAGGTTCGGTATACATAGTTCGCTATAAACAAGGGCTCTGATACCAATCTGTCACACCCCGAAACCGTGATGGCAGAATCGTTCCGGGGTGGAGGACGTCATGTGTAGTACCATAACATTTGTATATCAAGCATAGTAAACACAACCAAACATTGAATAAAATCATAAAATGTGTTTACATCGGTTTGAAACTTGATTTTAATACAGCTAAAGTATGTAAAATATAGAAAAACATGACTCTTATTGCTCCATCTCCTCTAATCCAAGAAGTACCTGTCTACTGATTCCTTGAGAATACAAGTAGTTTTGAAAGAAGATCAGCATAAAGCTGGTGAGTTCATAAGCATTTAGTTTTGGTGGAAAAATGTTCCTTGAATCCTTTTGAAAAGTGTTTCTCAAGAAAATCCTATATTTTATTATGAAAAGCGTGTTTGAAAACCCATTCATTCCATGACTTCCAGGTTCGTACAGAACATGTACAATCCAATGAGTCGTGGAATGAATATGAATATTTGTTGGATGTAAAATAATCTGTTTAGAATAGCCGGTTTATCCCGGAAAATTCTATATTTTCCATTAAGCTTGAAGGTTGAATATCTGTTTTAAATTGATGTTTGCAAGTATCAACCATACTCGTGTATATAAAAGCAGTTTTCTTTTAAAAATCCTGGTTACACCCAGAGAAGTATATTAGTCTTAAAAATTAAATAAAAGATAACCGTGATGAACTAAGTCTTGAAGATATTATTGGTAATACCCTCCAGTAATTAAATTGCTTATTACTTTGAGGTTAGTTCACTTGATTCATTATTACAAAAGTAAATATTTGTTATCCAGGTTTTGAGTTTTATAACCATAACTGACTGGATATAGCCCGCAATAGCTTGTATCCTTAATAACTTTGTCACCCGTAGACCTTCCAGTCCGGTTGTAGCTAGCAGCGAGGTGCGGGGTTGTCAGTCCCTTTTAGATCTATACACAATAGTCATGCTCTCCCTACAAGTGACTCTGGTCATAAGTGCTAGTCCAACACTCTATTTCTTGTGGTGAGTGTTACCAAGGACGTGTCTCCAACATAGACTAACAAATTTACAAGTAATAATATGGAAAACCCTTTTGTGATTAACATGAATCCTTTATAAAATGATACATTTTGCTACATGTATCATAAGTTCATTGCTCTAGTTTTGAAAACTATTTCTACGAGTTGATTTGTTAATCGTTTGGTAAAACTGTTTTCCGTGTTAAAAGCTTTCTGAAAATATAATTATCTTAAACAAAATAATATACTTTGAGCACAAGTTTCCTTGTGCTTTTTCTTGTATCCCCCCCCCCCCCCCTTGAAAACATGAAAAACTCAAAAAAGCGTAGCGGTATGAACTCACTGTTTGACGAATGATTTGAGCGGATGATTGGTTACGAGTGTTGAGTGTCAATTGAGGTTTCGCACTCAAGTGGGTCCTAGTAACATATAATAGCACATATATGTATTAGATTTAGGTATTACATGACAAAACATGACGGGAAACCACCCTAAAGACTTGGAAATTCTTGTCGGGACCTTATGTGATCAAACAAAGGAGGTGTATTGTCATTAGGGTGTGTGTGCGGACAGGGTGTGCGGCCAGGCTGTGTGTGCGGTGGCACATAGGAGTGTGCGGCTGGAGTGTGCGGCCAGGATGTATGTGCGGTTGCACACAGGAGTGAGCGGACGTACACTTTTCGTTTATGCTCCAAACGTCGATTTTCAAGTGTTTCAAGGCTCAAACCAAGTGCAACGCCTCAGAGGTACAGACTCGTCAGTCGGATCAACATGAGTTTCCTACTCAGGTTGATTGCTAGGATTTGAGGTTCCTTCACCGCTTGACTCTTGAATTTCTTCAAGGTCAATTTGCCTCCCACTGTTTCCTTGGCTTATGAACTCTCTCTCGCGAAAGACTCCCCTCCTTGCTACAAAGACCATGTTATCACTGGGTCTGTAGAAGATGTAGCCAAAGGATTTTTGTGGGTAGCCGATGAATCAGTTCCGAAACTACGTTCACACTCATAAAGTTTTGGTTTACTTTCAAATTGGTGCGAACGCTCGCAATGACTCGCAGTCAATTGATCATCTTACGAATTGGTGTGAATACTCACAATGACTCGCAGTCCACTTTTCATTCATAGGTTCAGAGCTTTGTGTATCCTTTTCTATATTATCTTGTTATTTTTCTATTTTTATTTCTTTTTCAGAAAAATCAAAATTTCAAAAATATTTTCATTGTTTCTGTTTTTATTTCTTTTCAGAAAACTAAAAGTACAAAAATATTTTGTTTGTTTTTATTTCTTTTTTCTATTCATAAAATTATAGAATACCAAAAATATTAGATAATTGAGCAGGACTCAAGGTACATATTCATTAATACTCTCAGTTCTAAATGATAGGACATGTACAAATTCTAAATCTTTGCACTAGTAAAGTGTCCCTAGAAGCATGTTGTTGCATGTTGTCCAAAGCCTCAGAGACTCTATGTTCGAAGCTTTAATGAATCGATAATACCAATTGTTTCTTCCCAATCAGGCTAACAATTCACATAATTCATGAGCTACCTTACTCTTCTCATATTGAGTTAAGAGTTGACTGCTTGGTCACTTTTGCATAGTAGAGGTACATTTATCTTCAGAACCACCTCCTACATGTTCTCCATCACTTTCCCATTCATGAACGTAACCCTTGAGTCTCTCAGATATTACCACTGAGGTTCATGGTTACGCAACATCTGTGTTTATGATCTTAAATTCTTTATCACCAAGAATTGAGTGAAGCCCAACATCCAACAAATATTTAGGAATTGATGGTGAACAATAAACATGTTCTAGATTTTTCACAAAGGAATTAACGAATGTCCACCTTCGTGGTTTGTTCCTTGAAATCTCTTTTTATTTTTGCGAGATCTTAATGAAATGTTCTAGACCTAAGGTATTTCATCCCACAAGATCCAGTTTTTATTTTTCTTGAGATTCCTCTAAGTTTTCCAATCTCTAAAATTTTTTCCAAAGCATACTTGTTCTTATGGCTACCCTGGTCAAACAAGTACTTCATCCAAGTGTTCAGACTTATGTCAAGTTTCGGAGTTTGGTTGAAGATGAAGCCACCTTTGAGTCTTATTGAAAAGTTGTCTTTCAATGTTTCTCAACAAACAAACGATCGTAATTCAACGGCACACAGCATATACGCTTTCGAGTCTCTCTTGTCTCCGAAGGAAGAGATCATTGCCTGGGATCCAACTGCTACATGTCTTTTCTGAAATCACTAGAACCCTTAGATATTTTGCTTTATTTCTTTGTCTTTGGCACACTCTTGCAAAAAATCCTCGAGATTTTCAAAAAGTATGGTTCGTAGTTCTATTGGTTACTATCAGATTCAGAGAACAAGCAATGGCACTCATATACGAATGGACAGATCAGAAAAGGTTGTCTTTAATGCATATGATATGGCGAATCTTTTGGATAAGATTTCGATAATGGCGCGTGCAAATTCAAATCTCTCCTAACATCACGCTTTATCAGTTACGCCGCTTGACATCACGCCTATCACACATGCTTTTTCAGGCGCTTTTTAAGGAAAATGAACAGTGTCCAGTTGTAACTCTCTCTCCTACAATGACATATAAAAGCATTTGACGGTTCATTCTCACATTACCGTGTTCACAGCATTACTGACAGGCGCAAACAAACCCTTTATCTCTCGAGCACTAGTTATCTTCTTCTTCGACGATATCAATGGCTTCCTCATTTGAAACTCCATTAGGCGTTTATCAAACTGCATCATCTGGTCTACGGGGCATCAAGGCTAATCAAAATATTATTCTGGATCTCAATCCATCTAATTACGATGCTTTTCTTGAACCTCTAATAGAGTGTTTGCAGAATTCTCTGTTGTTCATCGCCCTATCGAAGACAGAGAATGTTCCATTGTCTCTTCTCTCCGAAGCATACTCCTCTGCCTGATATGAGGAAATTGGGCCATTCATCAATTTTTAAATTGATTCTGTCAAGACCACCGTCACCTAAGCACGTTTCAGCCGACTGTTAGGGCTTCTAGACGCTAGAGATCTGATTGATCCAGAAACCATCTCCTCTTCTGTGATTTTGGGGATGTTCTACCAAATGGGGTATAAAGATCATCTTGTTATTCTATCAAAGTTTAGGAAGCTAAATCTTCCTCCAATATGGAATGGGTTATCTACTCTTATCTTCAATAGCTTCTATGAAACAACGACGGGGTCAGACAGTGCAATTAAGAAATTCCTCACAATTCTCTATGGTTTATACTCCGGAATCAACTTGGACTATGGTTTAGTTCTCCGGACTCTATTGGTTCATAGCACTTTAACTGTAACAAGGCACATAGAGATCTCATGTGGTCACTTTTGGGCTATCATAGTTTAAAGTGCAATCAATCGTCATCATATCCATGTGACTGAAGGTTCGGCGATTGCACGTATTCCGATGTTCAATACCTCAAATGTTATTGTCTCTGATAGCTTGAGGTTCGCATTTACTGGATCTATTCCAGATGCAATGCTTCACAATGTTCCGCCTAGCAGTGAAATCATTGCCACCTATCGCAACCTTCCAACATCATGCCCTCGTCACTTAACCCCGGAAATTCAAAAAGTCTTGGAAGTGGCTGACAAGCCTAAAAAGGGGACCAACACAAACAAAAGCTTGTACCTGTCGAACCAGTCCAGGCTCGGATAAGGATGAAGGTAAAGAAAGTTGCAACTAGACCACGAACTTCAACCCCAAGTGATGCTGAGGCTTCGGAGTCCCAAAATATATCCAATGTTTGCATACCCGAGCAAGAGCACCAAGACCAAGAAGATACGACTGCAACTTCTCATCCGATGGTCTCGAAGCCAGCTACCACGAATCCTGAGGTAACATTTCCAATGTCATCTTCTGTTCCGATAATAGATGAATTTTTCTAGGACTTCACTCCACCTTCCCCTACTACTACAACAACTCCCATCTCCATAGCACCATGTCTGAATGTCTCGGTAGGAGTTTTGCAACCACAGGTGTCCATGGCTCACTATTCATTTATTCAAATGCCACCACTACAACAAAAAAAAAACGACACCACCAGTCAATGTCAACATATCTGATATAGGGGTAGGGGCTTCTGGTTTCATATCTAGTGCTTTCACTCCTGTCTCTCTGCTTCGTCAAGACGATCTGGACACTGTGTTCAGAGATGATCAGGATGATATTGAGGACTTTCATTTCAGTTTTTTCAATGTATAGCAGTTCAGTTATGACGATGCTCCCATGACTATCTGACAATTCAAAGTTCTTCTAGAGAACTTGGACACTTTAATTGAATCATCCAAATCTACTTCCAACTCAGAGTATTCTATCACAACTCACAAAGCATTACTCAAGTCAACAATGAAGGAACATGCTACGAACATGGAAAAAGCTAACAAAACTGTTGCTGACTCTTCGACTGTTTGCAAGGAAACGACGGAAAAGTCGAAAAACTAATTTTTGACGCTCATTCGTTTAGGGGTAAGTTCCAGACCTCCTTCGAAGCAAACACTGCCAAAGCAAATCAAGTGATTTCTAGCCTTGGAACTACCCTTCATCCTGAGAAGGATGCTCTTGATAAGATTCGAACACGTATTTAATCTCATAATACTGAATTTCACACTTCCATCTCTTCCAAAATAGACAAGCTTCATGAGGATTTAGCACTTGAGAATAAAATCATGGATGAACTTGTTGTCAAGACTTAGAAGGTTAAAGTTGATAGGTTTCGAGCACTATAAAAACCTTAAGGTTCAAATACAACCCTAATACTTTGGATCTTAGTTTTCTCTAGTTATACATGTAATATTGTTTTCCAAAGAATAAAGCCTAAACTAGCATACAAAATTTGATAATTGAATCATAAAACTAGTTAGATAATTTGCCTATTGTTGTAGCTTGTTGCCGTTGGCCTTTAAGAGCTTAGCACCTCAAGTGTGATGCCTCAAATGCTTCACATAACACCACCAATAATTGGAGGACTTGAGAGAGAGGTTCTAGACACTAAAATCGGCTATATGAACTCCAAGAACACTAGTGTATCCGATTTTAGGCTAAGGGGTGACATATATATAGTGTAGGATTCCAAGAGTCATGTGTAAACCCTAATCCATACACTTGGCTTATGATCCATAACTCATGTGGGCTAACTCTTCATGGACACTTACATAAACTTAGGCCATCATGGATCAATAGCCCAAACCATATGTATCACTGATTTACATAATCAGTCCCCATAAATTTAATTAGTCTCTTTTGATCACTAAATTAATTCCAAATTAATTCTTGATCAATACTAATTAAATAATATGATTTCAAAATTATTATATAATACTTATAATATATTAATAAATAAAAAGTAACCTCTTTCTCAAATATCCATCCTATCAGATTGTTTTGGTGAAATACAACCCAGATGGACCATGCTACTCTCGGGTTAAGTACACACAAATTATGGTTATGGGCTTAGACATCTAATCCGGTAGTCTCCCACTTGGATAACTCTTATAACTATAACTGCAAGTATAACTTAGAAAACCGACTAGAAATCATAGCTCTTAAAAGATGCTGTCGAACTTGGACATGCCATTTAGATAAGGGATCATATAATCCTCTATTCTTCATGATATCAGCCAGACAAATACATGGAACATAATCATACTGATTGTCCAATAGTTTTTTTCCCGATTTCTGATTTGTTTGACATAGAACTTAATTAAACACATCAATTGAGTCCTGATATCGCTTTTAATCCTTTTAATCCTTTTAATCCTCCAGGGGCCCAAGATATCGCTTTTAATCCTCCAAGGACTAAAAGGAACAGATAAACTTCGACTTATATGCTTGTACTAACTACTCGTTAAATCATACACAACAACATGTTTTATAACATCAAGTTATTGATGCATTTTCACACTATCAATGTACAACCAACACATAGTCAACAACTCATATATCACGGTTTGAAGACTATATTGTGTTATCATCTCACAATCACTCGTGATAAATTCCATGAAGTGATTCATGTGAGCGTGGGTTTAAACCAATACACAGACCTTATGAGCACTCATGAATGTTGTAGCAAACTCTTGTTATGTCTAAACACTTTAGACAATCTACCAGCCAAATTCATGACAATTTTGCCTCAATACCAACCTCCAAAGTATGATCGACTATGGACAGTTTAAATAATCGTATTATTCTGGAAGTCAAAACATGCAAAATGAAACAATAGTAAACAATTGACACAAGATAGTAATTTTACTCATAAGTAAGACACCTTTTATTTAATCATCAAATGTCAATTACATTTTATCTATTGCAAGTTTCTAAACAACTATCTAATCATTAAAACTAATATAGTCCTTCAGCCCAATATTCCTCGCATGCTGTAAATGCTTAACCCTACACAATCCCTTCGTAAGGGGATCTGTTGGATTCTCATCTGACGATATCCTCTTTACTACAAGGTGTCCTTTTTCTATCCGATGTCTTATGTAGTGATATTTTCTGTCGATGTGCCTGGATCTGCCATGATCCCTCGGTTCCTTAGCTTAGGCAACCGCACTCTCACTGTCAAAGAAAATCTCCAGAGGCTCCTTTATAGCTGGTACAACTCCAAGGTCTCCGATGAAGTTCTACAGACATATCACCTCCTTTAATGCTACACTTGCTGCTATCTACTCTGATTCATATCTTGAATCAGCTATAGTCTCCTGTTTGGAACTTTTCCAAGTTATTGATCCTCTATATCGGTCTGAAAGCTGGCATCACTATACCCTATCACTCTTAAGTCATCACTCCCTTTGAGGGTAAGGTCCCAGTCCTTAGTCATCCGTAGGTACTTAAGAATGTTTTTTTACCACAGTCCAGTGAGCTTTACCAAGATTCCCTTGATATCTACTGACCATGCTCAAATCAAAGGCAACATCACGACGAGTACAAGTTATAGCATACATGATCGAGCCAACTGCGGAGGCATATGGTACTCGACTCATCTCTCCTATTTCCGCCTCTGTACTCGGACTCTAAGTCTTACTCTATCACAACTAGTCTTTTTGACTAGGAAATTTTGTCCTCGAGAAAGCAAGGACTATTGTGAGACTTGTGCTAACACACCTAAGTGTTCCATATGAGTTCCTAAAGATCCATATAGTGTTAGAATGCAAATCTCTCCAAGTATAACAAATCTCTCCAAGTATAGTGAATCTCTCCCAAACCTCTCGAAGTGAGTGAAATCTCTCTCAAATCCCTCTAAGTATGCGAAATCTCTCCAAGTATGGTGAATCTCTCCCAAATCTCTCCATGAATAGTGAATCTCTGCCAAATCTCTCCAAGCATGTGAAATCTCTCCCAAATCTCTCGAATTATAGTGAATCTCTCCCGAATCTCTCCAAGTGTACAAAATCTCTCCAAGAATAGTGAATCTCTCCCAAATCTCTCCAAGAATAGTGAATATCTCCCAAATCTCTCCAAGAATAGTGAATCTCTCCTAAATCTCTCAAAGTATGTGAAATCTCTCCATGTATGTGAAATCTCTCCCAAATCTCTCCACGTATGTGAAATCTCTCCCAAATCTCTCCACGTATGTGAAATCTCTCCATGTATCTCAAATCTCCCTAAGCACCTTCCTTAGTCGAAAACAGCTCAAAACCGAAAGCGGAACCCCCAAAAGGACCCTCTTGGTCCTGAACCTCTTGGTCGGAACCCTCTTGGTCCGGAACCTCTTATTCTGGAATGCCTTCTAAGGGCCAAGAGGAAGCATCTTCGGAACTTGCTTCTGACTTCGGAAGGCTAAGGCTTTCTCCGGAAGGACCTTGCTTCGAAACCTTCTCATTTCCAGAACACTTTACCTCGCAATGCTTCAGAAGTCTAGCTAGTCTCGCATCCTCGGTCCGGACCAACCCAAACGCGCGCCTGACTTCGGAATCTGACAACAGCCCTCCGGAAAGTATTGTTTGCTTCGGAACCTGTCCAGCGCCTCCGGAACCTTCTTGCCAACTACTTCGGACCCTCGCATACCTTACCCTTCCCTCCGGAATATGTTGTAGAGCTTCGGAAATTACACTATGACTCCGGATTTCACCTTATAACTCCGAATTTTCATTACTTTCGGACTATTTCATCATTTTAAGGTACTTTGAGGTCGGGAATCCCACCAAACTCATGTTTTTCTTAACTAAGACCCCTAAAACCACTATTTTATACTAAAATGAATTATTTTATGCATATTTACATAAAAATAAAAGGGTTAGAAGTTAGGAAAACCTTATCCTAAACCAAGAAAAGTACAAGGAAGTTGACTTGGTGATTCGATAAAACTCCTATTCCCCATGCAAATCATAGTATCCCATGCTTTACTCACCAATTATCCATGCATGGACCAGCAGATCCCCATGCACCAAAGATTCCCTTCCTTTTCTTACTCTTAAGGACGTCAGTAGAAGGAAATATGGACTTTTCACATTTCCCTCACTTTACTCTCTTTCTCTTTCAAAGATTCATTTCTAGAGCAAGAGCAAGATCTTGCTGGAAACAAAATTCTCAACTTCTTCTTGGGAAATTTAAAGAAAGCATCCCTTACAGGGAACTTCCTCATCTCAGCCAAGAGTTAAAGCTTGAGATCTTCACTCCATAACTACAGACAACTCCTCAACTAACTCAAGGTGAGCTTCATACCCCACTTTTTTCAATGTTTCAATGTTTTTGGGGGAGAGTACAAGTCAAATCTTGCCTAAACTCGTAAATGATTGCATATATACGTATGTTTGTATGTGTGTGTGAAATATTATTAAATTAATATTTAACTAATATACTCATGAACGTAAGAATTCTCAAATTCATAAAGAAGAGAGGATACTTTGTACAAAAGAGCCTCCCGACTATTGGGTGTGTCCAACTTAACCCCTTTATCTATGCTTTCATGTCTAGATATAGAAGTTATAAAAAGGGATCTTGATTAGTGGACACCACTTCTAGTAAATTTCGAAAATGGAAACTTTGTGAACTATTTGCAAACTATTAGGGGGTATTTTATAAATATTCGATATAAAAGTTTGTGTCAAGAAAATATACAAGTAGAGCCTTTATGAAAGAAATATTTGCATGTCATAAGCTGCT
The DNA here is from genome assembly GCF_002870075.4 of Lactuca sativa. Taxonomy (NCBI): domain Eukaryota; kingdom Viridiplantae; phylum Streptophyta; class Magnoliopsida; order Asterales; family Asteraceae; genus Lactuca; species Lactuca sativa. Next base: position 147,657,289 of record NC_056629.2, read on the forward strand.
GTCATAAAACCTCCAAGAACACAAGTAATATTCTATATGTCATAAAACAGAAAATGCGTGTCATCACCGGCAGTTATAAATTTATACAAATTATAACTTGACACTTTTTCTCTTGACTAAAATGAGTAATTTTCCAATACACGAAAAGGAACGAACACGAGCACCCAGTTAACGAGCACAATCAACGATATGGAACTAGAACGATATTTCTATTCAAAGAGTACGAATTTCATTATTTTTCTAACAAATAATGGATCTCTAACGATTGCTCAAAAGGTTGTTAATATTCTAGTCAGACAAATCTCGAAATTACCTAAATATAAAAATATTAGTGTACGTCTAAGTCCTGTAAGGAGTTATAGCCAGAGTCTCCTGGAGGGAGAGCGGGAATTTGTTTATAGATCTATACGGGGTTGACGCCCCGCACCTACGTTGTTCGCTACAGCTAGACATGCCAGTCTAGGGTGACAAATGTCTTTTCCAAACCGAGGGCGCCTGAGAAACACCAAAACATGCACTCCATCATGATTAGTATGGTTATAACGACTCACTAGAATATGTTATATTAACTAGAAATTTATGTAAGTAAAAACCTCATAAATAAATTTTGGCACATTGTGTTGACTATCCTATACGTGATAGGTGACGGTCTGCATTTGTTGCGTTGACTGTCCTTTCTTTTCACCGTGTAGAAAGTCCACAATTGCCATGATTTTTTCCTCTAACAAGTATAGAGTCGAAATACTGATATTTTACAAAGTAAAAAAGCATAGGACTCTATGGCAAATGATTTTTCTACGATTTCGATAACGATAAACAGGAACTTACGAATATTTTATAGCAGAAAATATAGGATTTTCGGGGGAAAACGATTTTCTACAATTTTCGATAACGATAAACTAGAACTCTCACTCAATTTTACTCAATAAGAGTAAACAAGATTTTCAACCATATTTCCTCTTTCAAAATAAGGGATTTTCTTTAAATAGTTGATTGCTACTATTCAAAAGAACTATTCTTGGACATAGCTCGCTTTTACAAATCACACTACTTTTCAAAATCATTCCTTATAAGGATGAACAAAAGTAATGAAATGCACACATATATCCATGATTTACAAGGCAAGACTTCAAACGGTTTTATAGAAAATATATGATTTTCTGAAAGTACAACGACAACGATTATAAACAAGTGTAAATGATTTTATACAAAAATGATTATGAACTCACCAACTTTTTAGTTGACACTTTTCAAAATGACATGTATTCTCAAGGATCTAGTAACCAGGAAACAAGGGACACTGATGCAAGATCATTTAGTTGTAGTTGAAATTTTCTACTTATGTACCTTATGTGTAATCCGAAGAACAAATACAATATATAAACAATGTAAGTTTGTAATCTCAATGTATGATGTTTGGATTGCTTTGTTTCATTTATATTCAATTGTTATGATACTGCACAATGAAGTCACCCGCCTCCAGACGTTTCCGCCATCTGATCGGGGGTGTGACGGATTGGTATCAGAACATTGTTTATAGTGAACTGCTATATCTAGCCATACGAGATATACAACTATAAATACAATGGGACTAAAACAAACTCTGTCTAAAAGTATACTTTAAGAAGATAAGTATCTTATAAAAGTATACACAATTACTAACCCAGTATCATAACGAGAAGAAAACCAAAAGTAACTAAAGGTTGAACACTATAGTCAAACCTGGGTAGTTATGTAATCATATCTGGGATCAATATAGCCTAATCAACTATATTTATTTGATTTATGACCAACATGTGCTTGGGAGTGATGGTGGTGTTGCGACAAACCTAAAACCTAATGTCACACCCCAAAACCAGAACGAGGAATCGTTCAAGGGTGGAGGACGTCATGTTTAGTATCACGAGATATGTATATGGTAAGCAAGTAATGAACAACCATTTCATTTCAAAAGAAGAAAGTGTTTACAATGTGTGTGTTCACAAAACATAGAATTCATACACAAATAACAAAACAAGAATTGAAGCTATGATGCTTCATCTTCTGAATCCCCAGCACGAGCACCTATCTAATAGTCTCCTAAGAATACTAATTATTTGAAAGAGAGTATCAGAAATTAAGCTAGTGAATTCATAAGATTTTAGTGATGTGAGTAAGCTGTAAAATGTTGTAAAATTGTATATGTAAAAGTGGTGTAAACTGTAAGTTCTATTTTGAAAAGTTCGCCTGATCCTCTTAGAAAATCCTATATTTCCTACTTGAATGAAAGTTAAGTAAAATGACACTACTATCCTTTTTATGGGTACTAAGTGGGTACAAGTTATATAAAACTCAGAGTAAACAAACAATCGATTGTGCGCATCTTCCCTAAGCTCACAACCCAACGGGGAACAGAAAGTAAGGCGGATAGCACATATCCCATTGGTTGTTAGATCATTGTCATATATAACCCTGGTGTATTCACTTGTTACTCATGGAGTTATTTGTAATGGTTCCTTTATATCTAATGAAAATTTCTTTAAGAAAACCTATATTTCTTATAGTAAAATAGTGACCGCAGTGACTACTTTTATAATAGCTTAGTTTATACTGCTATATATAATCTGATATCGGATAAAGAGTTAATTGGCTGAATCTGCCTTAAGTCCACAAACCAACAAGGACAGGAGGTAAGGCGGAAAACACACATTTAACTGCCTATTGGGTATTAGTTTTATAAATAAACATGGTGTATAAACTAGGGTATTATAGAGTTATCCACCTAAAGTCTTTAAAATTGTACTAGCTTAATCAAATGGATTAAGCCCTTAACTTGGAAATTTCTAGTTTTGTATACCAAAAGTACTGACTTTGACAAGTATGTTTTGTACTAGAAAAACGGTGCTTGGACTCTGTGTCCTATAACCTGACCCATACCTGGTACCCTAATGATGACTTAATGTGTACTAAGCATACATATATATATATATATATAGAATCAGGTAGATAATAGATTGGGTGAACCCGTTCCAAGCCCACAACCAAACAAGGACAGGAAATGAAGTGGAGAGCACACATCCTATTAGCTGTCGGAACCTATCGGTATATATGTATCATGTGGTGTATACATTAAGGAATCATAAGACTAAAATTATGGTCCTAACTTTTAAAGGTAGCCTACTACCAAGGCATGTAGTATCTGTGTGTGACTCTTGTAAGAGTGTGTATTTTCCCAAATCTGACTATCAATAACCAAAAATATAGCTTTTACATTACCGTGCATCGTGTGAATGTTCACAAGGTGAATGTAATGGGAAAAATATTATAGTATTGTAGTATTTGTAATAAGTGACTACCACTGTACTAACTACCTTAAACTAATCATAATTTAAGGTAGAATGATGAGCAGCCTGTATCCTGCTACCGACTATAGAACGCTACAATGTACAATGTCGGAGAAAAATGACATTTGGCACCCATAGACAATTAAGTCCTACTGTAGCTAGCAGCGAGGTGTAGGATAGTCAACCCAGTATATATATACTCAAACTCATACACTCCAAAATTAAGGAGATTCTGGATACGTGAACGGCCATGGCAGGTAGTGCCATGCCCCGAAACGTGGCTCTCATAACTGAAAAACTGCATGTGTAATGAATGTTCTAGCTGTAATGTATGTTCTCCCTCTGTCTAGCTTGTATTGTAATGTACTATGCGTGCTAGCTGTATTGTGTGTTCTCTACCTATCTAGCAAGTATTGACTCATGTATGAACTGACTCTTTGTGTACTTCATTGTACTAGAAGTAATGAATAGCATTCTCCTAAACTATACCTATTATAGTTTACTAATGTTCTACTCGGACTGTTACTGAAAAGACTCATTTATCTACTAAGTTATGCTTGTACTTTAAAAACAGAGTTTTGTATAACTATAAAGTAACATAACTTTAAAAGAGTTTTGAAATGTTCTGACAACTTATAAATAACATAAGTAACATTTTGAAAGATGTTTGTAATAAACAATTACACAATTATCATTGTGTTCAACTTGTATCCCCCCCCTCCCTTAAAACAGTTACAATAGTTAAAAGATTCATTACGGGGGTATGAACTCACCTAATGTGGGTGATTCAAACGGGTATGCGTGTAAGGATGAGAATTTCCACGAATGAAGTCCTAAGACACAATAAGTCCTAAATGACATATCAGGACACATATTGACATGAATATAGTGTTTATAAACAACTATATGAAAGGAAACAGCTTCCGGGACTAGGAAACACCTTGATTAAGTGTTGGAATCACATGTGATTCAACAAAGGGAAGTGGAATGACATCAAAAGGTGTTTAAGGTTTTGTAACCATCACCTTTGGGGTTTACGATTGTAAACCCATGAGTTTACGGCCGTAAACTCATGGTACTCCCACCATTTTGTGATTTGAAGTCCTAAAAGTCAAAATGAAGCATCCTAACTTCAAGTCTAAGCCTTAGGAAGTTTTTGTGGCATCAATACACTCCTAAACGGAGTTTACCATCCATTGACCATTTCTCCATGTGTTTACGGTCATAAACACATATGGGTTATGGTATTTTGGTGTTTTCAAGTCCTAAACACTTCAAGGTAAGGGTCTAGGCTAGTTTCTAGGCATAAGGAAGGAATTTAGGGCAACTTAGCACCATAAAAGGGAGTTTACGGTCTAAGAAGATCTTGGGCCGTAAACTCTTATCCTTGATGAATTCTTGATGTTTAACACTTGATCTAAACATATAACAAGCTAAGGGATGGATACTTACAATGTAGAGGCTTGTAAGGTGCTAAAACTCCAAGAACACTAGTGTGTGTTCTTGGTGAAACTTGAAGATCTACACTTTTAGAATGATTTCATGGATGGAAGTGTGTTAGATCACTGGATTAAGGTAGATATCAACTTATTAGAGCTAGAAACACTTACAAGTTGAAGATCAAGAAGGAAAATCCGGATGCTACTTGAGAGGATTTGAGTTTGGATCTTGAGTTTGTGAAAAAAGTGATGAAATAACTAAGTCTCACTTATATAGTCAATAGGGTTTACGGCCCTAATACCATTTGGGCCGTAAACTCCAAACTCTTGGGGTTTTTTTGAACTTTATTGTTGCACAATAAACCCTAGGGCATCCTCTCTCCTGATATCTCCTGAAGTACTAACTTTAAACCACTCAAACTTATTCCAAAAAGCTTGAAAGTTAGCAGAAACAGTTTTGGCTTCTATTGAAGTGAATGGTTGTACAGAATAGAAATTTTGGGTTGTCACACCTAACAACTATGCACACAAGAGAATACTAGAATTCGAACATCAAGTTTAAAATACTATAGGAGTATTTTAGGATACTATAAACCCCTCACACCTAAACTATCCCCGTATATCTCGAGCCACGACTCTTGCACAAATGACGTAGTTGAAATTCCTCACCCGGACTTCTACAACACTATCACGATGATTTACGGATGGAGCAAAGAGAGACCGAAAGAAGACAAAGAGGAAAATCCAGAAATGGATCCTAAGGGATACCCAGAGACGAATTGTGAAAGGGATAATTCCGATTAAGAACCCAACAAGGATAAAAGCGCCAAGGAAACCCTTGATAAGCTTTGCCCAACTGAGAGTAAACTCGAGACCCTTTCACCTTTCTCTTCCCAGATACATAAACACCCTATATAGGTACTCCTGGAATAGACATACCTAGAAACAAAACAATACCCACACAACAACAAGTTGAGAAATTGGCTCCTATCCAATTTAGAGAGTATCTCCATAAAAGACAATCTGATCCACAATCAACGTGCACCGAACTTCGATAGCCAACACCTTCACTGCATGGCATTGCAACACTTGGATAGACCAAATCAGAGAAATAACACTTAAGGTTTATAAGTATATTATAAGTTCTAATATATTAATAATATTATTTAATTAGTATTGATCAATAATTAATTTAGAATTAATTAACTAATCAAAAACAAACTAATTAAATATATGGGGTCGATTGTGTAAATCATCTATTCTTGTATAGTTGGGCTAATAATTCATGGTTTGTATGGATTGGGTTAAAACCCATAAGGTGACCCACGGATAGTCCATGGAGGTTACAAACCCATGGATCATGGAATATGAAAATCCATGACAATTAGGGTTTACATGGTGTAACCCTACTTGTACCAAGGGAAAGTCCCCTGAAGGCTCTTTTTCTAGTGGAACCAAGAAAGGTTCTGTCACTCTTTCTGCTAACCCTAAAGAGGCTGAATGCTTCTATTGCCACGAGAAGTCGCACTGGAAGAGAAACTGTCTAAAGTTTCTACAAGATGTGAAGGATGCGAAAGTGAAACCCAACCATGCAAGTATTTACACTATATTATCTAATAACTCACCCCATTCTAATTCTTGGGTCCTTGATACCGGTTGTGGTATTCATATTTGTTCTGATTTGTAGGGACTAAGAAGAAGTGAGGATGTGGAGCATGGGAAGATAAGCTTAGTCATGGGGAATAGGAAAGCATCACCTGTCACCAAGATTGGAGTTTATACTTTGTTGCTAAGTAGGGGGTTAACATTAGATTTGAATAAATGTTGTTACTCGTCTGAAATGGCAAGGAATATTATTTCTTTTCATGCTTTGTACAAACAAGGGTTTACCTTTTCTTTTGATAATGAATATGGTAGTATTAATGCTTTCTTTAATAATGTTCTTTATTTTAAAGCATTACCTCATGATGGTGTGTATGAAGCTGTGTCTGTTGTAGATAACCTAGGAAATAATGTGTTGTATATTGATTCTTCCACTAACTTGGATAAAGCATCATTGTGGAATTGTCGTCTTGGACATGTAAGCAAGAAAAGCATAGGCCAACTCCTAAAGGATGGAGTCTTGCAGTCATTTGACCTAAAGTCGGATGATAGTTGTGAATCTTGTCTACTTGGAAAAATGACAAAATCACCCTTCACTGGTTCTTGTACTAGGAGTGAAGGCTTGTTGGATCTGGTACACACTAATATGTGTGGACCTTTAGAATCGCCACAAAGGATGCTAATCGCTACTATGTGACTTTTACTGATAATTTTAGTAGATATGGATATGTCTACTTAATCAAGCATAAGTCAGAAACCTTTGAAATTTTCAAAGAGTTTAAGCAGGAAGTGGAGAATCAATTGGGGCAGGAACATTAAGATGCTTCGGTTCGATCAAGGTGGTGAGTATCTTAGTACACAGTTCCTTGACTATCTTAGGGAATGTGGGATTGTCTCACAATTGACACTTCTCAGAACACCATTGCTTAATGGTATGGCCGAGAGGCATAATCGAACCTTGTTGGACATGGTTCGTTCCTAGATGAGTCGAGCTTCGCTACCAGTCTCATTTTGGAGGTATACCTTACAGACTGCCGCCCATATCCTTAATATAATACCAACCAAAAAGGTTGCCAAAACTATTTGGTTTTAAGCATTCTAACACTCCTAAGTGTACATGCAACCCTAAATACCTTGGATCTATGTTTTCTCTAATATGAATATTCCAAGGTATTACGCTATCTAGCATACAATCTTTGATACTTGGGTAATAAAATAGATAGAATACATACCTTTTTAATGTAACTTGTCTTCATGAAGCTTGAGTGCCTTGTGCGCCAAGTGTGACACTTCAAATGGTTCACACAACACCATGAACACTTGGAATAACCTTGAGAATAAGGATACTTTGGTTCTCACTAGTGAAATCGGCCTTGCCCTTTTGGTGTACACACACTAGTGCCAATTTCACCAACCAAGGAAATCTTTATATAGTGTGGAGATTAGGGTTAAAGTCATGACCCTTCATTTTCATATGATCCATGGGTTAAACACTCCATGGACTATCCATGAAAGCTTAGCCCAACCTAAATGAACTTGGCCCATTACACACACACACACACACACACACATATATATATATATATATATATATATATATATATATATATAAGAGTCCATATTTAGCTAGTTCCTTTTGATCACTTAATTAATTGTAAATTAATTCTTGATCAATACTAATTAAATAATATGATTATATATTAATATATTATAACTTATAATATATTAATATAAATCACTAGTAACCTTTTTCCTCATCTTGTCTATCCAATTGTCCCGATGCCATGCAACCCAAATGGACCATGCCGGGTCGGGTCAAGTCTTACCAATTATAGTTATGGAATTAGACATTAATCCAACAGTCTCCCACTTGGATAAGTCTAAAACTGTTATTGAGTATGACTTCAAAACCCAACTAGCAATCGTAGCTCTCAAAAGCTTCTGTCGAACTCTGACGTGTTAACTGAAATCTGATCTTGTCAATGACTTGTCCATTAGATAAGGGATCATATATTCCTCCATTCTAGATATCATATGGACTAAGACATGTATTATAAATCATTCTCTCTATCCATTTGTTGTTTCTCGATTTCCGGTTCATGATGACTGACTGGTTGAACATATCAAATCAGTCCTGGCTTGGCCAAGCACTCACATGTATCATCATTAAATCATCGAGGGGCCCACAGATATCGCTTTTATCCCGAAGGTAAAAGGAATGGATAAACTTCGACTCATATGGATTGTTCGACTACTTTTTGAATCATACACAAAGGACGTTTTATAACATCGAGTTACCAATGCGTTTTCGTGCAATCAATGTATAACCGACTCATAGTAACAACTCATATCTCTAGGTTTGAAGAATATAAGATATTATCATCTCATGATCACTCATGATAAAATCCATGAAGTGATTCCAATGAGCGTGGGTTGAGTCCAATACCCAAAACTTATGAGCACTCATGAGTGTTGTAGCACCACTTTGTCCAACATCTTAGACCTCTGCAAGCCAACCCATGACAGTCTTGATTTATATCTACTTCCAACATATGACCAACTGTGGATGGTTTGAATAACTTAGTCATTCGGGAAGAATGACTTTGTTTATTCTGGAAGTCAAAACATGCAAAATGAAACACAAGAATAATTGAATCTGATATGGTACCAAAACCTATGAATATAAATAAAACACCTTTTATTTATCACCATATTGATTACTCATTATTCATTGTTTCGGTTTTATCAACTTTATACTTGAATTAAAAACACTAGTTGTTCCATGATCCAAGCATGTACACTATGTTTTTCTAAACACTAGTCATGCCAAACACCAAGTATGCATACTAAGTTTGTCTATGATCTTTACTTTGTGAAATAAAGCAATTGAACATAATTTCAATGATTCTAATTTCACACTCCCAAATCCTTATCGAAAATGTAATAATTCCAAATTCCTATCATTTATCGAAATCTGTTAGATTTTAAACTTATATGCATTGATCCTCTTGTAATGATTATGCACAAAGTCACAAAGACTTGTCAAAAGATATTACAGAGTATTCCAATGGAGATCAATTCCATAGGAGACATCCTTTTTGCATTAAGTTTTTTAATCTTACGTAGATTTAATAACTTCCACCAATGAAACATTCTCATTTTAACTATCACTTCTGAACAAGAGTTTCCTCTTTTTAGAATATGTCAATATGGTCCTTCCAAAAACTAACACTATACTTCCAACTGTCCCTGAGCAACCAATCATCGATAAACCTTAGATGGTCCTCGAAAATTGCTTAATCATTTTAGTCTTATCCAATTCTACACATTTTCCCTTCTTAATGCCCCAGGCATTTGGAAAATTTTAAAAAGGATGAATATTATAACACATGCAATCGATCCTGTACCTAAAGCAAATGGGACATGATTCATGATGTCTCACAAAAAGACATGATTCTAGACCAGTCTTTTGCTACAATATTTTTATTTGCCAAGTTCTCATAATTCAGATTATGAAAAGGGATGTCGTAATCATAATCGAATTTTAGAACGTAAACAATGGACCCATATATAGAATTTCCTTATGTTAAGCCATTCCAACACAAAATTCATATATATCCTTGACTAAAGATGATTAAAACCTCAATCTAAGCTTTTAGAATTGAAATGAAGTATAATTTCCTCACCCATAATTATAGCAAAACAATTTTTCAACCCCTTCAACTTCACGGATTGAAACTTTTGTTTTCAATAATTAACATTGCTAACTTGAAACCTTTATCATAATTATCATGCTCCCACTAACATGATGATTATCAGCATAACATGTATGCTCCCACTAGCTTTGACATGTATCCATAAATTACTGGACTTCTAGAAATCATTACTTTATTGACTTTCTTACCAATGTTCAAATTTCTGATACTAGATTGCTTTAATAAGGCTTTATCAAAATTATACACCTTATCTTAGATAGCTCACAGGTGTGTCTAAACAATTTCAGAACTATGAAAAGGGATGTCGTAATCATAGTCTCAATAGTTTAGACCTTTGCTATCTGCTTCAAATCTACTTGGTGGAAGTGTTTCCTCACCATCATTTTCATGAATCGGAGAAAAACCTTATGACCCTTAGATTTTATGGTGTATGTGTTCTTATCCATGTGAATTTGTCAAAACCATAATCACAAGCCATGGTTAATAACAAATCCAAACTCATATGGACTGAACTCAATCTAAATTTCTTGCCACCTGGCAGTACAGGGCCTGCCATTGCTTCCAAGTTGTTATGCAACCAATTGAGAACTCTAAGAACTCATATGTAAAGCCAACTTTAACTGGAATGGGCACAAAAATAGAAATATGTCAACACGATAGGTTATAAACCTCATGTCGTGTGCTAGTATTAAACTACATGTTTTTATTCTTGATTAGATCTTGAAATTCTTTAAGGATCTTTAAGACTCCCACTATCCTCTTGACACATAAGACTCAATTTCCAAATATTCAAGAGATAGTTTGGATTCTTTATCAAGACAAAAACTTCACACAATTGGTCTTAGTTGGTCTTTGTTTTATCCAAAACATCACAACTTACCAATTTCAAATGTACAAGAGTAGGATACTGTTACTCTTACATTTGAGTAGTGTTTTAAACCTTTCTTTAAGATATGTCACTCAACTTACAATCTTGGAGTATGACTCTAAGACTTGTTTTGGAATGAAGTATGAATCATCTTCTTGATTTGACCACTTCAACAATTCATAGCTCCTCTTCTTCGCTATCAGAATGCACTTACAGGATGAATTGTGATAAGGTCTATTAATCATTAAGATGATCATATAACATGATACTAAAGTACTCTCCCAACTTTTCAGATTTGAGAAACTTTTATCCTTCTGCCTAATTTGATTCTTCTCATTCGTTCTGCCATACATCAAAAATTTTCCAATGTATCAGAGTTACACTTAAACTTGTAAGTGTAACCATATTTACTAAACTTTAGTAAAACATGACGAATAGTCTTAAAGATCTTTTGTGGTGGACTTAATCGATGCACAAGAGTGCGTACTCGATCCCTTAGTCCTTCACTTGATTCACTTATCCATGTGAACAAGTAACTAGTCTTAATTTCCAGTGCTTGAAAGTTCTCATTCATCATACTATACAACTTGCATGATTTCCAAGTTTCGGTCCAACTGAAACTTGGGTGATGAGAAACTTTCCTTATTTGGTAAATTTAGACACTACCACAAATGAAAGATTCAAATTCACATTTCCATTATTGCTAGAAACACACAAACATCAAGTTTTCATAAATGTCATTGCAAGGAGATATAAAATAAAGTAAAACAAACTTTTATTTATTTATAAAGTGTGGAAAACTTTTCCTTACAATGCAACTTTAAATGAAAACTATGCTATTACATGTTTCCTAGCAATCTATCATAACTCCTAAGAGTAGCTCAAGAATCCGATCTTCAATCAAGCGATAAAGATCAATCTTCGCGATCAGATTCAGCATACTCTTTCTTTAAGTTTCCTTCACTTTTCCTTTGATTCTTAAAACATCAACATGTGACCCAGTCACGTCATGTAATAAGAATCTCAGGATAGAAACTTAATCGAGTTAGATAGTGGACTTTACCTGAGGTAGAGCCAGCCTTATGATCTTTCAGGTAAATTTGGCAGCTTCGCAACCAATGCCCTTTCCTTTTGGCAATAGAACCATATGGACCCTTTGGGAATGATACATGAGACAGTCTCAGACTTAGCCTTTCTCTTTACCATTTGGTCAACCGAGTTGACTATGGCCAATCCCTTTCAATTAGGAACAGAAAGCTTTTACTGGGTATCTAATGCAACCATTGTTAATGTCCATTGAAGGTTTGGGAAGTTGATCTACTAATCAAATTTGCTTTACCAAAGCTCCAAATCATTGTTGACTCAGCAATACCAAACAAATAGATAAGATCATTAAGGGTCATGTCATAGTCTATTTCATAGTAGTCCCACAGGTAACTCACTATGTGACTTAGAAAGTGAATGCACATCCAACTTTCTTAAGACTTTGACACCCAACTCTCCCGGCTTGTCAATATGTGACTTCATCTCCAAGATGTGAGCACACATAGACTTTGCTTGCCAATAGGGCTTGAGTGACCTTGAACTTGTGGGTTAGGGAGAATAATTGGAGGAGGTGGAGGAAGTGAAGTTCCAAGAGATTTGGGAAGATCATAGATGTCTGAACTAGACATCTTTTGGGAGATATTCAAGATAGTTGATGTAAAGTCCTTAATATAACACCCAATATGAAATATTAAGGCTAGAACCCAACACAATATTTTATAACTTGGAAGAGGGATGTCGTAATCCAAGCAATAGAATATTTGAAGGTAGGTGAATGACGATTCACCAATTTCCACCATGAAACAAACGAAATAATTTATTAGGTTTTTTAATTGGATTTGAAACTCCTAGATCTTTTGAGATTCATTGAACTGTTCAATGGCATGTTTCAATCTTGAGTGTACCCTTCAGGTTTTGTGACTGGGATGCCGAGGATCACAAAACAAGGTGTGACTAACCATGCAAATATACTTGGTACCCTTAATTTTTACCCCTCAATCGATGTGCCGGTTAACCACACACGCTCCATCGATACTATGATAAACACTAAGTTACCCTTTGCCCACCTTGTTAAATCAAGCTAGTGTACCGGTTAACCACACACGCTCCACTAACCGACTAAAACAAAGCGCAAAGTGTAATTTCATGGGTTAGCACCAAATTCACATTTTCCTAAGTAGCTAAGATTGGTTATTACTAAGAGTTTAGTTACTTACACTACAAGAAAAAGACCCTTTTACGACGCGCAAAACACGACGCTCTTTGATTTATGTTACGCATTAGAGAGCGACATTAAAAAAGTGTCATCTCTTTAAAAATTTTAAGGATTTAGGTTGTGCATTACTGAGTGCCCTTAAATTAATGTCTCATGTAAAAATATTAAAAACACGGAAGGCACTTGTGCGACGTCTGTGAATGTCGTTTTATATATTTTTTTTAAGAAAAGCGCGTCTCAGAGGGAAAATGAAATCCCCAAATTTTTTAAACCCCGACCTTCTTCTCCCTCGTCTCCACCGCTCATCCACATCCACTACCTCCAATCCTCATTTCCTCTTCTAGCCTCAAACTACGGCGATGCACCTTCCTTCTTGAAAAATGCTTCATTTACCACCATCGTCCGATTATGTGAACCCAAGGAATTAACGGAGACGAAAAAGATTATGGATCAATTGCTTCACATTATGTTTAAGGTTAAGGGTTTGAGATTTCTTCCAAATCGACCCTCACACTAAATGGTTCAATCTCCTCTCTTTTTACCTTGTTCCCTCTACTGATTCCTCCACCTTCTACCATCGATGTTGATCTTTGAATTAGCAACAAGAAGCCCTAGGGCCTCCGCCTTCACCCGCCTCCAGCGCCTCCAACAAGAAGCCCTAGCTCCCCTGCCTTCACCCACGTTCTCATAGTTGATTGTAAATCGGTTTTGATGTTCTTCCAAGATTCATGGCTTACACATCTCTCAATTCTCTTTCTGTTGGTGGATCTGCTCTTTTTTGCTCTCGATCGAGGGTTTTTTGGCTTCAGGTCTCGGATTTCTTTTAGGCCTTCTTCAACTGTACTCATGCATAAATTCTTTGGTAAGGGTTTTTAATCGCTCTTTAATTTCGATTTTATGTTGTTTCCGTTAGTTAGTTTGCTTATTTTCTGTTTAATTTTCATTATTTAGTTGTTTTATTAGGGTTTTTTGGGCTTCAGGTCTCGGATTTCTTCTGTCACCATGTCGATTTCTTTTGAACATACTTATTTTTCTTCTATATCAGGTCATCGACAACATCTTCTTTTACTATCCAGCTCTCGGTTGTCACCTAAAAGATCGATATTGGTTGGTGGATGTGTTTCCCTACCTAACCGAAGGTATCTGACCTCCGGTCACCGGACATCTTGACATGACAAGAGATCCAAGATGTAAGTGCTTTTATACTAATCATATTGAGTTTCTTTTATTAATTTCTATTATATGGTTAAATCATTCCATCTTATGTCAGCGATTTTGTAGTCTATACTGGTGACAAAGTTGCAGATTTCGTGGCTTTTGGAATTCATTTCCTTGATAATTAGTTAGCTTTTTTCTTAATTAAATTGAACATCTACATTTTATTTATTGTTTTTACTTAAATCATCAGTACATTGAATGTACCTTTAACAACAGTTTCAATCAGTTTCACCTGCAAAAAAAATGGTGTAATCAATGATAAGTCTTCTGATTCTAATTAGTCAGGTTGCAAATGGATCAATCAAATGAGAGACAGTGAGAGAACTTTCCTCAGGATTTGGTACAAAACCAGATGGAACTGGACTTGTAGTATGGAACACACCATTACATCAAACAATGGCTGCAGTAAGAGACTTGTAGTAAAAAAGGCCTGCTTTGAAAAGTTTCATATTCTTAAATGCTTTCTCAAGGCTGTTCAAATATTTAAAACTAATATCTTTCGTTAGTAATTATTTGATTACTTTGTCTATCAATGAAATATTTGTATAAAAAAAAAACCATATGCTTTTAACGTTTTATATGGTGAAAGACATCAATAAAATTAAATTGCACTCAATTACACTTATTTGAATTACACCTATACTTTTTTATTGCTCAAATCTATGCAAGACTACATATTAGTGACTAGCATATTTGTCCCATATTGATTATGATATTTGGTTGAAATACTTTTACCATAAATTGCGGTTTATTAATTAGATAAACTAATTTTGGTTCTTGGTAAATTTATTACTTCTAAATAAATGGGTTTGAGGATGATTCTTAATATAAATATTATGCTTCTAACTTCACTTGCTGGTGATCTTGTAGGCTTACGGCACAATCTCTAGCATCAAAACATGATCATTTTTGCCACCCTAAGGTAAATACTTTTTGAAAATTTATGGACTTCATTAGCATCATTTTTTTAAACAGACTATGGAATTAATTTACAAGTGAGCTTTTTTTAATCTATACTATGTTATATCAGAAATGGTACTCCAAACACTCATTGGAAGAACTAAAGAAATTTCCTTTTCACAGGTCTGCTGACAAGTTAAGAGAAACTAATATTCGTATAGTTTTCAGAAACTAGACATGGACAAAAGCAAAAGGGCATTTTTGGAAAACCAAGTTTGGGTTCTCTTTGGAAAATATTTGTGCCAAAAGCTACTAATGTCAAAATGACTAAGGTATTGGATTATATATGATGAGGGTGTTTTCGTCTTATATTCAAAATTAGGTTAGTTTATTATTTTTTGATATCAAATTAAACACTCTTTATTTTACTTTTCAAGCTATTGATAGGGGAGAAAATCTTCCAATTTCAAACGACGATACACACATTTTCCTATTTGGGTAATCAACTTCCGCATATGTATAATGTATTTTACTAAAAAATTATATTTTTTTCCAGTAACTAAAATTTAAGAAAACAGGAACTATTAAGTCATGTATGGGTAATGATTTATGTATACATAAGGTTTGTTTCTTCTATAGAATAAACTGTTTGAATAACAGTAAATTTTTAATTTCTAATATTCATTAATTGCGAGGGAAAAAAATGAAAACAGGTAAAGGGTTATTGTATTAACCTATTAAATCATATTAGTTTCGCTGAAACCATAAAATCAATTTGTCCAGATTAATCGACAAGGAAATAGCCATGTTTAAATTTTAGTTGTTTATATGAGTATTTTGTTTCCTTCTATTTCAGGCCGTGCTAAAAAAGGACACAATATCAGCATTTTCCCTGCATCAATACCACATTTGGTAAGGTTTTTCAAAAATTTCCCTCTATTTTACTTTCTAAATGTTATGTTGTAGTAGAAAAATAGTTTGATGGATCAATAGCCTCCATTTACACAATCAGAGGGTCTAAGTGAATGTGTATTAGATGCTTATGTTCATTTATGGGTGTTTCGGACAAATATACCCCTGCTTCTTGGTTGTTGGTGTAATTGTATTTATTGCAATTTTAGTTGATGTTACCCTTGGGATTTTATTTTGGATCAACCTATTGTCGTATTTTATTATAGAAATTTTTTGAAATAAAACAAAAAATAATAAGTCGTTCACCCAACCACCCGATGTCATGATGTACACCTTATAATTAAAGAAAAGTCCGTCAGACGGTATTGTCTTAGGTCCACTGTGAAGTGAACATAAAGCGGTCATAATTGGTTGAACATTATTGTCTTAGCTGGGGGAGCTGCACGATTACACCAGGATTAGCAAAAAAATTTAGAAAAGGATTTACATTATCTTCTACCTTCCTCTATATTTAATGCAATTTGTGTTATTGTGTCCCAATACGGTGATTTGTAACCCAAAGTTACTTTTTGAGAAGGTATTTTATTATGCTCTCTCTTCATACACTTTAGAAAACAGTATATACTTATTTGTCGTTTTTCCCTAAAATACCCTTGTCTTGTAGGCATGTGGGAAAGGTTAGAATTCATGTCCTATTTTAATGTTTATAATAAAATGATTTGAATTAAAGCTGATAAAAGATTTGATTCGCATGCATGTATGTGTGTTTACGAAACAAAGCGATGATTGCTTTCCTTTTCTGGATTTTTTTGTAGGTATCTGTAATTGTTGGAAATGGAGGAATAACAGAGAATAGCAACATACTTTACTGTGGCTACCAATTAAGACGGTGTATTGTACTTTCTCATAAAATCGATACTTTCCAACCCCCGCAACGCGGGGGATCCCTTCTAGTTGTATATAAATGAGTTCATTTTTTTATAACATTTACTCACTATTGGAATAATTATTTGTATTTGACATATTAGTGAAATGAATTATCTTTGTTATTTATGGTATTTTATTTATTATTATGAGATTTCTAATGTATTATTTAATATGAAAAATTAGTAAATCTATATATAATATTTTTTTAAACATTTAAAATTATGATACGCAAAAATGTGTGTCATCTTTATTTATGACATGGCCTTTCTTGACAGGGGCTTCCATGATACGCATTGCGTGTCATAAACACGCGCGTCGTAAGGTTACGACACGCAAATGCGTGTTGTCTTCCTTTATGACAGGGCCTTCCTTGATACGCATTGCGTGTCATAACCGCGCGTCGTAAATGCGCGTCGTAAATGCACGTCGTCTCTCTTTATGACAGGGCCTTCCTTGACACGCATTTGCGCGTCGTCTGAGCGTTTTACGACGCGCAATGAGCGTCGTAAAAGGCCTTTTTTCTAGTAGTGTTAGTCTTTATCATTAATACTTTTAATGAAGGGAGAATTATAGTCCTTTTCCTACCTGTTCGACTAACGACCCTCCACTAGTCAAGGAAGCGGTGGGTGAGAGTGGAAACCCATTAAACTGTCATTTTATAGGCAGTAACCTTATACCCCTATATAGACCGGCTTCGTGAATGATACCTACTAATGGTAAGACGACTTGCTCTTATACATACATATATATATATATATATATATATATATATATATATATTAACTTATAATATTATAAAGTATAAGGGTTGATGAGAAAGTCAAAGAGTTTGGCTTTTCGAGGAGTGAAGATGAATCTTGTGTATATGTCAAAGCTAGTGGGAGTATAGTTAGCTTTTTGGTATTGTATGTGGATGACATACTACTCATGGGAAATGACATCCCAACTTTGCAGCAGGTTATGTCTTGGCTTGGGAAGTTTTTCGCTATGAAGGACCTTGGAGAAGCTGCCTATATCCTAGAGATAAGGATTTTGAGAGACAGGAGTAAAAGACTAATTGGACTTTGTCAAAGTACCTAGTTGGATAAGGTGTTGAATAGGATCAACATGAAGAATTCCAAGAAAGGAGTTACCGATCCAGAGTAACACCAGATTGAGTAAGACTCAGAGTTTGAGTACAGAGGCTGAGATAGTTGAGATGATTCGAGTACCGTATGCTTTTTTTGTAGGCTCGATCATGCATGCTATGACTTGTACTCATCCTGATGTGGCCTTCGCATTGAGCATGGTCAGCAGATATTAGGGGAACCCTGGAAAGGCTCACTGGACTACGGTAAAGAACATTCTCAAGTACCTTCGGAGGACTAAGGACTTGGTCCTTACTCTCGGTGAGAGTGATGACTTGAGAGTAGTAGGGTATAGTGATAATAGCTTCCAGACTGATAGGGATAATTTCTGCTCTCATTCAGGCTTGGTCTTTACCTTAAACGGAGGAGTAATTAATTGGGAAAGTTCCAAGCAGGAGACAGTGGCTGATTCAACATGCGAATCAGAGTATATAGCGGCAAGCGAGGAAGCTAAGGAGGCTATATGGCTAAAGAACTTCATTGGAGAACTTGGAGTTGTACCAGCTATAAAGGAGCGTATGAAATTTTTTGTGATAGTGAAAGTGCAGTGGCCTTAGCCAAGGAACCAATGGATCATGGGAGATCCAGACACATCGATAGAAAATATCATTTCATCATACATCGTATTGAAGAAGGACTCCTCTTGGCAAAGAGGGTATCATCGGATGAGAACCCAGCAGATCCCCTCACGAAGGGACTGGGTAGGGTTAAGCATCTCCAGCATGCGAGGCGCATAGGCTGAAGGATGATATTAGTTTTAGTAGTTAGATAGCTTTAAAATTCGTAAATTTTAATTGAAATTTGATGATAAATAAAAGTTGTTGTTTATTTATAAGTATAAGTGTTGCTATCTTTTGTCAATTGTTTACTATCATTTCATTTTGCATGTTTTGAAAGCCAAAATAATTATGTTATGGTATATCATATTATTTAAATTCTCCACAGTCGGTCATATGTTGGAAGTAGATATGAATCAAGACTGACATGTGTTGGTTTGTAGATGTCTAAGTTGTTGGGCATAGAAAAGAGGTGCTACAACACTCATGAGTGCTCATAAGTTCTGAGTATTGGATTCAACTTACGCTCACTTCTATCACTTCATGGAATTTATCTCGAGTGATCGAGAGACGGTAATATAATCTAAGTCTTCAAACCTAGAGATATGACTTGTTGCTTATGAGTTGGTTATGCATTGATTGTACAAAAACGCATTGGTAACTCAATGTTATAAAATGTGCCTTTGTTTATAATTCAACAAGTAGTAGAACAAGCATATGAGTCGAAGTTTATCTGTTCCTTCTTGGATTAGAAGCGATATATGGGCCCCTCGATGACTTTGTTTTGACCATTGTATCGGGCCCGGTAAGAACTAAATTGATGTGTTTGATTAAGTTCTATGTCAAATAAATCGAAAATCGAGAAAGAAACTGTTAGACAAAAAGTAAGACATTGTTCCATGTATTTGTCCGGCTGATATCTAGAACAGAGGATTATATGATCACTTATCTTAAATGTCGTATCATCATCATCTCAATTCCGAGAGACCTTGAAAGAGCTATGATTGCTAATCGGTTCCTGAGGTAATTCTTGCATTTATAGTTATTAGACTTATCCAAATGGGAGAATGTTGGATTAGGTGTCTAAGTTCATAACTATTCCTGAAATGTAATTAACCCGGTTAGCATGGTCTATTAGGGTTGCATGGCATTGCAACACTTGGATAGACCAAATGAGAGAAATAAAACTTAAGGTTTATTAATATATTATAAGTTCTAATATAATAATAATAATATTTAATTAGTATTGATCAAGAATTAATTTACAATTAATTAAGCGATCAAAAAGAGACTAATTAAATATATGGGGTTGATTGTGTAAATCATCTATTCTTGTATAGTCGGTCTAATGATCCATGGTTTGTATGGATTTGGTTAAAACCCATAAGGTGCCCCATAGATAGTCCATGGAGGTTACAAACCCATGGATCATGGAATATGAAAGCCATGAAAATTAGGGTTTACATGGTGTAACCGTACTTGTGCCACAACTATATAAAGACGCCTATGCAAGCAAAATCGGCACTACTTGTACAAGAAAGAGGGCTAGCCAATTTTAGAGTGTAAGTGTACTTCTCTCAAGGTTATTCCAAGTATTGTGGTGTTGTGTGAGACATTTGAGGCATCACACTTGAGGTGCTAGGCTCACAAGGTTCTCAAGGAATCCAAACAACAAAAGGTATGTATCTCAAGTAGCTATTATGTTTAAAAGTTCCTCATGCCATGCTAGTTAGGTTAATAACCTTGGAAATCAAATTTGCATGTATCATAGTAAAACATAGATACATGGTTTCTAGGGTTGCATATACACCTTAGGAGTGTTAGAATGCTCAAAACCCTTCAGTGGTATCAGAGCCTAGGCTTGTTTACTTGATACTTGATGCAAACTTGTTGAAAAACTCAAGAAATCTGCTATCCGCTGCGTGAACTTGCCGAGTCCATGGGGGGACTACACGAGTCCATGTGATAATTCATCTTACTCGTCGAGTAGGTTCGTGCACTCGATGAGTAGGAGCCCCTGATTGCATATTTTTGAGTTTTTCTGCTAGAAATTTACAAGAAAAATTACCCTAAACTGTTTTGGTCTTCTAAAACTTGTTTTAGGCGTTGAAATGGTTATGCTAATCCATTTTCAATGGCTAATATCATAATTTCAAGTTTTATATGGTTTATTTATGATTCTTGAAATTGTTGATATGCATGTTCATGAACTTATGAGTTTAGAAGATCATAGGAATTATTTGTAACTTTCTTGGTAGTTTAATTCTTGATCTCGATGTGTTTTAATGGAATCCATAATTTGTCCTCAAGTTATGGATTACCAAAGGTCACACTTTTAAAAGCCATTATTAAACACATAGGTTACATAAAATGAAAATTTTCTCATTCTATTAATCCATTAACTCATAAGTTATGAAAGATGAAAAGTTTTGAAAGTTACAAAACTTGCCCTCAAGTTTTGGAACATGTAAAGTCACTTTAAAAACTTTAGTTCCAACCCCTAGAATTTTAAAAGTTAAAATTCAACCCTTATACTTATAATATTATAAGTTTATATATATATATATATATATATATATATATATATATATATATATATATATATATATATAAGAACAAAAAGTCGTTTTACCGTCAGTAGGCCTCATTCACAAAGTCGGTCTATAAGCAGGGTATAAGGTTGTTGCCTATAAAATGGCAGCCTAATGGGTGTCCACTCTCACCCACCAGTTCCTTGACTGGTGGAGGGTCGTTAGCCGAACGGGTAGGACAATGACTTTAATCCTCATTAAAAGTATAATGATACTAAAGTAACTAAATGTTTTTATAAATTCCCAATCTTAGTTGCTTTAGGAAAATGTGAATAAGGTGCTAACCCATTAAATTACACTTTGCACTTTGTTTAAGTCGTTAGTGGAGCATGTGTGGTTAACCGGCACACTAACTTGGACTTAACAAGGTAGGCAAAGGGTAACTTAATGTTTATCTAGTATTGATGGAGCATGTGTGGTTAACCGGGACATCAATTGAGGGGTAAATATTAAGGGTACCAAGTAATTTGCATGGTTACTTCACACCTTGTTTTGTGATCCTCGGCATCCCAGTCACAAAACTTGAAGGGCACACTCAAGATTGAAACATGTCATTGAAAAGTTCAATGAATCTCAAAGAATCTAGGAGTTTCAAAACCAATTAAAACATAATAATTTGTTTTCTTTTTTCATGGTGGAAATTGGTGAATCCTCATTCACCTACCTTCAAATATTTTATAGTTTGGATTACGGCATCCTCTTCAAAGTTATAAAATATTGTGTTGGGTCCTAGCCTTAGTATTACGTTTGGTTGTTTTATTAAGGACTGTCTTTATATCTAATATAAAATTGTCTTTCTTCCATTTCAGATGTCTTCAAACAATGACGCTTCTGGTTCAAACCCTACCGGCTCCTTCTCTCTCATGAACCTTTGTAGGAGAGTCATCTTTGATGGCTACAACTTTATGGATTGGATCCGGAACATCAGGATGGTTACTCGTTACGAGGACAAGGAATATGTCCTCTACAAGGAGCTTAAGGAACTTGCTAAGTCGTCTACTTCTCCTGAGTAGATCGCTGAATTTCGGACTCATGAGAGAGATGCCACTAAAGTGGCTTGTATCATGTTGGCTATGATGACAGTCAAACTCCAAAAGTCCTATGAGGACTATTACCCTTTTAAGATGCACCAGGACTTGATGGACCACTACCATCAAAGTGCTCGCCAAGAGAGGTATGACATCATCTGCTCCATGATAACAACCCGAATAAAGGATGGTGAACCCATCACCGGCCACTTGCGGAAAATGAAAAGGTATGTGAACCGGTTGTTGAAGCTAAATGTGAACTTCCCCGAGGAGTTGGCAATTGATATCATTTTTCACTCCTTACCTTCTTGTTTTGATCAATTCCGAATGACATACCACATGAACAAGGAGGAAGTTGCACTCAACAAACTTCAAGGACTCTTGAAGACCACCGAAAGTGGTCTTAAGGGTAACTCGGTTGTTACCACTCCTACTCCTATCGCAACCCCAGTCTTGGGAATTGGGCAAGGCAAAGGGAACAAAAGAAAAATCCCCTCAAAGGGTACCAAGGGAAAGTCCCCCGAAGGCTCTTTTTCTAGTGGAACCAAGAAAGGTTCTATCACTCTTTCTGCTAACCCTAAAGACGCTGAATGCTTCTATTGCCACGAGAAGTCGCACTGGAAGCGAAAGTTTCTAAAGTTTCTACAAGATGTGAAGGATGCGAAAGTGAAACCCAACCATGCAAGTATTTACACTATATTGTCTAATAACTCGCCCCATTCTAATTCTTGGGTCCTTGATACTGGTTGTGGTATTCATATTTTTTCTGATTTGCAGGGACTAAGAAGAAGTGAGGATGTGGAGCATGGGAAGATAAGCTTAATCATGGGGAATAGGAAAGCATCACCTATCACCAAGATTGGATTTTATACTTTGTTGCTAAGTAGGGGGTTAACATTAGATTTGAATAAATGTTGTTACTCGTCTGAAATGGCAAGGAATATTATTTCTTTTCATGCTTTGTACAAACAAGGGTTTACCTTTTCTTTTGATAATGAATATGGTAGTATTAATGCTTTCTTTAATAATGTTATTTATTTTAAAGCATTACCTTGCGATGGTGTGTATGAAGTTGTCTCTGTTGTAGATAACCTAGGAAATAATGTGTTGTGTATTGATTCTTCCACTAACTTGAATAAAGCATCATTGTGGCATTGTCGTCTTGGACATGTCAACAAGAAATGCATAGGCCAACTCCTAATGGATGGAGTCTTGGAGTCATTTGACCTAAAGTCGCATGATAGTTGTGAATCTTGTCAACTTGGAAAAATGACAAAATCACCCTTCACAGGTTCTTGTACTTGGGGTGAAGGTTTGTTGGATCCGGTACACACTGATGTGTGCGGAACCTTCAGAACCGCCACAAGGGATGCTAATGGCTACTATGTGAATTTTACTGATGATTTAAGTAGATATGGATATGTCTACTTAATCAGCATAAGTCAAAAACCTGTGAAAAGTTTAAAGAGTTTAAGAATGAAGCACCTGGAATCAAGCATAAGTCAGAAACCTTTGAGAACCCTATATGCCATAAAAGTCATAGAATACCCTAATAAAATACCCTAATCAGTCTTCACTTAGAATTTGTTCCTTTGCTATTTGTCATTAAGAATGAAGCACCTGGAACCAAATACATGAAAGAACTTGACATTAGGTTTTCGATTATTCAATATTTTATATGGAGCAACAAAAAATCGCTTATTGAGGATTGATCAATTTTGAGTAAAGCATGTTGTTCCAATAGCATCTGCCCAGAACTAAAGTGGCAGATTTGCAAATGAGAGCGTGGTTCTCGCAGCTTTGCACAAAGACTGGTTTCGCCTTTCGACGACCCCGTTCTGTTGAGGAGTGTAAGTAGCCGAAAATTTTAATTTACTCCTTTTTCAGTTGGAAATTCTTAAAATGCTTGGTTTTTGAACCCCAAACTGTTGTCACTGCGAATGTTGTGAACTAGTTTTTATAAGTGACGCTTGATCTGCTTTATAAAATCCTTGAGCTTGGGAGTGGCTTTTTATTTCTTTTTAAGAAAATGAACCCAAGTGAATCAGAAAAAATCATCTACAACTACAAGTATATATATGTTACCACCAATGCTTTCAATTGTAGAAGGACCACATAGATCTATATGTAGGAGTTCAAGTGGTTCTATCAATTTGGTATTCACCACTGTTGGATGAATATTCCTGCTCTGCTTCCCTAATTCACAGGCTGCACAAATATGTTACCTATGATATTTCAAGAGTTGAAGCCCTCACACATGATCACCTAGAACGAGTTTGCTAATGTCTTTGAAATTGAGCTGAGAGAGCCTTCGGTGCCATAGCAGCTATCATCAGAAGAAGCTTACGTAAGTAGGTAGATAGCAGGCTTCCCTTTGATGGGATTTAGATTCAGTGGATACATCTCGCCTTTGCGCATTCACTTTAGGAGCACATTTTTGGTCTCCTTTTCAACGATCTCAGATCCCTAATCATCAAACGACACTTTTAATTCGGTACCTACAACCAACTGCGAAACACTGGTTAGATTGTGTTGCAGGACTTCCACATATGCTACCTTGCGAATGGAAAATTCCCCATTCGTGATCATGCCATATCCTTTTATTTCTCCAAGTGAATTATTGTCGTATTTCACTTTTCCTCCGTTCATCAATGCTCTGTATTCTCATAGTTCTTCCTTCCTTCCTGTCATGTGATGCGAGCAGCCACTGTCAATGTACCAGTCTGAGTCAAATTGCTCGTCATGTAATACCAACAAAATCAAAGAGATTTAGGAACCCAATGTTGTTTGTGTCCTCAAGAGGCTTTCACAGAAACAGGAAAACTAATAGCGACAACAACCAAAATAAGATTGTTTAATTAAGGTGGTATTATCATTCTTTGTGATTTGAAAAATTCTGATCCTATTATCTTTTGAGTTCTTCTCTTTTGAAGATAATTTCCATTGTTTATCTTTGATTTGTTGCTTGATAAACTTCTTCTCAACTTCCTTTGAGTTAGATTTGGATCTCTTGAAAGGAATTTCGGGCGCCGAAACTATTTTCCTTTGCCCTTAACATCTTTTGATATGTTGGCAGATTGTGACACATTAGTTTTAGGAGAGAAATGAGACTTTGTTTTCTCAAAAGGTTTCACATGACTTGAAAAAGAAGGGTTTTGATAAACTTTTGTTTTTGAAACTTGTGGAGACGAAGACTAGGTTTTTGCAAAACTTTTAGGTTTCGCATGTGAAGAGACTTTCACACATGGATTTGCTGAATTTTCCTTTTAAACAAAGTTAGGATTTTTGGATCTCCAGAAATGATTTCTTTCTTTTAGATTTTTATTGTATTTAGCATTTCTTTCATGTTTCTGAGTACTAAATTCCTCAGGTGACTTACGAAAACTAACTCTACGTTTTGGCTTCCTAGTGGGTGTTTCGACATGTATGGAAGATGTATCACTTGGAACATTCTTGGTTCCACTTAGACTCCCTTTCTCATATCTTGAGTTAACCTTGTTCAGCTGTTCTGCTACGTATCTTCCCTCCGTCTTCCAATAGGTCATCTTGGAGAGTCCTTTGGTTTCATCTGTGTGTCGACAGGAGAGGACCAAAAATATTTGTCGCATCCATCGGCATTGTCTTCATCTACCAGGGACGTTAGTTCTTCTGTCTGATTTTTTTTCAGTCCTTTAGTTGAGAAAACCTGGTTAGGAATAGTTTGAACCTTTGGGAAAATAGTTGCTTTTTCATTCAAACCTTTGAACCATTTTTAGAAATATGAGCAAACTCAACTAAATTTTAAAAATTTAAAACTTCCGCAGGTTCAGGTTCGTTTTTAACAAATTCAGAGCAATCAACCTCATCCTCCACAGATATTTCACTCATATCACTATCATCATCGAATTCAGATGCATTTTCAACATCAACATTATTTTTTGAACTCAACTTAGTACTTAAAGAGTCAAACTTCTGTACAGTATCAAATTTAGTTTTCTCTTTATGTTTTCATTCAAAATATGTTTCAACATGTTTTATGGTCTTTGGACTTTATGTAGGATTCAATTTTGTCCAGTCCAATCATGTAAGCATACGAGACTTCGTCAGATGAGACAATCGATCGCACCTGTAACAATCGGCTTCGATTTCGTCCTCTTTCAGTTCAGGAAATGGAAAAATCATTTTATGTATTTTCTTTTCTATTTCACAATCAAGATACAACTGGGTGATATTGAAATAAAGACATTTAGCAATTAAACAAAAAATATTTCGTTGTTTCAAAATCCCCAGATTGTCACGTTGCGAATAAATTAAATCACCCCTAGACCTAGCCAAATCAGACTCTAACTTCTCAATACACATACACCAATCTTTAGTTTTTTTCGAAACCCTGTCGATTTGATCGGTTAAGTTAGAATTTTTTAAACGGGTTCTTTTTAAACTTTCACTGAAACTAGAGATTGTATATTTTAAAGCATCTAATTCAGTTTCATACAGAGACAGATAAATATTTAGAGATTCAAGAATAGTGTGTACCTTGTTAATCACCTTCTCACACTCACTGGTCTGCATTGGGACTGGTTACACAGGGAAACAGCTGTCGGAGACATGGTCGCCATCAGTAGCATATCCTCTTAGCTCCGAAACTTCATTGCTCACCATTAAGAATCTTCCACTGAACTGTGAAACATCATCTTTCGCTACGAAGCTTCTCCCATGATTTGGTCTGCAAACTTCTTCACCCTCAGTGTCAGTTTACCATACTTCAACGCCGCTAAACTCATCTTCATCTTCCTGCACAATTAAAGCAGGCATAGCATTATCAGCATTTTTCTTCTTCTTGATCTCATCCAGCTTTCTGAGATAGTAGGTCTCATCATCATCCTCCTCTTTCTTATTGTTCATTCTCCTCAGCATGCCCCCCTTAGCTAAATGGTTTTTACCATGACAATAAATGTAGTCATAGCCAGAGTCGCCCATTAGCTTCATTTCCTTCTTTGCTTCTTCCTTTTAAGAGTTGTTAGAACTCTCATCCTTTACCTTCGCAGAATTGTAACTTCCATACCAGTTTCGGTTCTTGTTGCGTTCAAAATTCTTCTTTGCGAGCCTTTTAGGATTGGACACCATCATAGCATACTCTTCCTTTGAGAGTTCACAATCGAAGAGATCAAACTTTGAAGCTTCTTCCTATACAACATTATTGCCCTTCGCAACTAGGGCCAACGATCCCATCCCAGACACTACCTTTCCTTCCTTTGTTGCTTCATCTTTGTGTGACCTAAGAATACCAACAAGCTCTGCCAAAGAGTAGTTTTTAAACTGCTCATGCGCTTTAACCGTCGACACCACAACTTTCCATTTAGATCTTAACATGTTCATGAACATGGCTTTCTATTTTATCAATTCACGTCTAATTTTGTGTCTCATCATCCTACATAAAAGATGATTGTAACGATTGAACATTTGATTGAGACTCTCCTCTAACTTCTAAATGAATGCTCCAAACTCTGAAAGCGAGAGTGTTTGATAGAGTGCTTAAGATCTGCATCACTTAAGTAGAGTTCTTTGAGTTTATCCCAAATTGCTTTTGTTGTATCACAGGGACTTACCAAACGAAACGTGTTTGGAGGCAAGGCAAACCAAATAATCCTCATCACCTTGACGTTACTGATTAGCTTGTCTTTGTCAGCCTGTGGAACGTCTTTGACTTGAAGAAGAAGAAGATTATTATAATCAACTTGAGTTTTTATTTCCCTCCTTGTTCCAGTATGAGAGAACGCCTGCACAGTCAGGGCTTCCCATATCAAAGAGCCGTTATCTTCAAGACCAAGGACATAATGTTCAAAGTGTAGTGGACACGCTACGTAATCATTCGGAAAGAGTATAGGATCCTTGTTGTAGATCCAATGTTGCTTAATAGATTGATGGAGTTAACGTGAGAATCGTCAGGCTGCATGTTTGTTGATTCTATAAAACCTGTAAGAACCAAATGTGTAAACCTAAGATCGATTTTAGGGTAAAATAAAGATCAAGATTAAGCGTCTGTAATTGATGAAAATGAAGAAGACGGAAAACACCAGATCCTATTAAAGCAGAAACCCTAATAGCTCTTTAACAGAAGAGATGTGTATGGATTACACAGTCTCCTGCTCTGATACCAATTGTTAGAATAAAACTAAGAGTTGATCGATAGATTCAACAACAGGAATAAGAATCAAACAAAATGAAGATCAAAGTAGTGTTGAATGATTATAATCTATGCCTTAGAAGACCTCGATTAAGAAATGCTACTATAAAGGCACGTTTAGGGTTACCGGAGAATCGACACTAGATACGGTACATGCATGCACTATAAATACTCTAACCCCTAGCACAATGTGATAACCGGTGGACAGACCGAACCCGTTACAAAAGGACTATACTAAGATAATACATAATTGACACAACATAATATAGCCCAACAGTCATGATACCTCGTCTTCTTCATTTCCTCATCTGCAACATACTGCAGGACCAACAAAGCGTACTCCCTAAATTTAGTGATAATCTCTTCCACAATCTCCGTAGTCTGGAGAAGGTCCTGTAACTGCCTCGTCAACTTCTGCACCTCAATAGCCAGTTCAAACTCCCTCTGGAACCTCGCAACAAAGTCCTCCTAGGTCATTGCTGCCACTGTCGCTGACCCTACAGCTCGGCTAACCTCCTCCCACCGTTCTCATGCTAAGTCCCTCAGCAGGTAGGATGCAAATCCTACATTTTCCCCCTCAGGGAAAAATCTCGTCCACTGAGCGTTCTCTTTATCAGTGATCCAAATTCGGCTAGCGATGGGTCCATTAGCCCCAAAGAACTCGGGAGCTCCATAAGCCTTAAACTCCCGAAATGAAGGAGTTTTAGCTCCTATCTGACCCGCAAAAATCTCAACTCGAGAAAACCTGAGCCTCTCATGCATCATCTCCATAATCCTTCCTTGATGGTACCGAACATTACAGTAGTAGAATCCAAGACACAATGAGTAACCTCATCTAAAATAAACTCGCATAACCTCTAATCAATTTGTTTTTTGCCTGAGCTTGAAATTGATCCGAAACCAGAACCTGAACCTGAACCTCCCCGGGTAGTCATCACCATACTCAAAATGAAACACAAACACATAAATAATCAATATATGACTCGAAGAAATTCTCACTATACAGACCTTCTTAGGGTTTCCAGATCTACTCTTGTCTTAGGTACAGGTCATGTGCTTCCATTAGTACGAGCCCAATACTGACTTTTACACCTACCTGTGCCTTCCTCAAGAGTAGGCATGGTTCCTCTAACTCACCACACTAAGACCATATACCAACCCTATGCTAACATCATGCATGTCCTAGGTTTTCCTAAGAAGTCTCAACTCCCACCGCCCACAATACTAATAACTGATGGGTTTTTAGCAAAAGAACATTCCTATGTGCACATGCAAAACCCTAAAGCTTTGGATCTAGGTTTCTCTATTGTACATGCAAATTTATCCAAAGCTTCTAAACCCTAAACTGGAATACTATAAAATTTGAAATCTACATCTAATACAAGTTTAGATGATTACCTTTGATAGCAGCAAGAATCTTCAATCTTCAAGAGCTTAGTATCATAAGTGTAATACCTCTAATGGCTTACAAACACCAAGTCAAGAAGATGATTGAGAAGAGACAGTGAGGAGGCACAATTTTGGCTATAGTAACTCTAGGGTTTCTCAGGTGGAGGAACTCTGTAGCCCTATGGGTCCTTATATAGCTGAGCTACTAGGGTTTCAGTCAAAACCCTAATTGAATTGCTTAGGTCGTAAGCAGCTCCAAGAACCTTCTGGAATAGGGCCCTTGGACGATATCTGAGTGGGCTTCCACTCTAATTTCATCCCCCTCATTTCCACAGGGATCCACAACCCAAATCCAACTATCTTATAATTGGCAATATCAATCCCCTTAGTCCAATTAATCTTTTAATCACATAATTAGTTTTCAAAGTAGTTTTTGATTAATATTAACTAACTAATATGATTTTTCTTTTAATATATTATTCATATAATATATTAATAAACCATAATAACCTCTCTCTCTCCATAAATCATCCGGTACAGTTGCTTTGGTGAAGGCAACCCAAAAGGACCATGCACAACCGGATCAAGTACATACCAAATATAGTTATGGACTTAGACACTCATCCAACATTCTCCCACTTGGATAAGTCTAATAACTGTAAATGCAAGTATGACTTCAGGATCCGATTAGCAATTATAGCTCTCAAACACGTTGTAGAACTCTAATCTTATTAGTAACTTGTCCTTTAGATAAGTGATCGTATAGTCCTCTGTTCTAAATATCGTGCAGACAATTATTTGGAACATGGTCATACTTATTGTCCATCAATTTGTTTCACGATCTCAGATTTGTCTGACATAGAACTTAATGCAACACATCAATTCAGTCCAGACCAGGCCCGACACATAAGTCAAACCAAATCATCAAGAGGCCCAGATTTCGATTTTACCTTCTTAGGATAAAAGGAATAGATAAACTTCGACTTATATGCATTTACCATTCACTCATCAAATCATGCACAACAATGTGTTTTATAACATCAAGTTACTGATGCGTTTATGCATTATCAATGCACAACCAACTTGCAAACAATAAACCATATATCTAGGCTTAAAGACCATATGATATTATCGTCTTGCGATCACTCATGATAAATTCCATGAAGTGATGCCAGCAAGCGTGGGTCTAATCAAATGCTCAAATCTTAATTCATAAGCACTCATGAACGTTGCAGCAAACTTTTTCTATGTCCAATACACTTTTAGACAATCTACACGCCAATTCATGACAGTCTTCTTTCATACCTACTTCCAAAGTATAAGCAACTGTGGACTGTTTGAATAATCTTATTATTCAGGAAGTCAAAACATGCAAAGTCAAACAATAGGTAAATAATAAACACAAGACAGTAACTTTACTTATAAATAATACTCCATTATTTAATCATCAAATGTTAATTACAATTTATCTATTACACGTTTCGGAACTATCTAATCTAAACTAATATCGTCCTTCAACCCAATGCTCCTGGCATGCTGCAAGTGCTTAACCCCACTCAGTCCCTTCGTTAGGGGTCTGCTGGGTTATCCTCTGATGATACCCTCTTCACTACGAGGAGTCCCTTTTCTACCCGATGTCTAAGAAAGTGATATTTCCTATCGATATGTCGGGATATGCCGTGATCCCTCGGTTCCTTGGTCAAGGCAACCTCTCCTTCATTAACACAAAAATTTTCTGTAAGCTCCTTTATGGCTGCGACAACTCCAAGTTTTCCGATGAAGTTCTTCAACCATATCACCTCCTTTAACGCTTCGCTTGCCGCTATGTACTCTGATTTGCATGTTGAATCAGTTACGGTCTCTTGCTTGGAACTCTTCCATGTTACTACTCCTCGATTCAGGGTAAAGACCCAGCCTGACTGAGAACGGTAGTTGTCTCAGTCGGTCTGAAAACTAGCGTCACTATACCCTCGTACCCTTCAGTCATCACTCCCACCAAGGACTAGAAACCATTCCTTGGTCCTCCAAATGTACTTAAGAATACTCTTAACTACGGTCCAATGTGCTCTGCTAGGGTTCCCTTGATGTCTGCTGACCATGCTCAAAGCGAAGGCCACATCAGGGCGAGTACAAGTCATAGCATACATGATTGAGCCAACTGCGGAAGCGTAAGGTACTTGACTCGTCTTTGCTATCTCGACTTCAGTACTCGGGCTTTGAGTCTTACTCAACTTGGCATTGCTTTGGATCGGTAACTCCCCTTTCTTGGAATTCTCCATACTAAAATGTTTTAGTCCCTTTTCCAAGTAAGTATTCTGACTAATTCTTATTAGTCTCTTACTCCAGTTTCTCACTATCCTTATTCCCAGATATAGGCAGCCTCTCCGAGGTCCTTCATAGTAAAACACTTCCCAAGCCAGGACTTAACTTCCTGTAGGGTCGGGATGTCGTTTCCTGTGAGTAGTATGTCATCGACATACAATACGAGGAAGCTAACTATACTCCCACTAGCTTTGACATATACACATGACTCATCCTCGCTTCGCAGGATGTCAAACACTTTGACTTTCTCATCGAAACAAAGATTCCACCTACAAGATACTCGTTTCATTCCATAAATGGATTTCTCAAGCTTACACACCCTACTAGGATGCTTTGCATCGACAAAACCCTCTGGATGATTCATGAAAACATCCTCATCCAACTTCCAATAAGGAAAGCAGTTTTGATATCCATCTTCCATATTTCATAATCATGAAATATAGCTATGGTTAGCATCACCCTAATAGACTTTATCTTCGCAACTGGTGAGAAGCTCTCATCATAGTAAACTCCGGGAGTTTGAGTAAAGCCCTTCATAACCAATCATGCCTTATAAGTGTGTACTTTCCCATCCATGCCGGTCTTCTTTTTGAAGATCCACTTGCACCCGACCATCTTACGACCTAGTGCATTCTCAACCAAATTCCAAACATGGTTATCATACATGGACTAAATCTCGCACTCCATAGCCTCTTTCCATTTCGCAGACTCTGAGCCTGCCATGGCTTCCTTGTAGCTATTAGGTTCGTCCAAATTTATCAGTGTACTGTCACTGATAAACGTATCACCTTCACTTGTTATATGAAAACCATATAACACAGGTGGAACACTAACTCTACTGGAACGTCTAAGAGGTAAGGACTCGACAATCAGTTCAACCAGAGTTTCCTCCTCAGGTTCAGCGCCAGCATTAGAGGTTCCTTCATCACTTGACTCTTGAAGCTCTTCAAGATCAATTTCCCTCCCACTGTCCCATTGGCTAATGAGTTCTTGCTCTGGGAAAACCCCTCTCCTCACAACGAAGACAACATTGTCACTCGGTCTATAGAAGAGATATCCAAAGCACTTTTGTGGGTAGCCGATGAAAATACATCGCTCACTACAAAGTTCGAGCTTGTCGTGAGTCTCTCATCTTACAAAAGCCTCACAACCCCAAACCTTGATATGTGCCAACGAGGGAGCTTTCCCTATCCATATCTCGTGAGGTGGTTTGGCAACCTTCTTCGTAGGGACTAAGTTAAAGATATGGGCGGCAGTCTCTAAGGCATACCCCCATAATAAGATAGGTAGCGAAGCACGAATCATCATGGATAGAACCATGTCTAGCAAGTTTCGATTACGCCTTTCAGCCACACCATTCAACTGCGGTTTCCTAGGTGGCGTCAATTCCGAAGCGATGTTGCATTCCTTGAGGTAGTCGTGGAATTCAAGACGAAGATACTCTCCACCTCGATCGGATCGAAGCATCTTGATTTTCCTGGCCAACTGATTCTCCACTTCCTGCTTAAACTCTTTGAACTTTCCAAAGGATTCTAACGTGTGCTTGGTTAAGTAGATATACCCATATCTACTATAATCACCGGTGAAAGTCACATAGAAGCGGCTTGCATCCCTTCTGGTATATCTAAAGGGCCCATACACATCGGTGTGTATGAGATCCAATAAACCCTCACCCCTTTCACAAGTACCAGTGAAGGGTGACTTGGTCACCTTTCCAAGCAAACAAGACTCGCACACGTCATCATCCCTAAGGTCGAATGACTCCAACACTCCATCCTTTTGGAATTGGGATGTGCGTTTCTTGTTGACATGTCCAAGATGACAATGCCACAAGCATGCTTTATCCAAACTATTGGAAGAATCGATACACAACACATCATTTCCTAAATTGTCTACAACCATCATAGTTTCATATATTCCTTTACAAGGCAATGCTTCAAAATAGAAAACACCATTATGATAAGCATTAATAGAACCCTTTTCATTATCAAATGAATATCTAAATCCTTGTCTATACAAACCATGAAATGAAATGATGTTTCTTTCCGTTTCAGGCGAATAGCAACAACTATTCAAATATAGTCCTAATCCATTACTAAGCACTACAGAGTAAACTCCAATCTTGGTGACAGGCGACGCTCTTCTGTTCCCCATTATCAAGTTTATCTTCCCATGCTCCACATCCGTATTTCTTCTTAGGCTCTGCAAATCAGAACATATGTGAAAACCACACCCTGTATTGAGAACCCAAGAAATAGCATGTGATGAGTCATTAGATTGAATAGTATAAATACCTGCATAGGACGTCTTGATCTTTCCATCCACGATATCTTGCAGATATTTCGGCCAGCTTCGTTTCCAATGCCCCTTCCCATGGCAGTAGTAGCACTCTGCATCCTTTGGGTTGGAAGTGGGTGCAGCGGGACCAGCCTTGGTTCCACTAGAAGAGGTGTCATCATGGGATTTTTCCTTATTGTGGCTCTTTGAAGGAGCCTTCCTCTTCTTACCCTTCCCCTACCCAATAGCCAAGACGGGGCAGCTGTAGCAGAAGGAGTCTGTGCAACGGATTTGTCCTTGAGGTTGCTCTCAGCAATCCTCAACAGGCCTTGAAGCTTGCTCAACGTGACATCCTCTTTCTTCATGTGGTAGGTCATGCGGAACTGGTTGTAGAAAGGAGGCAAGGAGTGAAGAATGATATCAATCGCCAGCTCCTCATCGAAGTTAACATTTAACTTCTGCATGCGGTCGACAAATCTTTGCATCTTTTGCAGGTGAGCAGTGACAGACTCTCCGTCCCTCATCGTGGTCGTGATCATCGAAGTGATGATCTCGTACCTCTCCTGCCTGGCACTCTGGTGGTACCTGGCTAGTAAATCCTGATGCATCTCATAGGGACAGAAGTCCTCGTAGGACTTTTGGAGTTCAGTAGTCATGGTCGCTAGCATGATGCAATGGACTTTTGTGGCATCATGCTCATGGCTCTCAAAGGCAGCGATCTCATTAGGACTAACAGTGTTGACATCTATCTCCTTTAGCTCCTTGTCGAGGACATACTCCTTGTCCTCGTAGCGGGGTGACCATCCTTATGTTGTGGATCCAATCATTAAAATTGTTTCCGTCGAAGATTACCCTCCCACACAAATTCATGAGTGTGAATGAGCCGGAAGAGTTTGAGCCAGAAGTGTTGTTGTTCGGGTTAGTGTAACACCCAAAATCAGGAAGGCCAAGAAAGGAAAGGAAACCCTAAGTTAAAGGGTCGACTCGTCGAGTCCAAGGAGGAACTCGGCGAGTCCGAGCGTGATCCGGGTCAAGGAGTAAGTGACCCACTCGGCGTGTCAGCTAAGGGGACTCGGGGAGTCTGGTTTGAACGAGGAAAACCCTAATCCCGGGAGTTGTATACTATAT
This sequence comes from Lactuca sativa, assembly GCF_002870075.4. Taxonomy (NCBI): domain Eukaryota; kingdom Viridiplantae; phylum Streptophyta; class Magnoliopsida; order Asterales; family Asteraceae; genus Lactuca; species Lactuca sativa. Next base: position 147,693,039 of record NC_056629.2, read on the forward strand.
ATAGGGTGTTATGTCCCTCCCTCAGCCTCCATATCATCCTAGAGAACCTTTAACCCAAGATTCCGTGTGAGCTTCCATCATTTAAGATAAATAGCTTTGGAGGAAGGAAACTTTGGAAAGGAACTTGAAGATCAAGAAGGTTGCTTCAAAGGGGAGGTGTAGATCCAAGATCTTCTTCAGTTTGTGTTCATCTTGGAGGTAATAAGCTGTTATCTTCCCTCCTTTGCATCTAGATCTATTTTTGTTATGAGATTTGGGGGTTTTATGGTTGTTTGAGACCCACTTCGAGTTTGGGGCTTAGATATGTTGTTGCCACTTCAGATCTAGTGTTGGGATGGTCCAATATGTCGTAAAGCATCATAAGATGAGTAGTTGGTGAAGCCCTTTTGTCCTTAAACCTAGCCCTAGAGTGTTTTGAGCCTAGATCTCTTTAGTTATACGTAAAGTTTGCAACTTTACATGAGGATTGAGCTTTGGAAGTATGGATCTATGATTTGGAGCCCCTGCATGGCTCGAAAAGCCACTATATGGATTACGAACGGGAGCGACTCGGCGAGTCACATGGGTGGACTCGGAGAGTTGGTTGAAGTTGGGCAGGAACTCGGCGAGTTGGAAGAACAACTCGGCGAGTCTGTTGAAGATTGCCACGGACTCGGCGAGTCTGTTCTTGGACTCGGCGAGTCAAGTCGCGAAACCCCAAACCCTTCAAGTTAAGACTCGGATAAGTGTGTTGAGTGGGGACTCGGTGAGTTGGACAGGTCAGGGCTCAGCAATCGGTGGACTCGGCGAGTCGAGTAGCGAATGGAAGGAATCTAAGCATATGAACTCGGCGAGTCAGTGGGAAAACTCGGCGAGTAGGGTTGACCTGGAAGGTTGACTTTGACCAAGACTTTGACGTTGACCAGAGTTGACTTAGTTGACTTTCGGGGGCAGTTAGACTAAGTGTTGCATTGATATTGGTAGCTCGGGGAGCTAGTGGAGCAGGAGTTCAGAGAGTTGTCGGGCAGCAGCTAGAGGGGTTATCAGCTAGTTCAGCAAGTGCAGGTGAGTTTTCCTTTGTGTGAATGGGTCTAAGGCCACAATGGCGGCCCATGTAGTTATGAGTAGAAGACCCGGGCATTAGCCCTAGGCACAGTATGCTAGTATGATATTCAGGGACGAGGCCCAAGTTAGGGAAAGAGTGAGTGTGGATTGGGCCCGTATCTCACTACCAGTAGGAGTGTGGACGGGGTTCCATGACTCACCAGTTGCAGGACATGGGCGAGGCCCAAGATAGGCGAGGCCTTTAGAACAGGATTCGGTAGTGTATGTTTAGTGTGCATCTGTTGCGATATGTTTATATGTTAGTATTTGTTGGCGGGCGAGGCCCAATGACAGGCAAGGCCTAAGTGAAACAGATCTGTATCAGAGAGGGGCTCGAAGCCAGGCGAGGCTTGGAGCGGCAGGGCCGTTGTAGCGGGCGCGGCCCGAGGCAGGGGGAGAGGCCCAGAATAGCGGGCATGGCCCAATATGTGTTGTTTGTGGTTATGCATGGTATGTGGTAGGTTGGGGAACTAACTAAGCTTCGTGCTTACGGTTTTCAATTTTGGTTTCAGGTACTTCCGGTAGCGGAGGGAAGAGCTCGGGGTGATCGCATGGCACACACCATAGATTAGACAGCCTGGGAATGTTTTACTCTGATAACGAACATGTGTTTTGGAAATTTATACTCTGATTATGTGTTGGATTGATGATTTTGCTTTAAGTAATGTTTTATTAAAAGAAATTTTTAGTCTTGAATTTTGGGAGGTTACAAGTTGGTATCAGAGCCTTGGTTTGAGGGATTCGGACGTACTCTCGGGTGTGTCTGAACTCAAACTAAGGAATTGGTATGGAATTCTTCAAAATGAAAAGTCAGTTTTGTAAAAAGAGTTTGAGAAAGAAAACAGTTTTAGAAAAGCAAAAGAACTCAAAAAGAAAAGAATTTTGAAAGGAGAAAAAGGGTGTGGTGCATGCAATCAGCCGAGCTCAAGTAAGTACCCTAAAATACCCATACAAGTTTATGTTATGATTATCAGTTAGTAGAACAGCATGCTAGATTAGGACTAAGGATCTAGGGAGGATGCCTTATGTGCCTATTATATGTGCTTTGAGTTGCATGATAGTGTTGATTAGATAGTAGTAGGATAGCCTGTTTAGGTTATGCCTGAGTTTATGAGTTTGTGTTGCATGCTAGTACAGATTCTTGCTATGTGGATATGATTGCTTGAGTATGTTATGGTTAGATTTTCCCTTGTCTGAATGTTGCTTGCTTTGTGCATTGTGGGATTCTGAGTGATGGGAGTTAGCCATTAGGTGAATACGTCACGTCACATGTGATCAGGGTTGAATAATCTCAGAGTACTAGATTTGGCCCTATTGCGCAGCTCTTGTCTGAGTCCAACCGTTGTAGGGACGAGTCTTTTACTCAAAGGATTATCTGAGCCTCGTCACATGTGATGGTATTCAGGTGATGGCTAATTTGCATCACAAAGAGGCCTTCAGCAGCTGAGGACTGGTTTGAGTTGAGTCGGAGGTTCCCTAGGGTAAGCCTAGGATGAGATAGTGCTGGGAGAAGTAGTAGTGGAAAAGGGACCTGGTGGAGTCGAAGCAATTCATGAGGAAAGTACGGATAGATGTGGAAGGTAGTATGGGCCCGTACTACTGAAAGCAGAGGATCCATACTCGATTCGGGAAAGGCCGAGACAAGACCGGGAACCTGGTAGGGTGTGTTTGGTATCGCATCAGTGATCAGTATTCTGATAGTGGTTGTGGTATATTTTCAGCATGGTGACGTTGAAAGAGAGACCAGCGGGCGGATTAGGCGCCGGAGAGGGATCAGGCTCGGGTTCAGGGGCCGAGCAGCTCGAGGAGCGAATGAGGGAGTTGATATCCACCGAGGTTACGCGCAGTATTCTAGATCAGACTCCTATGGTCTTTGGCACGGACAAGGAGGGTATATTGGAGATTTTGGATGAGAGGCTAGGAGCCTTCCGTACGGAGATGATGGCTTTGATGGGAGCGCTTACCTTGACATTTCGAGAGTTCAGGGCTTGTGGGGCACCAGATTATCATGGGGCTAGAGATCCCATCGCTAGCAGCAGATGGTTGGCTGATGTTGCCAACGCATTCCATACGAGCCGGTGTCCTGAGGGGGACAAGGTCAGACTCGCTTCCTGTCTTCTGAAGGACAGAGCGAGGGATTGGTGGGAGGAGATCGGTCATGCTTTGGGGGATGATGTCGCGTTGGACGCGATGACATGGAGCGATTTCTCGGCCAGGTTCAAGGCAGAGTTTTCGCCAATTATTGAGGAGCAGCAGTTGGCACGGGAGTTTTAGGATTTGACGCAGACCACTGAGACTGTGGCGGAGATCACCGCCAAGTTCAGGGAGAGGGCTCTTCTTGTACCGTAGTATGTCGCGGATGAGGAGATGAAGAAGGCCTGGTACCATGAGATATTGAGGGACGACATCAGGCAGTTTGTGAGCAAGTCCAGCTGCAAAACGTTGGAGGATATGATCGCGCGAGCTAGAGAGAGAGAATGATTTGGAGCAGATCCGAAAGAGGAAGCCGGATGAGGTTCTGGCAGCCACCGGCTCGGGCAAAAGGCCCAGGGGATCGGATTCGAGATCGATGGATTATCAGGACTGCAGTCGGTGCGGGAAGTGTGGCAGGGCGCACGGGGGCGCGTGCAGGAGTGGTAGCGGTGGTGAGTCTGGCTGCTTCAAGTGCGGTCAGACTGGTCATTTTAGCAGGGATTATACTGTTACCACCAATCAGGGATCCGACCCGATATGTTTTCACTACAATCAATGGGGCCACAAGAAGGCCCAGTGCCCCAGTTTGCTTCCGGCAGGACGGGTGATGGCACCTGCCCCTGCAACTTTGAGGATCACAGACGGCCGTCAGGGCCGAGCAGAGGCGCCTGCGGTAGGAGCCAGGGCTTTTCAGATGACTACCTTGGAGACGTGAGCAGCATCGGACGTCGCAGGTATGTGATTTCCGTTTTCAATTCTTTTATATGTGCATGATTATATTGTTATGGTTCTGCATCATTATCGGTATGAGTATTTTTTTGTGCGGCTTGATTGTGATCGAGTTATATGTCATCTGGATACCTTGGATATTTGAATGGTAGTTAAGGGATGGGCTCTATTGGAGAAGGTTACTTAGGATGCAGTAACCGTGGCATGCCTGGGAGGGACTTGGTATGTCTCGCTAGTTCAGAGCAGTATAGTTTTAGAAATGGACTGGTTAGATCCCTAGCTATGGTAAGCTTGGGGTTCCTCAACAGATTGATTATGGAATGGTAGCAAGGATTGGGATTTCTTTTCGAGCATTGAGCAACGAGGTGTAAGCAGGATCGAAGTGGGGGAGAATCCTCCGAGTGTACAAGGGTAAGAACACGCAGATCCAGAATGAGTACGCGATCTCTGAGAAGGAAAAGAAGTAGTACAGCATTTGATGGATTGAGGAGTTCAGGGTTGGGAGTTTGAGAAACTCCCCATCAGTTAGTGCGTGTAATGGTGATGGTTAGTACATGGTTGGGAATTCAGGTTGGAGGATCGCCTGTAGGACTCGAGTGAGTCGGAAGGAGGATCTTGAGAACTGATAGCATGGGGTGCTTTCGTATTAGCGGTCAGTGGTAGAAAGTGTTGTAAGACTATGGGGCAACCGTAGCATCCACTAGCAGTCAGTGATGGAAGGTGATGTAAGACTGCGGGTAAGCCGTAGCATTCCATAGTAGCTTCGTTGGCGGAGTTGAGGCGAGGCCCTTATCTCCTAGTGATCAGATAGGGATCAGGAATGGGTAGTGGACGTGAATGGTAGGGAGTTTGCATGTATAGCCCTAGAGAGGTGAGACCTTGGGAGAGGCCGCCCCAGGATATAGTTGGGAGAGACCCGTGGGCGAGGCCCGTATGAGAGTAGCAGTATAGGTGAGACCTGAGAGCAGGGTTGCTCAGTAGTATGGTTGGGTGAGACCCATGGGCGAGGCCCGAACGAGAGTGGTTAGACAAGTGGGACTAGAAGGATAGAGGCGGGTGAGACCCGTGGGCGAGCCCCGTGAGTTTTAGCAGCACAGGTTGGACCTGGTGGGGAACTTAGTGTCAAGATAGGGGATCGAGGATCCCAGGATTGTAGTGCCTGAATGGCAGAATAGATTGAGAAGTTATAGGTGGTCGAAGTTTCTTCAAAAGTCGCTGGGAGCGACTAGGAGTTGTGTTGAGGTTAGCGACCGGTGGGAGTCGGTAATCCAGATATTGATAAATTGGTAGGGACCAGGGTGGTCTCGGTTCACCCGGAAGACGGATAAGGGTCGGCAAAAATTTTCAGCCAGTAGTAGTGTGGTGGTATTCAGTTAGTTGATCATGGGGTGCTCGACACCAAATTATAGTAGAAAGAAATACCCAGTGGATACTGGCGATAGTGACCCGTACTGGAGGTAGCGGGAGTAATGGATTTGGTGAAGGACAGGACCTTCATAGTGACAAAGGAAATAGTTGTTTATGGAGCATCGCCTTGGGAAGGCAAGAAAACGCACAAGGAAAGAAGGGGTGAACCCTTATGGGTTCAGTTGCAGTACTCGGAGAGTACCAGAAGGATTGTCGGTTGAATAAGTTCTGTTTCTAGAATGTTCAGGGTCAGGGTTGACCCGAGATTATCATCCGCAAGGACTAATGGTCGTCAGGAGGACCGGGCGAAAGGCCAGCGAAGGTAAGCAGCGGGTGTTGGAT